>NC_090269.1:433266315-433902386 GCF_040414725.1 Anabrus simplex
GACAACACAGGGCAGAAAATATGACAGTGGTTGTATGCCATATGTGTTGTGACTTATCACATCAAGGAAAAGATGCAATACGCTGCAGCAATTCTTTACGTAATTAGGTTTATTGGTGACAAGTGATTTATTACGTATTCAATTAGATTGTCAGTAAAATGGTATTTCATGTCGTATCGATGAATATTCGCTATGAAACAGTTATGCTTCTGGAACACGCTACTCGACTGGCAGGAAGCACGGGATACTGGCGGAACTACTTTGACAAAATTTCCATCTTGGAATTTCCCCATCTACCAATCCCAACCACCTCCGCTGTTGATGGTCCAAAGAAGGAAATTGACATCATGGAAGTCCAGGCTGTGCAGAAAAAGATGAAACCAGGGAAATCCATCATTCCCGATGATCCTCCGGCAGAGTTTTGTTCTTTCAATGTTGGGATGCAGCAGTGTGCAGCAGGTTTTCATTTTCAATTTAGCATTAAATAAACCATAATTAAAATATATTAAACATAATAATTGAAGGTTTTACACCAGTTACAGCATCGTACGTACGACAACATGGCCCCAGAATGAACTAAAAGGACACAATGAATCACAACACTGGACATTGCCAGCAGGCAGGATAAATTCTAAGGAAGGAGAATAACAAGAAGCAGATTGATGAATACTCTATTGTAAAAAATGGGAAACAATGGATATTTTACACATCCTAGCATTCAAATGAATATGTTCAAATTCTCTCCCTTTAAGCCCGTGTCCAATACCTATCAATGACCTATTTTCAGAAAATTGTGTTTCAATTTGTGTTTAATTTACTCCATTATATATATTACTGAGAATATATATAACTCACCAAAAGAAACGTTTCAGGATTATCTAGCTTAACTGGCAGTGACAGTTTGAATATCGGGTGAAATTCTATAACTAGCAACAAGTGCAGAGTCTCTCAGTGTGTCATAGGCTGAATGGAATTTTGCAATTCATATTTCTGCCTGCATCATCGTAGATAGCAAACGGTCAGATTCATTAGTGTGTTATTTTCACCCCGAACAAGTCTATAAATATAAAGACCATGGAGGAGTGGAAAAAAGTGGTCAGCTAAGGAGCGTGTGACATACTATAAGTGGAGGCTAACTTCAGCACTAAGTGGTCAGTTCAGAGCCATGTGCCTGCCTGCAAGTGGAAGCTAACTTCAGCACTAAGTGGTCAGTTCAGAGCCATGTGCCTGTCCGCAAGTGGAAGCTAACTTCAGCACTAAGTGGTCAGTTCAGAGCCATGTGCCTGTCCGCAAGTGGAAGCTAACTTCAGTACTAAGTGGTCAGTTCAGAGCCATGTGCCTGTGCACAAGTGGAAGCTAACTTCAGTACTAAGTGGTCAGTTCAGGGCCATGTGCCTGTGCACAAGTGGAAGCTAACTTCAGTACTAAGTGGTCAGTTCAGGGCCATGTGCCTGTGCACAAGTGGAAGCTAACTTCAGTACTAAGTGGTCAGTTCAGGGCCATGTGCCTGTGCACAAGTGGAAGCTAACTTCAGTACTAAGTGGTCAGTTCAGGGCCATGTGCCTGTGCACAAGTGGAAGCTAACTTCAGTACTAAGTGGTCAGTTCAGGGCCATGTGCCTGTGCACAAGTGGAAGCTAACTTCAGTACTAAGTGGTCAGTTCAGAGCCATGTGCCTGTGCACAAGTGGAAGCTAACTTCAGTACTAAGTGGTCAGTTCAGGGCCATGTGCCTGTGCACAAGTGGAAGCTAACTTCAGTACTAAGTGGTCAGTTCAGGGCCATGTGCCTCTCTCCACAACTAGAAGGTAACCTGAGTACTAAATATTAGCTCAGCGCCATGTGTGCCTGCACAAGCAGAAGGTAACCTCAGCCTACTAAGTGGTTAGATCAGGGTCATGCCTCTCTCCAGAAATGGAAGGTAACCTGAGTATTAATTGTTTAGCTCAGGGCCATGTGTCTTTCCACAAGTCAGCAATTAAGAAATATATTAATCTTTATAACATACTCTTATGTAATTTTGTGCCAAATTGAAATGGAATTTTTTTTAGACATTTTGAAAGATATCATTTAAGTTGCTCCATGATATTTGTAGACTGTTGAAATGAGAGCCAGGACAATACAGCACCCAAGGTGAGATGAAAAAAAAAAAATGTGGGAAGCTCTAGATACTGTAAGAGCCTGTCGACTGAATCCTCCAGAAGCATCTAAGTCCTATGATATTCAACACACTAAGTTACTTAGAGAATGAACTGTCCTCTGCCTTCTAAACCAAGAAAAATGATCATATCCCAGAAGTCTTGCTGCTTTCTTGTTTAGAGAATGCCTCTCCACAATATACTATAGGAAGAAAGCCAAATTAAACCCGATCTGAAAAGAGAAATAAACACTGTGGAATAATGATTTATATTGGTGGCCATATTACAAGATTGTCATCTAAATTAGCCTACTGTGTCCTCTTACACAAGAATTACAAAGAAACTGGAGAATTTGAACCTCGAAGAGTTGATACATTAGAGCGTTCTCCAGTTGTGTGCATGGCTCTTCTATGACTAATGAGAGAATATAAGATGGTACTGGATGGTTCTGAGGACTGAAGAGAATATTTCTTGCCACTAGTTGTGAATGTACAGTAGGAACAAGTCAATGCAGCACACAACAGTCGAGAAGACGCAAAAAACCAATAAACCTTTCAGAATTGATAATTTCCATCACGAATGTGGATTGAAGTCAAACATTAGGCCATGACTAGCCATAGTAGAACCCACCGATACGAAGCCATGGCTGAGAGTACAAGTCTGAGCTTCTACAATCACATCCCAGGGAGTGCAGGAGTGAGAATCAAAGACCATTTTATGCAGTAACCTGGAAAGGTGTGACAGTAAAAACGTAAATAGCAAATAGCCCAATGGCACACCCACAGTTAAGGGGACACAACTGCGTTAAACGTTTGATTTCAGGATCTATAATTAAACTGAAATAAGAAGTGAAATGGTTCAACATATTCAATACCATTAACTAAGAAATGTAGTGTTACATTCTTATTAGACTAAAAGCGGTAAAGGTTTCAAACATCAATCTTGGTCATCATCAGCCGATTAAAAATACAAAAACAATGCATAGGAAAACAAGAAATTAAAAGGGTAAGTGTTTCAAAAGTAGTTGAAGAGGCAATATACGACAATAAGGATTAGCACTGTGCAATTTTAAATCATAAAAACCAGAAGAAGTTAAAGATCAGTCACTTGTATGAAGCACGGCGCAAGCCCGTTGAAGAGTAGCACAACACGCGCAACGTCCGGCACTGTGCTTCAAAATGTTTATGAGAAGAGGTGAACACTTCATTCAACCAGCCTGCATACACTGTCAGGTGTGAAGTAAAAACAGGATTTAATAAATATGAAGTTCCAAAAATGTGTAGAAGACGAAGACAAGTTGTTTAATTGAAGTGAGATGCTAGCTCCTGAAGATTAGCGCAACATATGCCTGCAGAATGTCTCGCACTGTGCTTTTAAATGCCGACAAAACTTTGTGAAAAGCTTAATGATCAAGGCTGCTGATGCTTCAGTTGAACCACTTCATTTCTTATTTCAATTTAATTGTGATACAGTTAAATAAGGAACTTTATATCATTTTTATCTTTAAAGGATATATAATGGTGCTACTCTCTTACACCACTGTTTTAATAAGAATTCTGAAATAAAATTATATCATTAAATTATTATTTACCTATATTTATGAGCTAGTAAATTTACTTATGTAAAGAATTCTGGCAATTTTTTAGGCTACCTCAACAAATTAAAACTTCACTTTAGCTGCCCATTTGATTACCTACTTTAAACTAATTATATACTAATCATGGTATTTGTGTAAATATGCTTGCAATCAACACAGTACAAGCACTAGACTGACAATGAGCGCTAAACTGAAAAGTAGGAAATGGCAACAATGAACCAGTATGACCATAACACAGGAACAAACTTCAGATCAACACCACTATATCTTGTTATGCTTACAGCAATGTGGAAATTTTAGTTCAAAACTATGATATTTAAGATGTAGATCTACTGAACGGAATGTTTCATTTCTACAACCCTTCCGCTTTGGCGTCCACAAATGGAGAAATTTGACTTAACGCACAATAGAAATGGACAGATCATAAGAAATGAAATCTAACCAAATCAATAATTTAAATTATGACAATATTCCTTGTGTTAGTGTTCTACTAAATTGAGCCATCAATACATTGATTAATTAAGCTACGTTATGTAAGTTGAAATAATTATATTGTTTTCAACGCCCATAAAAATTTAACAACTCTGAATTTGTACATTTTGTTTATAATCTGTAAACATGGCTTCCTCTGTTGGTCGCTGGACACACACACACACACACACACACACACACACACACGCACGCACGCACACACACACACAAAAAAAATTCTGAGAATATCTGGGGCTAATAGTTGTACATGGCATTTCAGATGACAAAATTATGATGAACAAATGATGCAGTGACAGTGAAAGAAAGAATATATTTTACATAGATGCTTATATGTACTATATATCATGCCTTCATTTGTGGAGAAGTTAAGGCTCACGGCCCTCTCTTACACTTATCCACATATCTAATAAACTTTATAGAAAAGAATAATGAAATAATTTAACAAAATATAAATCCTAACCTCATTCATTCTTCCATTCATACTGCCATTCATACAAACTGGTTATACATTTAATAGGTAATCTCGGCAAGACCGCTTGAAAGAAGCTAAGGAAGTGCAATTCCTAACACTAACTGGAAGGGAATTCCATAGCCTTGCACCAGACACTTGAAAGGAGCGGTTAAATGAAATGAGTGATGCACAGGAATTGAGAGTGTCGTAGTCGATCGTGTGTTATGTTCGTGAGAGGAGGAGAGTAAATTAAACTTTGAGGATAAATACTGGGGTTTAGATCCATTCAGCAGACGAAATACGTGAGTAGCAACATGAAGATGTCGTAGTTTATCGATTTTTAACCAGGAGAGAAGTTCATAATAGGGGGAGATATGAGTTGAAAATTTAATTGAAAATATAATAATAAAATATAATAAAATTTTAGTGTCTCTTCCATGGTGGCATCTATCATTACAATATCACAATAATTAAATATGGGAAATATGAGGGTCTGGATAAGTTTAATTTTCAAGCCTAGTGGAAGAAGTGATTGGCGAGTTTTGAGAGGGTGAAGTGACGAGTGAATTTTCCTACAGATGCTTGTTATGTGCTCACTCCAATCTAGTATGTCACTTATGATAATTCCAAGATTTTTTACCGACTTCTGAAATGGTATAGCTACACCACAAAGCAAAAGTGAAGTCAATAATTTCTTATTAAGGATATTTAACTGCCTTTGTTGCCCTATTATAATAGCTTGTGTCTTTTTACGATTAATTAATAAACAATTCTTATTAGAATAGGAGCTAATCAGATTTAAAATTTGAATTCATCTGATGAATTCCAAACTCAATATCAATATCTTTACAGTGATAATATATTTGTAGATCATCTGCATATAAATGATACTTTCAATTACTGAACTGAGAAGATATATAGAGTAAACAGAAAAGATCCAAGCACGGATCCCTGTGGGACACCTGACTGCTTCGTCTTCCAGTCTGTGGTAATGCCGTTTATGACAACACGTTGTTGCCGATTGGAGAGGTACGAAGCAAAGAGCTGAATAGCAGAGGGACTCAGATTAAATCTTTGTAGTTTCGCTAATAATATGTCAATATTTACTCTGTCAAACGCACTACTGAAGTCAAGTAAAATAAGTATAGTCACTTTCCGCTCATCTATAGCTCGTTTAATGTCTGTAATTCTTAGTAGTGCCGTCCCTGTGCTATGTCCTTTCTTGAAACCAGATTGGAAGGGGTCACGCAGAGAATATTTTTCCCGATATTGTTCAAGTTCGCTATAGAGCAATTTTTCTAGAGCTTTAGACAGTGCTGAAAGAATGCATACAGGACAAAAGTCGGATGCTACATTAGCTGGCGACCTTTTTGGAACTGGGACAACTTGTGCATCTTTCCACTTTGTCGGAAAACAACTACGGGAGAGGCATGCATTAAATAAGTCAGTAATAACTGGCAATATTATATCCATAATGTTAGTAATAAAGAAAATAGGGATTTCATCAGCCCCTGTTGCATGAGATTTAATTGAAATCAGTACTCGTCTCACTTCAGACTCTGAAACAGTCCGAAATTCGAAATATGGACGATCAGATGATTGTTGTCGTATTATAGACTTGATGGTGGCCTGCACTATATCGTGTTCAGGAGTAAAGACATGTGTTGAAAAGTGTCTATTAATCTCGTCAACCGGTATTTCTGGTTTAGCATGGTTCACAGGAGGCCTTCCAATACCTAATGAACGAAGTTGTCGCCAAGTACTACCAGCGTTTATATTATTGCATAGACACCGGAAGTAATCGAATTTCTTATTGAGGATAATTTGTTTTATTCGATTTCGCAGTACACGTTATTGTTCAAATGCGTCAGCTGATCAATTTTGTTTGTAACGTCTATATAACGAATCACGCTGAGCCATCAAAGATTTAATTTCAGTTGTCAGCCACGGACAGGGCGGCCGTGTTACTTTCACACGGCGCTTAGGAGCATGCTTATTGTAAAGTCCATGAATATGAGAATTAATATTTTACAGTTTTTCATCTGTGTCATTCATTAGTATTATGTCACCCCAAGGACATGTGCATGCATCTTCTTTTAGGTGATTGAAATCTATATTTTTAAAGTCTCTAAAAGTCACGTATTTCGACCTATATTTAGGAACTCTTAGCGAATACGCTAAGTATATAAGGTCATGAGTTGATATTTCAGGAACAGGTATTTGACCGTGTTTAAGAACCTTGTGTGGATTATTGGTTATCATGAGATCAATCAGTGTATCGGAAGAGACGGTGGAAGTATGAACGTAGTTAGTTAGTTCCGAGGGCAATATTGTCCTGTCACAGGAGAGGAAAATATTTCAAAAACGTATTGTTTTACTAGTCCGAGTTACCAAATTTGTATTAAAGTCGCCTAGTATAATCACGTGTTCATAAGATGGTAAAACTCTCATTAAATCGTCCTCTAACTCACCAATGCCCCCTTCATTTGGAGGCCTATATACAACCCCAATGAGTACTTTAACAGTGTCTATAATAATTTCAACAAACATAAATTCAGGAACAGGATTTGTAGTAGTGGTAGAAGTTTTTACCACTGTACTCCCGAGATTAAGCTTACAAAACAATGCAACACCACCTCCACGCCTGCTCATCGTATCAAATCGATGAATACGATACCCTTGTATTTCAACCACACTGGAAGGAATTGAACTACATAGCCAACTCTCACTTACAGCAATTATATGAAATAAACTGTTTTCAAATATAGCTTTCAGTTCATCACGGTAATCTACAATAGATTGGCTGTCAACATGAGCACACAACAAAGTGCGTGGAAATGCTTTCACTTCCGTTTCTAAAATACTATGAACAGATAGATCTGAAGAGAGAATCTGGGAAGAGAGAGAGGTAAGAGGAGTAAAACTAGAAATCGGTGCCAAAGAGAAAGGAGGGGTGGTGTCTGTGTCCAAGTCAATGCTCGAAATAGAAGTGAATGATATTGTTATACTTAAATCCTCAGGCAGAAGTCGAGAATAAACAGATAGCGGCTTACCTCAACATAACATAAAATATAACTTCCAGCTGATTCACACAAATACACACACTTGCTAACCATAACTAACCTAAAACGTAGAATTGGCCTAATATACATTAGCAATAACAAGAACACAATCATAATTATTTCCTAGTGCTAATTTCGCCTAACTGTCTAATCAAAGAATTTAATTCTGCAGGAGTGTTTAAGTGCATCTTCTTTCCATCGGCTGTGAGGACGACAATCGTGCCATTTTGCGTGTAGGTGTTACGCATTCCAAATATATCACGTGCCTTGCGGAACATCTCCTTCCTTGTAGCTGTCAGAGATTCAGTAATAAGAACTTTAGTGCCTTTTAGCAGCCGCCTAGCGCGCCACACTGTATCTCGTTGCTGATATCTAAGAAATTTTATGATAATTGGCCTGTTTCCTGAAGTCATCACATCAGCAGTCGAACTCTGTTGTCGCCCTAATCTGTGGCATCGATCAATGCACTCAATATTCAGGTCAATCTGCAGTTTATCTCTGATGGTATCCAAGGCCTTGCTGTACACATCTTCATTAGCAGTCTCCTTAACACCATGCAACAGGAGACAATTGGGCCACTTCATCTGACAATGCTTCTTGTATCTCAAGACCCTGTTCAATTTCACTTATACTTCTCTTCAAATAGGATATTTCCGCTGAAATCGATTCTCGAAAGTCACGGAAGTCACTTTCAAGCACATGTAACAACTCTTTGGGACTAGTGGCATTGTTAGTAGTAGCAGTTAGAGCTTCCTCCAGGCGCCCTTGGAATTGAGACATACGTCTTTCAAATTCACTAATCTTCTCATTCACAGCTTTGAGGGTCATGTCTGATGCACTAAAAATGAAATATATATTTATAAATCTAGTGGATCCCACTCACGGTAAATATATATGATATATTTTGATATTCGGTAGGCGAATTACGGAGCACTTTCACACACGTTTAACTACAGGCGCACTGTTGTTTGTACAAATACATTTCAGAAATATCTAGATATAGATATATATTCAATAAAACTACTGTATTATCCGCACACTTTATGTTGGTGCATTTACACACTAGTGCTGAATCGGTCGACCTCGGCGATCTTCGAGATTCGTACTGGCAACCTTTGAAACACAAACTATGAATCGCTTAAGCATCGTTGTGCGACATCTGGCGTACACTTTACGTACTAGTACTGTTGTTGTTTACACAACAAATCCAAAGTATAGAATTCATGCTAGGAACAAGATTCGCATCGAGAAATGTTTTATAATGTTATATAATGTGTATGTGACATAGTTGTTGGCTTAAGATGATAACGGTTTAGAAACTTCGTATCGATCGATCATATTCTCGATTCAATTCAGATTTCATTTTCCTTCGGTTGGCAGCAGTATCGATCTCGGGACACCTCCCTCCTTACTCTTCACCCCCGTACACAAATGCACCAACATAAAGTGTGCGGACTATACATTGAGGAACATCAATATGATCTTAAAGTTCCTGAATATTTTGGATAATTTTTACAAATCAATTTTCAATATATCAGAGTATAAACACAACCTTGAAAAGAAAGGATAAAACTGATGAAAATGGCCAGCTTTTGGAGACAAATTATCCACAACTGAACACAACAGTGAATACGTACAACCTTATTCCTGTTTGTATAGGGTTTGTGGTGTACATACCTTGTTTCTTCTTTGATGTATGGAACAAGCTGATCAACAGTGTGTTGTTCAATGAATATTGCCTCCTTTGTGTCTTCAGAAGGCTATAAGTAAGAAATAAGAAAAGTAGAATAAAGAAGTGAGGAAAAAATTATAAACAAGAAACAGCTGAGAAAATAATTTTCATATCAGCACAATAACAGTATAAGTAATTTACCTCCCAATGTAAATATATAAGAGGGGTAAGGAACAGACAAGTGATAAGAGAGATAAGAACATGAATAGAAACATAAGATAGGATAGCATTAGACGAGGTAGCATTGGCATACGAGACATGAAAGAATGAAGACTGTCTCAAATTCCTTACCCAATACCATTCCTTGCTCCCTTTTCACTTCTTTTGATTCCTATTTCCACACTGACTAGCTATTTTCTTTATCTTCTTACATTCACATTCCCTTGCTCCAATCTTTCTACACATGACTTGACTTGTCGCTTCTATGTTCCTTTCCATGTTCCTATATACGTTCACTCGCAAAACACCTCACTGTAATATCAAATAATCCCAAATCATTCATACCAATTTTCCTACAAGTTAACAATGCTTACATCATAACCATAGACATATCCGTCATCCCTCTATGTACATGACATTAACACGAACAAACATAAATTAATAAATAAATAAACAAATCAACCATAAAATCCATCAATCAATACTGATCAGCATTTAGAGCAGTCACACAGGTGGCAGAATGTTTATCAATTGTTTACATAGATAACAAATTTCAAAATTTAGGAAACAACTCTCTTCGTGAATTATTTCTACTGCCAACTCCCCTTCCTATTAATGAATATTTGTCAATATTTGTCCCCTTCAATTTCAAATTATTTTCATGTTGTGATCTTTCTACTGCTTCATTTTGACATTTAACTCTAAAACACGTCTCTAATTTGAAGAGAAAATATTTGCATCCCATCAGCAAAAGGGACGGTAAAGAAGCCACACAATATAAAAATAATATAGAAGCCTCCACCTTATCAATACAATGTTTATTTAGAAGATGCAGTAAATTCAGTACTGGTTTTGACCCCTATGGGGTCATCCTCAACTGTTATACATTAAATCGGTTTCAAAAACATCACATTATAAGGCATAATGCCTTCATATCACTGACACATTTTGACAGCATCAAGGGTTATGAATTTCATGTTGTTGGTCCGTACTGAACTGAGAATAACATATGAATAGTAACACAGTAAGGTTTCCACCTATTCAGTACTAATATGTATTTACAATGTTATAAATTACATGGAACTAGTTTCGACCCACCTAGGGGTCATCATCAGCCATATTAAAGCATACATAGGTATTTTGTCGAATCCTAAAACATGTTATTTTTAACTGTAATAATCGTATGGATTTTATAATTTATAAAGTGAAGTTTGGTAATGAGATGAGAAATGTTAGTATGGTACAGGTGAGTAGTAAATAATAATATATATACAAACAAGTTTGGAACAAAGTACTAGTGGGGTGCTTAGAGTTGTAAAAATATAACCTCGTGGATGTCAGTAGTCCTCGTACTAAAGAAACAATGTAAAATAACACATATAAACATATATACAAGTATGTACAAAGTCTGGAGAGTAAAGAGTGAAACTCTTTTAATGTCGAGTCGGCTTGACACTGATCACTCAAGCGGAGAAATTAGGTATTTGGTGTATTACAGCTGTGTTGGTCGGTTGCGTTGTTGATTGTTGAACGTGAAGTTGTTTTTGAATTTCTGGTTGAGAAGAGGGTGGAAACTGCGCGTGGATATATTGATTCACAGTTCTTAGCGGAAACCAAATTGGACACCTGAAGTATTTGATGTTTCCTCACAGCAGATTGGTTCCTCTTTGATCTTTACTTCCAAGTCCATTTTAATAGCGTGTGAAGGTTCAGGCTGTTTGGGATGAGATTGCTTCAACAGACCTTGCACTGATCATGAAAATCTTAAGAAAAAACCTTTTGTTTGTCATGTGGATTTTGCTCTTTTTCTTAAGATTTTCATGATCAGTGCAAGGTCTGTTGAAGCAATCTCATCCCAAACAGCCTGAACCTTCACACGCTATTAAAAATGGACTTGGAAGTAAAGATCAAAGAGGAACCAATCTGCTGTGAGGAAACATCAAATACTTCAGGTGTCCAATTTGGTTTCCGCTAAGAACTGTGAATCAATATATCCACGCACAGTTTCCACCTTCTTCTCAACCAGAAATTCAAAAACAACTTCACATCCAACAATCAACAACGCAACCGACCAACACAGCTTTAATACACCAAATACCTAATTTCTCCGCTTGAGTGATCAGTGTCAAGCCGACTCGACATTAAAAGAGTTTCACTCTTTACTCTCCAGACTTTGTACATACTTGTATATATGTTTATATGTGTTATTTTACATTGTTTCTTTAGTACGAGGACTACTGACATCCACGAGGTTATATTTTTACAACTCTAAGCACCCCACTAGTACTTTGTTCCAAACTTGTTTGTATATATATTATTATTTACTACTCACCTGTACCATACTAACATTTCTCATCTCATTACCAAACTTCACTTTATAAATTATAAAATCCATACGATTATTACAGTTAAAAATAACATGTTTTAGGATTCGACAAAATACCTATGTATGCTTTAATATGGCTGATGATGACCCCTAGGTGGGTCGAAACTAGTTCCATGTAATTTATAACATTGTAAATACATATTAGTACTGAATAGGTGGAAACTTTACTGTGTTACTATTCATATGACATTTTGACAGATCATGAAAAAGTAAATATAACAGTATTGTAATGGATCTTTTCTCATTGACTAAAAAGTTGCTTATTTTGTAAAGCGTCATCTCATTGTAGCCTGAGTCTAGTAAACATCAAATAAAGTTTACAACGGTATATGTGGAATTATTACATATTTCCATATATATTGTTGGAACATACATTGTCTATTAAAAATTAATATATACACATAAAATTTGACCCGCAATAACAGGCCATTTAAAAGTGGATGAAATGATAAAAACAAGATAAAATGGGTCCACATTTAACTCTAGTTTGTGCTGGTTTGTTGTTGCTGCATTATTCTTGTAATATAGTAAGCACACAGTGTTTGTATTCTAAAGTTTAAACTTGTGATAGTTTTTGTTCATTCCGACATTTTCTTAATTAATGCTAGTATGATATATTACAGTTGTCTGGATGTACTAAATTATTGTGAGAAATTGCATGCACCATTCCTGAGTTAAGATAATGCCTATTATAAACTGGAGTATTAAGTAATGCCGTGCATCTTGGGATTAAAACTATGTTGATGTCAACCAATATACACAAGTTCTAGATGATAACGTGAGGGCTTCCTTTATATTGTAGACTGTAATATCTGAAATTAGAGATAGATTGTGTAAGAAACAGCATCTAATGGGCTAAGAAAAGTGTAATATATGTATGATATACTTACGTTGAGTGTTGGCACTGTGCGTGCTGCACAGCCGCACATTGAGATCTGCTACGTGTTATTCTGGGCCTGTAGTTCGCGGATACGGAGGGGAAGTTTGGATGGATGGGAGGGGCATCTGTCGAGAGAGCAGAACTAGGGTAGGGAGGGTCTTTAGGCGGTTCATTTGTATGTATGGGCTGTTGTTTTTTTAATTCTTTTCAGATAATAATTCTTTAGAAAGGGAATGACTGTATTGAAAAGAATGTTAGTTTTTTCTGTGATTTCATTTAGGTTGAAATTTGGGTTGACGTATTGATCTAAATTAATGTAAAATTCTTCCAAGATGCTGAGCAAGGGGCTTTTGGGGTTTGTATTCAGAATTTGCATGTCATGGTTAGTATTTGTAAATCTATGTTTTTGGTCATTGATGTGTTGTCTCCCATAGCTGAAAAATGTCTGTGCTTAACTGCATTTATGTGTTTGTTATATCGTATCTGAAAGTTTCTTCCAGTATGCCCTATGTAGCTGGCCTCCAGTCATTACATTTCAAGCGGTAGACACCTGAGTGGTTGTATTGATTTTTATTGTTGACAGATTTAGAATTGTGTAAGATGTTGGCGTTGCTATGTGTAGTTTTGTAGGCTATTTTTAGGCCTTGTTTTTTTAACATTTGTTATGGGATGTATATGTCTATTGTTATAGGTGAATAGTATGTAGTCTTTTTTATCCTTCTCGGTTCTGGTTAACTTGGTTATTGGTTGGTTTTTTATTTTGTTAATAATCTTGTTAATCATTTCTTTTTTGTATCCATTCTGTCTGGCTATATCATGGATTAAATTTAATTCTTTATTTAGATCTTCTTTTGTAAGTGAGATCTTCTTTTGTAAGTGGTATGTTGTATGCTCTGTAAATCAAACTGTAATATGCGGCTTTCTTGTGTGTGTGTGGGTGGGTAGTCTATTTTTATTGTATTGGATGTATGGGTAGGTTTTCTGTATATTTTATATGTTAAGTGGTCATTATGTCTAATTATAGATTTATCTAGGTAATTTATGGTATTGTTGTTTTCCGTTTCCATAGTGAATTTTATATGAGGATCTATTCTATTTAGTTGTTCTAGGATTTTGTCTTCATTGGTATGCCTATTATCTATTATGACAAATACATCATCAACAAATCTGCACCAAAAGGGGATATTGTCTAGTTTTTGGATTTCTTGGTGTTCCAAGTAGTCTATATATATTTCTGCCAGTATACCTGATGTTGGAGATACCATGGGTAGTCCTTTTTGGTGATATATGGTGTCGTGAAATTTAAAGTAATTGTTGTTGATGGCAAAGTGTAATAATTTTATGAATTCCTCTATTTCTAGCTAACTAAGTTTGCTATGATTTTTGAGATTGGATTCTATGATTTCTATGGTTTTCTGTGTAGGTGTTGGGGTACATATTTATTATATCATATGATGCTAATCTGTGGTACTTTTCTATTTTTATATTTTTAGTGATGTTGCAGAATTCTATTGAGTTTTTTATGGACCGAGCTCGATAGCTGCAGTCGCTTAAGTGCAGCCAGTATCCAGTAATTGGGAGATAGTGGGTTCGAGCCCCACTGTTGGCAGCCCTGAAGATGGTTTTCCGTGGTTTCCCATTTTCACACCGGGCAAATGCCGGGGCTATACCTTAATTAAGGCCACAGCCGCTTCCTTTCACTTTCTAGACCTTTCCTATCCCATCGTCGCCATAAGACATATCTGTGTCGGTGCGACATTAAGCAAAATAGCAAAAAAAAGTTTTTTATGGCTTTTCTGGCTTGGAATATATAATGTTTTTTGAGATATCTTTGAATGAATTGTGATAATTTGTAGGTGGGACTTGGTTTATGATTTATTATAGGCCTCATAGGTATATTGTCTTTATGGATTTTTGGGTATGCTCTAGCAGTGGGTAGTCCTGGGTTCATTGTGATAAGTTTTTTGATTTCCTGCTCATTTAAAAGTGAGTGTTTTTTAATAAAGTTTTTAAGTTTCTTTGAATACTGTTAGTGGGATCCTTATTTTTGATTTGAAAAGTTTCGTTTTGGAAGCAAGTTTTGGTTTTAGTTATGCATTCATCTTTATCTATGATAACCGTTGTGTTACCTCTGTCTACTTTGATTATTAGTAAGTTGTTTTGAATAATTTTGTTTTTGAGCTTTTTGAGATGTATGTGGTTCATGATATCTTGTTTATTGTTCTCTTTACTGATTCTATTAATATATTGTGGTAATTTTTTCTTGATTTCATATCTGATTTCATCCTGTTGTTCATGTGGTATTTTGTTTATGGCATTTTCAGTTTCAGTAATGATAGTAGTAATATCATGGAATATTGAGTCATTTCCCCAATTGTGTTTGGGTCCCTTGCTCAGTATAGTGGATTCAGTTTCACTGAATACTGTATTAGTTAATTTTTTCATTGGAGGATGGAAATCATGCTGATCATTGTCAGTAGATCTAGGCAAGTTTTGTCTATTGGGTGTGTGATTTTGTATGTGCTGATTATGTGATTGTTTTAATACATTTAGTTTCTTATTCAATGTATTCTGTTTATGTATGGCTATGTTTGCTATTTTTTCATTGGTTATTTGTTGAAAATTGTTCCAATAAGTGTCTGGTAAGTCACGTGAGGCTTTCAGGTGTGTTTCATACAGTTGTGTATTAAGGTGTTGTTTTTTCTTGTACATGAATTTAATTTCTTCTTTAGGCCAAATTCGGTTCGTCTTTTTCTGTATATTTCGGGTTTGGTTGGTGTTCCTATGTTTATTATTGTATTTTTTAAGAAATGTTGGAGTTAAATAGTTTAACAGACATTCTTTCAAAAAAGTGATGTTTTTGATAACGTTGGTAAGTTTGATTTTCAGGTTTTGGTATTTATATGCCGTTCTTTTTGCCTGGTTGGCAAAAGACCCTCCCTGCCCTAGTTCCACTCTCTCCACAGATGCCCCTCCCATCCCTCCAAACTTCCCCTCCGTATCCATGAACTACAGCCCCAGAATAACACCTAACAGATCTCGATGTGCAGCCGTGCAGCACACACAGTGCTAACACTCAACGTAAGTATATCATACATATTGAACCCTTGAACTTACCATTCCATCGTTGGTCGGCCACGGCTGCTACAGTAGAACAATTTAGAACTCTTAAGTCTTGGGTCGTTGCGGGAATAAATTCGGTCACGATCTTAACCAAACGATGGGGTTCAGAAGAGAGCCTAACTACTTGAAATGAGGAGCAAAAATGTGCTTACTAACTTTTATTAAACTGAAATAGCACGATAACATAATTAATTTAATATGCATTCTTGCCACGAAAATAAAAAAAAATTAAATTATTGATTTTGAATGTTCCAAACACAGTCACATTACATAACGTCACTTCGTTTCTTACAATGCCGAAGATTTGCTTCGGAGAAGCTAATATGTTAGTGGACAGCGAAACTGAAAAACTGAAAAAGGGAAGACCTGAAAACCGGGCACCTATTATTCCAAACAAGAACTGAGAGTTAATCCACACGATCCGTGGAAAATCTGACTTTCAACAAGTAGAACGCCTGATTTTCTCTTAATTAAGGTTATCCACCAGTCAAATACCCTTCACGGATACGGAACATCCGCCGAATGGACCCTTAATCGAACCAAACTGACTATCAGTTGCTTTGGGTAGGTTGCGAAATATTATAGGAAAGCATGGTGTTCACTACAAGTTAATGGCATCATTCACAATTGAAATAAAATTCCACCATGTATTTGTCATTCATGACACCCTTAAGTGATAAGTTAATCCCGATGCGAACTGTGCATCACCCCAAACAGCTGTTCGGAAGGAACCAACAACCACACGATCCGGGAGGATCTTACGTTAAGTCGTTCTAAAGGAACAAAACTGCGAAATGCAGGAGACACTTACTAATCATGCATTTAGAAGAAATGCCAAACACTGAAGTTAATCAAAAAGTGAAAAGTCACTTGAAAATATTATTATTGAACCGATTTTCAGGTTAGAAATGGGTTTGTTATGCTTAATAAAATTACCAGTCCACGCTAAAATTTGCTACAATTTTAAGGAATTCTTTCCCTTGGCAAACAATGCTACCAGTACAGATCTCTCTATTTACTGTCTGTCCCAACACACTACTGGTAAAGTGATTACTTACTTACTTACTATGAATAAGAATGGAAACACGACAAGATTGAAATAAAACAAAATACTGGCTGACGAATCGAAACCGCATTCGCAACTCAAGTCTCATTCTAAAACACTGAGTGTCAATATGCACACTATCAAACGAAAAACGGACGTCAAAACGAGGAAACAAAAGGTCCGTTAAAATATAAATTAACATCTCGAAGTCATACAGCTTAACACGCACGAAGAAACACAGTAAAAATATTTAATCTAGATCGGGTCGATGTCCCACACTTGGACAGCCCTCGTTTGCCAACAGCAGTCCCGTTATCTCAATGAGAGCTTCGCATAGACCCTCTACAATAAATCATATCGTACTGTAACCGCTGCCTTCCTCCAGGCCACTTCACAAAAGAAACAAAAGAAAAACATCTGAACTGAGACTTGAGTGTGTACAGCTACCATCCCAGACCTATCGTCGGGCTCACTTGAAATCTGTACACCCTAAACCTAATCATATGTACATGATGCCTTCCAAATTCTATCGTCGGGCGTGACCTAGGACGTCTCATCATCAATGACTCCAAGAAATAACACGTGACGTCCTAAATCTATCGTTGGGCGTCAAAGTGGGTCGCACCACGTCTCCCTTAACATATCAGGCGAACCGCAATTTCCAACAAACTCTGATATTCAACACTAAATTTGGTCAGACAAATACCACATGACGGAACCAACGTCTCTATTATCAAAAGAATGCAAGTCGGAATACAGTAAGTGTCTACCTCTCGGAAAAATACAGTAAGTGTCTACATCATTATAATATGTGAACTCAAAATATATATAGACGTGACGAACGATTCTCCACCTCGAACACAATCTCAGCCTGTGCACTGAAATGTCAGGGCAGCCAATGAAAATTCCCAACACACGTTTCCCTTTTAGTGGATGCCTTCAAAATAATAATCATCACCATCGCATTCGAAATTCTCAGATCGCCTATCATCAATTCCAACTATCTTATCCATGACCTCTCCGATGAACAAATTAAATATAACCCAACCGTGTGTCCAAAGTGCTCTTTAATCCTGGAGATCGTTCATTATCTTAACAAAAATCACTGGATGTTTACTACCCAGACCTTTACATTTTACTAGAGTCGTTTTCACTTGGAATCGTTCTATAAATTTCACAATGCTTCACATCATAGTCATCTCAAATTCGGATTGATTGCGGAAAACAATACAGCCTGCCTCACACAGCCTGTTCCTAAATACTTCCTCTACAAAAATACAGCTTGTCTCAACACTCTTTCTCCTCGCTTTCCAGCGGTATCTATCTCGTCTCCACATACATATCAATTCATCGCATCTCAATTCCTTTTCCTTCAAGATCCTTTTTCATACATCGATCCCCTGGTGAAAACGACAACCATTATTAAGCACATCTCTTACTTTACTATTTTTTTACAACTTTCGAACCTCGAGAATCCAAGAGCACACATCGACCTTTCGCAACACTGGTATACACGATGTCTCAAAATTTTCTTCCCATTAACAACTGTGACTCTAACAAAATTTTATTGACATTATCTAAATATGCCTACGATCCTTGTAAAAATAACTGGTTAAATGCAATTTGACATAGAAGAATTTCCTTATCCCGCGGTAGACATTATTATTATTATTATTATTATTATTATTATTATTATTATTATTATCCAACATTTCTGAATACAACTGACACCTGAATTTACGATATTCGCCACGACAAATTTACACTTATAACGTTCACAAATCCGCACTTTGAATGATATCTCATCTCAACACAAAATTTTAAACGTCGCATTTTACCGTTCCTGACATGAATTTTACACACTGAAATTTCACACGCTGACCAAAATTTACAACGCCTTTCGCCTGATAATTACGAATATCACCCGACAATCATCTGGAAATTTTGTTTAGGACAGACAGTAACTAACCAACTAACTACAACATAATATAAAATAGACAGACCTGCACAATGGTGACATTCTCAGCATTCTGATTGCATCATCGCCAGCAACCTCGTACTTAGCCACTCATTTTCACAGATAACATTTTCATTTTTAAAATCTCACTCATCCAAACACTACCCTTCACACACACGAGATCAAAATTACCATATAAATAATGCACTTTCTCTGTAACTTGCACCACGAACTTCCCTCGCTCTGCAGTCGACTACAACTGTCTGATGCGTTCCCAGTGGTTTCTTTCTCCGTTGTTTCAAATAAGAACAGGTGTTCGGCCGATAAGGGAGTAGGACTATTTTGAATCGCTTCCCCCAGATTCTCTTCACTTACAAGAGTACAGGAAATGATAAAACTAAAATCTGCTGTGTATATCTCAACCAGCCTACACCTTCCCAGTTCGTTTGCAAACGTTCAGAACTTCTCCAATCACTTTTCTTCTTAACTAAGTATATGGACCTTAGCCACGAACATGTATTTATATATTTGTCGGTCAATCTGGCGCGAAATTCTAATGACGACGAGCCCAAGCTCCCGCGGCTTCAAGTTCCAGATCGACACTGAAAAATCTACGGTGGGGGGTTTCTTTTATAATTTCCGGAAGGACGCTATCCCCTCTATGAGGCTTGGTGGTGTAATCTGCCAAATTTGCTTCTAATAAACCGATTTTGATAAGACTTGTCCCAGAACTCCGGACAGACTTGCACTTATGTTAGGTGTTAATTTTATAAATTTTCTGCACTCACAACAGGAGAAATAAATTGTTTCTGGCCGTGCGTTTCGCGCGGTTTCTTCTGCCCACGACCTTGGCACGTGTAACTAGCTCGCTGTTCTCACGCTAACACACACTTAGGCTTAACTGCATCTAAAATTGTCCCTGGTGTCACTACCTTCACAGAGGGTGTATGAATAATTTTGCTTATTTATTTCTTCCTTTACTACATTGTCAAAATCCCTCGTTGTGCAGAATTCATTAATTTAGAAAATTGTCGGGCACTCGAGCTCCACCGAGGTGTCCCGGCAATCCACGAGCTCGCCTTGCGGGAACCTTCCCACGCAACACCGGGCTCTTGGGAGCGCAAAATGGCTGCTCTCAAACATACAGTAGTTTCTGAATACCAAATAAATACTTGGGAAAAATAAAAATTTTTCTCACCGTAGAATTATGGGTTCATAATCCACCTACAACAACGAAATGTTTACCCAGAAAGGGGAAATATTTAAACAGATATATTCCTTCAAAATTCTAAAGTGTACATGGGAATTTTGATACAGATGAACCATGATTCTACGTAAAATTTCCCAGCCGATCTCACTCTTGACGTAGGGCTCTGTTACTTTCACGTATTTCCCTGTTTTCTTCTTCCAACAATAGGATTGCGTTACAGATGTCATCAACAAAGTCTTCTCTTAAGAATGAACATTGTAAACATTCAGCGTCTTTCTCTTCTTTACTCCCGCTGCTTGCCTGTCCTTGGAGTGGTGCCTCGACCTGTCTTCCTCTCGACGTGACGATCATATTTACTGGTTGTACCTCTTCTTCTTCTTCTTCTTCTTCGGTGACCATTTCCCCAGCTGGTAAGGCTGCGTCATCCTGTAGTGGAACTCTTTCTTCGGCTCTATGATAAACCTTTAAGTTGGCTGCATTGAATATAGCTTCGCTGCTGCCATCCAGACTCTGAATTCTGTAGGAATTATTCCTGAAACTTTTGACCACCTTGAAAGGCCCAACATATAAGGGAGCAAATTTAGCATAGATGTTTTCCTGCGGTTTTGACATCATGGGTCTCCTAACAAGCACCAATTCGCCTTCCTCTAAGGGACGGTGGAATCTCCGGTTCCTCACCCTGCGCAACCGGCGGTCTGCCTGTCGACGTAGATGTTCTGCCGTACTTTGAATGCATAATTCCTGTGACGGGCGGGGATCGATGGGACATTGGATGACACCATGCCAGGATCTCACAGGATACCTATTGAAGTGCACGATAGAGGGAATCCTCCCAATAGATTCGTGTATGGTGTTGTTTACACAAGTTACTATTAGGGGTAACACATCAACCCACTTGAAATGCTCTTGGGCGCAATAAATTCTACAGAATTTTGCAATTACTTGCATTACCCTTTCGCTAGGATTTCCCTCAGGATGTCTCACGCTGCTCAGGATGTGATGAATTTCCATATTCTGAAGGGCAGTTTTGAACTGTGCAGAGGTGAACTGGGGACCATGATCTGTTAGAAGGAATTTCGGTGTGCCCATTTCCGGAATGATATTTCGGGAAATACATCTCAAGACTAGCTTGGTGTTAGCCTTTTGCATGGGAAACAGAGTCGTATACTTGGAGAAAACATCGATGGTTACCAGCACGAACTTGTTTCCACGCTTTCCTTTCACGAGCGGCCCATAAATATCCATCGCGAACAGCTCTTTAGGTTGCGAAGGTAAGAGAGGAATAGGCGCCTGCCTGATCAGATAAGGGTTTGCCTTAACCCGTTGGCATGTATCGCATGTGATGATGATATCTCTGACATTTTCCCTCAAATTCACCCAGGTAAACGTTTCTTGAATGGTTGACACAACCTTATCAATCCCTCCATGACCAATAACCCTGTGTACGTGCCAGATTAATCCCTTTCGAAGCTGCGGTGGTACCAAAATTCGGGATTTCACGTGATCGCTGTCCACGAATTTTACCAACATGTTATTCACGTACAAGTAGTTATTTGACAATTTCTGGATGGCAAAGTACCGTGGATCGTCAGCCGGAAGTGTCCCTCGGAGGAAAGAAATCATTTTTCCGCAGAAAGGATCTCTCAATTGCAAGTCTCCCAGTTGTCTCAACTCTGATAGGAAATCGTGGTCTTCCTGAACTAAGTCCAAATGATTCACGGCGTGTTCTTCCTCATTAGGGTTTCGGCTCAACAGGTCTGCCAAGATGTTCGACTTTCCGGAACAGTGCTCAATTTCAAAGTCAAATTGTTGTATGAACAGGGCCCACCTAGCCACTCGTTCACTAGCGACTGCTGTTTTCATTATAAAAGTCAGCGCCTTGTGGTCGGTTTTAATGATTATGTGAAAACCATAAATCATTTTCCTCCAATGTTGCAATGCCTGAACAATAGCCAACATTTCCAATTCGGTCACGCTGTATTTGACTTCGTGTGATCTCAACTTTCGGCTGTAGAAAGATAAATAATTTCTATTATGAGGCTGGTCCAAACATTCCTGATATAGGAGTGCCCCGATTCCTACGGTCGATGCATCAGTCTGTACAATAAAGGGTTTCTCGAAATCCGGATACCCTAACTTAACGCTGTTTAGCAAGAGCTCTTTGGTCTTCCTGAAGGCCTCTTCGTGCTCGGGACTCCATTTCCACCTGTTATTCTTGTGAAGCAAGCTCTGAAGTGGGGCTACAACCTCCGTATAATTCATGCAATGGTCCGAAAAAAAATTGCACATTCCAAGGAATTGCCTGACATTCTTAATTTTGAGCGGTCTTGGGAACTTGTCTATGGCTTGGAGCTTCACCGGGTTCGGGCGAACTCCCTCACCATCAATGACATGGCCGAGAAATAGGACTTCCTTTTGACAAAAATGTGACTTCTTCAAGTTGATTTTGAAACCTGATGCCCTCAAATTCTCCAGTAGTTTCCTCAAATCCCTGATATTTTCCTCAAAACTGGATGAAGCCAGCAAGATATCATCGACATACCGAGTTGTAGCGGCTTTAACTTCATCAGTTAGACATCGATCTAGGGCGCGTATGAGAGCTGCACCGGCATTTTTCAACCCGAATGGGAGACGATTGAAGACATACGTCTGTTGGTCAAAAAGGAAGCCAGTAAACAATTTAGACTTGAGTTCCAAACCGATGTGATGATACGAGGATGTCAAATCTACGCTAATAAAACGTGATTTTCCCCTGAAACGTTTGATAACCTCTTTAATAGGAGGGGCATGGTCATGCTCGGGGACTAAGCGCTCGTTGAGGGCACGTGCGTCCAAACACACGCGCAGAGACCCGTCCGGTTTTTGAACCCCGACCAACGGATTCAAATATGGAGTGGGCTGCTTGGAAATTAGCCCGTTCTCCTCCATTTCCTTAATAATTTTTGCAGCTTGAGCATAATACTTGTCCGGTATAGGATACGGTCTCCTCTTAAACGGTGTCCAATCCGTAACAGCTAGTGCATATGTGAAATTAGGGATTAGACCCGGTTTGGAATCGAACACAGATATATATTCCATTAAGAGAGCTCTAAGTTTTTCCTTCTCTTCTACAGTACCAGGGCATTCCGCGACCTTCAACCCAATTAAGGCCTCGTAATCAGTGTCAACCTCAGCTTCCAAGACGTCATGTAACTCTTCATGATGAATCCCTTCGTCATCTACACTGTCAATTTCACCAGCGACTCCCTCTAATGAATTTACAAAGTCTACACATTTGGCCTCCTCTTCGCCATATTCTAATGTTCTATCTTCTCCCAATTCCTCGTTTAGTGTAATGACTTCTGCTCCCTCTTCTTTCCTGAACTTTATCTGGTTCCTGCTCAAATCAATGACTGCGTTGGTCTCACGGATAAAATCAGCCCCTAAAATCACATTGTAGTGCATTTTGGACATGACTACGAATGCATGAGCGAAAGTGGAATTTCCAATTTGTACGTCCAAATAAGTTTGTACCTTACAAACAGCAATTTTGTCAGGAATGACCCCTCGAATTTTTACATTTGACACCGGAATAATTGGCAATTTATTTCGTTGTCTCAAGTCGTCGAAAAGAGCTTGGGAGATGATGCTGATACTGGCCCCAGTATCTACCAAACTTTTGACATGAAAATTACAGATGCGGACATTTATTAAAGGCAGTTTCTTTATTTGATTGCTCTCCTGTTTTAAGTGGTCTTCCACCAAGTCATCAGAGGTAATGATCCACGAATCTATCTGTGCAACCACCCACTCATCTGACGTCTCTTCTTCAGAATCTGGGATGAAAGACTCTGAAAAACTTCCTACTGGGAATTTGAAGTTTTTTTTTCCATCAAGAGTCGACATTGACTCTTGCTCGAAATTCGGCGCAAACGGGTTCAGACCGGAGTTTCGTTGGTCTTGCCTATGTGCCTTCTGGAACTCCAAACTTTCAGCCCCGAAACAATCGGTGTTGACGTCCTGGCGCTGTATAGCCCCCTGCCATTTTTTCCTTTCGTGGTCCTTCCTTAACCCGTCGGTGTACTGAACACGTTCACGGTACCGTTCATCCTCATCACGGCGGAAGTTCTGGGTTCGATTATTTCCCCAGTCCCTGCGGTTATTAAGTCCATTCCTGAAATTCCTCTGGTTTTCTCTGTCCCCATCGTATCGCCTCCAGTAAGGGTTCCTCCTTTGTGGATAATTCCAATTACCCCTACGCCTTTTCCAATCCTCATTTCGTGGATGCGAGGGTTCCCAGTTATTGCGAAACTCACGCCTCCGCTCAGTCGGCTGTGGTTTCCCCTGCTCTGGTGCCTCTTGACTTCCCTCTGGAACCTGGCTAACAGTGTTTACATGTTGCTCGTGCGATCGTCCCCCTCTGGGTGCTATTTGATTATGGGTATGATCCAATTGCCTAAGGATCATTTCTGCCTGCATGGGGGTCTCTACCTTTGATGCAATGAGCATCCTTTGTACTTCGGGAGGTAACTGCTTCTGGATGGCCTGTACCAACTCTTGCTCCGAGGGCGGCGCCTCAAGTTCTCTGAACTTTACCATTTGTGCAATAAAGTATTCACTGAACTTTGTAGGGCCTATTGCAGTATAACGACGTGAGTATAGCTCTAATCTAAGACTCTGCTGAATTTCCGTACTCCAAAATTTATTGAGAAACGCCCTCTGGAATTCATCAAAGGTATCAAAGTGGTATCGGAAGCCTTTAAACCATAAAAGTGGTGCCCCCTCTAAATATCTTTCAGCTACCCTCAACTGACGTTCCTCAGGAATCTTGGCGTCCCGGATGTACTCCCTGAGATCCTTAAGAAACCCCTTCGGCGTGGTATGTGGACCTCCATTAAATTTCTTAGGCTGGTCCTCATGTAACTTGATCATGTTAATAACGTTAGTGACCCCTGAGCTTTGAGATCGACTGGTATCTACATTCGAGCTCTGACCGTTATTATTCGCATGATTGATATTTGGCAATTGACCACTGAGGTCAGAGTTAACAGCTGTCGAAGTTTGACTTAATACTTTGTCCACCTTGGACTGCATATCTACCACGCTGCTAATCCAACTGCTCACTTCGCTCTTAATGAACCCAACTTTCTTGTCTGTCTCTTCCTGGGCTGACGTGATTTCCCTTAAGTCCTGTTCTATACTAATTTGCCTGTCATTGAATTCCCTGGTATGTTCATTTTTCATTTCAACTAACTCCTCTTGAATTTCTTTAATTAAAATTTCGGAGTCCTCATTAGCCGCTTGGAGTTTACTAATTGCTTCCTCATTAACTTGCAACAATTTCTTCTCCATGGTTTCGGTTTTTGACAATACCTGACTCTCCAATTCCACACTAATTTTATCTACCTTGTTGTTCAGTGACTGAATGTCCGCAGATAATATTTGACGTTGTTCCTCTATTATGGTTAGCGTTTTCCCCTTTTCCTTATCATTGGAGATCCGCATCTCTACGACCTGTTGTGTAATGTCGCCCTTAAATTCAACCTGGCTGTCGATCAGCTGCTTATGCGCCGCCTGGCTTTCCAGTAAATGCTTGTCAAGTTCCTTTCTCATCTCATCCTGACTATCGCATAACCTACTATACATGTCGTGGCTTTCGTCAAAACGCTTGTCCATATCGGTTTTTAAACTGTCATGGATTTTAGAAAACTGTTTGTCGAAATCGTTCTTTAAACTGACCTGCACTTCCGCAAATTGTTTATCAATCTCATTCCTAATTTCCTCCTGGCTATCATCAAAACGCTGGTTGAGTTTACCTATCTCACCCCTAACTTCCTCTTTAAGTTCGGTGCACATAGTGTGTCTCTCCTGAACTACGTTCTTCAATCCAGCCTTCAACTCATCACTAGACTCTTTACATCTAGCCTGGGTATCCTCGATACTACTCTGTAACTCCTCACGAGTGTCTTTCAAACTCGACTGCAACTCCTCAATCTTACCATCCAAACTTTCATTATGAGCCTTCATGTCCTCTCTCAAATTCTCACTCTGGACTTTCGTGTCCTCCCTCAAACTATTCAAACTATCACTCTGAACTCTCACATCCTCCCTCAAACTCTCATTATGAACTTTCATGTCCTCTCTCAAACTCTCATTCTGGACTTTCGTGTCCTCCATCTTACTATCAAAACTTTCTAACATTTGCCCTTTAGTATCCTCCATCTTACTATCCAAACCGTCTATCTTACTATTCAAGTTCTCACTCTGGACTTTCATGTCCTCTACCATCTGCATTAACTTCTCCAAGGTCGCCTGACCTTCCATCTCACAATACCACACAGAATACAATATTGAGTACGCTGGCTGTTGATGCAACCAGAATACTCCAAACTACTAAGGAAAGAATTCACTATCTACTGCGTTTTCACATACAAACGCTATTATAAATTTAATACCGAAACTGACAACATTCCAACAGTCGTCTTATAAAATTTTGTTTACATGGCTGGTATCACAAAATTATTTAATAAAAAGAAAATCTGAAGTTAATCAGTTACTTTGGATAAATATCCCAAATAGTTTCGCTTCCGTAAATTTAGTAAACAAAGAACATGTTAACGCATAAACTTTGAATGTAATTCAGCATTAGCACTTCCAAAACTCATATTGGCAACATGACATAAGCTTCAATAAAGCTTTAAGTACTGGTTTCCTAAAATGCATTGTGACTGTTATTATTATTATTATCTACCAAGTAGTTACGCTCCTCATTAAACGTGTTAATATCTAGCACTCTCATTGGGCATAATTCGTTTAACTGTGGCTCAGCCATAGTTTTCATCCGCTTGTATTATTTATAATGTGGCTTAAGCCTCAACATTATTTTATATTTTTCTAACATTTATTTTCAATGGATAATTTCATTATCGTTATCGTGGCATCGTATCGTTATCGTGACTTTGGGCTCCTCATCGTTATCGTGACATTAAGGCCCACAGTTGATGGCGCCACTTCTACTACTGAACCCTTGAACTTACCATTCCATCGTTGGTCGGCCACGGCTGCTACAGTAGAACAATTTAGAACTCTTAAGTCTTGGGTCGTTGCGGGAATAAATTCGGTCACGATCTTAACCAAACGATGGGGTTCAGAAGAGAGCCTAACTACTTGAAATGAGGAGCAAAAATGTGCTTACTAACTTTTATTAAACTGAAATAGCACGATAACATAATTAATTTAATATGCATTCTTGCCACGAAAATAAAAAAAAATTAAATTATTGATTTTGAATGTTCCAAACACAGTCACATTACATAACGTCACTTCGTTTCTTACAATGCCGAAGATTTGCTTCGGAGAAGCTAATATGTTAGTGGACAGCGAAACTGAAAAACTGAAAAAGGGAAGACCTGAAAACCGGGCACCTATTATTCCAAACAAGAACTGAGAGTTAATCCACACGATCCGTGGAAAATCTGACTTTCAACAAGTAGAACGCCTGATTTTCTCTTAATTAAGGTTATCCACCAGTCAAATACCCTTCACGGATACGGAACATCCGCCGAATGGACCCTTAATCGAACCAAACTGACTATCAGTTGCTTTGGGTAGGTTGCGAAATATTATAGGAAAGCATGGTGTTCACTACAAGTTAATGGCATCATTCACAATTGAAATAAAATTCCACCATGTATTTGTCATTCATGACACCCTTAAGTGATAAGTTAATCCCGATGCGAACTGTGCATCACCCCAAACAGCTGTTCGGAAGGAACCAACAACCACACGATCCGGGAGGATCTTACGTTAAGTCGTTCTAAAGGAACAAAACTGCGAAATGCAGGAGACACTTACTAATCATGCATTTAGAAGAAATGCCAAACACTGAAGTTAATCAAAAAGTGAAAAGTCACTTGAAAATATTATTATTGAACCGATTTTCAGGTTAGAAATGGGTTTGTTATGCTTAATAAAATTACCAGTCCACGCTAAAATTTGCTACAATTTTAAGGAATTCTTTCCCTTGGCAAACAATGCTACCAGTACAGATCTCTCTATTTACTGTCTGTCCCAACACACTACTGGTAAAGTGATTACTTACTTACTTACTATGAATAAGAATGGAAACACGACAAGATTGAAATAAAACAAAATACTGGCTGACGAATCGAAACCGCATTCGCAACTCAAGTCTCATTCTAAAACACTGAGTGTCAATATGCACACTATCAAACGAAAAACGGACGTCAAAACGAGGAAACAAAAGGTCCGTTAAAATATAAATTAACATCTCGAAGTCATACAGCTTAACACGCACGAAGAAACACAGTAAAAATATTTAATCTAGATCGGGTCGATGTCCCACACTTGGACAGCCCTCGTTTGCCAACAGCAGTCCCGTTATCTCAATGAGAGCTTCGCATAGACCCTCTACAATAAATCATATCGTACTGTAACCGCTGCCTTCCTCCAGGCCACTTCACAAAAGAAACAAAAGAAAAACATCTGAACTGAGACTTGAGTGTGTACAGCTACCATCCCAGACCTATCGTCGGGCTCACTTGAAATCTGTACACCCTAAACCTAATCATATGTACATGATGCCTTCCAAATTCTATCGTCGGGCGTGACCTAGGACGTCTCATCATCAATGACTCCAAGAAATAACACGTGACGTCCTAAATCTATCGTTGGGCGTCAAAGTGGGTCGCACCACGTCTCCCTTAACATATCAGGCGAACCGCAATTTCCAACAAACTCTGATATTCAACACTAAATTTGGTCAGACAAATACCACATGACGGAACCAACGTCTCTATTATCAAAAGAATGCAAGTCGGAATACAGTAAGTGTCTACCTCTCGGAAAAATACAGTAAGTGTCTACATCATTATAATATGTGAACTCAAAATATATATAGACGTGACGAACGATTCTCCACCTCGAACACAATCTCAGCCTGTGCACTGAAATGTCAGGGCAGCCAATGAAAATTCCCAACACACGTTTCCCTTTCAGTGGATGCCTTCAAAATAATAATCATCACCATCGCATTCGAAATTCTCAGATCGCCTATCATCAATTCCAACTATCTTATCCATGACCTCTCCGATGAACAAATTAAATATAACCCAACCGTGTGTCCAAAGTGCTCTTTAATCCTGGAGATCGTTCATTATCTTAACAAAAATCACTGGATGTTTACTACCCAGACCTTTACATTTTACTAGAGTCGTTTTCACTTGGAATCGTTCTATAAATTTCACAATGCTTCACATCATAGTCATCTCAAATTCGGATTGATTGCGGAAAACAATACAGCCTGCCTCACACAGCCTGTTCCTAAATACTTCCTCTACAAAAATACAGCTTGTCTCAACACTCTTTCTCCTCGCTTTCCAGCGGTATCTATCTCGTCTCCACATACATATCAATTCATCGCATCTCAATTCCTTTTCCTTCAAGATCCTTTTTCATACATCGATCCCCTGGTGAAAACGACAACCATTATTAAGCACATCTCTTACTTTACTATTTTTTTACAACTTTCGAACCTCGAGAATCCAAGAGCACACATCGACCTTTCGCAACACTGGTATACACGATGTCTCAAAATTTTCTTCCCATTAACAACTGTGACTCTAACAAAATTTTATTGACATTATCTAAATATGCCTACGATCCTTGTAAAAATAACTGGTTAAATGCAATTTGACATAGAAGAATTTCCTTATCCCGCGGTAGACATTATTATTATTATTATTATTATTATTATTATTATTATTATTATCCAACATTTCTGAATACAACTGACACCTGAATTTACGATATTCGCCACGACAAATTTACACTTATAACGTTCACAAATCCGCACTTTGAATGATATCTCATCTCAACACAAAATTTTAAACGTCGCATTTTACCGTTCCTGACATGAATTTTACACACTGAAATTTCACACGCTGACCAAAATTTACAACGCCTTTCGCCTGATAATTACGAATATCACCCGACAATCATCTGGAAATTTTGTTTAGGACAGACAGTAACTAACCAACTAACTACAACATAATATAAAATAGACAGACCTGCACAATGGTGACATTCTCAGCATTCTGATTGCATCATCGCCAGCAACCTCGTACTTAGCCACTCATTTTCACAGATAACATTTTCATTTTTAAAATCTCACTCATCCAAACACTACCCTTCACACACACGAGATCAAAATTACCATATAAATAATGCACTTTCTCTGTAACTTGCACCACGAACTTCCCTCGCTCTGCAGTCGACTACAACTGTCTGATGCGTTCCCAGTGGTTTCTTTCTCCGTTGTTTCAAATAAGAACAGGTGTTCGGCCGATAAGGGAGTAGGACTATTTTGAATCGCTTCCCCCAGATTCTCTTCACTTACAAGAGTACAGGAAATGATAAAACTAAAATCTGCTGTGTATATCTCAACCAGCCTACACCTTCCCAGTTCGTTTGCAAACGTTCAGAACTTCTCCAATCACTTTTCTTCTTAACTAAGTATATGGACCTTAGCCACGAACATGTATTTATATATTTGTCGGTCAATCTGGCGCGAAATTCTAATGACGACGAGCCCAAGCTCCCGCGGCTTCAAGTTCCAGATCGACACTGAAAAATCTACGGTGGGGGGTTTCTTTTATAATTTCCGGAAGGACGCTATCCCCTCTATGAGGCTTGGTGGTGTAATCTGCCAAATTTGCTTCTAATAAACCGATTTTGATAAGACTTGTCCCAGAACTCCGGACAGACTTGCACTTATGTTAGGTGTTAATTTTATAAATTTTCTGCACTCACAACAGGAGAAATAAATTGTTTCTGGCCGTGCGTTTCGCGCGGTTTCTTCTGCCCACGACCTTGGCACGTGTAACTAGCTCGCTGTTCTCACGCTAACACACACTTAGGCTTAACTGCATCTAAAATTGTCCCTGGTGTCACTACCTTCACAGAGGGTGTATGAATAATTTTGCTTATTTATTTCTTCCTTTACTACATTGTCAAAATCCCTCGTTGTGCAGAATTCATTAATTTAGAAAATTGTCGGGCACTCGAGCTCCACCGAGGTGTCCCGGTAATCCACGAGCTCGCCTTGCGGGAACCTTCCCACGCAACACCGGGCTCTTGGGAGCGCAAAATGGCTGCCCTCAAACATACAGTAGTTTCTGAATACCAAATAAATACTTGGGAAAAATAAAAATTTTTCTCACCGTAGAATTATGGGTTCAATATATTACACTTTTCTTAGCCCATTAGACGCCGTTTCTTACACAATCTATCTCTAATTTCAGATATTATAGTCTACAATATAAAGGAAGCCCTCACGTTATCATCTAGAACTTGTGTATATTGGTTGACATCAACATAGTTTTAATCCCAAGATGCAAGGCATTACTTAATACTCCAGTTTATAATAGGCATTATCTTAACTCAGCAATGGTGCACACAATTTCTCACAATAATTTAGTACATCCATACAACTGTAATATAACATACTAGCATTAATTAAGAAAACATCAGAATGAACAAAAACTATCACAAGTTTAAACTTTAGAATACAAACACTGTGTACTTACTATATTATAAGAATAATGCAGCAACAACAAACCAGCACAAACTAGAGTTAAATGTGGACCCATTTTATCTTGTTTTTATCATTTCATCCACTTTTAAATGGCCTGTTATTGCGGGTCAAATTTTATGTGTATATATTCGTTTTTAATAGACAATGTATGTTCCAACAATATATATGTAAATATGTAATAATTCCACATATACCGTTGTAAACTTTATTTGATGTTTACTAGACTCAGGCTACAATGAGATGACACTTTACATAATAAGCAACTTTTTAGTCAATGAGTAAAGATCCATTACACTACTATTATTTACTTTTTCATGATCTGTCAAAATGGGTCAGTGATATGAAGGGATTATGTCTTATAATGTGATGTTTTTGAAACCGATTTAATGTATAACATCTGAGGATGACCCCATAGGGGTCAAAACCGGTACTGAATTTACTGCAACTTGTAAATAAACATTGTATTAATAAGGTGGAGGCTTCCATATTATTTTTATATTGTAGTAGCATTCAATACGGAAATGAAGCTCATAGATTATGAAAGAAGCCACACCCGTGCACGTCACAAGTGTTGCAAGTTGAATGCTGATACTTCTGTACAATTAATGTGAAATACAACAAGGGTGAATGTAACCCCGACGCACCCAATCCTTAACACTGGAATAGACTATTCTGGACCAATTCTCATAAAAAATGTAGTGAGGTCGAACAAGAGCACACTGCCTAGCTACCAAGGCTGTCTACATAGACATGACACCTGATCTGACCACAACTACATTTCTCACTGCTCTTCGCCAACTTCATTCTCATAGAATCAACCCCTGAACATTTTCAGTGATAATGGTAAGACCTTCTATGGAGCAGCTGAAGAAATCAAGGCAATTCTGCAAGAGAACCGTCAGAAAAAACAATACTTCACTGCGACTGCAGGCATGGGCATGACATGGCATTTCATCCCTCCTGCAGAATCACACTTTGGTGTAATCTGGGAAACAGCAGTCAAGAGTCCGACATATCACCTCAGAAGTGTGACGGGAAGTTATTGATTCACTTACAATAAAGTGACCACTCTTGCAACACATGCATCCTCTCAGCATAGTTAAATAATAACCCTTCCAACAATTCTTACCTAACTACCATATTTTCTCTCATAATTAATTCCCTTGCATAATTTACGCATACCAATATTTTTGCTTGACAGTAAAAAAAGAATGTATCTTACAGCAAATTTGTGTTTGAAGATATTTATGCAGTCAAAAGTATTAGTAGCAATAATGTCAGTTCCCAAATGATATTCATTATAGGTCTTTGGAGCCGTCCCACCTGCTACGTCATATCTAATGCAAGATCTAGGAACAAGTTGACAGAAATATGAAAATTGGGCAAGTAAAACAGCCAATCCCATCAAGAAGTATATTTTCCATAGTACTATCAAACATACACATCGAACTGAAGGGTCAACCATTAACATCTGCTGAGCCACATTCTAACCATTTTCATTACATGACAATGACTCATCAAATTATGTACATTACCTTAAATGAACAATCCTCTGTTGGCCCTGGCTCTGTTAACTCTGATTTGTCTTCTTTTTTCAGAGTTATAATTTGTGTCACATGTTCAATATTTTCCTGTCGAAAAGAAGATATATTAGGTAAGCACATAACACACTTCTACAAATACAGTCACCAACAAAAGAGCATGGTAATTCATTACCTGCCAGTTTTACAGAATTTTTCTAAATTTCACTAACGTTTATAGAAGGTTTCTACCAGGAGACAATTCTTTAAAACAAAGACTGTATTGAGATTTGTGTTTCAGAGCCTCCGTCATGATCTACTAGGATGCGATGAAGGGAAGATACAATGAACATTTGGGGAACTTTCATTTCTTATTATCACACCTAACGTCATGGAAACAACAAGAACGTTATCCAATTATAAACTGTGAAAAGTTTTCTAGGCATACCAGAAGACATATTGCACCCCACCAGAGATAGAATTGGAGCCATCTTGCACAGAATTCTGGAAGTAGGCAGCCATAGACATAAACATTAAATCATATGAACTGCTTTTGTCCAATCATATCAAAATAATGTTAGAAGTTGTTAGAACCACTTAAAAATGTTAAAACTGTTCTAAATCAGTTGAAATATAGTGAGATATAAATCCTACATACTCAGTATAGAGTATGTTCACAGACAAATTAAAATACCTTGAAATATATGAAGCACATTCCCTACTCTGGTTTTGCTGAGCTCACAACCTGAAAAAACCAACATGAAAGAAGCAGGCTTATCAGTCATATTCCAGGGGAAGATGTGATGTGGGCCACACTCAAAGCAACTATGAATGAAATGTTTTAAGAATACAAGGATGTTATGTAGTGTTCTATGAAGAACTGTGGGGATGAGAGCACCATCAGTGCCTCTTTCATGATCTACTAGGATGTGATGAAAGGAAGACCCAATGAACATTTGCAGAACTTTCATTTCTTATTATATGAAAGTCCTTAAAAGGTATATGTCTTGGGACATTCAATGTATCATTTAGAATAACTCTGCACATTCATAAAGAAAAAAGTTGTTTCCGATATTCGCACACATTTCTCGAAGATAATTTTGATATTTTTACAAGGGGTGGCAGAATGATGTGCAGGAATTCAGTATAACTACAGATATGTGCTATGATAATTCAGCTTCTTCAATACCTCTAGACTGAACCCAAGTCACACTTGCCAAAATGAAATTAGCATGTCATCACTTTACCCTCCGAGCTATCGGATGAAGAGGCACTGAACCGAAAGCCACAAACTCAAAGATCGCAATGGTCTGAGTTTAGAGTAGGAACAAACAGAGCAGGGAAAGATGATAAAAATATCTCACTTTATCTCCGAAATCTTTGACTACATCTCCGCCTTCAATAAAGTGTTTGCTTTAGACATGCTATACTGTGACAGTATTTTACTATGTGCTCATCCAACATTAATAACACTCTATAGAAGTTTAAATGATGAAAATCTTACCTGGAATGTCTTCCGGAGGAAAAATATGTTCACTGCTGAACCATTACACATACTGTACATTACGTTGTAGTTGATGTAGAAATATAAAGGAGATCGATACAGACAAAATGGCCAATGGCAACTTCAAGCAGAATAAATTAGTGCAAAGTGTCACAGAAACTCAGATGGACTGCTTCATAGAAGGCATGGCATCACGAGAGCCATGTATAAGAACCTCGGAACGCAATCTGGATTTTTTAAATGATTGAATTCTGAATCATTCTTTACTGAGAACAAAAGAATAACATGCAAAAAACTGTGAAGAAAATAATATCATAACAAATCGTCGCTGTACATCAAGAAAACTGGTTAAAAGGACGATTAAAAAGGAATTTCATGCCAGATAGCATATGAGCAGAGAGAAATACGGCAAGGAAATTTGTAATTTCAAAAAAAATTTAATAATAAAAAGAGATATCTGGACCATTACATCGGGAAGCAACGAGAGGGCTTTCCGTACCTCTAGGAAAATCACTGCAAGAAAAGAGCAGAATTAATTACTTAATATTCATATTAGCCGAGAGAAATTATAATTAACAAGCAGAAGTTATATCTATATATTTATACCGTGTATATATATGCATCACAAGTAGTTCAAGAAATAGCAATATAAGTGGCTTTATAAACAGTACTATTATGTATTCCATCATCTGAATGTTCTTTTATGTTTTCATGAATGAGTGTGACACCATGGAGTCTTGCCAAACGTGGGAGTGGATTGACCAGAATTATATAATGAGGCACAAGATGACAATCCATTGTGACCTGAGATGACATGCAGAAGACCAGATGGCGGCTGCAAGGACTGCATGTAACAGCTGAGAAGAAGAAGCCAATTCTGGAGGGTGATGGATGCGAGATAAGTTTCTTGTTTTCAAAATTCTTTGTATTTGTAATATATTCAGTTACAATTTTCAGATTTATTTCTAGAACTTACAATCATAAATAATGTGGTTAACATCAGCTGAATCAGGTTGTCACTACGTCAGAAGTGGACAATGTGTATGTCATTGGGTCATGTGGCCATTCAAATAAAGCTTTCCCTGACCTCAAGTGAGTCGTCATGTAGCCTGCACCGGATTCATTCCGACTCCTTAGCTGATATGGTACTTTGAAAATAACGTTTATTATTACTGATTATCTACCTCAAGATGTGTCATATGTCAAAATTGGTGGTAAGGTAAAAAGTCATCGCGTTGCAGTTGAGTGCCAGTATTTCATCATGGCAACAAAATGTTTCCTGTGTGTTTTCACAGTGAATGATGCAATATAATAAAGTCCGTTTCATCAGGCCTCCTTCTGAAGCAACATAGTGTTGTGTGTGCCTTTCGCTCCATGCCTTTAGACAACAGTTTTTCACCGCCTTTGCAACTTTAGCTGAATTATATCACGCGATGTCTTTAATTGGTAATACTGGACCATTTGACAGTTCGGAAGAAACTTGGTCAACCTACGTGGAACACTCTGAAATTTACATACAGTGCAATGACATTCCGAATGCTAAAATGGGTAGCACATTCCTAACAGTGATCAGTGTTATAACCTACAATTTACTGAAAGATTTAATCACCCCTGATACACCTTATGACAAACCCTTGGATACCATTGTTAAAATTGTCCAAGACCATCTCCATCCTAAATCTTCATTTATAGTTAAAAGATATAAATTCAGCAGGCAACATCAATTGGAACATGAGACTGTGTCAGGTTATACTGTTCAACTAAAGCAGTTATCCAAGTATTGCGAGTTCGAGGACAAACTTCCTGATTATTTAGGAGATAGGTTAGTCAGTGGCATCTGTGATGAATCCATCAAGAAACGACAGCTGTCGGAGGAGAATCTCACCTTCCAGAAGGTGGAACAGCTGGCGATATCGCTGGAAGCAACTGACAAGGATGCAGTGTTTTTGGCCTACCACACCACACGGCATTCTCCACGCAGCAATGTACCTAATGTGTTATCACGTGCTGTGCAAGTGCCTCAGTGTTTTTATTGTGGTCATAAAGGTGGACATTCTACCACTAAATGTTGATATGGTGACTATATTTGCAATTTTTGTCAGAAGAAGGGTCATTTGCAGATGGTCTGCAAGTCAAAAAATAAGAACAAGTCTCAGTTTCATGTAAAACCAAACATGCTTACAAATAATCTGTAATTTTCTTAGGGATTTAAGAATCAGCAGGGAAACAGACTCAGACACAACCAGCACTATGTAGACTTACATGTACCCACTGTTAGTCAAGAAAAATTATGTGATGAAGTTTATGATATTTCTAACATTTTTCAGTGTGATGAAAATGACCAAAGCATTCAGCCTAAGTTATGTAAAATAACAAAAATTGAGCTCATTACAGTAAATTTAATTGTTGGAGGAAAGTCAATTAATTCTGAAGTAGACTCTGGAGCTTGTGTGCCTGTTGTTTCGGAAAATTCTTATAAGCCTAACTCAAGTCAGGTAACACTGATTCCCACAGTTTTAGTTTTAAATTCTTACACCAACGAGAAAATCAAGCCTATGGGGAAGTTAGAAGTAAATGTTAAATATCAGTCCCTGGGAAAGAGCTTAAATTTGTATGTTATGTGCCATTTCACCGTTCTATAGTTACTATATTTGGAACAAAAATGGCGCTTCGGCTATTAGCGGGTCAGAATAAAAACAATTAACAGCTGTATGAACTGAAGAGATGATAAATTCAACCGGCAAATCACAGAAGGAATTTTTTTTTTAGAAGGCAGTGCGAAAGAATGACGAGAGCGGATTATTTAAATCCATTATTGAAAAAAAAATCTTCCATTAGAGGAAAGGATTCTTAATTGAGCACTACACCAAGAAAGACGGAATCGCGTAAAGAAACCCAGTAATAATTGGAGAGTTTAGTCTACTGTTAGAGATAAGATCAAGTCCACGATAACCCGTCGAACACCAGCTGTAATTGACATATACGTGAGATAAGAGACCAGCTGATAAGAAACGTCAAGTTGGAGCTTCACTACGTCACGGTTGGGCTCGGAACATTTTATTTGCCCGATACTGCATAACATCAAGAGAACTGAAGTAGACGGAACAGAGTGCAATCCTTAAAGCACATAAAATTCATAACGTTTCGACGAGCAAGGCAGTTTGAAACAAGATGATATTTAGAGTCTTGTAGGCAAATTAAGCGGAACAGAAAACAAATATACTGACCACATTAGCATTACTAAGCAGATTACCATGTATAAATCCACTAATGCCTTGTATTATTCTGTCCTTGATGCAATGAAGGCCGTCATGATGTTCTAAGAAGCTGAGGCGAGGACTACTCTGGCTATGGTAACGCTTGACGAGATGGATGATCCAGGAGGATAGTAGTCAGCTGTGATGACGAGATGATTCCTTATTACTTAAGCCGAACCAGGGAGCAAGACCTACCATCCCATGACGATCAACAGCGAAATGGAAGCCAGATCCAATAAGCAAAGATAAGTCCCCATTTAAGTCGTATCGTAAGTAGAAAACCTTATTCTTTGGGTTAATGTATAATATATGTAGTAACATTTTGTGTGCGTAATTAATATACGTGTGTGTGTTCACAAGGAAATAGGTATTCATCCAAAGTTACCGTAAATTCCAAACATAGGCGTTAAAGCACCAGTGAAATGCCGTTCGTAAATCTGTCAATATGAGAGTGGAGAAGTGATTGATATTTTTCATAATTTGTTGTCAGTGAAATATTAGAGTATTATGAGGAACCTAATATTTATATGCATGATGGTTTTAACTAAGAGCAAGCGTAAAGATCGTATTTAGGGAGTATTACAAGGAAATTTGATGGCACAATTTTAAGGTTACAGTGTACTATTTATTTGATACTATGACAGTAATGGTAATGAATATATATATGTGCAGGTGATAGTACATAAGTTGTGTTTTGATGGAATGAGTGCTTCAATTGTAAATGCTACGCGATAATGGAAGTGTTAAATAATGAATATAGTTAGCATATGAGTTGCTAGTGTATTTTAATGGTGATAGTTACTATTATTTAAGGTGTCGGTCATAGTATTTCTTCGAGAAATGGTAGTATGTGTGGGTTGCACATGCTAAGGTGTCGGAGGTGAAACGTACTGTTTCTGATTACTATTTTATTCCCTAATATATATATATGATACAGTTTAGGATACGATCTTAATGCCATCACTAAAGAATTAATTGAATAAGTAGGATCTTCGAAGAGCCGAGAGATCACTTACGTAAACATTTAGACCTTCACTGACATAACTACGAATGTTTTCATGTATTCTCACTTACGGCAAGTCAGCTTACGATTTATTTATTTTCTTTTGGAGCAATATTAGACATCACTGGTAACTTAGACTTTCATATGTGGATTTCAGATGAGGATAGAGTCTTCCTATGTGTCAGTTTTTCCACACATGGTATTTCGTTGGAATATTAATCGTAATATACTTGGAAATGTTATGGTAAGTCATATACGCACTTTAGCTGAAATTTAACCATGAATTAAAGAAATAATTGAATAATTTAGCAATGTAATCCTTACGATGGAAATAATTTGAAGATGCTTACGACTTAAAATGGACTTAGTTTTGCTTATATGGAGGCTAGTTGGTACAAAATATGAAACATTGAACAAATTGAAACTCCGAATAGAGTAGATACCTAAGAATCAGACAGTAATCTTTTCACACGATTTTTCTACTGTGCGTGGACATTGAGATGAACTGTTTTCAACCGAGTGATATACATTTCTGTAATTGTATGTGAATTTAATTCAGGCAATTGAATCTTGATGATTTCGAGAAGCAACTTAGTATAATATTCAGAGATTCCAGATCTTAATTAATTAATTAATTAATTGAGTGATTAATTATTGGCCATTTTCTTTGCGTTTTCCTCATTTTCCAATTGAACTTTAATTTGAATTGTATATAGTAGGAATATAGTTTATTTTACTTAGAACTTTCGGATGCATCCAAATAATTCATTCATTACAAACATTATAATAATTATAATTATTGCAATTATCCAACTTTTTCAATTATGTTGAGTAATTTTACTTATTATGTAATTTAATTATTTTTCCTTTCATTTGAATTCCTTGGAAACTACTTAGTTATAATACAATTTTTCGATAGGCTAAGATTATGAGTCAGATGAATAAGGCCTAAGTTCATTATTTTATTTATTTATCAGAGGTTTTCCCAAACCTATTTCTTCAAGACAACATCAATATATGATTGAGAAACTGATTGAATAGGATACCTGTTATACTGTATAAATGATTTTCAAGGTAATCAACGTTTATTCCAATTCATCCATAAATCAATTTATGAATAAAAGCTGAGTAGAGTAATATTGAATTGTTTCAATGTCTACTTAGAATAGATACTAGATATAAGCTTGGAATGATTAATTTTCATTGCGATCATGATGATATCATGTTCAGTGTACTTGACAAGCCACGATAATCTGATTTTTGCGATAAAATTTGGTGTCAAAAATATACGGTAACCGACTAATAGCGTGTTGAAGACGTTCATCTACGTAGGTTGGTATTTACCGTAGGCCGTCGGTGTTCTTTCTCACGCGGAACTCACAACCCAAGAATATTCGGCAGATGAAAGTATTATCAAGAGCTAGTCTGGAAACTCGTGTAGTCAACCTGGACGCGGGATGGTGCATGTAGTTAATTGGCTGCCCAACTGCGGGGCAATTCAAGAGAAAGACACCGTGGCAGTAAAGGGTCGCCAAAACTTGTAGTAATTGATGCCGCAATAGTGGAATAATTCAAGAGAAAAGCACCGTGGGAGAGAGATGTTGGTTATCAAACCATATTCATATGATGTTACGTCATATTCATAATGAAGAGAAAGATATTAAGGTCAAGAAGTGGAGTTGTTGAGTATTGTAGAAATACACAAACATGTGGCAATTTCAAATTTTACTGAGAGAGCCTTGATAAGAAGGAAAGGTATATTTTAGGAGTTGATTCACAGAGGATTTTGAATGTATGGACCAGATAATGGAGTGAAAATGGAGGTATCATGCAAAATTTAGTCATATCTGAAAAAAAAATTGTCGTTTGACCAGATATTATATTGGGATCGAAGAAAGCACAGCAGAACAGTGGACTGTGAAATCGAATAGATGCCCAGTAATAATAATAATCAGAAGTAAAAGGGGAGAGAAACGGATGGATGAGAGGAAGAAAATATTTCAGGATGGCTAGAAAAAAATCGAATTTCTGTCCAGAGGAAGCTGAAGTAGAATATGAGGACTTTATAATTGTAAATATAAAACATTGTAAGTGAATGTAAGGGATGTTACTAACATGTTGGTCACCATTTATTATGAAATAACTTAGATATAGGAAGTAGATGATAAGTTGAGTTATTTGAACCTTTTTTTTAATTATTTAGGCCAGAATTAGGATTTGGAATCTTAGTCATTAAGGTAAATGTTTCATATTTTGTGGAGTAATTGGGTCATCCTCGTAAGCAGAGCCTAGTCAGAGTAGTTAAGCCTATATTTAAGCATTGTATCAGTACAGTTGAGTGAGTAAGGATAAGAATATTTGTGAATATTGAACTATAGAGGAATTAGGGCAGAATTAGAGTATTTTCTGAAATAATAGAGAATTCGGAGATAATACGTAAAAGTAAAGATGTCAACATTGAGTCAATTAAAAGCACAATTTGAAGAGTACCAGAGAGTACAGGAGGAGAAGCAAGAAAAATACCAGAAAGAGCAGAAAGAAGAGCGACAGGGAATGTTGCAAGCCATAAAGCAAATGATGGAAGAAAACCGAAAGCGCGATAAGGAAGAACAGGAAGAGAAGGAGAGAAAACAGAAGGAAGAACAGGAAGAGAAGGAGAGAAAACAGAAGGAAGAACAGGAAGAGAAGGAGAGGAAGCAAGAAGAAAAACATAAACAAATGATGGAAGAAATTATTAATAAACAGGAAGAAAAGGAGAAGAAGCAAGAAGAGAAGCAGAAGCAGATGATGGAGGAGATGAAGCGGATGAAGGAAGAAATCATTGGTAAACAAGAAGAGAAGCAGAAGCAGATGATGGAAGAGATGAAACAAGAAATGAAGCAGGAGATGAAGGAAGAGATGAAGAAAGGTCATCAAGAACAGAAGGAAGAATTGATCAAATATCAGAAGAAGATGGAAGAGGTAACTAGGGAGCAAGAAGAAAGACGCGAAATAATAATGACGGAAATGAAAGAAGAGATCTTAAAAATAGGATCAGAAATGGGCAAGATCAAGAGCCACATGGAGGAATGGAAAGCAGAGATTAGTGGAAAAGTGGAAGAGAAAAACCAGAAAATACAAGATGAAATAAATGACATCAAGAAAGAGATGATAGGGAACAATAACTATTTACAATCTTTGAAGGAGAATGAGATAAAGAGCCTAACAGACAACGTGGAGAAATTGCATATAGATTCCCAAGAGAAATGGAAGCAATGTGAGGAGAAGATTGGGGAATTAAGCAGCGAAATACAGACAACGAATGCCGAGTTGGAAAAGAAATACGAACAAGCTGCAGATCAGATCGGAAATAAAATAGCGGAAATAAAAGACGAGATCGAGCACAACAAAGAAGAGCTAAATCAGAGAATAAGTAAATCTGAGGAAGGATTTCGGCTGATACAAGCTCAAATACAAGAGATCAGGGATGAAGAACATGGAAGGAACGTTCCATTATCCAATGACGAAGGTCGTAAGAATGTGGAATTTCAGATGAATGAGAGGGAAAATGCAGGCATACCGGTTACACGTTCGAATCATAGTATTGCGGAAAGGAATACAGAGAATGGAAGTAGTGGGAGCCCTACTACAATAAATGTAATAAAGACATTCGACGATAGGCCTAAACATTTTAATAACACCACGAGTATGTCACCGAAACGTTTCCTTCGGGAAATGGATGATTATTTCAGAGAGCATGGTATCCCAGAGGAGAAAAAACTAAAAATAGTAGAAAAACACTTGGACGCAAATCCTAGTTTGTGGTTCCAAGCATTCAAATATACCTTCCACGAGTACAGCGATTTTAAAACAGCATTCTTGCAACGCTTCTGGAATCCAGACATTCAGCACAACTTACGCTTAGAACTCTATTCTCGTAAATATGCTTCAAATGGTCAAACAGGATTCAGCGATTTCTTTGCCCACCAATTTTATCGTTTTCAGGACCTGGATTCACCACCCAGCGAACTCGAAGCAATTAAAACTATACAACGTCAATTTCCGTTAGATGTTCAACGATTACTAGCTACTGCTAACCCGGTAACAGCTGTACAAATGGAGACAACACTAAGACAGATTGACATGACTACGGTACCACATCCTCACAGGATAGCTAGGAATGGTTACAATGAAGAAACTGTCAACATACTTACGCAAGATGACACAAGTAGAAATACCCTAGAAGAACACAGAAACATGAATAGAAAAAGACAATGGGGCAATCCAGAAAATGGAAGAAAGGAGGAAGAAAAATGTCATTGCAGGAGAGGAACCTATGGTCAAGGGACATATATGGGAAATAGAAGGTATAAGCCCAATATGCGACCGAGGAACCAGTACCGAGATGGCAGAGGAAGAAATAATTTCAGAGAGAGACCCCGATATGAAAGAAGGAATGTTAGGGATACACAAGAAAAGCAAAGTTACAACCGAAGATACATTCAGGAACTGAATGAGGCCCGAAATGATAAAATTAAATGGGAAAAGGCTATCAGAGATCAGGACGTAAATACTGATGTGGAAGGAGCTGAGAGTCTTGAATTACAAAGATTCAAGAAGCGAAGACAAGAAGAACAGGCGCTCAATCCCAACACAAAAGAATTTGAATATAGGGGAGAGAGTGAAAGGCCGACAAGCAAAAAAAAAACGCCGATTTCGAATTAGAAGGTGAAATTGAAAATGTAGAAAACGCGGGGAATTTCAAAATTAATAGTTATTTTGTAACGCAGGTAGATTCGTGGGAGATTGATTCTGAAGAATTGGTTAAGGACTTAACACAGCATCACATCAAGAAAAGATATAATTTACCTATTATAGTCGCAAGAATAGGAGAGCTTAAAGTACATTGCCTTGTGGATTCTGGAGCCAGTATCAGTGTGTTATCCAAAGAGCTTTTCCAAGACATGAATAAAAGAATGAAACTGCTTACGATCCCAGTGTCAAAAATTAAGATACGGGGTATTGTACCTGACAAGACAGTGGAGTGTGATATACAAACATATCTGGAGATTAATATAGGAAACAGAAATTTTGAACACCCATTCGTAGTCATGAACCGAATCAAGTATAACGTCATACTAGGAATAGATTTTATGACAGTCACAGGAATGACCATTGACATGGAGAAACAAGAGATAAGATTTCCTATTTGCGATGGGAATACCGAAGAAAAACAGGAAAGAATTAAGATCAATAAGGATGACGGTGTAGTCAATAATGTTAAAGACGAGGGAGAAGGAGAGGACTTACACTCAGAAAGGGATTCGAAATTGCAAATAGAAGGGGATGAAATATCAATACCATGTGAGAATATGCTAGAAATTATTGAGAAGGTGATGATTACAGTGGAAGAAGAAAATACACCAAACATCTCAGAGGCGGTTGCAAATGCTAAAATTTCACCTCTCGAAAAATCCAGACTTCACGGAATCTTGCAGGAATATTCAGATTTATTCAGGAACAAGCCAGGACAGATTCCTAATTTTAAATATAAGTTGTTGGTAAATGATTGGACACCTTTTAAAGGAAAATTGTACGGGGTACCAGAGAAATATTTCTCAGAAGTAAAGGAAATTATAAAAGGCATGGAGGATGATGGAATTATCATGAAAACATCTAGTCCATATTTGAACCCGTTAGTAATAGTTGTGAAAAGCAACGGGAAACTGAGAATTTGCCTAGATGCGAGATCCTTAAATACCCGATTAATTCCTGAATATAATACTGTACCGAAGATTAAGGACATTGTACAAAAATTCCGAGACATGAGGTATTTTTCGACGATGGACTTCGCGTCTTCCTACCGTCATATTGTCCTTGAAGAAAAATCTCGACTGCTAACGGGATTCATGTTTGACAGTCAGACTTATTGCTACTGTCGATTGCCTTTCGGACTGAAAAATAGTTGTGCCGTTTTGGTGAGAGCCCTGGATAGGAACTTAACTCCAGAGGTGAAGGAATTTCTAACCTGTTATGTAGACGACCTCATCTTGGCAACCAAGACATTCGAGGATCATTGTGGTAAGCTGGAGAAGTTATTTCAGAATCTAAGGACAGCTGGATTCAAAATCAACATAGCCAAGTCCAAGTTCTGTCAGGAAGAAGTATTATTTGTCGGTCACATGATAGATGGCACAGGGGTACGACCAAACCCAGTAAAAATCCAGGCGATATGCGACTTTCCTCGACCAAAACGCATTAAACATGTACGACAATTCCTCGGAATGGCCCAGTTCTTTTCTAACCACTGTAAAGGTTACACTCAGACTGCAGCACCTCTACAGGATCTTTTGAAAACAAATAACAGATGGAAGTGGGATGAAAAAGCAGAAAGGGCATTCCAAGAATTAAAAACTTTGCTGACCAAGAGTATAAAGCTAGGCTATCCTAATTACGAAAAGGAATTTATTATTCAGTCAGATGCCTCAAATGTCAGTATAGGCGCATGTTTATACCAAGAGGAAGAGGGAACACCCCTTAAAAGAATATATTTAGCTTTCACCAGTCGAAAGTTGAGGAGTCATGAAATTCATTACACCACCACGGAACAAGAGCTACTAGCAATAGTCTATGCTTTACAGCAGTGGAAGAAAACTATCTATGGATATCCGATAACTGTCAGGTCTGATCACAAAGCGTTGACTTTCGGACTTAAAGCAGCAATGACAAACGAAAGAATAACAAGATGGATGTTGTTCACTCAACAGTTCCAAATAAAGATAGAATACTGCAGTGGAAAGGAAAATATCCTAGCCGATGCTTTGAGTCGAAATCCCATGGACAACATGGAGGAAGTCCATAAAATAGAGCTAATTCCGGAAGATGAAGATATTCTAGAAAAATTACGGAATATTGTACAATTGCAACGTCAGGATGAGAAGTTGAAGAATATCATAGATAAGTTAGAAAGTAGAGATTGCGATTCTGAGGCAAGGTCGAAAATATCAAGAGTATACAGCATCGAACAGGGTATGCTCATGGCTAAAACAGGTAAAGATCAAGAGAAAGTACGCATTGTATTACCTTCAGTATTATATAGAGAAGTGGTCTGGCACGTACATCGAATCACAGGACATGGCAGTATGGAGAAAGTAACTCAAGTCATCTTAGAAAAATTTACTTGGAAAGGAAATAGAAGAACTATAAGGAGTATTGTAAGAACTTGTGATATTTGCCAGAAAGTGAAACAAGGTAATTGTCTGATAAGGCATGAACCAAGGGCCATAATACCACACAAAGCCAGAGAGCTATATGCTATCGACATATTTGGCAAGCTTCCTACCGCTAAGAAAGGAAATAAATTCATCGTGGTAGTTATGGACGTTTTCTCAAAGTATGTATCACTTCAACCAATACAGCGTGCTAATTCGAAACAAGTAATACGACGTCTAATTAAACATATTTTGCCTAACATGGGAAAACCCGAGAGACTGTTGTCCGACAGAGGAACTCAGTTTACATCACTTCAATTTAAAGAGGCTATGGAAGAGATGGGAATTAAACATGTTCTATGTTCAATAAGACATCCAGCATCCAACCCCGTCGAAAGATATATGAAAGAAATAGCCAAATTTTGCCGGATATACTGTTCCAAGCAACACTGGAAGTGGATAGATGTCCTTGAGAAAATTGAAGAAAGTATTAATAACACTGTCCACGAATCCAGCGGCCAAATTCCAAAGGTTATTCATTACAACATTAAACCTGAGAGACCATGGGACAAGATAATTCAGTTACCTACCGAACCAAGCTTAGACCAAGATAAGCTGAACCAACTAGTTCGGGAGAGGCTATATAAACAATCCCAAAGGAGACTGAGGAGGATACGACACAAGAAGTTCCATCCTGAATTGAGGAAAGGCGACCTTATATTAGTAAAGAAGCCAGCAATCTCGAACGTATCCACTAAAATATTTGCAAAGTTCATACATTTATTCGATGGACCATTTGTTATACATCGGTCATTTGGAAACAACGCTTATGAAGTTCACGATCTGAATGGTAGAAGTAAAGGAATACACAATGCGGCAAATATTAAGTTATATTACAAGGAACAAAGGAATTAGGATCCGTCAAATGACGTAGTTAAATAAGGAATGAGAAGTGGAATGGCTTATGAGAAGAACGAACTAATCCATTTAAAAAAAACTTACAGTAATGCTCTCAAAATTTTAACTGTGAACAGTGAAAAGTCCCATTTATGATCTTAGAAATATATAGGATAAATATATAGCAAGCCATATATTTAAGTCAACGTGGGAGGAGTAAATGTGCCATTTCACCGTTCTATAGTTACTATATTTGGAACAAAAATGGCGCTTCGGCTATTAGCGGGTCAGAATAAAAACAATTAACAGCTGTACGAACTGAAGAGATGATAAATTCAACCGGCAAATCACAGAAGGAATTTTTTTTTAGAAGGCAGTGCGAAAGAATGACGAGAGCGGATTATTTAAATCCATTATTGAAAAAAAAATCTTCCATTAGAGGAAAGGATTCTTAATTGAGCACTACACCAAGAAAGACGGAATCGCGTAAAGAAACCCAGTAATAATTGGAGAGTTTAGTCTACTGTTAGAGATAAGATCAAGTCCACGATAACCCGTCGAACACCAGCTGTAATTGACATATACGTGAGATAAGAGACCAGCTGATAAGAAACGTCAAGTTGGAGCTTCACTACGTCACGGTTGGGCTCGGAACATTTTATTTGCCCGATACTGCATAACATCAAGAGAACTGAAGTAGACGGAACAGAGTGCAATCCTTAAAGCACATAAAATTCATAACGTTTCGGCGAGCAAGGCAGTTTGAAACAAGATGATATTTAGAGTCTTGTAGGCAAATTAAGCGGAACAGAAAACAAATATACTGACCACATTAGCATTACTAAGCAGATTACCATGTATAAATCCACTAATGCCTTGTATTATTCTGTCCTTGATGCAATGAAGGCCGTCATGATGTTCTAAGAAGCTGAGGCGAGGACTACTCTGGCTATGGTAACGCTTGACGAGATGGATGATCCAGGAGGATAGTAGTCAGCTGTGATGACGAGATGATTCCTTATTACTTAAGCCGAACCAGGGAGCAAGACCTACCATCCCATGACGATCAACAGCGAAATGGAAGCCAGATCCAATAAGCAAAGATAAGTCCCCATTTAAGTCGTATCGTAAGTAGAAAACCTTATTCTTTGGGTTAATGTATAATATATGTAGTAACATTTTGTGTGCGTAATTAATATACGTGTGTGTGTTCACAAGGAAATAGGTATTCATCCAAAGTTACCGTAAATTCCAAACATAGGCGTTAAAGCACCAGTGAAATGCCGTTCGTAAATCTGTCAATATGAGAGTGGAGAAGTGATTGATATTTTTCATAATTTGTTGTCAGTGAAATATTAGAGTATTATGAGGAACCTAATATTTATATGCATGATGGTTTTAACTAAGAGCAAGCGTAAAGATCGTATTTAGGGAGTATTACAAGGAAATTTGATGGCACAATTTTAAGGTTACAGTGTACTATTTATTTGATACTATGACAGTAATGGTAATGAATATATATATGTGCAGGTGATAGTACATATGTTGTGTTTTGATGGAATGAGTGCTTCAATTGTAAATGCTACGCGATAATGGAAGTGTTAAATAATGAATATAGTTAGCATATGAGTTGCTAGTGTATTTTAATGGTGATAGTTACTATTATTTAAGGTGTCGGTCATAGTATTTCTTCGAGAAATGGTAGTATGTGTGGGTTGCACATGCTAAGGTGTCGGAGGTGAAACGTACTGTTTCTGATTACTATTTTATTCCCTAATATATATATATGATACAGTTTAGGATACGATCTTAATGCCATCACTAAAGAATTAATTGAATAAGTAGGATCTTCGAAGAGCCGAGAGATCACTTACGTAAACATTTAGACCTTCACTGACATAACTACGAATGTTTTCATGTATTCTCACTTACGGCAAGTCAGCTTACGATTTATTTATTTTCTTTTGGAGCAATATTAGACATCACTGGTAACTTAGACTTTCATATGTGGATTTCAGATGAGGATAGAGTCTTCCTATGTGTCAGTTTTTCCACACATGGTATTTCGTTGGAATATTAATCGTAATATACTTGGAAATGTTATGGTAAGTCATATACGCACTTTAGCTGAAATTTAACCATGAATTAAAGAAATAATTGAATAATTTAGCAATGTAATCCTTACGATGGAAATAATTTGAAGATGCTTACGACTTAAAATGGACTTAGTTTTGCTTATATGGAGGCTAGTTGGTACAAAATATGAAACATTGAACAAATTGAAACTCCGAATAGAGTAGATACCTAAGAATCAGACAGTAATCTTTTCACACGATTTTTCTACTGTGCGTGGACATTGAGATGAACTGTTTTCAACCGAGTGATATACATTTCTGTAATTGTATGTGAATTTAATTCAGGCAATTGAATCTTGATGATTTCGAGAAGCAACTTAGTATAATATTCAGAGATTCCAGATCTTAATTAATTAATTAATTAATTGAGTGATTAATTATTGGCCATTTTCTTTGCGTTTTCCTCATTTTCCAATTGAACTTTAATTTGAATTGTATATAGTAGGAATATAGTTTATTTTACTTAGAACTTTCGGATGCATCCAAATAATTCATTCATTACAAACATTATAATAATTATAATTATTGCAATTATCCAACTTTTTCAATTATGTTGAGTAATTTTACTTATTATGTAATTTAATTATTTTTCCTTTCATTTGAATTCCTTGGAAACTACTTAGTTATAATACAATTTTTCGATAGGCTAAGATTATGAGTCAGATGAATAAGGCCTAAGTTCATTATTTTATTTATTTATCAGAGGTTTTCCCAAACCTATTTCTTCAAGACAACATCAATATATGATTGAGAAACTGATTGAATAGGATACCTGTTATACTGTATAAATGATTTTCAAGGTAATCAACGTTTATTCCAATTCATCCATAAATCAATTTATGAATAAAAGCTGAGTAGAGTAATATTGAATTCTTTCAATGTCTACTTAGAATAGATACTAGATATAAGCTTGGAATGATTAATTTTCATTGCGATCATGATGATATCATGTTCAGTGTACTTGACAAGCCACGATAATCTGATTTTTGCGATAAAATTTGGTGTCAAAAATATACGGTAACCGACTAATAGCGTGTTGAAGACGTTCATCTACGTAGGTTGGTATTTACCGTAGGCCGTCGGTGTTCTTTCTCACGCGGAACTCACAACCCAAGAATATTCGGCAGATGAAAGTATTATCAAGAGCTAGTCTGGAAACTCGTGTAGTCAACCTGGACGCGGGATGGTGCAGTTATTAGTAATGGATCTAATCCCCTCATGGGGCGTGATTGGATGAAAGAGCTCCAAGTTGTTATAAGCATTCCTAGCAGTGTGAACAACGTAAACTCGACAGAATGTAAAAATCAATGCAGAGTCTAAATTAGTGCAAGACTTATTTAATGAATTTCCAGAGGTATTCAGTAGTAAATTAGGTTGCTTTAAAGGAGACCCAGTAAAACTAAACCTTCTTGAGAAAACCACTGAGTACAACATCAAGATTCATCTGGCCTTCATTGATTATAACAAAGCTTTTGACTCAGTGGAGATTTGGGCAATCATGAAGGCACTTCAAAATGCCATGATAAACTCAAGGTATATAATGCTTCTGGAAAACATTTATGATCAAGCAACAATGGTAGTCAGAGTGGACGAAGACCTCATCACCAATAAAATCCTAGTTGGCAAAGGAGTTCGACAAGGTGACACAATCTCTCCAAAGCTGTTTACCCTTGCCTTGGAAGATTAATTCAAAACCCTTCATTGGGATAATAAAGGAATAAAAATCAACGGGTTATATTTGAACCACCTGCGTTTTGCCGATGACATTGTGCTCATAAGTGAAAATCTAGATGAGCTGGAAAGCATGATCCAAGAATTAAAAACTGCTTCTGCTAAGATTGACTTGGAAATGAACATTAATAAAATGCCATGCCCAGAAAGTCGACAACTTAAAATGGGAAACCAATATATAGAAGCTGTCGCTGAGTACATTTATCTTGGACACAAGATAAAACTTGGAAAAGACAACCAACATGCAGAAATTCCTCGCAGAATAGGTATGAGTTGGACTGCATTCCGAAAACTAAGATTCATCCTCACCAACAAGGATGTTCCAATTAACCTCAAGACCAAGGTTTATAATATATGCGTGCTGCCAGTTACTACTTACGGTCTGGAAGCATGACTCTGACGAAGGAAAGTGCTCGCAAGCTTCACTGAACACAACGAGCCATGGACGGACAGATGCTAGGGATCAGCCTTAGGGATAAGATCCATTCAGAGGATATCAGGAGAAGAACTAATGTAACAGACATCCTAGAGAGAGTAGCAAAACTAAAATGGCAATGGGTAGGGCACGTAGCTCGACAAGACTACAACAGGTGGACCTCTAGGATTGTTCACTGGAGACCATGGAGACACAAGAGAGGCATTGGAAGACCCCAGAAGAGATGGCTCGATGACATAAAGCTGTTGGCTGGAACACGCTGGTTCCAAGTGGCTGAAGACCAAAGACAATGGAAGCACATGGAAGAGGCCTATATCCAGCAGTGGATTGAAATAGGCTAGGAAAGAAGAAGAGAAGAAGAAGAAGTAACTAAGTACCATAAATCTAGGTCAATACCATATTCTTTAAGAGAAAAGGTTGAACTAGAGTTGAAAAGTTTAATGGATGAGGAAATTATTTCCCCAGTATCTTCAAGCGAATGGGAATCTGATTGTTCTGGTATAAAAAAGAATGGTAAAAGCCGTATTTGTGGAGATTTTAAGGTCACTTTAAACCCCTTCCTACAGTAGAAGTAGATAGACACCCAATACCTAGAATTGAAGACATCTTTGCTGTCTTACAAAAGGGAATTCAGTTTTCTAAAATAGATTTGTCATCAGCTTACATGCAGTTGAGGTTAGAAGAAGAAAGTAAAAAGAACTATGTACTATAAGTACACATAAAGGCTTATTTGCTTACAACCATCTTTGTTATGGAATCTCGTCAGCACTGGAGATTCTTCAAATAGTTATTGAACAAATATTACAAGGTATACCAGGTGTGGCCTCATTCCTACATGATATTATTGTAACTGGAGCAGATACAGCAGAACATTTGTCAAGAATATGAGAAGTTTTAAATGCCTGAGTAGTAATGGCTTGACTGTTGGTAGAGATGGTGTTGGTGTTGTAGCCAAGATTTTAAGGAGGAAGGAATGTAATATTTTCAGTTATAATTTTCAGATTTATTTCTAGAACTTACGATTGTAAATAATGAGGTTAACACCAGTTGAATCAGATTGTCACTACGTCAGGAGTGGACGATGTGTATGTCATTGGGTCATGTGGCCAATCAAATAAGGCTCCCACTTTGGCAACACCTATCTCGCCTATTCACAGCCTAAGCTTTCCTCTGACTTTGAGTCAGTCATCATGCAGCCTGCACCTGATTCATTCGGACTCCTTAGCTGATGTGGTACTTTGAAAATAACGTCCATTATTACTGATTATCTACCTCAAAATGTTTCCTACGTAAAAGTATTATCAAGCAATCAATACTGATCTGCATTTAGGGCAGTAACCCAGGTGCCAGATTCCCTATCTGTTGTTTTCCTAGCGTTTTCTGAAATGATTTCAAAGAAATAGGAAATTTATTGAACATCTCCCTTGGTAAGTTATTCCAATCCCTAACTCCCCTTCCTATAAATTAATATTTGCCCCAATTTGTCCTCTTGAATTCCAACTGTATCTTCATATGGTGATCTTTCCTACTTTTAAAGATGCCACTCAAACTTATTTGGTTGCTAATGTCATTCCACGCCATCTCCCTGCTGACAGCATGGAATATACCACTTAATACATACAATTTACAAAATACTAAGTATTGACTAGGTTAACATTAAATGAATATTTTGTAAACTGTATGTATTCACTGTCGTCAATACATAACTTACTGAAAATTAGGTTAATGACTTGTAATATACCACTTAGTCAAGCAGCATGTCTTCTTTCTCCCAATTTTTCCCAGACCAAACGTTTCAACATTTTTGTAACACTACTCTTTTGTCGGAAATCACCCAGAACAAGCAGAGCTGCTTTTCTTTGAATTTTTTCCAGTTCTTGAATCAAGTAATCCTAGTGAGGGTCCTATATACTGGAACTATACTCAAGTTGGAGTCTTACCAGAGACTTATATGCCCTCTCCTTTACATTCTTACTACAACCCCTGCACACCCTCATAACCATGTGCAGAGATCTGTACCCTTTATTTACAATCCCGTTTATGTGATTACCCCAATGAAGACCTTTCCTTATTTTACAACCTAGATACTTACAATGATCCCTAAAAGAAAATTTCACCCCATCAACACAGTAATTAAAACTGAGAGGACTTTTCCGATTTTTGAATCTCACAACCTGACTTTTAACCCCATTTATCAGAATACAATTGCCTGCTGTCCATCTCATAACAATACCGCAGTCATTTTGCAGTTGATCACAATCTTGTAACTTACTTATTACACTATACAGAATAACATCATCCACAAGAAGCCTTACTTCTGATTCCACTTCTTTACTCATATCATTTATACATATAAGAATATATAAATGTCCAATAATACTGCCTTAAGGAATTCCCCTCTTAATTATTACAGGGTCAGATAAAGCTTCACCTTCTCTAATTATCTGAGATCTGTTTTCTAGAAATATAGCAACCCATTCAATCAATCTTTTGTTTAGCACTCATTTTTGCCAGTAGTCTCCCACAATCCACCCTATTAAATGACAGGTAAATCATGATACAGTCCATTTGACCTCCTGAATCCAAGATATCTGCTATAACTTGCTGGAATCCTACAAGTTGAGCGTCAGTGGAATAACCTTTCCTAAAACCGAATTGCCTTCTATCGAACCAGTTTTTAATTTTGCAAACATGTCTAATATAATCAGAAATAATGATTTCCCAAAGCTTACATGCAATGCATGTCACACTTAGTGGCCTGTAATTTTCAGCATTATGTCTATCAGCCTTTCCTATATACATAGGGACTATTATAGCAACTCTCCATTCATTTGCTATAGCTCCTTGAACCAAACAATAATCAAATAAGTACTTCAGATATGGTACTATATCCCAACCCATTGTCTTTAGTATAACACCAGAATTCTTATCAATTCCAGCCGCTTTTCTAGTTTTCAACTTTTGTATCTTATTGCAAATGTCATTTTTGTCCTATGTAAATTATAATACTTCTTTAGCGTTAGTCCCCTCCTCTATCTGGACATTATCCTTGTAACCAAAAATCTTTACATACTGCTGACTGAATACTTCTGCCTTTTGAAGACCCTCGCAAACACACTCCCCTTGTTCATTAATTATTTCTGGAAACTCCTTTTTGGAACCTGTTTCTGTCTTGAAGTACCTATATATACCCTTCCATTTTTCACTAAATATTTGTATGACTGCCAATTATGCTTGCCATCATGTTATCCTTAGCTGCCTTCTTCGCTAGATTCAATTTCCTACTAAGTTCCTTCATTTCTCCTTACTTCCACAGCCATTTCGAACTCTATTTCTTTCCAATCTGCACCTCCTGCTGAGTCCCTTTATTTCTCTATTATAATAAGGTGGGTTTTTAACATTCCTTACCACCTTTAAAAGTACAAAACTGTTTTCACATTCCTCAACAATTGCTTTAAACACATCCCAGAGTCTGTTTACAGTTTTATTTACAGTTATCCACTGATCATAGTTACAGTTTAAAAACTGCCTCATGCCTGCTTTATCAGCCATATGGTACTGCCTAACAGTCCTACTATGGAAAAAAGAACCAGCTTCATGAACGTCTATTACTATAGAGCACATCTGGTTTTACCAGCACCACATCCAGGATATTTTTCCCTCTAGTTGGTTCCATCACATTTTGAATCAGCTGTCCTTGCCATATTAGCTTTTTGCCATTTGTTGGTCATGCTACCTGTCATTTGCATTTCCCTCCCAATTGACATCTGGTAAATTCAGATCTCAAGCTACAATCACATTCCTTTCCATCTCGTTTCCCACATAGCTGATTATCTTATCAAATAATTCTGAATCTGTGTCACAGCTACAATTTCCTGGACCATACACTCCAAAGATATCAAGTTGCCTATTATCTTTAGAAATGAGCCTTACACCTAGTATTTCATGTTTGTCATCTTTACCTTTTTTGAAGCTTACAAATTCTTCTTTCAGTGGAATGAATACTCCCCCTCCTAACATTCCTATTCGATCTTTACGATACACACTCCAGTTACGTGAGAAAATTTCTGCATCCATTATTCTCAGCCATGATTCAACTCCCATTACAAAATCTGGTGAGTATATATATCTATTAAATTTCTTAACTATATTCCTTTCTTTACACCACTTCAACAGTTCAGCACTAATATATGTCATCCCTACTTGATTCCATGTCTCTGTACCGCTATCACTGCTCCCTAGACCTCCCTGTTTCTCTGAATGTACCTCCGTATTACCCTTCCAAACAAATTTCCTAACTTATACGTACCACTGCCGTTTAATTGAAGGCCATCTGAGCGCAGACCCCTATCTCCTGTCCACCAATTAGGATCTAGAATTTTCACTTCCAGTTTCCCCACATACCCACTCCACAGTCTTATTTAAATCTCCTATCACCCTCCAGTCCGTATCCCTCCTACACACTATTTTACTGATAACAATCTCTGCTTCCTTAAACTTCACCCGTGCTGTGTTCACTAGATCACGCACATCCCCAACTATATTGGTACTTATACCAGCTTGCTTTACAGTGTTGGTACCAACGTAAAACACTACCACCTACTCTTTCCCCTCCTCCTTCTCTTCTACTTTCCTCAACATCTGCCTCAACCTAATTCCTGGATAACACTCTACCCTGGTTCCCTTTCCTCCACATACTTTCCCTGAATGTCTAATAATGGAATCTCCCATGACCAGAGCCTCAACCCTACCCACCTCATTTGATCCCCTCCCCTCCTGGTCAGCCCTATCTTCCCTGATAGCTGCATAAGCTACTTCCTCCTCCTTTATCTCCTTCCCATGACCCTGTTCCAACTGTCTTTTACTATCCTCTACTCTACATTTTCTGTTCCTACCTTTTCCCTTCCTCCTACTTCCACACATCTCAGCAACAGTTCCCTGTTCCTTATCCTCCCTCTGTTGTTCTACCTGCGGTGACTCATACGATTTCTCACCGACACCTGTTCTGAATTCTGACGCTGAATAGAGCTCTTTTCCAGTAATCCCCTTCCCCTTAGAACAGTAGACCACCTGTCTTCTATAGTTCCCCCCTTTCCTTACCGTACCTCTTTTACACCTGCTGTAACCTGTACATTGTTTGAGGGAGGCCTACCTTCCTTCCTGTCTTCTGCGAGAATCCTAATTATCTCCCTCAAACTCTCCAAATCCTCCCTCATACTTCACCACACCCACATTTCCTACACTTGCACTCCTTACCCATGCTTTACAGAAAAAATAAAAATAAAAGGAAAAATAAAATAACTTATATGTAAAAAAATAACAAAAGGGAATACTGTCTAGGATAGTATTCAAAGATCACATGACAATATAGTAATTAAGATATGACTACACTACAATACTACATTTTTTTTGCTAGGGGCTTTACGTCGCACCGACACAGATAGGTCTTATGGCGACGATGGGATAGGGAAGGCCTAGGAGTTGAAAGGAAGCGGCCGTGGCCTCAATTAAGGTACAGCCCCAGCATTTGCCTGGTGTGAAAATGGGAAACCACGGAAAACCATTTTCAGGGCTGCCGATAGTGGGATTCGAACCTACTATCTCCCGGATGCAAGCTCACAGCCGCGCACCTCAACGTGCACAGCCAACTCGCCCGGTACAATACTACTTATTTGTACTCTATTTTTATCCTACAACACCCTACAATTCTAAACTGCAGTTACGACTATCCTAATTACAACAACAGAATTTTTGTAAGAGAGTTTCTACAGATACCTCTACTATACTACACAAATATCTTACAATAATAAAATCAGCACGCCAATTTCTAATAAGACAACTCGTATACTACTATACAGTACACTACGATAATTTTAAACTAAGTTCAGACGTATCCTAATTACAATACCGGTACTATATGTCACTACTAAGCACAACAGAAATGAAACTTGCAAATTTGAAATTTGCATGAACTACAGTAATCAAAGATTACCAACCAAGCAAAATGCTTTGACAAATTATTACTATGCTCTAATAGACACATACGAAAGATACACACACAAAGATACACACAAATATAGCAGGCAAGATACGGTACTATCTAAATATACCATATCTACACTACAGTTCTCAACTGAAATGTGGTTATATGATTCTTAACGCTGGTGGATTACCATTATATTCCCTACTACGTGGGATGAAGAATAAGTATCCTTAAATGCTGATAAATAAGAGGTTGTCTACAGTAATTTCTGTCGAAACTATACCAGGGACTTGAACTGATTAACTTTTGCTGGATGAAGAAACGAAGGTGGAAAGTACAAAGTATGCAGGGAACTTAGACTACAAATTATCAAAATAAAGTAATCAGCTGATTTTGTATTTGTTTACACAACTACCATGTGCATGTAGTAACAATCGTCAACAATCCAGAAACGGTTAAGTACCGTAATTATCCAGTGAAATTACCACGTATTCTCTTTGTTTGTAAATTGAAGTTTACAGGCATATCATGTTATTTAATTTAATAAATTAATACCTTCATGTTAGTTTGAATGGATATCTGTACAAAATACCAGAAAAGGTGCAGCGAAAGTTACAACTCCTTATGATAATCTGCCTTTGTAAGTATTATACCAACGAGCCTAATATTTAAAAATATTTTTTAAAGTTAATATTATTACCTAAAGTATTTCCTAAACCTAAATTTGAAACAAGGTAGATCTAGCTAGCCTACTTAGCCTAGAAAACGTAATCTACTGGACACCAAATGAATTATTTATACAATTCAAATAAATATCGCTACTCCCAATTTCTACCAATAAGCACTAAACACCAATATATAAATAGCACCAAATGTATCACACATACACAAAATTAAACAATTTCAATAGGTTTCAAATACTTTATCACTACAATAATGCAAGAGCTTTGTCAACAGCAAACCATTCACAAGCACATCTAACAATGGAACTTTGGAAGATAATATTCCTTATATTTCAATTGCCAGTTATATTTAGTCTGGGTGCCAAACATGACTTACAGAAACTAATTTATGTCAGGTAAACTGATGAATGTTATTTGTGCTAGTCCATATGTATATTGGTAGGAAGTGACATTCATTTTAAGTAAACTCTAACCTCAGCCATGATTGTGTTAATGCCATAAAAGAGTGTACTGTGTATGAATATAAGATCCCAAGTCATATGGAAGGGTGATTCTGTCATATTTCAGAAAGTCTTGAGGAGGATACATGCTGTGTGAAATGTAGATTGTTTTAGGAGGCATGTACACTGACTGACAGTGACAATGCAACACCAAGGAGGAGTGGTTCGAAAGGGATGAAAGTTGGGGAAAAAACAGAGACGGCACGGACGAATAATTGATGTTTATTTCAAACCGATATGCAGGTTACACAATGCGCACGGCATCGACCCAGTAGGATGTAGGACCACCGCGAGCGGCGATGCACGCAGAAACACGTCGAGGTACAGAGTCAATAAGAGTGCGGATGGTGTCCTGAGGGATGGTTTTCCATTCTCTGTCAACCATTTGCCACAGTTGGTCGTCCGTACGAGGCTGGGGCAGAGTTTGCAAACGGCGTCCAATGAGATCCCACACGTGTTCGATTGGTGAGAGATCCGGAGAGTACGCTGGCCACGGAAGCATCTGTACACCTCGTAGAGCCTGTTGGGAGATGCGAGCAGTGTGTGGGCGGGCATTATCCTGCTGAAACAGAGCATTGGGCAGCCCCTGAAGGTACGGGAGTGCCACCGGCCGCAGCACATGCTGCACGTAGCGGTGGGCATTTAACGTGCCTTGAATATGCACTAGAGGTGACGTGGAATCATACGCAATAGCGCCCCAAACCATGATGCCGCGTTGTCTAGCGGTAGGGCGCTCCACAGTTACTGCCGGATTTGACCTTTCTCCACGCTGACGCCACACTCGTCTGCGGTGACTATCACTGACAGAACAGAAGCGTGACTCATCGAAGAACACGACGTTCCGCCATTCCCTCATCAAAGTCGCTCTAGCCCGGCACCATGCCAGGCGTGCACGTCTATGCTGTGGAGTCAATGGTAGTCTTCTGAGCGGACGCCGGGAGTGCAGGCCTCCTTCAACCAATCGACGGGAAATTCGTCTGGTCGATATTGGAACAGCCAGGGTGTCTTGCACATGCTGAAGAATGGCGGTTGACGAGGCGTGCGGGGCTGCCACCGCTTGGCGGCGAATGCGCCGATCCTCGCGTGCTGACGTCATTCGGGCTGCGCCTGGACCCCTCGCACGTGCCACATGTCCCTGCGCCAACCATCTTCGCCACAGGCGCTGCACCGTGGACACATCCCTATGGGTATCGGCTGCGATTTGACGAAGCGACCAACCTGCCCTTCTAAGCCCGATCACCATACCCCTCGTAAAGTCGTCTGTCTGCTGGAAATGCCTCCGTTGACGGCGGCCTGGCATTCTTAGCTATACACGTGTCCTGTGGCACATGACAACCCGTTCTACAATGACTGTCGGCTGAGAAACCACGGTACGAAGTGGGCCATTCGCCAACGCCGTGTCCCATTTATCGTTCGCTACGTGCGCAGCACAGCGGCGCATTTCATATCATGAGCATACCTAAGTGACGTCAGTCTACCCTGCAATTGGCATAAAGTTCTGACCACTCCTTCTTGGTGTTGCATTTGCTCTGTCAGTCAGTGTATATTGACAGATATGACTAAAAGTATATAATGCAAAGAGGAATTAGATCCTATATGAATTATGGGCAAAAACAGTTGCAATATCATCGAGGGAAGGTTAATAGTGTAATGAATGAGAGATTTTTAAGAAGATTTGAGATGAGAAGAGTTGTGACTAAGATGACATAGATTTGAACTGAGTATTTAAGAAAATGTAGTGATACAAATATATATACGTCAAGCACTATAAAAAAGAAGGGGGCATTGAAAAATGAAATGGCATATGAGAGCAGGATCGTAGTTGAGTAATCATTGTATTGCAAGGTTTGTGTCCAGAAGTGAATAGACGAGTATGCTCACAGCTGAGTCCCATATTAAATAAAATCTTGTAGTAATGAACAGTAGTCAGCTGATATCTTACGTATTTGTTAATAGATGTTGAAACAAGGATTTGTAGTTGGAATAAACAACATGTTTAGAGTTTCCCCTTCCCTAATAAACTTAAGACTGAGGTCACGATCCAGTACAGTAAATGGCACTACTGAATAACTATAGAGATGAATGTATAATTTACCAAAGATGAAAGCAAAATACATATTGGGACAATTTTAGATTCTAATGCTAATTTATGGTTAATGGCATATTAATGTTTGCTAATGTGATATATGATTTTAAAACATCAAGAATATTTGCGAATATATTTCATTTGGCAATGATAGCTTTATGACAGCGAATAATTGCTGTATATGAGAAACTTATTTAGCATCCCGAAACCCAAAATTCAATTAAAGTCATAATAAGATACCAGACAAGCAGATAACAAATAATATTACAAGTAATAAAATAACAGGTGATAGGGTTTCAGATAATAAAATTTCATATAATAAAGATGATAAATGATTAGATTCATATTCATATGTGATGTAGATCAGTTCAGATTTTGATCAATCTAAATAGATTATACATTATGAGGGCATTTTACTTGCAATGTTAAACTCCAATTTTCTAACAGAGGAGTAGATCAAAGATTGAATGAAGAAAGTAGATTAAAATGATGAGAAGTGTCAGATTTAGAGAATGACTGACCCATTTTAGATAAACGAACCTATTTCAGATATGACTATAATGCAGATGAAATGTAAATACGAAGGACTAGTGTACATTTTCAGTGGATGTTTACTTCATCAGAGAATATGAGACGTACAGCAGCACACTGTTCTCTTCCCATATTTTTTCTTTTTTCAAATTCAAGTTATTATATTTAATAAATAAGTATAAATAGGATTAATTGTGTTTTTTTTATTTATAAGGATTATCATAGATTAAGATAGAATTAAGGTTTTTGATTTTCGGTACTGACACATTGCCTAGATATGCCATATGGAGACGTCCATACAGCAGGGTTACGATTGATGGAATAATATTTTGTTTGTAACAGGAAGAAGATCTTTCTTGGATCCCATGTAAAAATTTGATAAAATGATAACATATCCCTGAGAAGTTGACCAGGAACTCTTTACGTCATCCTGGACGCAGGTAGGGTAAACTATGATAGCCAGGCACTTACCAGCCATAACCTAATTGAATCTAGCACCCACCATTAACCATCAGTTCAGCAGCTAGTAGCATTGCAATTGGCTGACATAAAATGAAATGATGTCAATCCCACAAAGATACTTTTAGCAGAGCATGCAGAATAAAGAAAACCATACCACCTTCAGAAAGCCATACCAATAACCAACAACAGTAAAGAAAAGCACTAGACAGTCAATCAATGGGTACTTAGCATATGAAAAGCACTGAAGCCTTGATTTTGAGACACTGCCTATCATGACTTTGTCACTAGCTAGACCTAACAAAGGCTCCTTCACGATCAAACACAAAACTTTCATTGAACTTTTTACGACTATCAAACATAAAATGCTATTAATAATCTTGCAACACAAGCTGAGACGGCAGCACAGAAGAATGATAGTAAGACCCTTTACCACATTACCAAGAGACCAACAGGAAAGTTTTCTATATCTGACAAGCCGGTGAAAGCCAAAGATGGGAGATTATTGTCCACACAAAAAGAACAACTAGAAAGATGGGGAGAACACTTTCTGGAGATCTTGAATCGTGAAACAATCGAGGAAGAGGAGACAGAGGTGATGACCGTAGAAGAGCAGGAAGATGTTGCTATCAGTACAGAACCACCATCAAGAACAGAGATCCAAAGGACCATTAAACAACTAAAGAATGCCAAAGCGGCGGGTATGGACAATATCGCACCGGAGGCCTTGAAAGTGGATGTGGGTACTTGAGTCAAGAAGATTTCGGAAGAAGAGAAGATAACCACAGATTGGAAGAAAGGATTGTTGATTAAGCTTCCGAAGAAAGGAGATTTATTAGAATGCGATAACTGGAGAGGGACTACCCTCCTTTCGATGCCATGTAAGGTACTCTCACGAATAATTTTAGAAAGGATCAAAAAGCGAGTTAACTCAAGACTGAGGAAAGTACAAGCAGGATTTAGAGAAGGTAACTCCTGTATGGACCAGATCAACACACTGCGCATATTTATAGAACAATCCACGGGGCTGCAGTCGTCACTGTATCTACTATTTGTAAACTTTGAAAAGGCATTTGATAGTGTAATGAGGAAGAAGATGTGGAAAGCCATGAAAGAGTTTGGGATTCCAAGGAAAATTATAAAGGTAACCCAAGAAATGTATGAGAACTACAGACTCAAGTTTTACATCAGGGGATGTTGTCTCAGCCCATCCCAGTAAACACAGGAGTTAAGCAAGGCTGTTTGCTGTCACCTATACTATTCCTGATGGTGCTGGATCTTTTGATGAAGAAGGCAATGAATCGCCGAAGAGGAATCCAATGGGGACTGACAGGCAGGTTGGAGGACTTGGACTTTGCAGATGACTTGTGTTTGCTAGCCAACAGTTTTAAGGATATGGAAGCAAAGCTGAATGATTTTAAAACCAAAGCATCAGAGGTGGGATTGAAGATAAATGGAAAGAAAACCAAGGAGATGCGTTATAATAACTGAAACAAGGCACTATTATTTATAGGAAACCAAGAGATTGAACAAGTCAACCAGTTTTGCTACCTGGGAAGTATAGTCACCCCTCAGGGAGGAACTATAGAGGATATAGGAAATAGAATAAATAAGGCTAAAGGAGCATTTGCAATGTTGAGACCAATCTGGAAATCAAGGGAACTTAACACCTATACCAAACTACGCATCTTCAATACAAATATCAAGTCAGTACTGCTCTATGGGTGTGAAACATCTAAGACTACCAAACAACTGATTAGCAGACTTCAAACATTTGTGAACAGAAGTTTGAGGAATATCCTAAGGATATGGTAGCCACAAGTAATCTCCAATGAAGAACTGTGGAAAAAAAAAACCCATCAAACACCCATTGATGTTGAGATGCGTCGTAGAAAATGGAAGTGGATCGGGCATACATTACGGTGAGATAAAGACAACATAGCAAGACAAGCCCTGGAATGGAACCCACAAGGTAGCAGGAGAAGAGGCAGACCAAGAAACACATGGAGGAGGAGTGTAATAGCAGAAGGGTTGGAAAAAGGAGGGAAGACCTGGACAGAGATCACGACTATGGCGCAGAACAGAGTCCGGTGGCAGAAGTTCATTGATCACCTATGCTCCACGTAGGAGATACAGGAAATAAGTCAAACATAAAATGCATTGCTGTGAAAATGAAAACCTGCAACCTGTTTTCCATTCTCTGACCAGCTCAGGGATGGAATGAATGAACCCCCATTTTGTGGCGATGATAGGAGTTGTGCCTGGTGCCAAAGCTTGTTGCACTCCTCTACGGCAATGATAATGACTGATAGATGAAATTATATTGGAGAGTGTTGCTGGAATAAAAGATGACAGGAAGAACCTGAGTACCCAGAGATAAACCTGTCACGCCTCTGCTTTGTCCAGCACAAATCTCACATGGAGAGAACGGGATTTGAACCACGGAACTCAGCAGTGAGAGGCCGATGCATTGCTGCCAGAGCCACAGAGGAATACAATGCACTGCTGTCTCCCTAGTAAATGCTAGAAGCCAATTGGCCACACTGTGACCCTAATCCGGGGCTTATGCCACCAGAACCTATTTGCTTACCCATGAACACTGATTTTGTCACTAACCAGACCCAAATATATACATCAATACTGCTGTTTGTAGTTCCTCAGTGTTGGCAGCCTTGTGTAGTGCACTGTCACATAATTCCAGATTTTATTTATTTATTTATTTATCGTATGGCATATTTACATATATACAGAAACAAGAAAGCAAGTACATTATATTTTAATGTCCAAAGATGTTATCCATTCTAGAGCCTCTGTATTGGCCTCTAGAAAATCAAACCAATCTACAGGGTAGGCTCTTCTGCTACACTCCTTTAAAATATATTCGATGGTTTGAAAAGGAGCACCCCAGTCACACTCGGCGCATTGTCTCTTTCCCCATTTATACAGGGATGCAGCACAGACACCATGACCACATCAAGTCCTATTAAGGATGGTCCAAGTTCTTCTTGGGAGATCAGACCTCGAATTAGGTGGGAAGAAAGGCCAGAGATGTTCACCTTTTTTGAGATCCAATCTTCCTTCCATTGGGCATAGGGGTTGAAATTGTCTTCTGTGAGCTTCTGAGCGAAAACTGGCGGATGTCTAGATTTCAGCTGGTTCCTCTGAAGGTTAGGAATATTGGAGTGGATAGCCAAGTCAGGGTTCTCATTTATCTTGGTGTATTCTCTCAAGAGTGCTTGTGCTCTACGGAATGAAGGAGGCATGATGTTGCTCAAGACAGGAAGCCAGTGGGTAGAAGTTGATCTTATTACACCTGAAATAATCTTCACTGTGTTGTTGAGTTGAGTGTACACAAGATTCACATGGCAGCTGTTGATCCACACAGGGGCACAATATTCTGCCACAGAGAAAACTAAACCAAGGGCAGAACATCTCAAGGTAGTTACAGAAACACCGCAGGTTGTACCACACAACTTCTGCAGAATGTTGTTACGACTCCTAATCTTTGCTGCTGTATTTACTAGATGTTGCCCGAAGGAGAGTGTCAGATCTAATGTTATACCTAAGTACTTAGATAATTATTGTGTCCGAGGACCTTACCGTTAAAAGACACTTGGAGAGTACGGGTTGCCATTTTGTTATATAGGTGAAAGCAGGACACCTCAGTTTTGCTGGTGTTTGGTTGGAGTCTCCATTTCCGAAAATAGTCACTAAGAATGGAAAGGTCGTCAGTTAAAATGTTCTCCGTTTCTTTCAGGTTACTATGACTTGTACCTAAAGCTATATCATCAGCATAGCAAAATTTTCTAGATTTCGTTGGTGGCAAATCTGATATATACATATTGAATAGGAGAGGAGCCAAGACTGCTCCTTGAGGGAGACCATTGTTCAATCTTCTCAGCTTGCTAGTCCTATTCCCTAGAACAACCTGAAAGAGTCTATTATTCAGCATGTTTCCAATTAATTGTACCGTGGTTTTGCATGGTAATACCTGAAGAAGTTTATACAGCAGCCCTTCTCTCTAAGCCGTGTCATAAGCAGCAGAAAGATCCAGAAAAACAGCAGAGGTTTTCAACTTTTGCTGAAATCCTGCTTCAATGCATGTTGTGAGTGCAAGGACTTGGTCACAACAGCTACGATTCTGCTTAAAACCAGCTGAAGAAACATAACATGCCTAAATGGTCATGCTGAAAATGATGACTGCTGGTGTTAATATTGGGTAAGCACATAGTAAATTTTGCCCCTGCCAAATTTATTCACCTACTAAGTGTTAAATTCTGATCTCTATAAAGTTATCTGGAATGAGACTTACAAGTGAAGCATTTCCTGTTCCTTCAGACCAGGCTGGTTCCTCTTTGATCTTTGTTTCCAGGTCCATTTCACACTGCAAGTGAAGTAGTTAGAAGGTATTGGGATTGTTGATTACTTCCAATGACCCTGCACTGAAAAACAGGCCAGGAAATTATATTATGGTTTTTCTGTCATTATTATCTAGGTTATTTCCAACAGACTAAGTAACAAGCCTGTAATATTACATGATTGTCAATATCATGATCATAGCAAAAACCTCAAACTTTACATGACTGTTGATATTGTGATCGTATGTATAGAGCAACAATATATCAGACTGATACTATGATCATAGCCAAGGACCTCCAGTTTTAAATGACTGTCAATACAGTGATTACTTCTAGAAGGACATCTAACTTAACATGATTGAATATATCGTGATCATAGCCAACAACCCCCAGTTTTACAAGATGGATGATATTGCAATCATGCACTTTTGCATAGAAATGAAACCACAGCAAGATGAGTTTTCAATTTAAGAATTCAAAGTAACTAACTGAAACTAACTGAACAATTCCTGATGCCTTGAGAATTGTTGAATCAAACTTTTCGTTCTTAGGATCAAATTCTCACAAACCGTTCTCCTCTCATCAAGCCAATTCACTATCTCTTTATCTGAGACATGTTCTATCCATCTGATCTTCCACAACTTCTGATAACACCACATTTCAAAGGTTTCAACACTGTTTTTCTCAGCACCAGTTACTATCCACACTAAAGTGACAGACTTCACACTGTTTTACAATTTGTTCAATCTAAGGAACGTAATAGAGAAAAGATTGGGAGTTCAGGCAGGATTTAGTGATGATATTTATAGATATTGAGAAGGCAAGTGACAGTGTACCAAAGCAAATGGTCATGAATACATTGAAAAAAAATGAAGGCAGAAAGAGCAGAACAAATTATCAAAGCCATATATGAAAACTGAGCAAGCAGTATGAAATCTACGATAGGATAAACAAACTGATTCAGAACTTCAACAGGGATGTGTATTATCCCGTCCACTCTTCATTACAGTCATGGATGAAATCCAAAAGAGTATACTACAAAAAATGGGAAGCAAGGAGACAAAGGCCTTATTCTTTGCAGATGACACTGTATATGGGGAGAAGATGAAATGGAAGTTCAAGAACAAGTTACTGTATTGAATCAGGCAATAGAGGAATATAGAATAAAATAAGTGCAGAGATGTGTACGATAGTAGTGGGGACGAGAGGTAATAGAGAAGGAAGAAGAGAGAATATTTAAGTAAATGGAAGGCCATTAGAAGTTCTGGAAAAATTCAATTATTTGTGGAGTATACTTGCAGAAGGTGAGAAAAAAACATATAATAATAGTTATTTGCTTTACATCCCACTAACTGCCTTTTCACGGATTTTGGAGTAGCCAAGGCAGTGGAATTTAGTCCCACAGGAATTCTTATGTGCCAGTACATCTACCTACATGAGGCTGACATATAATTGCACACTCAAATACCTACAGACTGAGCCATATTCAAACTTGCCAAGTTGGGGCCAAAAGGCGAGCGCCTAAACCATCTGACCCACTCAGCCTGGTGATGATGGGAAAACAAACAGAAAAATTGGAAATAGAACTGAACAAGTTTTACCAATGTGTGAGATTTATACTGTGGAACTGAAACGTCCTATGGAAATGCAAAAAAATTCTGTACCCAATGTGTTACACTCCAATTTTGATATATGCTACAGCATGTAGACAGCAATGAAACATGATGAAAGCAGAATCCAAGCAGCCAAGGTGAAATTCTGTAGAGAAATATTTAGGAAGACATGAAGGAATAAAAGCAGAAATGCAGAAAAAGGGAGAGAATTGGAATTCCTAAACTGCAGGACAAGGTAGAGACCAGTAACCTGAAATGGTATTGACACATGATGAGAATGGTACAGGATAGAGTTTCAAAATGTGTATTTAGAGAGAAAATAACAGGAGAATGACAATGAGGAATGCCCAGAAAGTGGTGGATGGATACTGTGAAGGAGAGTACAAAGAAGAGAGGAGTAAAAGTAGGAGAAATATTGGAGCAAGGAAGGGAGTGGTGGAAAGATAGGAAACTAAGAAGGTCCTTGATTCACAACTCAACCTACAAGACTGGAAACATGAAATGAAGAAGAAGAATCTGTTCCACAGAAGACAAAATTTATACAACTCTGCTATCAGCTCATTTCATTAAACAATGCTACCAACCTTTCTTTATTTGTCTATGCATGTCATGTCTAATGACAGAACCAAGGGGTGCTTACCCCAGCGCCCCTTGAAGGGAGTTCCGTGCCAGACAATAGGTTTAAATGTTTGGCAGCTTTTATTATTCCCCTGTTGGTACGAAACTTGTCTGTGTTGAAAACCTCGAGTGGTGCCTTACCTAATTCATTTCAGTCAATAGCAGTGTTTGTTAGCCAATGATATTTTACTGTAAAAGTATACAAACTGCACTGAAAATGATTACTACAATTTCTCACGCATGTAACGAGCTTCGTCCTTGTGGCCAATTGCGTTGATTCTTACTTATTGCCAGGGAACAGATTTCTGAGCAAACATATATCTTTTCGGGCAACTATGATCAAATGTATTTTGTATATGTCAACGTCGGGAACACTTCCTATGTGTGCCAAGTTCACTCGTTCCGGCTATCAATGGTTATTCTGTTAATATATAATTGGTCTTACTTGCCCCAGGATTTGCCTAATGAGAAAAATGGAAACTGCGGAAAACGATTTTCACGCCTGCCGGTGGTGGCATTCACCCCAACTCGCCCCTAACCACGCAGCCAACTCGCTCGGTCCTGAAGATGTCCTTTAACACACCGATAAAATTCAGGATATATCTTACGAAAGTGGGGCGGGCTACTGTTACGATAAAACGTGAGGAATAAAACTGGATATAGCTGTTGTGGGGTAATGATATGATAAAGAATAATGTCTATAAGAACACTGATATGCCACGAATTCAACACAGATAGCCTGTCCTAAACGGAACAACTCGCAAGAGTCCGAGCCCTACTACCATCTTTCGCAGCCTACAGTGTAAAAAGCAAACAAACAAAAAATCAACATTCACAGCATCACCTTCAGATCGCACACAGAGGTAAATAACACATCAACACAATAATTACAATTTTCAAAAAGAAAGCTTGTTATATAGGTCATCATCATCATCATTGTACAGTTCAAGTTTCCCGAGTACTGTTATTGAGCCTCCTCCTTTCTTCCTGTCCATTTACAACTACAGGTATAAATTATTAATGCTTAAGTAAAAATAGCATTTAAAAAAACGTAAAAATAGAGATACAGTAGCTCGAAACATGTAGAAATCTGAAACTGAGAAATATTACGGTAGTATTTACTTATTACAGTTCTCAATTGAGATCTATGTTTGGCCAAAGTAAATGACTGAGACTTGAACATTACCGACAATATGTTAGAGCTTGTGGACACAGCGTAAAATGATAAGAATCACAATTCCTCAAGGAAGAAAATCTTAGAGAAGTAAATGCATTAACTGAATATGTTGTACGGTACTATTGGCTAATACGCATCGTATGAAACTGCATACCAGTCACTTCAAAATGAAACCCGATATTGCGATGTAGTTAAATAGTAGTAATCCGGGCGAGTTGGCCGTGCGGTTAGAAGCGCACAGCTGTGAGCTTGCATCCGGGTGATAGTGGGTTCGAACCCCACTGTCGGCAGCCCTGAAGAAGGTTTTCCGTGGTTTCCCATTTTCACACCAGGCAAATGTTGGGACTATACCTTAATTAAGGCCACGGTCGCTTCAACTCCTTGCCCTTTCCTATCCCATCGTCGCCGTTAGACCTATATGTGTCGATGCGACGTAAAGCAACTAACAAAACAGAAGTATTAAATTATAACCTCGTATCACTCCGTTAACAACAACCTGCCGTCGCGCTGAATCACACTGTATACTGTATATAATGTTAAAAATGCCCTAGGTAAACATCAACCTGCCGTCGCGCTGAATCACACTGTATATAATGTTAAAAATGCCCTAGGTAAACATCAACCTGCCGTCGCGCTGAATCACACTGTATATAATGTTAAAAATGCCCTAGGTAAACATCAACCTGCCGTCGCGCTGAATCACACTGTATATAATGTTAAAAATGCCCTAGGTAAACATCAACCTGCCGTCGCGCTGAATCACACTGTGTATAATGTTAAAAATGCCCTAGGTAAACATCAACCTGCCGTCGCGCTGAATCACACTGTATATAATGTTAAAAATGCCCTAGGTAAACATCAACCTGCCGTCGCGCTGAATCACACTGTAAACTGTATATCATGTTAAAAATGCCCTAGGTAAACATCAACCTGCCGTCGCGCTGAATCACACTGTACACTGTATATAATGTTAAAAATGCCCTAGGTAAACATCAACCTGCCGTCGCGCTGAATCACACTGTACACTGTATATAATGTTAAAAATGCCCTAGGTAAACATCAACCTGCCGTCGCGCTGAATCACACTGTATATAATGTTAAAAATGCACTCGGTAAACATCAACCTGCCGTCGCGCTGTATCACAGGTACATAATGTTTAAATTCTCTCAGTAGGGCTATGTATCTTCTAAACCACCCCGTCACCATTTTTGTGCTGAGTCAGCACCCGAGGTCATTGACTCCTAGTAATGTACATGTGTGCGTTCTCATCCATGGTCATTGACTCCTAGTAATATACATATGTGTGTTCTCATCCGAGGTCATTGACTCCTAGTAATGTACATATGTGCGTTCTCATCCGAGGACATTGACCCCTAGCACCGTAGTAATGCAATGCCGATTGGCGGATTCTGCATAAGAGAGCATGCCTAACCTCACAGTAGCCATCTTGGAGGGGCTAACCTAATTTTAACGGCTAGATGCCCTTCCCGACGCCATCTTGGGTAACAGGGCAACGTCATTTCGCGTAAGAGAGCAAGCCTAACCACATGGAGGGTTCCTAACATCCCTTTTACGACCAGATGCCCTTTCCGACGCCATCTTGTGTAGTAGGGCAATTGGGATACTCCGGACGCCATCTTGAGTAGTAGGGCAATGGGGGATTCGCATAAGAGATCAAGCCTAAACTCATGGAGGGGCCACTTTTACGGTTAGATGCCCTCCCCGACACTATATTGTATAGTAGGGCAATGGGGATTCTGGCTACACCATCTTGAGTAATAGGGCAATGGGGAATTCGCATAATAGAGCACACCTAAACTCATGGTGGGGGTCTAACTACACAGAGCGATGTTTTACGGTCAGATGCCCTTCCCGACGCCATTTTGAAGGGGTCTAACTACACAGGGCACAGATTTATGGTCAGATGAGATTCCCGTCGCTATTTTGGTCTTTACTACCTGAGGGGGCACATATGACTTAACCTACTTTTATGGCCAGATGCTTTCCCGACGTCACCTTTGAGGGGCCTAACTACGCAGGGCTAAGAGGCTCAGTTGTATGGTTAGATATCCTTCCCACCCACCACTTCATAGGGCCTAACAACACAGAGCTATCTTGGGTCCAGTTTTACCGTCAGATGCCCCCCTCGTCGCTATTTTGGAGGGGTCTAACTCCACAGTCGCTATCTGTGATTTCACAAGAGGTCAGCTTAAGGTTTTATGTCTCCATCCGACAGACAAGTAACGTGATGTTACAGTCATATCCTTGCGTAGGAGAGCAAGCCTAACCACACACAGACGCCATTTTCAAGCGGGCCTATACTTACAGACACTAGTTTGGTGGGGTCTCGTCCAGTTTTACTCAGCTTATGGCTTTACGTCTCCATACGACGGAAAAATAACGTGACGTTGCAGCGTGAGTGATTTTAAAAGAGGTTAGCTTATGGCTTTATGTCTCCATCCGACAGACTGTCTCCGACGGGACTGAGCACGTGCGATACTAAGATCATTCCGTTTTAACATGCAGCGATGCCGTCAACATGGTTATCAATGTTTAGACTTGTTCGTTATCAGGGTCACTCTCTACTAAACTCAAGCCTTTATAGATGGTATCAGTGTGAAGTTTTCTTTAGTCTCTGAGAAACAGTGATAGAGAGTAGAGCGCTTTATTCCATCATGACAAGAACATTAATAGTTGCTGTATAAGGCGTTAAAGTAAACGGCAACAAATTTGTGTTCAAAGATGTAGCTGTGTTGGATTGCACTGTGTTGTGGGCGCAAAAACTCGTCAGTTTAGTATTTAGCCCACCTTTCCCTTACTGTTTGCAAACAGATGAGGACAAAAAGCAGACTCAGTGGATTGAAAACATTGGGTCTGCAATGGGAAGGAAAAGAATACCTTATCGCTTTCTGTCTTTGATCATGAACGCTCATTTTGTCAAGAGCAGATTTTGTTTTTTTAAATGGTTGTGAAAAGAAGGAATGGTTGCGTGAGTATCCTCCATCAACGTGTGAAATTATCGACATGCATGAATTAAGATGTACATCATTTGAAACTCTTTACAAGGAGCATAGTGGAGAAACAAACAGCCTTTACGACATGTGTGCATGCTCTTTGTTAGGTTGTGTTGCAGTGCATGTCGGGAGGTGAACAACATATGTAAATTGCAGTGTCGAAATGACGTCAGTGCAAAGAAACATTTGTAGAGGAAAGACATAATGTCATGTCTATTCGATACTAAGTGTAACGCAGTTGAAAACGGAATCGTAGAGTTTTATACATGCAGAAGGAAACTAAACACTTTTACTGAAGAAGAGTTGAATGCATTACCAAAGGCATTTTTGGTTAATGTAGCTGCGAATGCTGTGAAGAATATCTGGGATAAGGTGCCTCGTGAGTGGACTCAAGATTCTGTTTTGTCAGAGCTTCAAACGTGTATTTTATATCATGAACATGTGAGTATAGCTAGGAAACGTTCAGTGAGACAGTGTCGTACATGTCAACTCATTAAACTGTATCACGGACCTAAAAGTAACGAGTTGTCTTCGCTTATAAACACTTATTATGGCTGCGAAAAGAGTAAACAAGTTGTCTCAGAAAAAGGTGAAGAAACGTGCTGGGATAAGGTGAGGAAGCATGCTGGGCGTGGACTCATCAATAAGGTGATTGATATTCTTCCCTTTAAGCTCCATCTTCCTAGTTACCAGTACTGCGGCCCTGGAACTCGACTTGACGTCCGCTTGCCACGTGGTGATCCTGGTATTAATATGTTAGATGTTGCCTGCAAAGAGCATGACATTGCTTTTCGTCAAAACACTCCTGAACTAAGACGTGTAACTGACAAAAATCAGTATCGTAAAGTTAAGCAGCGTGTGTCGTACCCTAGTGCTTTAGTTGCTGAGAAGATAGCAACACCTTTCGTTGCCGGTGCAATAAAAGGAAAACTGTTACTAGGTAGTGGCATTAAACGGCGAAGACAGTAAAATAATCTATGTAAGAAAGGACAGAGCAGATTTACATGAAAAATGTATATATTCTAAGAATAAGTATGAATTGTGAAACATATTTGCAGGTGCTGATTTAATTTTTTAATATTAATCCTACCCTACAACATGTCCTAAATTCACTAGTAGTAAAAATGTTGACTTGCATACTTAATTCTGTCTTATGACAGAAGAAATGAGAGGTAGAAGTTCGAGAATAAAAAACTCAAGTTTTAAAGTGCATCTTCTTTATTAATCCATGAATTTAAAATTTATTAAAACCAAGCCATTTGACATATAGTTTAATTTCACAACGACGAATAACACGTTCGATTAAATAGTGATCAGGATCTGGAGTTCTTTGATGTCGAATTCTTCTTCAATATGCTGTCCTCTGAGATCGCGAAGTAAATATGTAACAGGATTAGTAAGCTTAACACTCCTGATTTGAAAATTTCCTGTGCTCCAGTTAGGGGTTTATCCTTTTGCAAAGATAGACTTGTGTTTACTGATGAGAACGGAATCACCTTTCTAAATCGATGGCAGCGCGGATCAGCCGTTTTGATTACAAAATGAATAGCATCTAAGCGTGGGGTATTCTTTGTATAAAGACGTGGCTTTGTCCCGATAGTGCGATGAGATGTATCGTTGTAGGTAGACACGAGTCTAGTTAGCAGTTCAGTCCAGCGATATGAACCTTGAGCTGTAAATTGTCGCCACGTCATTGTTTTAAGTGTACGATTAAAGCGTTCTACATAACTTGCCTTGAGATTGCTGTACGTAGAGTAGTGATGAATGCCAAGTAACTTAGGTAAGAAGAAAAATCCTTTTTGTAAAGCTCTTTACCTTGATCGGTTAGAAGAAGCCTTGGGCAGCGTTTCGATTGTTCAACAATATGTTTAAATGCGTCTTTGATTTATTTATCTAGATTAATTTCAAGTCAGGTAAATAAATCTAAATCTAAAATCGCCCATTGTTTGGAACTGTCGTCTAATTGTGGAATTTACCATGCATATTTAATTAAATAACTATATCTCCTATTATTACGTATTTTCTGGATTAATCTGATAATTGTTTGAGATTTTATTACTCGCCAGAAAAATTACATCAACATGAAAATTTTCGCAAAGAACAAAAAGAGGTAAAATTAGATATGCCTAAATAGGTGAAGAATGAGGTTAAAATACTTAAATCATTCGCTTAGAGTACCATTTGTAATTGATGCTGATTTTGAGTGTTTATTAAGAAATATTAAATGGTCATCCAAATCCTGAAAAATCGTGAACTAATAAATATCCAAAACACAAGCCCATTTATTTTACTTATTATATAAAATATGCTAATGGTGATTATTTACCTCCAGTTAAATATGTTGGTGAAGTTGCTCCTGAAATTTTGTAGAAATGCTTAAAAAATTGCAAGAAATTTTTAAATTATATAAAGAAAATAAACCATTAATAATGACAAAAATATAAAATACATTTTAAAATTTGGAAAACATGCATTATATGTGAAAAAATCGAAGTTGGAGAAAAAGTAAAAGATCGTGATCATTTAACAGAAAATTTAGGGGGGCGTCCCATGAAAGTTTTAATATTAATTATAAAAATCGACCTTTTTTACCTCTGTATATACATAATTAAGCCAATTATGGTGTTTACATATTCACAAACGAATTAGGAATTGATAAAAATGATACTGATGTAATACCAAATAATGAAGAAAAATTCTCGCCACATCATTGTTTTAAGTGTACGACGAAAGCGTTCTACATAACTTGCATTGCGATTGCTGTACGTAGAGTGGTGATGAATGCCAAGTAACTTGAGGTAAGAAGAAAAATCCTTTTTGTAAAACTCTTTACCTTGATCGGTTAGTAATAAAGTAAAAAATGGGTTAACATTACAATATTCTTAGATACATTTTAATTTACGGCTCCCAGTCTAGAAAATTACCATATAATCTGTTCGGCTCGATGGCTAAATGGTTAGCGTACTGTCCTTTGGTCATAGGGGTCCCGGGTTTCATTCCCGGCAGGGTCGGTAATTTTAACTTCATTGGTTAATTTCCTTGTCACGGGGGCTGGGTATATGTGTCGTCTTCACCATCATTTCATCCTCATCAAGACGCGGAGGTCGCCTATGGGAGTCAAATCAAAAACCTGCACCTGACGAGTCAAACATGTCCTTGCACACTCCCGGCACCAAAAGCCATCCGCCATTCCATCGTATAATCCGACACAGGAACAATTTAGGGAAACGGGTAAATATTTTAAAGTGAAACATTAGATTTAGTGATTAAAAAGGTTCATCCTTATGATTACATGAAATGTAAATAAAAATTTTAAAAGCGGAATTACTAAGAAAGAATGTTATTATTCTAGACTTGAAACAACTCATATGAGTACTAATAAACTGGTTTGGAAGAAATTTAATATTGAAAACATGGAGAATATACGAGATTATATAATAAATCTGATGCATTTTATTTTTTATTTCGTGTGGCTATTTCTAGCCGAGTGCAGCCCTTGTAAGGCAGACCCTCCGATGAGGGTGGGCGGCATCTGCCATGTGTAGGTAACTGCGTGTTATTCTGGTGGAGGATAGTGTTATGTGTGGTGTGTGAGGTGCAGGAATGTTGGGGACATCACAAACACCCAGCCCCCGGGTCACTGGAATTAACCAGTTAAGGTTAAAATCCCCGACCCGGCCGGGAATCGAACCCGGGACCCTCTGAACCGAAGGCCAGTACGCTGACCATTCAGCCAACGAGTCGGACATCTGATGCATTAATATTAGCAGATAAATTTGGAAATTTTAGAGATACATGTTCTAACGTGAAAATGTCAACAGATATTTATTTGGCATAATGGAATTGTAACATGGAAACATCTACGAGTATTTATTTATTTAATTATTTGGCATGTCTACTTGTGTATCGAGACGTTATCTAACATTATCGCCCATTGTTTGAAACTGTCGTCTAATTGTGGAATTTACCATGCACATTTAATTCAAAAACTGTATCTCCTATTATTACGTATATGCTGGATTAATCTGATTCGCTGGATTATCGATCGATTGCTGAGCGCTTGCGCGGTGCGAACTTTGAATGCTGGGTGCTGTCTGACTTCTGCCTTGTCTGTGTGAGCGAAGGGACAGTGTGTTGGCTGCCACCGTTCAACATGGCTCTGTTAAGTAGAACTCGTAAGAAGACATCTTGGCGTAGAGGAAGAGCGTTAGTAATGGAACGTGACTCTGGTGGATGAGTGCGAGGATGATAGGGCTATGCTCTTTACTCTTTTGAATGCTTCTCAGTGTGCTCCAACCTAATTATTTCATTAGTGTAAAAAGAAAACTTTGTGTGTGTGTTAACCATTACCGGAATGGCAAGTTCTAAATGTGTTGTAAGTCTTAATATTGGATACCCCACTCCAAGTAAGTACTGGAAATTATAAGTAATTCAAGTGATCTCGTACGGCCATGGATTAAAAGTGAGTGATTTTATCGTAAATTTGACCTACATTATAACGCACACCCTTGGAACGTCGGTTCGTTAATTAAAAACTGTAAACGTCTGGTAACAAAATTTTATTGTATCGGTTATGGACTAAATTCGTAAAAGTATGTAACTAAATTATGTGGGAATTTGGAATCGCTAGTTATGCGTCTATGATGTATTTTCTGTGAGTTGTTTAAACTTACTGTGTTGTCGTTTGTACCTTGTTTGCCTACTAATACTTTGAACTTATTATTATTATTATTATTATTATTATTATTATTATTATTATTATTATAGTCGTTATTATTATTATTACTCTGTTATTTAATTTTGATGTGTTTTCCCTCATAATTTTTATTCGTTGATTGAATTTGTCTTCTAACTGTGTTGGTATTGTCTTGGTGGGCTGATTATCGGATGTGATAGTTATTTGCATTGTTCGGGACGTTAATTAATGACACCTCATGTACGTATTCTAGCGTAATCCAAAGCCCCCTTCATTCTAAATTATCTAAGCTGTAGACGAGCTGTTTAACAAAAGCTAATGTAATTTCGTACTATCACCTCTTGGATAAATAATAATAATTATTTTTAATAACGTCTAGTCTGTGAAAAATTGAAATTTGCTGGTCGATATTTAACTTAATATACGCCATTCTCTTAACGTTTTCTTGTGACATTCCACTCAGTGATTGGGATTCCTTGCCTTTGATTATTGTTACGTAATGGGTCAACTCTTCTTATCTTATCTGATGGACACGTTTTTAAATTTTGGGACTTTGATGATTATGATGGGATGATGGATTGGCGTCGGTAAATGGTTGCTCCTGTTGTGTGCTTCTGTGTTCTGTTATTAAGTGGGAACGTTTGTAGTACTTTTCCCTTTATATACTTCATTTAGTTGGGATTGCTTTCCACTATTATTTTATTATAATTTAATCTTGTTCGGTTAATTTGTGTAACTTTTATTCGCGGTTGGAACCACTATTTTCTTTGTACGTGTGTCCTTGTGTGTGACTTTGCGTGTGACTTGTAATTTCTTGTTTTGGTGGTGTAGCAAATTTCAATTTTAAGCAGTATTTGTAGTCGCGGGCCCGCATTCTGATTATCATACAACTAAGCTTTTCAATGAATTTCCGTGTAGTAATTATCCTGTATTTATCGTTCAAATATTATGGTTGCAACCAAAGTTTTCCTTTCTTAACATTTCAATCTTTCTATACCTTAAGTAAACGTTATTGACAATTTTATTTAATGATATCTGTTTTGAGTTTTTAAATATTTGATTATTTGAGGAAGCCCATGTTGATATCACCTTCATTTTATCTTGATTTAAAATTCATTATAAAATAGTGTTTCTCCTTTTAGTTTTAATTGCGTTTTGGTTTTTAAAAAGAAAATATATATTTAACTGTGCTCATACTTTATTTAAATTTTCATAAATAATTCTTAAGTAAAATTTGTTTACTTTAAATTTAATTTTGTCTCTTATTTAGTAGCTAATAATATTGACATGGCAACCTGCCAAACATTAATGTAAAGATCCTGGCCTTTTTCCTTCATGTTTTTGCCCTCCACGCTTCGTATTTTGTGCTACTGCCTTTACGGTAAGTAATTGTGTTTTATTTTCATTTTGTTGCTTGTGCGTTTTCACTGTCATTGGTACATCTTGATTAGGTTGCACATGTATTAAAGCATACGAATTAGATCCATCATTTTATTTTACTCCACCTTGTTTATCATGGGATGCTACGTTAAAATGACTAAAGTAGAACTAGATTTATTAAAGGATTAGCATATGGTATTAATGATTGAAAAAGGAATTAGTGGTGGGATATGACAAAGTATAAAACGATATACTAAAGCTAACAATATTTAGAAAATTATGCTCCTAAAGAAGAATCATATTATTTAGCTTATTTAGATGCTAATAATTTATATGGTTTGGGGTATGTCACAATATTTTCCCTATGGTGGTTTTGAATGGATGGGATCATTTAATTTTAATAGTGATAAAATATGTGAAATACCAGATACATATATATATGTTTTTATTTTTAGTTAACATATATATATATGTTTTTATTTTTAGTTAGAATATCCAAAAAATAGATAACTTACATAAAGAGGGGGAATAAATTACTAACAACTTTAATTAATAAACAAATATGTTTTACATTTTAAAAATTTAAAACAGTATCTAAATCGCGGATTTAAGTTAACAAAGTTTCGTAGAGTTTTAGCTTTCAAACAATCAAATTGGTTACAAAAATATATAACTTAATACAAAAATGTGAAGAGAGGTAACTAATGATTTTGAAAAAGATTTCCATGAATTAATAAATAATTCTGTCTTCGGTAAAACAATGGAAACATTAGAAATAAACGAAATATTAAAATAATAACGGATAATAAAAACGTTTGATTCCTATATAAATTTCAGCTGAATATGAAACTAGATAGATCTTACAATTTTCTAGATCTTAGATTTAGGGGAAGCGACAACCATCTAAAATTTGAAATCTTCAGAAAACCCACCCAGACAGCCTACATGATAAGACAAGATTCACTGCACCCTGGCTCTCGCACAAAGGCCCCTTTTTACGGTATATATATAGAGTCTTGAACATTCCTATGTCCAAGGAAGCTTATAAGAAAGAAATTAACACCATCCGCACTTTAGCACGCCTTAATGGGTTTACTAGCAATTTCATTGGTAGAATACTTAATAAGATACGGAAGGGAATACTAACATTGCCACCTTCACTTTCAACAGCAATAATCTACACCAAATCTCAAACATTTTGAAAAATACAGAACGTGAATGTCGCCTTTAGAACTAACAACACTTCTTCTAAACTTTTCTATAACACATACATACTTAACAAATCCGATAAACATTTGCAACCCCTTTTCTCTTGAGAACCAGCATTTCACTCGCGTGTAAATCTTCAGGTTTGATCACACTAGTGTATTGCCTGATTTTTGTCTTTGTGGACATACATTTCTTGTTGTAAAAACTGCATGTATTCCAATATGCTGTAGGCAAAATTTTTGTGCTTCCTTCTCTTGCCGTTTTGGCTTTGTAGTTACACCAAGTTATTTGCAATATATAGGACAAGTTTCATTAGTCCGTATTTTGTGTTTATTTTCCTAATGTTGAGTCTGGTACAAATGAACTTCATTTTCACAAGCGAAATTTGTAGTCTATCTTTTTCAGCACACGTTCCGAGGACTTCTGTTGATTCCTGTCATTTCACGGTCAGCTGGTATTGCTAGGTTGTCTGCAAAAGCCAAACAGCTGATCTTAATGTCAACTTATGTTCGTCCGAGTTGAGATAGTTTCCAGTGTATTTATTTTTGTATTGAAAAGGTGTACCCTTTAAGTTACACTCCCTGTGGGTGGGGGACGCAGACGAAGAATACACCCACGGTATCCCCTGCCTGACGTAAAAGGCGACTAAAAGTGGCGACCAAGGTATTATTGTATTATAAACATGAAACTATGTGATTAGTACCACCACGCGGGGAACACCATAGGTCGATTATACTTGCGCGTAGTACCCTTATGTTAGGTACACAATAGTTTTGTGATTTGTAGCAACAGAGTGCGTTGCCGGCTCTTACAGTACCTGTGATCAGTACTACTTTAGGAGCGAACCCATGGTTCTGGCTTGTCTATGATTAGTACCCAGTATATGAGGAACACCACGGGATAGTGCACGTCCCTGTGGTTAGTAAACGTATGTGATGAACACCATAGGTTTGCGTTGAATGTAAATGGTGCTGCAATGTGCGAACCACAATAGCTCTGTATTACAGGTGCGAATTTCATTACCTGTGAGTAGTACCATAATGTGTGGAATACCGCGAGTCTACGCTACTTTTGATTAGTACCGCAACAGACAAATACAACGGTTCTACTTTCCTAGCGATAAGTACTATTATGAGGGGCCAATGGCTTGGATTTGGACTCGTTCAGACTACAAGCATCCCCGATTCAGTATTATTCTATAGAAGCAGTCCCTTGGTCAGTAATACCATTGTTTTTAGTCAGTCTCTGTGAATGTGAGGCATTGCAGGTCGGATCCACGGATTGTCTTAAATTCATATCCATCCATTCCTTCTTCGTCCTCACGTTTTGAAATTTGGTCAGTGGAGGATTTTGGACTTTTAATGTTTCATTCCATTTCGTCTCATTTCATGCCACTGGGGCCGATGACCTACATGTTAGGCCCCTTTAAGCAACTAACATTATCATCATCACCTTTAAGTTACCTCTCTTGGTTTCCAGCGGTTCTGAATTTTTTGTTCTTTCTTCTACTCTCTAATAACTTTATCAAGGATGATATTGGAAAGGAGTGGCGACATTTCACCACCTTTTCGAACGCCAGACTTTACCTCGAAAGGACCTGAATTCTGCCGAAGAATTTTACTTTTGATTTTGTCTCTTGACAGTTTGCTTGATGATGTTCAATATCTTTGAGTCAAGTCCCTTTTTTGTAGGATATCAAAGAGGGACTGTCAGTCGATTGAATCGTACGTCTTCTTGAAGTCAACGAATATGCAAGTGATCAGAAAATTTCTGGTTGCCCTACATTATGGGGGTCATTTTTAAGTTGAACATCTGTTCAGTGCACAAACTCCCTGGTTAGAAGTCCACTTGGTGTTCGCCTATCTTATGTTCAAGTTGCTCTTGTGGTTTTTGAACCAGACGCGCCGAGAGTATCATGTAAGTTACCTGAAGGCACCTTTCTTGCGTACTGGGTGGTTGCGTGCACATTTCCAGTCTTCAGATAGCTTTCTCTGTTTTCTAAAGTCTATAAATTGTGCGAGTTCAGTCCTAGATTATTTCGTAGATTCACTGTGATGTCCGTCTTCTCCACATTTCCTGTTTTGTTAGTCTAAGGATGTGTCTGTGAATTTCTTCTTTTGTCAGTGGTTTAGATTCTATGTTTGTGTAAATGGGAGTCTCTTTTGGTTGTTGGAGTATTGTAGTTCAGAGAAGTACCGACCCAACTCCTGGCTGTGCAAGTTTGCTACCTTGTTTTGTGAAGCACACATTCTGCGGGTTACATCCTCTGATCTTTCCTGCAAACGTCCTATAGATCTCTCGTGTGTTGTAGTCTGAAGTTTTATTTTCGGTGGAATCAAGTTGTTCCTTCATATGTCTCATCTTATTCTGATTAATTTTGAAACCCTTTTTGCTGGTTTGAATCTTATGTGATATCCTATTGTTGTATTTCTCAACTTATGATATTCATTTCTAATTTGTTAAGGAGGAAGCCGTACTTTCCAGTGTCTCCTAGTCTCTGGAACACACGCGTTAAGTATAAATATTACACTGTAAAAAATCTAAATTAAAATATAAAACCCACCCCCACCTTACTAAACAGGAAATAAGAATACACACTATTGAACAAAGAATGGCATGTTTCATATTTACAAGAACATTAGGTTCTACGAAGTCACAGTCAGTATTTGGAAATATTTATTTATGTCCAAACATTTATGAATTTGAAGTTTGGAACATAATGCAATCCTGTCTGGTTTCAACTCCAGCGTACACTACGAAACTCGAATCCAAATGACGGCAAGTTCACTGCCCCCACACCTCTCATTCTGGTTAGGTCAATGATATGCTGTACTACACCTTCAGATACTTTATCCCTAATGCTCCCTTAGTATTATCATTGCAGTTGCTATTATTATTATTATTATTCCTTTGGTGGTGAGATGTAGTTTTTACAGTATACTGTGTCTTCTGGTATAGGCTAGAATATGTATTTTGCTTTCATTGACCTGTCACAGTCTCCACCTTGGCTTTGACAATATGAATGTGACTGCGGTATGAGCGATGCTAGTAATACCATTCCTTATGCATCCAATCCCTTTTATGAATAGTGTGAAAATATCGCTCATAGTGTCTGTACCGGAGGTAACCCCTCACCCCCCTGCATTTAAAACTAGCGCCTTGTAGAACGCCATCTAGATCTGGAAACTTGAAACTCATTTTGGGTATAGTGTGCACATTTCTCAACAGATATCACTACCAAATTATGTCGCCCCGCTGGGGTGAAGGTGAATTATTCAAATTCAAGATAAACTTTGTCTTATGGTTTCCTATACTGGAATGATTAGCGTTTGGTTTTAATGTTCGAATGTTCTGAACACTTCTACCTCTTCCCACCAAATTAAGGCATTGGCCAATAATAAATTTTGGACATTTATTTATTTACCAATCACGATTTTCTGATATTTATTAAATTAACCAATAAGAATTAGGGGTGTGTCAGGGCCTTGGCCCAGAGTTCTCTGGAACTTTCCTCTCCACTATGACAGGGGAGCCATGTGGTCTTTGTGATCGCTCCAGTCTAGAGTGTGTTCGTAACGGAGGCGGAGGCTGCCTCATCCATCTGCGGGAGGTCTACCAGCTGAAGGTTATGGCAGTTTTGGATTAACTATGTGATAGTCTTTGAAAGCTAGCTCGAGGGGAAGGTTTCAAATCTTTAATAATATAACTTTTATTTTCTCAAAGTTCAATTTCAATCTGTAAACGTAAATTTTAAACTAGTCGAAAGAACTTAACCGAAATAAGAGAATAGAGAGTAGGTTACCCTCTTGTATTCCCTCTCAACTTGATATTGAGGTGACAATGATTTTGTAACCTTTAAAATCTATCTAGTAAATTCTTTAGCTTAAATATTTTTCTCCATCTAGTCACCTCCGTAGCCTCTGAAACGTCGGGTCATAAGCCCAAATCAGGTTTTAAGTATTTCATGTAAATTTCAAGGAGAGCAAGTGTTCCCCTTCTCATCAGTAACTTTAACCATTTGTTCTTACAAATGGCCAAGTGGAATGGGTACTCGTTACCCCTGTTACAGTCATTAATTTCATTTTAAGGCAATCAGGCTGTTGAGCAGTTAAAACAGTGAATATGTTTAATTTTGGTAAATGTAGGTTGTGCCTTTGATACGCCTAGAACTTATAAATTTCGAGAATAGTCTCCTAAAATGTAAACTTGTGGAGTGATGAAGCTCCTCCAATGATGTAAAAATTAGGAGATCCGCCTCCTTGAGTGTTTATTGAATGGAGCAGTAGCGCTCAAGTAACATTTGTGATTAGGGAGCTTCAAGCTCATATTGTTGAATTATTCTAGAACTCTCTAAAACTGTTATTCAAGCCTACGAGCTAATTTCTTTTACTTGACTGTTACTTGCTTGGCAAAGTTTAAAGTTTAAAAAGGGAAAGGTTAAGAAAGGAAATAAAACTGCCAATTTTACAGTTTTTAATCATTCTGTCGATTTTCGTGTATGCACTCTTTCATGCCCGCACCTTCTTTCATCTCTGTAAACCACAATATTTCCGTAACAGTGTATATTGGTGAATGCATTTCAGTGGGCTTGGCAGACTGATACATAACAGCAACTTCTGGCTCAGTGAGGAAAGCAACGGAAAACTACCTCACTCATTTCCCTAGTATGCCTCTTCAGTGACACCTAGGCTATCTACGACAACTGTTCGTGAAGCTGTGGAGGATCAAACAAGCCTTCGCGCTGAGTAGTCAACATAACATTGATCCAGCAAAGTATAAAAATATGTTTCTAAACCGAATTATAATCATAAAACAATATTTTCTGAAAATTTGTTTCCTGTGCATATGAAAAAAATTAAAATAAAATTTATCAAACCGATTTATATTGGAATGAGTATTTTATATATATCAAAAATAAAAACGTATGATTTTCACTAGAATATTATGAAACCGAAATATGGAAGAAATATAGATTTGTGTTATTTGAATACCGTCTCATTTATATATGATATAAGAACTGGTGATTTTTATAGCGATATGAAAACAATATTACATGAATTTGATACAAGTGAATATGAAAACGATAATAAATTTGGTATAACGCAAGTAAACAAAAATGTTTTAGGAAAAACGAGACATGAAAACTGTGGCAAAATAATGACAACACGTTAGTTTGAAATAAAAAATGTACGCTCATAGAAGACAAGGAATATAAAAATTCGAAAGGAGTTAAAAATCGTTAGTAAAATAAAATTACTTATGATGAAAAATATTTATATGAAAAAATAAAACAATATAGAACAATGCATTTAATTACATCATTTAAATATGAATTATAATCTGTTGAATGTAATAAAATAGTATTAAATTCTAATGATGATAAAAGATACGTTACCTTTGGGGTATTATAAATTAAAACAAATTGAATCTAAAGAATAAAGAAAATGATTTTTAATATAAATTAACCCCCAAAATATTGAAAATTTAAAAGATTAACTTAATTATTTAAAAGAAGGAAATTGTTCTACATCGTTTACTAAATCAGCAGAATTGAAAAAATAAAACTTTCAATATTTGAAATGCTGAAATTATAGAAACAAAATGTGGTCAATAAACAACGTTAAAGCTAGACAACATATTTAAAATAATACTGTCAGATCGATATACAAAAATCTGTTTAAAAGATGATAAAATTGAAAATATTACTAGTTTCAAAATTATATATAGTGGGAAAACGCAAAATACAGATCATGTCGTGCATAATATTGAGTTGGTTTCAGTCGCAGCCCAATGACGTATCGCAAAATGTTACTAAGTTTAACATATGTTATGAAAATATAATATAATTACAACTAAATCATTGATACACCGGAGTATTCGATAAATAGCAACAGTTGCTCTCCATTGGACATTTATTACCAGTAATACAATTATATTTATAATTTATTATTTTTCTTTTGCGTTTTTTATTTTTATAAAAAAAATAATTTTTGATATATTTTACTAAAAATGGGGATTTTGACTTCAGTTTTGAGAGTTTTATTTTATTTTTTAATTTCGTAGGCATATTAACTTTTGATATTGTACGGGGAACGCCGCTACGAGATTAGTCCGAAGTATGTTTGTTGAACTTCGCGCGAGATGGAAGGTAGGCAGCCCGCCGAACGCAGTGACGTACCCAGCGAGTGACGTGGCTGCCGTAAGCCAGCTATCCGCTACCATATATGGTAATGTTCCAGCTCACCCTCAAAAGTACATTTTGAGCTACTTTATCGCTATTTTGACACTGCCATCTTAAAAGCCTTTACAATGGACATCACCTATTAAGATTTCAAGAAAATCCACCGAGTATTATAGAAGTTATAAGGGTAGATAGGACCCGAGTTCTAGACACTTCCATGCGAACGTGTATAAAAGGAGGACCACCCGACCTACGAATTCAGTGTCTGTCACTCCGCCGTCTCTGTGACACGGGTGACAGGAGAAGTATTGTGTGAGTCGAACTTCTAGTCGACAGTCTGCGAAATCCAAGTTCGGTATTTTCTCTAAGTGTTGTATCAGGACTTTATCATATTCTTGAAGTGCCTGAATGGGACTTTATTTTGCGAGCATCGTATTGGAACTTTGTCATATTGACACATTGGAACTTTGTTTTTTTTTCGTGTGTCGTGATTGGACATTGATATTTTCTGAAAGTGCCATATAAGAACTCTGTTATTTTTCTGAAGCGTCTCATTGGAACTTAGTTATTTTCGCCAAGTGTCGCGATAAGACTTTATTATTTTCTTAAGGTGACATACTGGAACATCGTCATCGGAACTTTATTTTCTTCGAGTGTCGTGTTGGGACTTTAATATTTCGACACGTTGGAACTTTATTTTCTTCGAGTGTTGTGTTGGGACTTTAATATTTTGGCACATTGGAACTTTGTTATTTCTACACACTGGAACTTTGTTTTTTTTTGAAGTGCCACATAGGGACTTACTTATTCGACGACGATTGGAGGGACTTTGAATTTTCACGAGTGTTGTGTACCGCATTGAACTTACGTTTCGAACTTATTCGAACTTGTATTTTTTAAAATCAATTTCTGGAACATTGAAATTTTCCGAGCGTGTAGAATGAACTTGTGCCCTACCAACATAAACTTTCGTGTGAACGATATGACTTGTTTTCTCGAGTGCCTCATTGAATTTACGCCTTGTAAAGACTGAAACTTAGGGGACGTTCAACATTACGTTTAATTGTGAAATATGCAATACTTTCCAAGTGTTGCACAGGGACTTGTGTTTTGATTCTTAAAGACTGTGACAATTCAGAATACGCATATCGCATTCCCAGAAAGCTTAGAACTTTCCAGTATTCTGAGTGATCCATACTTTATGAAGTCAGACTTTTTCTTTCAAATATTATTTTCTTTAATGGCTATTCACTTCGCCTATTAATGGAACAGGACAGTTTCCGAGTGCTACTTATTCAGTTCATTGCTAATATGTTTTAAATCTTCAGAACTATGCGTTTAGGACTGCAGTGACAGTAATCCTCTAGAACATTCTGACTTACAGTGAACTTGCATTTCTACCAGTACTTGTTCTTCGAGTGATTATTCCAGAACGTTTTGATTTAATATCTAGAGTGCAGTAACCATAATTAAAAGGTCATATCTGTTCAGACAGTGCCCTGAATGTGTGGAGTGCCGTGCAGGAATTTCAAGTGTGAATTATGTCTCGAATCGAACCCAGGAACGTGTGCCAATCTTCGAGACTTCCAGAACGTCGAGACACTTCCAGAACCTCCAGACATTCCAGAACTCCACATCCGAGCAGGTGTGGTCCCTGCCCAGTCGATGTCCAGCACCATCCCAGGACTTGGAGGTACCAACCAGCCACGACACTTCCACGCTGCTGTACGAAGGTGGTATGAACTTGCTTTTGATGATCAATAAACTCAATTTATCAAAAGAATCTCTCAAATTGATAACTATACCTCTCTCTGTACCAGCTCCAATGATAAAGCCACTCCCTAGGTTAAGAATCATGCTCGTTCATTTAATATCAAGCGCCTTAAAGATATGAACAGATTTTTACGGGTACAATATATTTTACTAAAAATGGGTGATTTTAGGGGAAAGTTATAAAATTCTAAGGAACAATACGCAAAATTATGAAATATTAAAAAAATCATAAATGGACCAGAGATAGGGTCTTGTATCTACATACGGTGTCGCTAAATCGTCTTTAATAGGGATGTATAGAACTAGCACCGATAGAGCGCACTGCTGTTGTACTGGGTAAGCGCAATGCGCTCTTCATTTGTCTCCTGTGTACTCGTGCCTCTATATCCACAAATTTAAGTTGGTTAAATTGTTATTTTCGTGACTATGCCGAGCTATTGCTGTGTTCCTCTTCGAGAGAATCAGGGAAGCCCATTTTCGTTTCACCAGTTTCCACAAAATAAAGAAATGAGGAAGAAATCGTTACATGCTATTAGAAGGAAAAATTTCGGTGAGACGAATCTTACCGAAAATATTAAAGTGTGTTCCCTTTATTTTCAACCCGTTAACTTCACGAAAACTTTGTTGCGTAAGTGCGATTAACGAAGGGAAATAATTCCTATTCTCTACCTATAAACTGATTAGGCATTTCGATAACAACCACCGAATTTATGCGTTTGTATTTGAAGGCGAGAGAGCAAGATTAAAACCGGGCGCTGTTCCATCGCTTTCCCCGTGGACCACGAACACAACAAAAACAAGGAAGAGGCCATACACCAGAAAATTTCCGGATTACCACGATAAGGCTACAATATCGGAATATGCTGAAATCACCTGCTTTTAAGTACGGGAAGAAATCGTAACATACCCGAAGAAGTGAATGTAACATTTGTGACTCCCATCTTCAAAGACATCAGCACTCATACACTAGAGGTAGTTAGTTTGTTTGTTGAGCAAACAGTGCGTAATCCTGATGGCATATTGATTTATACATGGTTTGTAGACGTCCAAAGTTGTAATTTGGTGCTTGCTGTTCTGGGAGAAAACAGATACAATTTACAGATTTTCCCTCTTGAACCCAGACAGTGTATCTTCTTGACAGTTATGAAGCTAAGGACCAAAAATCAGACAAGGAAGTAGGCCTTAACTTCCGAATCCATGAAACTACTGTTGGGGTAATCTTTAATATTTGGATTAATTTCACGTACTGCCAATTTAAATAGTTGAACATCTGGCCTGATAGAGAAAATGTTCTTGAAAACAGCCCCCTTGCTTTTAGACAGAAATACCCCTCGACTAGAGTTATAACTGGTGCAACTGAGATTACAAGAGCAAAACTTGTTCCAAGGGCAAACATTCCACTTTCATAGGCCTAACTGGCCTCAGCCGTTTGGTAGGGGAATGCTGAAAAGTTTATAAATTTTGGCTGCATGTTTCTGAACACTGAAAAATACCAGTGCTGTAATGCATAGCTTACAGCAGCAATATGCTTACAACATCCCTTGGGGTCTGCTCCAGCAAAACATTCACATTCCCCTCTTATAATATCACCAGGTACTCCTAAAATAAGCTTCACATTATAGTTCTTATGTTTTGTGTGCTCGGATTTCACAGCACTGCATTTTAGAATTCCACCCGATTAAAATTAACCTTTTATAAACAAAACAAACTTTTCACTGAAGAGTATGTATGTTTCTAAATACGAAATAATCCATCAAATGCAAATTTGTAATAGTGATCTTTACCTTATGTCTGATGGTCAAATCTTCAAAGGAACTGGCACTGTGAAACTCAAGAAATTCACATGCCTTTGGTGGTGGACAAGGTTGTATCTGCAGTTTCATGTAAGCCATCAACCTTAAAAAAAATACATGAATCGAAGTCTATAAGCGAGGGGAGCAAGTGCGTATTTAAATCTCTATTTATGATTTAAGCCTTGTGGAGGTATATTTATATATTTATCAAGGTACAATACTCAAGTTATAATAATGTTTAGGAAAATGTATACTGACTCATATTCATTATTTGGAAAATAAAGCGTGTTAGAATTTTCTAATTACCGCTGTACTAATTATTCCTTCCTCCCGCTAGTTTTAGCCTCGCTGGTCCGTAGCTCATATTGCAGCTGTTTAACGCTTAAACGCTGAAAATCGTCCGTTATATACTAGGGGATATACCTATACATTTAATTAATATAGTCTTGGAGTAAAATTAGAGAAGATACAATCGGCTTTAGCTCAGAAAACTCGGTCACATTCTATACATTACTCGCAGCTGACTGGGAGAAACATAAGACGATCGCCTTGCGCTTACCCAGTACTACACGAGCGCTATCTGGCGCGAACGTTCTCTGCCTACATCCCTATTGTGAAAAAAGTGACCAGTGTCTTACCAAGGTATAAGAATAGGCGGACTTCAGAAGATGTACTTCGGAACAAGATCTGTCCTCTACTCGGCAGAGAGGCGCTGTCGAAATTAAACCTAATCATCTTAAATATGATGAAGTCGGACATGAAATCGTTACGAGACTCCCAGGGCGTGTTTACTAACCACAGCCTCAAAATGATTTGGACAAATTATTATTAATATTATTATTATTATTATTATTATTATTATTATTATTATTATTATTATTATTATTATTATTACTGCATATTCCAAAAGCGCTCGGTCTCAACCTTGTTTACACTTACTACGCAATAATATACATTGGATTCTTAATGAGAGTTTGTGTTAATTAAATTTCTCATCGTTGACCTTAACCGACGCCAAATTCAATTGTTCTTGCGCTCGCTGGCGGCGTAAGGCGAAGCTTCGATTCCGACTTGATCTCTCATCCACGGAGGAGGATATTCCGATGTACACTCCATGCTTCCCCTTTAATTTCGCTATCGATCTTGTGGCCATGTACAGGGTTAGACGGAATTTACCATCCACTTAGGGCTGCACTGTCAAGTAACTCTACCCTAACGAAGGATCCTCCGAAAGCCACAGCGGTCTCTACGGGAATGGTAACCTCTGCGGAGCGTGGCCCCATTCGAGAAGGATCCCGAGATAATTCGACCCTCCCAAACACCACACTTGTCGGCAGGCTGAACCTGCGATATTCAGTGCTGGGCTCTTTACTGTTCGCTGATCGCTACTAAGGGAATACTTGTTGGTTTATTTTCCACCACTTAATACGTTTCTTAACTTAAGCGGGTAGTCTCGCCTGTTCTGAAGTCGTTTATATTTTGAATGTTCGGTCGCTCCATGCACACACTTTCGGGCTTGTTGTAGGGAAAGGGCGGTGAACCGACGTCTGCAGGCACAGAGGCGCTGCGCGGACTGTCCCTCTCGTCATTGGTGACGTCGACTCGTCCAGATCCACCGAGGAGGTGCTCTTTTCAGGAGACGCCGCGCTCCCAAAGTTCGAACGTAATGCCATGCTCAGTTTTAGCAACCAACCCTCAGCAAGGCGTTGACCGGGAACGGAATACATGGACTGCAATGTGCGTTCGAAATGTTGTTATCCATGTATCCCGCAGTTCATATGTCGACGCGCAATTTGCTATGTTCTTCATCGACCCACGAGCCGACTGATCCACCGTTCAGGCTTGTTTTCTGGTATTCTCTCCCCGGTGAGTAGAGAAAGAACAATCATTGTACGGTTTTTCTCGTCACATAGCCAAGAATTGTTTCGAGCATTGGCGTTATGTTCGCTTAAAAGCCGCGACGTGTCGCCTCATATAATCCCCGCTCCACTGAGCGATGGAGTTAAGTATCCAGTGCCTCTCCGCTTAATAAAACGCTTATATTTATCGCGTAGTCCTACAGTGCGTGATGTATTTCAATGATCCTTCGCCACACATACATTCGAGCTTCCAAGGCAAGGGCGGTGAACCGGCGTCTGCAGACACACAAACCTCCTGTCACATTCTCCCTCCATCGAACGCAATGTCGCCTACAGTTTTAGCAACAGAAATTCAGACAGACGTAGTCCGGTGCAGAAATCCTGCGGAAAGCAAAGTACGTTCGAATCGTCATCGAAGAAGACGCAGCCACGCTTACAGGGTGTGGGACACGCCAGAGCTCGCGACAGCGGGCTGGACAGGAGACTCGCTCCTCCAGGGAGCCTCGCAGAAGGGCACAACCGTCGGGGATCCGATTCTTCCTCGTCGAAATGTTTCTGACAAATTAATTTCGGTAATAATCCTACCACAGGTTCAACTACGGAAACTTTTGAGTGACTTTTCTTTCCAGACACATCGGAAACTGCGCAAAATAGATCCCGCACTACTGTCCGAATACCTCAATGCATCTTTCAATCAGAAGTAGATACGGGCGGGGTGTACAAAGGGCAGAGATGTAATCAACGTGAGCTTGTGACTCTCGCTTCTTGAGAATTCATCTTTCAGGGGGACCAATTGCATGCCCCAATTCCTAGCACGAAGGAGGTCCTTCTCTGTCCTCCACTACATGATCTCCATCTTAAGGGAGGTCGAAGAATAAAAAGAAAAAAGATACTGCAGGGTATTGTATATCTTTTTCTTATTTTTCTTCTGATGATGTTCTTTCAACAACTAAACATGCATTTTTTTTGTTTAATAGTGTGTATTTTATTGCTTCTGCATTTTACATGTATATTAAAGTGTAAGATTTATATTTAACTTGTGTGTTCGACAGACTGGAAAGTTTTAATGCATATTTATTTGCAGGCGAGTCTTGTGTCCTAACTCCTTCAATACTGTGATTTCAACATTAATTCTTTCTTGATATTATCCGAATCTTTGTCACAATTCTTAATATTAAGCAAAACCAAAATTGGACGAAAGTGGGAAGAAGGAAATATCCGTAGAGGAAAATGATACCATACGCATAGAATCTTCACATATATATCATAGAATAATTCTTCACCACAGCCAGATATGTACGATTGCAACAAGAAAATCAATATCTTCAATTTTCAAGGATTCTTGCTTCCATACAGAGTACACTGAGACTTTGCAATGTGTGAAACAATTATACAAATTTTAGTGAAAAATGGAAGGGTATGTATAGGTATTTTAAGGCAGAAACATGTTCCAAGAAGGACATTCCTGGAATAATTAATGAACAAGGGGAGTGCGTATGTGAGGATCTTGAACAGGCAGACGTATTCAGTCAGCAGTATGTAAAGATTGTTGGTTACAAGGATCATGTCCAGATAGAGCAGGAGACTAAGACTAAAGAAGTATTAAAATTTACATATGATAACAATGACATTTACAATAAGATACAAAAGTTGAAAACTAGAAAAGCGGCTGGAATTGATAAGATTTCTGGGGATATACTAAAGACAATGGGTTGGGATATAGTACCATATCTGAAGTACTTATTTGATGATTGTTTGGTCGGAGGAGATATACCAGATGAATGGAGAGTTGCTATAGTAGCCCCTGTGTATAAAGGAGAGGGTGATAGACATAAAGCTGAAAATTACAGGCCAGTAAGTTTGACATGCATTGCATGTAAGCTTTGGGAAGCCACTGTTTCTGATTATATTAGACATGGTTTGTGAAATTAATAACTGGTTCGATAGAAGGCAGTTCGGTTTTAGGAAGGGTTATTCCACTGAAGCTCAACTTGTAGGATCCCAGCAAGATATAGCAGATATCTTGGATTCAGGAGGTCAAATGGATTGTATCGCGATTGACCTGTCTATAGCATTTGATAGTGTGGATCATGGGAGACTACTGGCAAAAATGAGTGCAATTGGACTAGACAAAAGAGTGACTGAATGGGTTGCTATTTTCCTAGAAAATAGATCTCAGAGAATTAGAGTAGGTGAAGCTTTATGTGACCCTGTATAATTAAGAGGGGAATTCCTCAAGGCAGTATTATTGGACCTTTATGTTTTCTTATATATATATAAATGATATGAGTAAAGGAGTAGAATCAGAGGTAAGGCTTTTTGCGGATGATGTTATTCTCTATAGAGTAATAAATAAGTTACAAGATTGTGAGCAACTGCAACGTGACCTCGGAAATGTTGTGAGATGGACACCAGGCAATGGTATGTTGATAAACGGGGTTAAAAGTCGGGTTGTGAGTTTTACAAATAGGAGAAGTCCTCTCAGTTTTAATTACTGCGTTATGGGATGAAAGTTCCTTTTTGGGGATCATTGTAAGTATCTAGGTGTTAATATAAGGATAGATCTTCATTGGCGTAATCACATAAATGGGATTGTAAATAAAGGGTACAGATCTCTGCACATGGTTATGAGGGTGTTTAGGGGTTGTAGTAAGGATGTAAAGGAGAGGGCATATAAGTCTCTGGTAAGACCCCAACTAGAGTATGGTTCCAGTGTATGGGAACCTCACCAGGATAACCTGATTCAAGAACTGGAAAAATCCAAAGAAAAGCAGCTCGATTTGTTCTGGGTGATTTCCGACAAAAGAGTAGCGTCAGAAAAATGTTGCAAAGTTTGGGCTGAGAAGAACTGGGAGAAAGAAGGAGAGCTGCTCGACTTAGGGCCGGTTCTACCATCTGCCGGTAAAGTGGCTGGCAGCTACGCAGGAGGTAAACTACCTGGGGGTGTAAATCAGCTGGTAATTTGGTTTGCGTGCGACCACGCCCGCGTAAGTGCCAGGTAACTACCTGGAACATTGCACCACAATACGTATATTGCCTAGACTGATTTTGGTCTTCGATTACCGTGCACTCTATCGTTAGGAATATTAAACTCATTTCGATCGTTTTCTTTTCCTGTATTAGGCCTAGTTTGCATCTCTTATTCTCTTTGGTTTGCATCATTCTCTTTGGTTTGAATTTGTGGTTTGTTTGTGAGTGGTGTTCGGCTGTTGTGCGGTGCACACGTCTCGCTCCGGTCACTGGTGCAGCGGCTTTTTCCTGTCTGTAGATAAGTAGAGTGTTTTATGTTTGTGTTTGCATCCTAGTAATTTTCTTTTGTGTTTGTTCTGGTGCTAGTGTAGGATAATTCTTTTTGGACTATTATGTCTGTAGATAGTGGCGGTGGCCCTGCAGGCCGACCTCCTGATATTGGTAAAGGTGCTGTGCGTAAGGATATACACATGGACGTTAGTAATACTCCTACCCAACGAGACAGTTCTCCAGATACAATACGGGATTCGGATCAGCGTCCGCCCGTTCCTGTATCTACCTATTCTACCACTCATCTTGGCCCTTACATAGTATTTGTCGAATCGATTGACTCTACAAATAAAATAGGACATATTCACCCTATGGCTCTGGGACGGATTTTCTACGAGAGGCAAATTGGTGATGTCAAGGCCATCCATAGGAAGGGAAGAAATAGAATTCAAGTTACTTTTATGTCTAGTAAGGCTCCAAACGCCTTTCTTTCTCATCCCATTCTTACAGAAAAGAAATTGACAGCTTTTATTCCGTCTTCGAATATTCAGCGAGTAGGGGTCATACGGGGAGTAGACACTACTATTTCCGAATCCGACATTCTCACCTATTTAGACTCACCCTATCCTGTAGTGAAAGTACAACGTCTAAATAGACGTTCATCTAAAGACGGCAAAACTGAATATATTCCTACAGGTACTGTGAAGGTTGTATTCGAGAGTCAACAACTTCCGAAAAGTGTGTCCATTTTTAAAGTCATGTTAGAGGTTCAGGCCTTTATATTCTCTCCTTTATTATGCAAACGATGTCAGCGGTATGGACACACCGCTACTAATTGTCGTTCCAGGGAGCCGAGATGTGGAAAGTGTTCCCTTACTCATTCTACTGAAGATTGCACTCACCAAGTCATTAAATGTGCTAACTGTGGCGGAAATCATCCTGCGGGAGCAGAACATTGTGAAATCCATAAACAACAAAAAGAAATTAAACGCATTATGAGTGTTGAAAACAAATCATATGTCGAAGTGAAAAACTATTTTGCCCCATTACAGTCCCTATCTAACCCCCTTCTGATGCCCCAACATTTTCCTCCTTTACCCAATAGTTCATCTCAATCGGACGACACTCTCCCGCGAAAGCGTAAATTTACTATGGTGGTTAGTAACCCTTCCCGTCCACCCGTTAAACCAGGTTATGACAGGGCATCATATCTTAATTTGATCAGTAATCCGAAGACTGTTCCAGAACATTCTGGCACTCCCGTCGTGCGTTTGCTACCTGCTACTTCTAACGAGCCTGCATCTACATCACGGAAGCCAAGTACTCAAGGGCAACCTTCGGCCCCCCCTGCGCCAATAGCGGCATCTCCCTCTGTCATGGCTTCAACTTGTAAATCAACCGTTAATTCTAATGAACAGTATCCCCCCTTCCTTAAATACCTTGCAGATATACTCGCCGAAATGGGCCCAAACGACCCACAGAAGCATCTGTTACAATCAGTATATGATAAGTGTATTCTATCCTTGGGACATTCCACTACTGCCAAGTAAAACATGTGGATACTACACTGGAATTGTCGGAGAATATTAAATAAGACACATCATATAATATTCTGGAATATTAACAGCTCTCATTTGTACTGACTATTAAAGCGCCTTGATGGCTTTAGACAATCCCGCACATACCAATAATTGGTACATTTAACATTTTCGCAAATTAAGTTATGACTTGTTCCATCCGTAATGTTAAAGTATTATTCGCATGGATTCCGGGCCATTCTGGAATACACGGTAATGTCTCAGCGGATATCCTAGCTAAAGAGGCCGCCCAAGGTATTGGATTGGATTACTGTATCGCAGTTCCACACTCAGACTCATGGGAACACTGTCGTCACTTCATCCACGATAAGTGATGTGCAGTATGGCGCCGAACTTCCCAGTTGAAAGGTAAGCACTTATTCAAGCTTATGCCTGATATTTCTCATAAACCGTGGTTCGCCTTTGGTAACTACACTCGGCGTCATATTCCTACAATCATACGGCTCCGCTTAAATCATGTGTGTATGCCTGTCATCTCTATCGCCTTAATCTTATCGTAAGTAACTTATGTCCATGCGGTCGGGCAGTAGGTATTGTCAACCATATCTTTTTCAGTGTCAGACATATGAACATCACCGTCGCGAATTCACAGCTAAGTTTCTTCATGCGGGTTACCAACTGCCGTTAAATGTTTCGTGTTTAGTGTTTCACCCGACTTTTCGAGTAGTAGACTTCATACTTCATTTTTTAGTTACCTGTAACATCCACTTGTAATCTTTTCCTTTCCTATAGGTACAAACTTTCGCATCCCAACCCTTATTTGTGGTCCGGTTTCGTTTGTTTGTAGTAAGACGTCGTGGCAGACCACACAGACGTGAAGCATTAGAACCCTGTGTCCCAGTGTTTTTGTGTTATCCTAGATAGTTTTAGCCTTCATATTATTGGTATTTTCCTCAGTTTCATTATTACCAGCTGTCATTAGCTTCTTTACATAGCTAACCCTACTATCTTGTAGTGTCTTAATTTCTTCTAATGTTGGTACCTCTCCTAGATATTAATTATCCCGCAAACCAGTGACTGGACGTAGCGTCTTACGACGATGTCCAAAAACTAACCAAGAAGAAGAAGAAGTTTGTTTGTGACTTGTGAGTGACCACGTTTACTGCGCATATAAAAATGGCAAAAAGAGAGCGTGGTTTAAATTTTTCTCTACGAGAAATCCATTTATTAACCGATTTAGTTTTAAAATATAAAGACATTATAGAGAATAAGAGAACAGACGCAGTAACTTGGCGGGAAAAGGAAAACCAGTGGGGAAAAATTAGCCAAGAGTTTCACGCGGCTGGATTTTTGCGACGGCGAAGAACCTTCGTTCCAAGTACGAGTGTATTAAAAAAAAAAAATGCGGAAGGATGCAGCTGAGAGAAAAATCCAGTTATATGGTACTGGAGGCGGCCCTCCGCCAAAAGTGAAGGATGTGGAGCCTTGGGAGGCGAAGCTTGCTCCACTACTATCCTTAAGTGTGGGTGGACTGGAGCCTTGTTTTGATTCAGATGACATTGGTGTAGAAGTAGAAAGTAAGTTGAACAGTGTTATAGCTTTATTATGGTATAGTTATTGAAAGTAACCATATTATGATTTGAATTACTGTAATGTTTGAAATTTACAGGTTAAGTACGTATTTTGGTCTTGCGTTTCTAATACAAGTTTTCTTTTATTTTTCAGTTTTAGAGGCTACTGTACCCATCGAGGAAAGTGCCGGGGAAGGTGCCATTGTAATGGGATCAAGTATACCATGCACGAGTACAGTGGTAAGTTCCTTCTTTAACATATATTTCAAGTGCTGTGTAAGTACCTCAAAATATTAGGGGCAATGAAGGTGTGGGCTTTTTTTTTTTCTTTTTCAAATTCACAGTACATTTCCGAGGTAAATATATGGTCGTATGTTTTTGCTGCTACTATACTGTACAAGAATTGTGAATGATCGCCAGGTTATAAGGAAGTTTTGGTTTACCTTACCGTTGTTATAAGGAGATAACTTTCAACCTTATTTTATTGTGACCACGAACTAGCCAATACTTAAAGATAAATTATCATGTTTTTAGGTGGCCTCTGGACCTGCGGAGGAATGGACTGCATTTAGCCCTAGTAATTTGAAGATGCCACTTCATCCCGCTCTGAAGGTGCAGCCTCATACAGAGGTGGAAGAATCCTCAGGTAATTTTTATATTCCATTTATAAGTAGTGACTTCATAGAGTACCATTTTCATAAACTGTGCTGTGTCCTAACCATTTTGTTGTAGGGAAGGGAGATATGGTTCGATAATGTAGGATTTTATAATGCCCCTGGGAATCTAATTTCTTAGATCTTCATGTGTAATTTATAAATGGTTAAAGATATATTCACTAGAAATAAGTTATTTCCAGAAAATGAGGGATGGATAGCAGGTAGAAAGAGAAAATGGAATACATTAGCCTTTGCATAGAAATTCTTGACTATTTTTAATACCTACTTCTGATTAGTGCCACAGTCATTGACTGCAGAGATGTACCCTAATTTATAGCTCCTAACTCTGTCAGACTGGTTAGAGGGGATATATGTAGGTCTGAATGTTCATGGCCAGTAATAAAATATATTCAATTGTTACCACTACAGGTATGCTTTGGGAATAGTTATTTACTAGATGTAGATTTTATTGTAGTAGTATTCTTCTACACACAGTGTACTGATTTCATACAGTTTATATTAGTTCCTAACCTGGCCGTTGTATCTCCATTGTGAACAGTATCTCGAATTTGTTTCTCGACATATGTGCCATCAATTATACTTGTTGAAGACTTGTCACCGTAGGATTATTTTCAGCTTACATAACTTGTTTAGATTAGGTATGTGTGTGCATAATAACTTGACACATTGATTTATTAGTCATAAGAGTTAGAAAACATGTCACCATTGGTTTATTTGCAACATATACGCCAGGTGGAATGGTTATTTGTAGCACTTCACTTGCGGGAGTGCAGATCATTAAAAAATTAAGTGAAACGATACCTTACGTAGCAGAGATCCTTCCCTTACCGTATGCTTTCCGCCAGGGAACCAACTAACCACCCCGAGATCTATTCTTACGTATATAGAAAAATGCAAACTGACACTGTCATTCCGTGAAATGTGACTATTTTCTGTGCTCCTATTAGCTGGAGAGCAGTTTCCTATTGCCTCTGATAGTGCTTGCATTGTGTTGCCCAGGGCTGCGTGAAAATAATGATTCCGTGAAGTTTGAATGTGATGTGTGCAACTGTGTAACCATGTTGATGGTATATTATGTACATGAGTGAAATTTTCATATTTTTTACTTGGCCGCAAGTTAATTGATATGAATCATAATGAAGTTTGTGGTAGAGATCTGGAAGCGTAAGTGTGAAAAAGTAAAGTAATTTTCATGTGTCAGAAACATACCTGCAAATTCAAGCTCTTGGCCAAAAAGGGCACATTTTTTGAGAGGAAGCACTCTTATTCTCACTAGTCAATGGTCTAAATTATCCAGACCAACATTCTCGTAACTGGCTGATACTGTTGTAGGGAATATTAGAGGCCTATGGGCCTTTTTCCCCCGTGCTGGGCCAATGGTCTTTTCTGTAGCCAATTTAACTAAACCAGACCAGTGGTCTTGTCACTAGCCGCACCCAAATTAGCAGCCTTGTGTAGTGTGTTGTGACGTGCGAGCCATGCTAAGTTGGATTCCTAACCTCTCTTTTGCATCCAATTAGTAAAGTTTTATCTGTTATTTTCAGCATATACAGTATGCTGAGTAAAGGTGTGTGTATGAGTTTTATCACCCTTGGTGTAGGAGTTCTTATTACGCTGCAGTTGAATTCTGAGTCTGGCATCATATTGCATCAATTTCAGCCACTGATAGTGGCTAGTGACACCAGTGACACCAAGAGTGCCCTATGATTTGTGATATGTTATAAAATTAATTCAATTTCTGGAAAGGGGTTGGTGGATTCCTGGCTTCCATTCTTTCAACATTTACATGATATACCTTTGCAAATATTGTGATCAGTGTTCTCACTAGGACCTTTTCAGTCAGTGCACCATCCAGCCGTTTTTTCAGACCACCTGGCTAACATAACCGAGATATGTGCTAGTTGCAAAACCTACTATTATTTGCTCACTTTTTAGTGATTGATTTTTGTATAGGGGTGAGAAGTAAGGAGGGAACTCTCCCAGTTCCGGTAATACTCCCAACTGAAATAGAAATGAAATCTGAATTGAATCGATAGTATGATCGAGCGATATGAATTTTCTAAACCTTTATTATCTTAATCCAACAACTGGGTCACACACACATTATATAACATTTCTCAATGCAAATCTTGTTCCTAGCATGAATTCTATAGTTTGGCTTTGCTGTGTAAACAACAACAGTACAAGTACATAAAGTGTAGCCTGTGCCAGATGTCGCACAGTGATGCATAAGCGATTCATAGTTTGTGTTTCAAAGGTTGCCAGTATGAATCTCGAAGATAACCGTGTTCGACCGATTCAGCACTAGGGTGTCCATGTATCACTGAAAGGTGCGTGTACTATACCTGTTTTCCAATCAGTGACCAGGTCAGGGATGGAATTGATGAAGCCCCCATCTTGTGGCGAGGATAGGATTTGTGCCGTCTGCCAAAGCCTGTCGCACTCCTCTGGGGAAATAACGACCGACAGATGAAATGATATTGAAGTGTGTTGCTGGAATGAAAGATGACAAGGAAAACCGGAGTACTTGGAGAAAAACCTGTTCGCTTCCACTTTGTCCAGTACAAATCTCACATGGGGTGACCGTGATTTGAACCATGGAACCCAGCGGTGAGAGGCTGCCGTCTGTGCCACGGAGGCTTATATGTGCTAGTTACATAGCATTAATACACATTTGAGTCGTCGGATGCTTCAGATTAAAATGTAGGCCTAAATGCCATAAAACTGATTATTTAAATATTAAATCTTCATTATTTTGCTGTTAAAGTTTACCTGTCTGATATTACTGAGGGGAATAGATTGAAATTTTATCGTAGTAATTTTTTAAAATGTAGTATTCCCTGCCCAGCTGATGAAAATTTCTGGGGAGAACACTGTGACCTATGTTGGGAAGGGCATCGTTAGGTTGTACCGCACAATCCTCCTGCATAGTCAACATTTTTCCACACAGTACTCACCTTAACCTATGAACATGCTTCTCTTCTACTTTCATAGCTTTTTAACTACCGTACATCGCATAAGTTAGAAATCTGATCTGAACAATCAATTTGTAGTACACAGTCTCACAGATTTTCATGTCTCTTATGCCTAGTTTTACACGATACCAGTTGAGACAATTGTCAGAGGACAGTTGACTAGCTTCGTGTGAACACTCCAGTACAGTTATCTAGTGAATTGCCTTCACAATTGTCCAGGCAATCGATTGTCCCCAGAAGTAGACTGAGGACAACCAACTGGGCCCAGCTGCAACCCCCACCATCTGGAGCTTAGTATAATCGGAACAGTTGGCGCCGTGTGAACGTCTGAGGCCAGTAACTGTATATTTACTTTGTGCCAGTTCACTTGTGTCAACCGAGAGGTGCAGCCACCTGAATGATCTTGATAATTTAAATACTTTAATTTTTAAATTATTTTTATTATGGCTCCAAAGTAGGGTGACAATACTAACGTAAAACTTGTTGAGCTGTATAGAGAACAATGATGTTTGTGGGACCAGCATGAAGATCTGTACAAAGACAAAAATGTTCGTCAACCAGCACTTTCTGAGATTATGGATAAAATTAACAGCAGTGAATTCCTGGCACATACATTTACTAAATAAATTTAATTTCTCACGGGATTCTCCAGACACTGCACACTCAGCCATTTCTCGTCATCTACTGGTGTGGCAATAGCTTGCTCTTGTGAACGGGTTCTCGTTCAACTGGTCTAGCTAGCGATTGTCCTGCAATAATTAGAAGACAGCTATCGCTAACAGTTGACTCATCAACTGACATTGTGTAAACTAGGCATTAATCTCGGCCCACTATTAAGTTATTCAGTTTCCCTCTATACATTAACTGTTAGTCTGTTATTCCTCACTTCTTAAAATATTGAGAGTGAACAATAAGGTACTTGACACGCACTATAAAGTGTGAGGGTTGTACTGCTCTGAGGTATGTCCTTTCTTCTTTAATGGGCTTACAATGGTTTTGTCAGTATAGGTAAACAGAGATTATTTAAGAAACAGGCAGTGTATCGTATATTGACAATTTTACTTTTAGCTGGTATTGCCATTCTTTTGGCAAGAAGGATAAAATTTTTTGTTTCAACTTTAGGCAGACATGCATGCTTCCATTACCAAATTTAAGTGCTTTTACATCAAAATGTGACAAGACAGGTGTAATATATTATCAATTTGTTTTCAGATAAAGTTACTCCGCCTATTACACCATCCAGCCACAGCCACAAAAAGAATGTGCCCACGAGGAAGCAGACTAAACGTTTGAAGTCCAGCCACAACAGTCTCCTGCAGGCAAAGCTGGACTTGGTCTCACTCCAGGCAAGGATTTTCAAACAGCAAAATAGGAGACATCTTGCTGAGCACAGAATGCGAATGAAGCTGCTCAGATTGAAATATATGGCTGCCAAGAAAAGGCAGATGTAACATTATTCTTTGCTAAATATATATACTCTATAAACAAATGTATTTATTTAAAAACTGATTCCCACTGAAAACATTCTGAGCTTGGTAACTTTCTTTGAAGCAGGATGCTACTCGGCTTGCCCCATGCTGTAGGGATAGTGTGCCCGCCTCTTAACTGGAGGTCCTGGGTTCGATTCCTGGCCAGGTCAGGGATGTTTATCTGGATATGAGGGCTGGTTCAAGGTCTACTGAGCTTACATGTTTATAAATGAGGACCTGTGAGGAGATAATGGCCACGACAATTCATCGTGCAGACCACACGACACTTCACAATCTGCAGGCCTTCTGGGCTGTTGTGCTACAAGTTTCTTGTTTTTTTAATGCTACTCATTCCACAGATAATTTATTTTAATGATTTATGGACACCCCCCAGTGGATTGTATAGTCGTAGCTGCCTGTGTACAAGAATGACCAAGGCTCAGAATAATTCAGAGGTGCCCACCTGTTTTCCATAGCAACTGGCATCCCAAATCTGAAGAAAACTTACTAGGCCATTGTCCTGCTCTGTGGCTGAGTGGTCAGTGTAGTCTCCATTGGTTAAGAAGGTCCAGAGTTCTATATTTTGACCTTAGATGGTTAATTACCCTGGCTTTGGACTGGAAGTTTGTACTGTCCCGATCATCCCTGCAACTCTCACACCACTATCCTTGACTACAGTAACCTGCAGTTTCCCATCACAGCTGTTGCCACCCACCCTCAAAGGGTCTGTACCAGACTAGCAATAGCCACACAAATTTCTAAAAATATTAACTAGGCCATTCAGCCATTGCCTGTGGTTCACAAACTAAGATGCGACTCCAGTCAACCTCATCTTGGTAGGAGGTAGAACTGGCTGAGTCAGCAAGGAGGATGCATAGTTTCTGTTAGACCAGGGCCTCTCAGGGTGCATGCACCAGTGCACAACCGTTATGATCAGAAATCTGTGGCTTCTTTCTAAAAGGGCCAATGTCAAAAGACCTGTTTTTGAGCTATGAGCATTTGAGGTTTTGCTTATAGTTTTCCAATTTTTTTTTTTGATAACTAACTTTAAATAACTTTATACTTTCTTTGTGGAAGTCACCTTATTAAACGCTAATTTTTTCTATCGTATTCTTTAAAAATTGCCAGGTCTCTAATCTTTATTGGTAATCTATTATTATTGGCAAGGGCTTATTTAATTAAATGTTAACTGTTCGTTTAGTATTTAACAGAGACATTGGCACTTTTAGAACCAAGCCACAGAAATACTCGCACGCAATGTAGTTTTCGTACAAGTCAAAACGTTTCACATGTGCATATGGAACAAAGCGTAGAAATAATCTTAGCTGCTTCTCAATGCAGGTTAGGAAAATCTTCCAACACATTGTGGTAGAAATCAGCAAAGTCTTTGTATTGAAAAATAGATCTTTTTGATGATCACATAATTGTCTCACAGATTAAGCATTTGGCTTTATTGTCATGACTGACAAAAAAGATGTGAAAGTTCCCAGTTTGATTGAAATGGACTTTCGTAGGTCTGTGCTTTCTTCAAAACAGGTTGCTCCATTATTATGTTGTCTTGCACTTATCTATTTCACTGATAAACAAGCTGTCTATCACTGAGCACTTCGTCGTTCTCAACGCACTACACCACCCGAGTTGGACTGATGCACAGTACCTCTGCGCCTTGGTTTGCACGCATGAAATTTTGGGCGTTTGAGAGGCCCTGTGTTAGACACTTGAATACTGTGGATAGATTTGTTGTACAGAATGTTATCTTTAGAAAATATATAGAATTTCAATACTATTGTATTTCAGTCTTGTACTCTAAAAATTGAGCTTTTCCTCATGATTAGAATTAAACAAACTATATGTCTCTCTTTTGAGCCTTTTTCAGCTGAAGGACAAAAATCTTCAATTATTAGAGTAAGAAATTGAAATATAATAGAATTGAAAGGCAGAAAAGTCTATATATTTTCTAAAAAGAAAATTTTGTACAACGATTTTGTCTGTGAATGCGGAACAATTATGAAGTTCATTACTTGTGGACAGATTTAGCGTTAGAGGAATTAGGACCGTGATTGTCTCAGTGTATTCATCACATGAGGGAGCACACGAGGATGAAATAGACAAGTGTTAGGAAGCACTGAAAGACATCGTAGTCAGGGTCAACAGCACGGATTGGATAGTGCTAATGGGTAATTTTTATGCAAGAATTGCAAGTAGGAATGGCAGCATTTGCTGGACTTCTCTGCTAGTATGTGATTATCGGTTACGAATTCATTCAAGCATAAGGCTACTCAACGTTGCATGTAGAAGGGTAGGGGCAGCAGATCCGTAACAGACCATATTATACCTGAATTTGAATTCAGGAAACCTGATAGGAATGTATCTGTATTCCAAGGATTTTTTGACGATTACCTGATCTTCAGGGAACTAAGTCTTGCTTTTTTTTTGCTTTACGTCGCATTGACACAGATAGGTCTTATGGTGACGATGGGACAGGAAATGGCTAGGAGTGGGAAGGAAGCGGCCGTGGCCTTAATTAAGGTACAGCCCCATCATTTGCCTGGTGTGAAAATGGGACCCACAGAAAACCATTTTCAGGGCTGCCGATAGTGGGGTTCGAACCTATCTCCTGGATACTGGCCGCAATTAAGCGACTGCAGCTATCGAGCTCGGTAGGGAACTAAGTATCACTGGGTCTAGGGTAGAGTCTGGCCACAGAGAGATAGGAAATCTTCAGGACAAGGAAACGAGACATGTACACATATGATTTCTGAAACGCTCCAAAGAACAGTCATTCAGTTCAGGATTCAAAGAGTGGGTGGCATACAGGGGTACTATTCAAGAAATGGTGATCTAATGCTCAGATAGAAAAAAGTGAACATCTTGGTGGAATGATTTATAAATAAAATAAAATATAGTAATCATAAATGTTTGTAAACGTTGACATCAGATTTGACAAAAATGGATCCCTCAGATTATAAAAGGTATGATTTTTTTTTTTCTCTCTCAGGGATTTGGTACTTGCGCTTCAGGCTGTACCTAACCCACTGAAAATGACTAGGAGGACGGGAACTGCAGCAAGGTATACCTTAAATGAAACCTCCACAATAATTTGGAATAAACAACTTATATTCTATAATGACTTTATACATAGAGATTCCATTCATCAAACACTTGTAAGATATATACAAATAAGACTGAACAGTTTCTCCCCACTAACACGTGAACATATAACCAAAGCTAAGTCTGAAATAAAACACGACTGCTCCTTGATGAATTTGCATAAGCATACACAGGTCTTGAAGATCATAACATTGACACATGGTATTCTGATTCTAATCAGTTATATGCTGTATCTTAAGAGACAATTGCTGATCTGTGAATATATTAGCTGTATCTTAAGAGACAATTGCTGATCTGTGAATATATTAGAATTTCTGAAGTACAGTACACATATATACAAATAATATTCCACATAGAAAACCTTCCAGCTTCTACATGTAATATATGAAATAAATTAACACTTCTATTGACGTTATATTGTCGTTTGCGCCTGCAAAAACTATGTAAAATATTTCAACTGTGAACTTCAGCCAATGAGGTTATGTCATTTAAGGTTCAATTCTGAACGAGTAATGTCAAACAATACTTTCACTTGATGTATGTGCTGCGGATCAGTATTTCCCCCACAACTTTATCACACGGCAGTTTTTGCAGGCTCAAAGACGATAAATATTGAGGGGTTGTGATGCGTGAACTATCACTCAACGCCCCCATGCTGAACCACATTGTGATTACACAAACCCTCCTCATGAAATCAACTTTAAAACGTAGAAAGAAAGTGTGTAAAAATGTAGGTAAGGAACTGCATACAGATGAAAGAAACAAGTCATTGTAGAGTCCAGGAAATATTCATGGGAAGATTTCGGAAATAAACTGGAAAGGACTGGTCAAGCGGCAGGGAACTATGGTATTGTGGACTGTCAGAAAGGGAGGGAAATTAATAGCATTTTGGGGAAATCGTGTGAACTCATTGTAGGTGTTAGGGAATCACTGGACATACTGAAGGAATATTTTGAAGAGGAGCTGAATGCAAAAGGGAATATTTCTGCTGAAGTCACCAACAACGGAGTTCATGGGGAGCAGCACAATGATGACAGTGAATTATAGTTGAAGTGGGAAGGAAAAGCAGCAGGAATAGATGAAATTACACCTGAAACATGACGAATATAAGAAACAAGTGTGATTACTCATCGACTTCAGGCGCGCCCCGCCAGGCAGCGCTAGAGTTCGCTGGCTCCACAATACCTATCAGCTGTTCTTAGGAATGGTGACACAGGGAACGTATTACTCTGTAACTGATAAGTATATACACTGTCTTTTATAAAAAAAATGAGAGATTACAATTAAAATGCCACGGCAGAGAACAATGGAAAAATATCACACACGGAAATAAGAGCTACGACTTTCATCACATGTTGCGAAAAGCACAAGTTACTCGAGTGTATATATACATATACATAGCATATTAAAAAGCACCCATGAACTATTTAAAGGTAATACTCTACTTACCATCTCAGTTTGTCGGTTACTGGACTTTCGAAAGCTTCCGTGAAGATTTGGCGGATGTTCGAGATTGTAAATCTCGCCGGATTTCTTTCACTCTGAAGAAAAATCTGCATTTCAGATAATGATAAACAAGTCTGGGGATTATATCCATAATATGTTGAAGACAACAGCCAGCACCTGAAGGATCAACTGAAATTTTGTCTATAGAATCGATACAATCAAAAAATATTTCGCTCCACATCAATTTTGAGTTCAGTTTTTCACTAATTACTTTCTCGGCCTGGAAAAGAATGTCACATATACTTTTGGAAGGGCGTGTTAAAAACACTTCATTATTGCTTGAACCGTAGTCTTTTATTTCGGAGAGAACTGAAAATGTACTATGATTATTATCACGTAGAGAATGGGCACAGGACGAACACTTAATAAATTTAGAAGAGTGCTTAACAACGTACCCAGCCAAATGGTACACTAAACACTTCTCAATCGAAGAGTTTCGAACTGCGCTATCAAATTCAGGTACAGAGCTTTCCCAGTCTTCGATATTTACTGCATTTTGAACCACGATTTTTTGCTTAATGGAAGTTTCCACTGATTGTTTCACTGTCTCATTATGCATTTCCACATTCCGGGCTAACATACGCATCTGATTAACATACGAGGTCAAGATCGGCTCCCGTTTAGGTTCGCAATTTCCTCCTACATTTAAAGCCTGCTTTATAGGGACATAGACACATTGAAGTAGATGCAAATGAAGGAAATCTATTGTCGATGGATGATCATCTGAACTGAAAGAACGCATAATTCCGAAGTGCCGTTCCAAGGGATCCTGGGTGAGCTTTCCTGTTAACACATACTTATAACCTCTTTCCCAAAGCCATTCAGACATTTCCAAAGTACTCTGTAGGGTTACCATAAGTGATTCCAAGGTTCTGTTGGAGGCAAAGGTGTTATTAGTAGATCTCACAGTTTGAAGAAAATTAACAAGAACTGTATGAGAAGGTGAACCTCTACGAAGAGCCTGAGAAGGGATGAATGCATTTAGTGCATCAGCAACAATATTTATATCGCTGGTAAATGTTGCAGTGTCCTCACTACCTTGTAATCCTGCCAGTCCCATTTCGCGATAAAATTTCATACCTTTGGCAACACTATCACTAAGAAGTTGGAAGGCAAGCCTAGCATTCATTCTCTGGAACGATGATGGGTCTAAATGAGCAACTGTCAGCTTGGGGCAGGCTCTAAGTCCAGCATATCCTGATAGATCTTCTTTGAACAGTTCCCTATAGAAATTGAAATTAATGATTTTGTCGTTATAGTGAAGTACTACTTTATCATGAAAGTGGTTTCTTATGCATTTCAATACATGCACGAAGTCGGAGAAAGCCCAGATCTTTCTCTTAACATCTGCAGGATTAATGATGTGAGGTTGTAGAGAACTTGTCTTTCCACTGATTCCTAACGATTTCCAGGCCTTTTTATTTGTCTGACTACCATCACAAGTAAATCCAACCACCCTCGCCCCAGCCTCTTCTAACTGCAAAATCACCTGTATTAGAATTTTTGCGAGAATGTCTCCTGGAGTAGCATTTCTGCATGCATAAACAGCAACTGGTTGCACCCAATTATGCATAAAAGGTACGAACATGAACACTAGAGCGTGATTTGCAAGCAAGTTTTTCTGGAGGTCTGGCGTGTGTTCACCTAAATCAACTAATCCATCTACTTTATGGGAAAAACTATTGAACTGGATTTCTTCTCTTAGCTTAACTTCATCAAAAATAACAACACCATAACGTGAATTATCATTTTCATCCTTAAGAAAATCTGAAATAGCATTTATGCTATGCGAATTAACTCCATAAGGGCACTTAAGCCCTTTACAAAGTTTTCTCAAGTGACTTTCTGAGGGCAGAGGCAAGAGGTCATGTCGCCGACAATGACGGAATCCTTTCGGTGATTTTATTCTCAACAATAAACTCTCTAAAATGAATTCATTGCTGTACCTCATTCCATTAGAAGATTTCACCTGGCATTTCTTAAGCATGGTATCGATTATCATCTTTTCCTTCTTGCTAAGGTGTTCGTTATCTCTATAATTAAATTCCTGTGTATTTCTAACCTGCTTCTCCAGTAAATTAATTCTCGATTTTGCTGAGTTTAGACTGGACCTAGCTCGAATTAAATTTCGATTAGCATTTTTTAGGCGCCTTTTGAGCGATAATATTGTCTTTTCGGCATCAGAAAGCACACTAGCATAACCCAAATTTTGATCAACATTAGACTGACCTTTTAATTCTCCATTTGCTGCTACACTCGCGTCTTCAATCTTCTTTCTTCTCCTAGCGGTGTCTAGATTCTTTTTCCTGTTGGGAGTTTCACGGGACTTAATCTCACTTGAAAGGTATTTCGGCAAATTAGGGAAAATGTGAGGCACTGCTCCTGGACGTAATTTCCATCTATCACGAGGCATAACCACTTTTTCACCATTCACTATAAAGTTATCTGATTTTACTATCAAATCATCAGAGAAATGAACTTGACAAATTCTACTTCTACGCGTTAACACAGTATCCTTTCGTGGAATAGCTCTGGCCCATTTTTCAAATTTATTTATATCCTTCGGTGGTGAAAAGAATTTTATACCATTAACTATTCTACCATAGCCTGACTTACAGCCAGGCACAAAACAGTACGGCATGTTGAACTATTAATTTAATCAGACCACTAACACACGTGCTTTAAGTGCACAACACACAATGAACTTAGTTTAGGAACTGAAAGCAAAGGAAATTCAACTTGTTGACTTGAAATATCTCGCACATCAACATCTCCCGCACTTTCCAACACATGGTTTGCCGGTCTACTGAAGCACGTGTTGGATTCCGACGTTTGCAGTGCTCCCAGTGGCGGGTCCACAAACTACCACGCTATAACAGTTAAGTAATCACACTTGGTTCTTATATTCGTCATGCCTGAAATCAGGGAATATGCAGGGATGAAACGGGCTTATACAGTAATTAGATTAGCATGGAATGCGAGTATGGCATTGGGTAGAAACACTTGAACAGTTTTGATTACGCTAACATGGTCCTAATTGCAGATTGTGTTGAAACTCTGCATCTATTCTGGAGCTTAAAAAGACGTGCAGCAAATATGATATGAAAAATAGCATTTCCAAGACTAAAGTAATCTCGGTAGGGAAGAAGCCTAAGAAAACAATGTCACGTTGGAAATACAAAACTGAAGTTTTAGAAGTGTATTCTTGCAGGATGCTAGGATACTTCAGTAAAAATGAATAAAGATGCAGCAAAAGAAATGCAATGAGCTTGCAGTTGTGATGGACAATTTTTCTGTGAGAAATATGTAAATGCACTCTTTTTTTTTTTTTTTTTTTACAATTTCCTTTACGTCACACCTAAGGTCCAATGTCGACAATGGGATAAGAAAGGCCTACGAACAGGAAGGAAGTGTCTGTGGCCTTAATTAAGATAGTCCCAGCATTTGCCTGGTGTGAAAATGGGAAACCATGGAAAATCATCTCCAGGGTTGCCGGACAGTGGGGTTCGAACCCACTATCTCCCGGATGCAAGCTCACAGCTGCACGTCCCTAAAGACAGGGCCAACTCGCCTGGTCAGACTATCTTGACATTTGTATGTTTTTAGACTAACGGGAGTGAAGGCTGTGTGGACTCAGGATTTCTTATTCATAATATCAATGTAGTTGACCCGTTATTGGACATTATAAATTTTCCAGCTAACTCATTCCTGGTTGCCTGAGTGTGCCAAGTTGGGCTCATCAGTTGGTAAACAGCACACCGACCAAGACGCATGGCTAGTGCATACCATGTAGGCCACTGCGTAGGTTACTTGGGGCTACCGCAGTGCCAATGCTTTGTCTCGTTTCCAAAAATTGATGCCTGCCTGGCCATCAGCTGATACAGATGTTGATTCCCATAGGGATCTATAATCTATCAGCTTCATGTCCGTATTGATAATTTGAGCACACAAGTACGAAGGATGAGTTGTCCACCTAATCAATACTTTATTTTACAAAGTGTCTAGAATATTTACATTAAAAGACAGTACCAGTTTCGACCTGTCAATAAGTCATCATCAGCTGTTGATGAACCTGCTTAATAGCGATTGCTCAGGATAAAGCACTACTAAAATTAAACAAGAATGCCACTATTCTAATAAAATACTTACATAATGTTATATTTACATATGGTACAATAAACGGCTTTGACTTGCTAGAATTATATGAATGCCACATTTTCCAAAAACAGTATTGCTAAAAGGATAAAAATAGGGTACCGTACTTAGGGAGCTGGAAAATTTATAATGGCCAATAATGGACCAACTACATTGGTATTATAAATTTACTCATTCGGGACAAATATTTCAGGTTGCCTATCGAAATCATCTATATCTTATTCATAAGTTCGAAGTAGCAAGCACAATCAGGTGGGAAGAATGGCAGTATGGTACTCAGAATAAGGAACTAATGGCTAAGGTAAGATTAAACTCTTTGGGTGAAGCTGTATGCATAAATTGGCTGCAGTGGTTGGGTCATAGGTGAATAGAGGAGGATAGATTACCTAGGAGAATAATGGAGAAGATTGTAGAGGTGCATGGCTAATTAACAGAAGCTTGCAGATTATCTCCCCTCATTTAGCAACTGGGAAAAATACTAGTTCACAAGCCTCTGTCGGGAACATACATTTCCTTGTTCATTGTTGTGCAAATGCGGAATCACTGGCACGTTGTCATCGAGAACTCTAAGGTCAGGATCAACTGGTGGCTCGTCTTCTCTTCTGTCACATGCCATATTGTGCAGAACAGCAGTAGCAACGACAATGGCTTGTGCTTTCTCGAGGGACACTCTCATTCCCAGAGATAGTACTGGAAATCGCCGTTTCCAAACTCCATATTGCCTTTCGACAACACTCCTCGTTTTAATTTGTGCTTCGTTATAGAGGTTCTCAGCGGCTGAGTTGGGATTTACATAAAAACAATATATATACAATTCTCCACCTTATCAATACGAATTTATTTTACATTACAAATATTCAAGACTAGTTTCGACCCCTATGGGGTCATCCTCAGTTGACATGCATTGTAAATTGTTCATAAAAACATCACGTATAGTGGTAAAAGTTAGACTAGTTTAGGCTGATCATTAATGTTTGGTATCAATAGTGAAAAAGCCAACCAGGCAAGAAGAATAGCACACAGATATCAAAATCTGAAGATTAAGATCACAAATATTGTCAAAAACATCACTTTCTTAAAACAATGCCTACTTAATAATCTAACTCCTAAATTTCTTAGGAAATATAATAATAAACATAGAAGCACATATCAAACCCAAAATACCCAAAACAAAACCAATCGAATATGGCTGAAAGAAGAAATTAAATTCATGTATAGGAAAAAACAACACCTAAACACACAAATGTATGAAGCGCACCTTAAAGCCTCACATGAGCTACCACACACATACTGGAGCAATTTCCAACAAATAACTAACGAAAAGATAGAAAACATAGCCATACAGAAGCAGAATACCTTAAACAAGAAACTTAACGCACTCAAGACATCACTAAACCAAACCAACCATACACAACATAGACAACATATTACTGTTTCTACTGATAACAACCAACATATTTTCCATCCCCCACTCCAAAACCTAACTAACACAACATTCAATGAAAAAGAAACAATTATACTGAGCAAGGGACCAAAACATAACTGGAAAAACAATTCAGTATTTGAAAACATAGCCACCATTATTACTGAAACAGAAGATGCCCTAAATAAAATACCCCAAGAAAAACAAAATGAAATTAGATATGAAATCAAAAAAACACTACCACAATATGTTGATAAGATCACTCAAAAACCTCAGAATCAAGATATCACAAACCAAACACAAATTAAGGTACTCAAAAATAAAATACAGCAAAATAACCTAATAGTAACAAAGGCAGATAAAGGAAACACTACAGTTATTATGGATAAAGAGGAATATATAACAAAAACAAAAACCTGCTTTCAAGATGAAACCTTTCAAATTAAGACTAAAGATCCCACTAACAGTATCCAGAAAAACTTAAAAATTCTCCTAAAAAACACCAATTTTCTTATGAACGAACAGGAAACTGCAAAATTAACCACTATGAATCCAGGGATACCTACAGCTAAAGCTTATCCTAAGATCCATAAAAACAACATTCCTATGAGACCCATAATAAATTATAGACCAAGCCCTATTTATAAATTATCCAAATACATACAAAAATTCCTCAAAAAACATTATGTTTTTCAAGCAAACAAAACCATAAAAAACTCAATAGATTTCTGCAACATTACTAAGAATATTAGAATAGAACATTTTTACAAGCTAGCTACATATGATATAACAAACATGTATCCTAATATACCCACACAAAAAACTATCACTATCATAGAATCCAACCTTTATAACCACAGTAAGCTAAGCAAATTGGAAATAGATGAATTTATTAAACTTCTACAATTTGCTATCAATAACAACTATTTCAAGTTCCATGACACTATTTATCAACAAAAAGGATTACCTATGGGATCACCAATATCAGGCATAATAGCTGATATATATATGGATCACTTAGAACATCAAGAAATTAAAAAAATAGAAAATATAATCTATTGGTGCAGGTTTGTCGATGATGCATTTATAATCATGGACAACAGACATACTAATGAAAACATAATCCTAGAACAACTAAATAAAATAGATCCCCACATTAAATTTACCATGGACACTGAACACAACAACACCATAAACTACCTAGATATATCCATAACCAGACATAACAACCACCTAACATACAATATATATAGGAAACCTACCCATACATCAAATACAATAAAGATAGACTCCACCCACCCACATGCCCATAAAAGAGCTGCATACTATAGTATGATTCATAGAGCATACAACATTCCACTTTCAAAAGAAAATCTAAATAAAGAACTAAACACAATCCATGAAATAGCAAAACAAAATGGATACAAAAGAGAAATGATAAACCGGATCATCAATAAAGTCAAAAACCAACCTAAAACCAAGCTAACTAGAATCACTAAAAATAAAAAAGAATATGCACTGTTTACTTATAACAATAACCATATACATCCCATAACAAACATCTTCAAAAAACAAGGCCTAAAAATAGCATATAAAACGGCACGCAACAACACCAACATACTATACAATTCCAAATTAGTTAATAACACGAATAAATACAATCATTCAGGAGTCTATCGCCTAAAATGTAACGACTGCCAAGCCAGCTATATAGGACTTACCGGTAGAAGTTTTTTAATACGATATAATGAACATGTAAACGCCGTCAAGCACAGACATTTTTCGGCTATGGGTCAGCATATTGACGATCAAAAACATAATTTCACAGACATTAAGAACGACATGCAAATCCTTAACATGAACCCAAAAAGTCCCTTACTCAGTATAATAGAAGAATTTTACATAAATTTAGACAAATATGTGAATCCAAACTCCAACCTAAATGAAAGTATAGACAGAAATAACATCCTTTTTCATGCAGTAATTCCCTTATTAAAAGATTTCTATATCAAAAGAATAAACAAGCAAAAATCGATATGTTCAAATCAACCGCCTCAAAACCCTCCCCCCTCCAACCCCACTCCTATTACTAACACTCCACCTATCCCCCCAAACCTCCCCTCCACCGCCGCTAACTACAATCTCAGAGCTACGCGCACCAGATCCCAACAGGCAGCTACTAAGAACGCACGGCTCCAGCACTTTACGTAAGTAAACGACATACGTTTCACTATCACACTTTCTATCCACAACATTATCACACTTTTATTTCCATTTCCAGACACTCCATCTTGGTTTCTCATTACATACAAGCTTCCAGAACTAACCAACGTGCACCAAGACGCATAACTTTCATCATATTTGACTAATGCCACAAATCTTAAACATCGCGTCTACGGAAGAAAACATGTTCCATTAACATTTTTAATAACTTTAATATCTGTAGCTGCCAATAGATCTTCAGATAAACAACAGCATTACTTAATTTGCAGTGGATCATTATAATATTAATTACCTATACATCTTATATTTTTTATGGAACCACTTTGTTGGAACAATATATATACAAATCCATTTATGCCAAATCAGTGTATATGCTGTACTGCACACTAACAGCATCAATGTAATGAGTTTTTATACTAGACATGTGTGGCATACATACCATTGTTTTTGATTATATGCCCATTTTAACAATATTTTAATGTCCACATTAGCATATATTTTTATTCAACTTTAACCTCACACTAAGTTCCAATCAGAATGTAATGACTTTACAAAATGAATTTAGCTTCTAGTATGTATAAAAGCAAGATGTTGCACTGACACTTAAATCAAAAATGTTCAAGCCTGTGTTCTGTAATATCATGTGACTAATCAACAGCCAATTCTGTAAATATTTGAACTTGTCACTGTTGAGTTACACAAACATATCTGTGTTCCATACTGTATAACTTAAAATTAGATAGTAGTAGCAGTAAGGTAATATATGTCTTTAAAAACAATGCACACTAGTCATGTACTAGACATACCAAACATTAATGATCAGCCTAAACTAGTCTAACTTTTACCACTATACGTGATGTTTTTATGAACAATTTACAATGCATGTCAACTGAGGATGACCCCATAGGGGTCGAAACTAGTCTTGAATATTTGTAATGTAAAATAAATTCGTATTGATAAGGTGGAGAATTGTATATATATTGTTTTTATGTAAAGTAATATCCATCAATACGGAAATGAAACTTATAAACAATAGTGAGTTGGGATTAGCGAATTGTGTTACTAAATATGGTCTATTTTCATACCTGCTGTCTGCCAATATTAAAAGATTCCTCCATTCATTCCTCTCAAGTCTGGCTTTCAAGTGGCTGTTATTGAAAACAACCTGGTCATGGGCTGATCCAGACCATCGCACGACAATATCCCGGATTTTCAGACTTCTATCACTCACTGTTCGCACATTGAGTGAAAAGAAGCCTTTTCTGTTCCGGTAATATTCTGCGTTATCACCCCCTGCAAATGAAAAAGAAAATGCCATTAATATCAAGCCATTTTTTATTCTTTCCACATCTACTGCACCTCTTAAGTAATTGAGGATAGGCTATACTAAAAAAAGGAAAAGATGTAATTTAGGTATTGGTTTAAGTAATCTGTAGGGAAATCACATCTATTTGTCGTTTGGAGTTGCTAACTTTTCTACATTTACTATTCTGGCTTCTTTAACATACACTAGCATGAGCTTTCTATTGAACCATTCTGTTCATTGGGACAATTGTATTAATTTGAGTATTGGATATTGGAATCACACAAGGCCACCCACGAAGCCAATGTCTTACAGTATATGTCATAAAGGGGTCCAGAAGAAGCATTCTTATGTGAAGTGAGCGCGAGTGTCATTATGAGAAATCTCCAGAAACCCATTAAAAGGAGTTATGTCCCAAGCCAAGCCTCTTGATGAAGATTGGGGACGCTTCCCAGATCCCGGCTAAACTTATTATAGAAGGGAAGAAATAAATAAATTAATATCTTTGGTTACGGAAGAGTTGCATTGGATTTGAGACAAGAATTGCAACCTGTATTATTTCTGCTTTATTTTGATATGCATTAGGGCTGCATTCATTAATGCATTCGCTAATTAGAGCTCATGATATATTTAATGCGGGAAAAAAAAACTTCGCGGGCGCGCGAAGAGTGCACGCAGTCAAGCGGCTTGATGACGCGATCCGGGATTATAAAATAAGGCCGCCGGGCATATCAGGGTCATTCTTGGACCAAAAGGCTGCTTGAACGAATCGTCATACTGCGTGTTGGTACTGAGAACAACGCTTTGTCTTCGAGCTACACCTACTACCCGTACTGCTATTTCTGCAAGGAAGTAAGTAATCAACTTGAATATTCAGATGAATTTAAGATTTTACCTGTGAGAATATGCTAGGGGGAGATGAGGTACTGCTTATAAGAGACTAATGAACTAGTAGCTTCATATTTCTATGAGGTCAAGTTATTACGGACGAAAGGCTAGAATTAATATTGGCTCAGGTTAGGAATTCTGAAACTATTTGTTGTCCGTGTGATAGGGTGAAAGAACAGTGACTGAGAGGAGTGAAAAAACTATTGTGTACCAGGTTAAAACTCTGAATGAGACTTGGTTAATGTAACGTGTGAGACACGATAGTAATGGAGACAGGCATCGAGTTCGGACAGTCTGTAATATATGAATTTATTTTCAGTTACCCCAGCATCAAGTCAGAACGAGTGTTTGACATTGTCATTGCAAGGAAGCCTCAACCAGGAGCTGAAGCCAACACGACAAAGGGCATCGATCCAGGAACGTTGGAACCACCTGATCAGCACAACGTCGAAGGGGACACCTTCCAACTACAGAGGGAGCTGTACGAAGACGCAACACAAGAAAGAATGTCTCCAAGTGGTCAACAGTATCTGATGCCAGCGCCGCAGTCTATCATGAGGTGGTAGATTCAGTGGTCCACAGGGATGGCCGCTCCGTCATGTCTGAGATAACATAAGGTCAGAGCTTTCCAATTCTGTTTCAAGCATGTCATTTAAATTTAGATAGGAATATGGGGGCCGTCAGTCCACAGATTAGTTATGGTGGGAAAATTTTCCTTGTAATTTAGAGCTAGGCCTCAAACTCGAACCCCGTACCTTAAGGTAGATGTTATTTGTAGAGTCCTAGTTAGCGTGTTCATATTTCATTTTGATTGTGTTATTTTAACGTACGTGTGTTTATAAGGGTCTGATCGAACTCCTTTGGTCATAGGAGATTAGTCTACAGATAGGTACGTTTATTAGATCGCATTTAGGCATTTGTTTCTGCAGACGTAGATGTGTATAGTTGTGACCAAGACGTGACCAGTAACTCACCCAGATCCACTAATAGAGCGAGCGAGTCCGAATATTTAAGAGATATGAGCCCATGATAGGCAGAAATAAGATTTGCGATTGATATGAGAGAGCCCAGCACAATTGAGAGTTTATTGAATATATTTGGAGATGTCTAGTATGGCAATGTGACTATTGCTTAATGATTAGTGTTTTTGTAGCACCAGGATTGAGCCCATGAGAGGCATAAGTAAGATTTGCGAGACTGCTGGAGTTATTAATACGAGGGCAGATAGCCCAGGTATATTTAAAAGAGGGCTGTGGCAGCAGATTACGTGAGATGTTTCTTTGAAAGGCAAGACTTTAGCCTGTCGCCCCGTTTGAGCTCATAAATTAGGGGACTGCCGCAAGTGGAGTGGTGAGGGTGGAGGTCATTGAGCTTGACGTCACAGGCTTGTGAGTTGGTCGTCTGCAGTGTGTCAAGTATGCCGGGAGGGGAAGAAATGACCTTCATGTTTTGAAAGCAGAGAGAGATTTGTTTTATGTCCTATCTGTTTTACGTAAGATTTTTACACTGGCCCGTTTGATACTTACACACGTGTATATGTTGATTGTGTCCTTTTTATTTTGTTGGCATAGGTATCTTTGACGCCTTACTCGTCATGGGACTAGGGTTCGTGACCGAGTCAGGTCATTGTACATTTTGTGGTGATTTTTGTTTGCACCGGGGTTCGACGGCGCGAGGCATTGTAAATTGTTATGGGAATTACTGTTTATGAGTAGTTAAGTGGATATCCATCTTTCTATACTTTGTTACTTACACTATTGTAACATGCTTGTTGCAGCTCACTTGTTTCCGTCAAGGCAGTGAACTGGTTGTCATCGGCTCAGCGTTATTTTACCCTGTCATAATGAAAAGCTCTATCCTTTGTAAATAATTCAATTTTATGTAATAAATCCCTATTTGTTAAACTTTGAATGCAGCGGTGTTTTCTGTTAGATATTTTTAGTTTTTTTAATTTTTAATTTAGCCAAATCTTACCTGATTTGTCACATATCCTCTTGTTTATCTTTTGTTGCCCCGTTATACCCTTGTTATCCCTGAGAAGATTGCTGAGTCGGCTGAGTGAAGAGGAGTGTGTTCAGGTAAGACTATGTGCACCAGCTCACGTTTGTGAGAGTTCTTTCACTACCGTACTCTGGGTTCGAGACCGGCTTTCGCCTGGCCGGAACTTCAGAGTCCAGTAGGGCACACTATCCTCTAATGTCAAGGATTGGTTGTGGTTGTACAATGCTTTAAATTGTATTTCATAAGGCCTTGTGGGGTATTGCAATACAGTTTCTTTCATTAAAAAGATGCTTTTGAAAATTTCATCTGGAATATATGATTTAATTTGCACTGTATTGACTGCTTCTTAAAAAAAGGTAACAGTATTAGCCCTATACTGAGTAACCTACCTGTTACTTTCTGTCAGTAATATTGTATATGCAACAAAAACTGCTTTGTAATACCCCACATTTTGCCTCTAATAATAAGGTATGATACAATAACGGATTCATCCAGATGATCGCCTTGAATGAAATCTGAGACAACAGCTTTCTTAATACGTACTCTTCAGCTGCTTATTGCATACCAAATTGTGAATGCAGACAACTTTATAACTATTATAAAGGTTGCATGCTTTTACAGGGAAGAACCTTTTTCTTCGTATACTGAGCCTGGTCCTCAAACATTAATTATATGCATGAATATCAAAGGATATATAATACTGAGTTACATCTTTGTTAGACTACATATGAGTAAAGATGAAAGAAGCATGCTTAGATCTGACAAGTCCAATTAGTAATAAATACCAGTTGATAGACTTCCTAATGCAGGATATTGCTTGTTTCATTTGATCAACCCTGGTAAAAATGTGATAGTGTGCTGAGTGACTTGTATATCTAGGATCTGCAATGTTTATAGCAGCTATTTAGTGGTAGAGGAAACCATAAAGGTCAGTGGGGAAACAGTCTGATCACTAACAGCATATCAAGTACAAAGTGAAAGAAGGTCAATCAACTGCCTGGGGGTGGGAGTTGGGAGGGGTTAAGAAACAAGAAATAAGAGAATTTTTACAGCTTCAAAATGTAATCATGAGACACACTTTCCCCCATGGCAGCATTGCATTAAGGTTCCAATATCACCATATTCCACAGGCTGGGCATATCTAGATCAAAGAACTCATTCTCACAAAGTGCTACATCTAGACTCTGGGAAAGACCAGGGCAGACATATTTATGTGATATTCTAAAAGTGTTTGTGTACTTGCAACACAGTAAATTAAGATCTGAGCTTCATCGCCAACTATCAGTGTAGCAGGTATTCTTGATCGGCAACCCAAGTTTACACAGTTTCTAGGATTGAACATCTACAGCCTGTTTACAGTCATTCGACCAGGTCACGAATGCAATGAAATGAAGCCCTCATCTATCAGAAAACCGGAGTATCCAGAGAAATAGCTGTCCTGCCTCCACTTTGTCCAGCACAAATCTTGCATAGAGCGACCAGGATTTGAATCACGGAACCCAGTGGTAAGAGGCCGGTGCAATGCCGCCTGAGCACGGAGGCTCCTAGACAGTGTGTAGGATTATTTGTAAAAATAAGTAGGCCTAGGTGAGCAAAGGTCGTCTGCAATATTCATCCCAGTAATCACTGGCCTCAGAAGAGCCATGTTGCCCAAACAGTGAGAATATGTTCTTTCTCCAATATATTGCTCACCAGCATGAGGTACTTTGTAAATCTGACAATATCCTAGAAGTAAAACATAATGCTGGGTTGATATAAGTTGAAAATTGATAGCTTACCATGTTCTTCAGGAACAACTTTTATGGTAGTTCAGAGATATAGGAGATGTACGATTACACTATACTGTAGAGATGGTATCTAAGAATTAACAATTATCATGGTTAAATTATGAAACCAATCAGGTACTTGGAATGATAAGCCTCTTCTTTTATTTTATTTATAAGCAAGTACCAATATGGGATAAATCCGGTCAAGGAAATTTGGGACGTTAAATACTGTTAAGGACTTCTTGAAAAGGTCAAGTAAAGATAGCTTTGGATGAGTGGTATTCTCTATGATGGAAACAGTAAGATAATGTTCTGAACAATATGTCAGCTCACTATAATTTATGGCTGTACACCAACGTATATCCTTGATTCACCACAACAGTTCATAAGTAGCAACAGGCTAAGTTAGTCTAATCCTGGTCTAAGTTATGTGAAAATATTTCAGCAGGCCTACATGTTCAGTACCAATGAAACATAATAACGACAGAGAGAAAAGAATAATGGTAATGTATTTGCGATTGTATGGATGCACAATAGCTGAATCTAAATTCACATGAAATTAAAGTAATAACAGGTGAAAGGACAGCAAATAGGATAAGGGAAGAAACAGAAGTGAGGTAGCCTCACATACCAGTAATGTGTAGATGGAGAATACTACTGTATAACATTGCATATTTACCTGGAGATTGAATCCTTATATGAGTACAGTCCAATGCCCCAACAACTTTGAGAAGTCGAGCAATTCTGTAAAATTCCATCTGTACACTCTAGAGTTCACGTTCGGTGTGTGGATTCTAATGAACTGAGGTCGCAGCTGTGCAATAGCCCAGGTGACTTGTTTTACAATTGAACATGTTGTTGATTTACTAACACCAATAAAATCACCAGCTGCTAGGAACATTGTCCCAGTTGCATAAAACCGCAAAGTTAGCAATAGGCGGTTCATGGGTGAGACTGCAAAATTCCTACAAAAAGAAAAAGGATACACTTGATTTCAAGGGAAAATAGGTATCCATACTTCACATACAGGCTTCCTCAGTACAAAATGTAACTTATTAGGCATATGAGTATTAAGATAATTTAAAGTATGGTATCTGAGCACATAGCAGTGACAAAAATAGTTGTAATTTAATAATAATATGTTAAATAATCTGAATCCTGGAACTGCTCAATTTTCACCACTCTACCAAAACTAACTCCTTGCAAGCTGTAACCTAACCTGTCCTTATTGAACCATGTAACCTAAAAGTCGTTCAACACAAACATGAACACAAATATGAGCAAGGGAACAAGCTAAATGTTTGATCTTTCCGTAAATCTCGGTTTGTTGCGAATGTATACCGTACCCATCTTCGCTGAACAAGTTCTCAAAATACTGTAATTAAATTTCACTTCAGAATAACACTATATAGCGTCGATTCTTAAATCTCATGAGTGATAATTGTGTGGCTCCAAGAATTATGTCGAACTACTAATACAATAACATAACTTACTGAGCACTGACGTTTCGTAGTTCATCTTCAATTAATCTCAAAAGGTAGATCACAGTCGGCTTTTTAAGCCTGAATCTGCAAAAAAACTCGGCGTCAGTCCAGATACAGAAATGATCTGGTCTCTCTCGTATCCGCCATAGGGGCGCCTAATTGGTACTAATTGTTCATCGTCATCATAATCATCAACAAGATCAACAACCTCAAGAAGCTCATCCATGATTAAAACCTGCTAACCTAAAATCGTACGGAATTACGAAACAAAATTACGTATACCATGACATACAATCTTAAATTAGTGTATCCTGCTGAGTTCTTACTTACTGCAATGCAATACCGATCCCGAATGCTGTGTCCAACAACTTGAGATAACAAGATGCAAGTAGCTGGAAATACAATAAACAGCTTTCAGCTCTCAAGACTTGCCCGGCAGGTAAAGGTTTATCGGCAGCTTCGAGAGGCCGATAATTTACGCGCCGGGTAACTACGATTTATGCTGCCGACAGCGCTACCCGGGAATGGTCGAACGGAAATATCGTTTTACGCGGAGGGCAAATTACCTGCTGCTCTACCTGGAGGTGGTAGAACCGGCCCTTTAAGTGGTATGTTCCGAGCTGTCAGGGGAGAGATGGCGTGGAATGACATTAGTAGACGAATAAGTTTGAGTGGCATTTATAAAAGTAGGAAAGATCACAATATGAAGATAAAGTTGGAATTCAAGAGGACAAACTGGGGCAAATATTCATTTATAGGAAGGGGAGTTAGGGACTGGAGTAACTTACCAAGGGAGATGTTCAATAAATTTCCAATTTCTTTGAAATCGTTTAGGAAAAGGCTAGGAAAACAACAGATAGGAAATCTGGCACCTGGGCGACTGCCCTAAATGCAGATCAGTATTGACTAATTGATTGATATTGATTGACCAGTATCAGATGAAGATTTTTTCATTGAACTTGGCGACACACCAATGTCACCACGTTTTATGCTTCGTGCGATGTATGAAACATGGGAAATAAAACTTTTCACAGTTGCAATGGCAACTGAGGAAGATGAGGAAGAGATAGCGAGTTCGAAGGAGAAAATTAGATTTGTAACAGAGGACAGGAATGAAGAAAACTCTCTCTCAATCCAAGTACAGGATTCGGTAGGTAGGCAAGAGGGAGGGGAGGGAAGAGGTAAAGTTGAGGAAGGCAGGTGGATTCATGTTTTAAGTTCGAGGAGAACGAGGGCTAAGGGTTTTCCTCAGGCAATGGGCGCAGGGGAGGTATCAGTGAGGAATTAGTATGAGTCACTGAAGGAAGAACAGCAAATGGGAGATGGACAGCAGGGAGGTGTTTAAAAGGTGTAGTGAAGAAAGAGGAAAGGTACCGGTAGAAAGAGAAACGTAGAGTAGGATATGAGAAGAGGGAGATGGAACAGGGTAGGGAGAGGGAGAAAAGAGTCGAGGAAGTGTGTTCTACAGGAAGGGAGACGAGGAGAAGTGAGGTTCAAATGAGGAGGGTGGGGATGAGGAACTTGTCATACAGCCATGTGCGGAAAGTGGCAGGAGGGTAGGGAGCTAGAGTAGAGCGTTATCCAGGAATCAGGTTAAGGCAGATGTTGAGAAAAGTAGAAGGGGTGAACAAGGGTAAGGAGAAGGTGGTAATCTTCCACGTTGCTACCGATAATGTACGGCAAGCAAGAATGGGTACTAAAGTAGTTGGGGATGTGTGGGATCTGGTTACTGCAGCACGGAAGATCTTTAAGGAAGCAGAGGTGGGATACTGTGTAGGAGGATACTGACTGGAGGGTAATTGGGGATTTAAATGAGACTACGGAATGTGTATGTGGGAAATTGCGAGAGATTTGTGGATCCGAATGGCCGGATAGGGGATTGAGATCTACGCTCAGATGGCTTTCACTTGAACTGCAATTTTACATATAAATTAGAAAGGATGTTTAGAAGTGTTAAAGGGAGGTTCATGATCAGCGGAGAACGGTAAATAGAAATGTAAACAGTCTGTGGGATGGGTTTTAAGCAATTGTCGAGAAATCTGAAAACAGCCATATAATTTTAAAAGTGGTAAGGAATGGTGAAAAGGCGCTATAATATAACAGAGAAGTAAAGAGCCTAAGAAGGTGTAGGTTAAAAAGAAATGGAGTTAGACATGATTGTAGAGTATAGAGAAATTGAAGTACCGGTAATTCATTAGGAAATTGAATCTAGCACAGAAGTGAGCTAGAGATAACATGACGTCAAGTATAATTGACAGTCATACAAATTTTAGTGAAAAATAGAATGGTATGTGTAAAGATTTTAAATAAAGTGTTCAGATCTCTGCACACGGTCATGAGGGTATATAGGGGTTGTAGTAAGGATGTAAAGAAGAGCCTAGGTCAACAACGGATAGGGTACCTGCAACCTGGGCGGCTGCCCTAAATGCAGATCAGTGGTGATTGTTTGACATATTTTAATACAAGCAAAGGAATAAACGGAAAGGTACGTATTCTTACAGAAACAGTGATGAAGATTCTGACGCTATTGTCACTGAAATAAGGAACACAATGTCAAGATCTGCTCAAAATTTAGAACGTAACTGCCTATAGAGCAGTAGCGCATCTACACATTTTTGCGCTCACACTTCAGTTTACCAGGAGTCGACTGCTGAAAAAGAAAATACCTTAAAGTAATATACAATGTTGGTAGAAATGAAAGTAAAAAATTGCCGTATGTCATAGAAAATACGATGCTGGATTATTGCCGAGTACTCAAATTCAAAAAGGTCATACTTGTAACTATACTTACTGGGTAGTATGACATACTTCCATGTCGATGTGATGAAGTTTAGTAAGGGCGAAGGAATGGGTAAAATATTTAATTCAAATTTAGAAATAAAAGAGAATATCAGTTAAAATTGTATTAAAGGAACAAAGTTAACCACAGTAAAAAATTATTATTATTATCGCTGATCTGATAATCTAATATAAGTTTACAATTATTTTGATCATAGAACACATCTCAATGTTTCATACTTCCGGCTCTGATTGCTTTGTCAAGGTAACTGGAAATACAAAAATAATGATTTATATTCACTCATTTTATACCATTATTACAAAAATTGTAATTTATTTAAACAGAAGCTGATGACCTAATGAACACCATAAAATATCATCACACAATGATAGCACTTTGTAACATATTACATTTAATTACTGATAAAACATGGAAAGAAAGTTGTTGAAACATCCAAGCCAGACCAATCCTGGTATAAATTAGGCTTACACATGTTTATTTACCAAGTGAAAGGAACATGGAAGCAGATGGCAAAGCCTCATTTCAACTAAAACATATGCTATCTAATGAAACACTCTGTTACTTGTTGTGGACGTACTAATGGCATTAATTAACAACAACCACTACAGCAAAGGACAATGGTAAGAACACAGTCACATATCTGCACCAAATCCCACATTAATTGCATGAATGATTCACATGAATATACAAATATCAGTATCATCCATATTATTACTCTAAAATCATAAGCCATTCACTGTCAAATTAATGATTCATTAATGTGATCATATTCACTGTTAGAGATCACAATGTTTATCATCATAAGTTACTTGTATATTTATATTTAGTATTTTTCTCCAGACCTACAGTACACAATGCCCATCAGTGGGATACTGTGTAGGAGGATACTGACAGGAGGGTAATTGGGGATTTAAATGAGACTACGGAATGTGTATGTGGGAAATTGCGAGAGATTTGTGGATCCGAATGGCCGGATAGGGGATTGAGATCTACGCTCAGATGGCTTTCACTTGAACTGCAATTTTACATATCACCAGAATTAAACTACAATGATATGAACAACAGATATTCATAAATGACCATGCATAACTCCTTACCGGAGATCCAGTGCGGCAATAACGGCACACAAAAAGGCAAATTAAAAATAATGGCAAGGTTAAATACAATAAAACAAACTAAAATGAAATGAAATGCGCCACTGAAAGGTGCAAAATTAAATTTAAACGAGCGACCGATGCTGGTAATCGGTTGACTTGACAATACTGCGTACCCGCTGGGGTTACGCAACATTCACCATGTCCCAGATTTGTCTGCCTGAGTAAGCTAATCTGGAACGCAATTCCACTCTTAGCAAACTCAGGCAAGATCACATTTACTGCTGAGTGCGCTGACTTTTATGTTTACACATGACACTCCTGTAACATTTAAATTTCTTAATGACATTGTTCAACTTTCTCAATCTGGTACACTGTACTATCACTGTTACCACACAATCACTGCACTATTTGGAGTTCCATACTGCAATTAATAACAGCTCTAGGCAATTCCAATAAACACACCAATTTTGCCATTCTCAAACTCTGCCTTAAATCACAGTATATTAGCCTCTATAATTTTCTCCATCCACATCTACCCAATACCGCACTTACTATTCTATTTCTCTAATAGCATACGCTTATATCTGATACATCTGTTCTAATAACTACACTATGTGCATCAAATACCAACTATCAATACACCAATTAACCACTTTTCTTAGCTTTATACCACCATAAAACTCTCCAAGCTCATACCTCCTCCACATCTCTTATTCAGCAACTTACTATGCATACCAAACACATATCACGCACAAATATCATCTAACATGTACATCTATCATTACGCCAATTATTCAATCCTCAACCTTCAATTACTTTCATGCTTCCATCATCGATACACCAACTACTCGCTTTTCTCAACCTTATACCATCATATTCATCAGTTCTTTACTTATACCAGACATGTTTCGCCAACGAATAACAGAAGATTGACATACTTCACTCCTACATCCAATAAACAACTCTCTAATTACTTTTCCAGATCTCCTTCGCACTTCCAGACTCCCTAATCTCATACCTTACCTTTCACCTCTTATTCATACTTCATACCAAACACAAATACATACCGTATACAATTAACATCAACTATGATTGCACCAATTAAAACCCTACACTGCATGGTGGGAAGATTTCGACACATAATACATATTTCACCGTAACTATAGTGAACCTTTATGGCTGATGGGACGAAGGATTGTGACATCTGTGTATGTAAGCAAGCATTTTTTATATTTCATAAAGTTGGAAGCACAAGCGGAAGCAAATATTTGAAAGTCCTCCAGAGCGGGAGGGAGTTCATTATTCGCGCTAAGTCACACGCAATAATAGCACCTATTTGTATTCTTGTGCAAATAAGAGAAGTCATACTGTTACTGGTAAGTCTTCTATTCATACCCAAATACACTAAAAAGCATTTTGATATTTGGTATAGATTTATTTTAGAAAAATAAATGTGATTAATTCGTCCCATTATGCAGTCAGATCATGTGGTGGTATGATAACTTCAAACATGGAATGACATATGCTGCTTACCTACTTTATTGCGTTTTATGTGTTTAAATGTCAACAAATATATTAATTCCGTTTTGAATAATATTTTAGGTGAGAAACATGAGAGAAAATGTAATTCTTGAGAGAGGAGATATTGCAGGCACTTGCACTGTCGAATGAAATACCTGGAAGATTTAGCCATTTCACTCTGTCAAGTGAGGTTGTCAATCACCCCAGAGCGAGGACGGCCAAGTATTGAAGTACAAGGAGAACTCGTAAAGAAGAGGAAGAAGTCCTCAGCAGCAGTTTGCCCTCCACAACCAGTCCATCATGATCGCTTGGAACAATGGCCAATTTCACAAGGACACTCGACAACAGTGCAAAATTTCCCACGTGCAAGGGAAAAACCCTTATATTTTGCGAAACGTGTGATGCAGCTTTGTGTATTACAAACAAAAAGAACTGTTTCAAGGAATTTCACCTCATGTGAGCAACCTGAAAACGGGAAGTGCACCTTCAAAACAAATATGTCGACAGTGCACGGTGGGACTAATTAGGCACGTTAGTTTTCATGCAGTAAATCTCTCAAAATCATTTTAAGAAATTTCAAACTATTTTTCCCTTACTGTGGATTAGATCATATATCTCTAGAATTAAAATGAAGAGAAAATAAAAAATCATGCAGTGTAGGGTTAACCACTTTTTCCAGCCTTGTACCACCCTAAACAAACCTCGAAACAAATAGCACTATCAAATAGTTACTATCAAATAACTCACTAATTTCTTATCCAAATTACTCACCAGATACTCACTTCTCTCAGCCTTATACCACTGCATTCATCAGATCACAATTCCTACCAAACACAATTCACATAAACAATCCTCCAAACAAATAACATTATCAGATAGCCCATTAATTACTTCTCAGATTGCACACCAACTACTCACTTCTCTCAACCTTATACTACCATATTCATCAATTCACTATCCATACCAAACGCAGTTCATATGCAAATGGTTAAAATTACCATACTTCACTTCTAAATCCAATAAACAACTCACTAATTACTTTTCCAGATTTCCTTAGAACTTTCAAACTTTCTAATCTCATACCTCCTATTCGTACATCGTACCAAGCACCGATTCACATACACTTAACGTAAAATAACCATAGCCCATTTCACAAGAATACCATGCTCATCCCTTATGTTGTCACCCTGTCTTCTGTAACAGTTTCTTACTTCTTACTAGCTTTATTAACATTTTTACTTCGTATAACAACACCCTTCCATTTCCATTTATTCTCCACATGTCTCTTAAGGTTTTATGCCTTCCTTCGTCTACTCTATCTTCGTCCCTTAAACTTCTGTTCCACCCTTCGTTCCAGCGCCGCTCTATTCTCTTCCAGGTTACCTCCGTACGTTCCCTTTCTCTATGGGCCGCCATTTCTTCACTATTTTCACTCTGCTGACTCCCTTTGCCTCTAACTTCGACTGTGTCTGTGTCCCTAGGCCTATCTACTCCCGCTCCATTATCCACTGTTCCTTTCTTATCGGTGTTTATACTCGCGCTTTCACTTGGCACCTCTCCCTGTCTCCCTTCGCACATCACATTGATACTTTAGGTATTTACACTTCTACCATCCCCATCTTCTCCAATATCACTATCTTTCACTTGTCTATCTTCCTCACTAATCGCTACACATCTCTCTGTTTCTTCGTCTTGTTTCATCTTCATTTCTAGGTCCATCAATCTATTCACAGACCAGATTCTACTCCAGCTGTTGCTTGACACCACTAGTTCCTGTCCTCTGATGATTGCTCTCAGCCCATGATGTCTAACTCGTATCATATGTTTTCTAAGAATTTTTTCGTTCCTAATCGCTTCAGATCCCATGTCCCTCTTGATCCATATTTTTTCCCTCTGCATGTTACCCACATTGCCAACCACTATATTAGCCATCAGTGTAGAAAATAGTTGTACTTTGATAGGCCTGCTGCCTCTAATTCCTCCCACTCTCTGCATGTCGTCTATGTCGGCTTCACTAAAACTGATTTTCATTTTCCCCTTAATTAGGTCCACTACTTTATAAATTGTAAGTACTTTGTCCTTCTCCTCAGGCACGCCGTATATAAATAGGCCTTTATTTCTACAATTTAGAGTGTTGGCTTCCACTTCAGCTTTCAGTTTCAGCGTCTCCTCTTCTATTCGCCCTATTTTCTCTCTTAATGCTGCAACTTCTTTGGTATTTTTCCTTACTTGCGATGCTGTGTCTTATGCCCTTTCTCAGAACCATCCCTTCATTTTTTCAAACTCCCTCGTTTGCTCTTGAATCATGTTTTTGAGTTGCTCAAAGGGGCAGACTTCTAGAACCACCTCTTTTACAACTCTTCTGATTGCTTCCATGTCTTCCCAGCTCATATTTTCACTGGAAGTCGGACCTGGGTTCAGTTCTACCCCCCAATCCATAGCACTATCATAATCACCGCCGCTGATAGCATTAATTCTCCTATCGTTTCCATTTCCATTTTACACCCTCTTGTCTTCACTTCTTCTTTCTTCCCTGCCATCCTCCTATGATTGCCCTGTATTGCTCCACACCAATCATTGCCTGTAAACTCCTCACTACCTTCCTGCACTCAGCACTTACACCCCCTTCTCCCACTCCAGGGACCCTCCACTCCATACGTCTGCACTCGCTAGTGGCTTAGGCTGAACTGATAAGTTACTTGTGCCTAATTATAATGATTACTATTATGTACTAAACTTAGGCATTATAATTCAGTATCATTATTACTGTTAGCATGATGGTGAGGAATCAGAATGATTATGACTTAATATTAGCGTTGGTTAATTACGATCCTGCGATCAGCTGACCTACTTTTGAACATGGTACCTCAGCATACTCAACTCGAGAATTGTGGAGGTCTGAACCGATATTCCACAGGCTAGAGAGAACACTACCAAGAAGATCAATAACACTACTATTTACATGGAAATAAATCACAATACCCTAGCATGGTGAGTGGTCTGGCGTAACTTTCACAAAAACATTCAACATAATAGCAATAATAGATGGTTTGGGAACTGTGGATCTCACTGAACAGGCATAAGATAATCCAAGAACTCCAACCACAGCACAACAAGATTTCGGAGAAATGCTACAAACAACATATGGGAAAGTCGATTGTCAAAATTCTTCTTCAAAATAATGTAGTACGTTTGACACTGAACTAATCAGGTTATGGGTACATGCCAACAAGATTTCCACCCTAGCCACAGGCTATTTTAAAAACATCTCAGTGATGATGAGTGATGTGCATGGGGTAATAGTTATTCGAGAATACGAAACCTGCCCTGTGGTAAAAACAAGGAACACCTGGACGATGTGCTGGGATTTACATCTTATATGGACATATTTTTCGTCATCATTGGTGCCTATGAAGAATCTTATTAACCTCATTAGAGTGCCAAAATCGGTTGCCCTCACACGTTGCATTATTCGTTAATCACCATTACTAAATACAATAGGGTTTGCTACATCATCGTAGATTCACATTACTAGCCTCACATCATCGCAGATTCACATTACTGGCCTTACATCAAGGACTCACTAACATCATCGCAAATTCATATTACTAGCCTCACATCAAGGACTCACCAACATCATCGCAGATTCATATTACTAGCCTCACATCATGGACTCACTAACATGATCACAGATACATATTACTAGCCTCACGTCAAGGACTCAGTAACATAATCGCAGATCCATATTACAAGCCTCACATTCAGGACTCACCTAACCTCCGCAGATTCATATTACTAGCCTCACATCCAGGACTCACTAACATCATCGCAGATTCAAATTACTAGCCTCACGTCAAGTACTCAGTAACATCATCATGGATTCGTATTGCTAGCCTCACATAAAGGACTCACAAATATCATTACTACCGGGCAAGTTGCGCGTGCGATTTGAGGGGGCGCAGCTGTGAGCATGCATCCGGGAAATAGTGGGTTCGAGCCGCAATGTCGGTAGCCCTGAAGATGGCTTTCCGAGGTTTCCCATTTTCACACAAGGCGAATGTTGGGGCTGTACCTTAATAAAGGCCACGCCTGCTTCCTTGCCGCTCCTAAACCTTTCCTATCCCATTGTCGCCAAAGGACCTAAATGTCATTACTAGCCTCACATACAGGATTAACTAACATCATCTCAGATTCGTATTACTAGCCTCACATCAAGAAATCAATAAAATAATTATTTTACACAGTTACAGTTTATGATGAGTAGTCATCGGATTTGTATGCATCTGCTGATATATAGAGCTCCAAAACCGACAAGGAAGTGTTTGAAGACGAAATTAGACAAATTATTGAATTTTAATGCATGTACACATATGAGATTAGTCCGTATATTTCAAATTTCGTAGTTATTGTGCATGTTTTCGAATTTTATTATGCATATTTTAACCTGTTCTACAAGCAAAGATTAAATAATTAATGTGTGAACTATTTCGGCAATGAAACAGTTGAAAAGGCATGGGTATCTCTCAAGACACACTTCGAAATCACACCAGGATCAGTCAATACGCTAGAAACACGTGGATTACATCTTGGAGGGCGTGAAGTATGAACTGAAATGTTTTCCAGGAAACCTCGGATAATGAGGATCTACAGAGAGTATTTAACACCTACACTCGTTCCCAAATCAAGTACTCTCCTGTCACATCCGTAGATGAAGAGAGAAAATTCTCCGCACTGAAACTAGGTTTAACAGACTAACGCCACCGATTTAAAGCAGGAAACTTGGAAAGGAATGTTGTAGTGCAATGCAAAACAAAGCAAACAATAAGGACTTGGATGTAATCATGCAAATTATGAATGTTATAATACGTTAATAATTCTTGTAAAACAAAATAAAGAGCGTACAACATCCATAAATTGTCCTTATTTCTAATAAATGCACCGATGATGTAAATATGAACTTTCTTAACATAAAAATGAGAGTGACTTCCGCAGGGTTAAATTGGCGTCGAAGATAAAATTTCAACATCTTAGCAAGTTGACACCCTAATGTCAATACTGTGGCGTAATAAATATCTCAAGAAAATGATTATACTCAGTACTTCGTATATGTTATTGCTATTAGGTGAAACGGAATGGAATGTGACTTTTATTCACCTAAACAAATTTAAATTGTAAATACACACAGATTTTAAAACACAATATAAATTTGTTTCGTCCAATTTTGATAAAACCCACTTAAAGCTCATGAAAAGCGCCATCTTCAGCACATATACATGGAACAATCTCGAAGTGGCTCAGTTCTTGAGTCTTCACTGAAATGAAGAATATTTTGTGTAAGCTATCTTACTGTGTATGTGTGTAGAGTATTCATTATGAAGACAGGCTGGATATTTAAAATTATTATTATTATTTGCGAATGTTTCAAATGATTGAGTCTTCCAACTTCCACGGTTTTTATTTGTTCAATTCCTCGGCCAGAGGTTTGGCAAGATTATTATTATTATTGTTATGGACACCATGGTGCTGCGATCGAACGGCTTACCACAAAACATAGAGCAGGTGAGCTTCTCGCCAGTTTGAGTCTAGAAGGGCTATTTTAAGTTCCACGACTGGATATCTTATGATACAGATGTTGATTACCATAAGGAATCTGAAATATTTGTCCTGAATGAGTAAATTTATAATACCAATATAAATGGTCCATTGATGCACATTATAAATTTTGCAACTAACGCATTCCTGGTTGACAGCGTTTCGCCCCCGTGTGCTGGGTTGGGCTCATCAGTTGGTACCTAGCACACCTACCAAGACGCATGGCTAGTGCATACTGTGGAGACCACTGCGTAGGCAACTTGGAGCCACTGGTAGAGCCAATGCACTATGAGAGACTGTCTCACAATCGAAAATTGATACCTGCTTTGCCATCAGATAATATAGATGTTGATTCATATAGGGAATCCGAAATATTTGTCCCGAATGAGTAAATTAATAATACCAATATAAAAGGTCCGTTATTGGACAATATAAATTTTCCAGCTATTGCATTCCTGGTTGCCAGCGTTTCGCTCCCGTGTGCTAGGTTGGGCACATCAGTTGGTACCTAGCACACCTACCAAGACGTATGGCTAGTGCATACCGTAGAGGCCACTGCGTAGGCTACTTGGAGCCACCGGCTGTGCCTATGCACTATGAGAGATTCTGTCTCACTACCAAAAATTAATGCCTGTTTGAGCCGGCGGCTGCAAGTAGCCTGCGCAGTGGCCTCCACGGTAAGCACTAGCCAAGCAACTTGGTAGGCGTGCTAGGTACCAACAGTGGAGCCCAACCTAGCACACAAGGGTGAAACGCTAGCAACCAGGAATGCGTTAGCTGGAATATTTATAACAGGGGTTTCCAAAAGGTGGCCCGCGAAGCCATATTGTGCGGCCCGCGAGAGCTTTAGGAAAATTATAATTTTTTAAAAGAAATCTGAAGAAAATGTACCAAAAAATATTTCATAGCTCGTTCAAAAAATTAGCCCAAGTCAGGACTAATTCATTATTTAATAATATTTCCTGTTTTTAAGTATTCACTATCTGAATAGATTATTTTATTTTTAAAAACGAAAAATCTTCTTTCATGCGAGAGCATATATTTCCGTATGGATATCATTTTCACTTGCATGTATATCTTGCCACAATTAATATAAAATCAATATTCAAACATTTGAGAATATTTGTTAATAACTTACATTTGCATATCGTCATACATATCTTAATGATGATATAAAACATTTGAATTGTCATGCAGACATATAGGATGCGCAACATTCAACTGTTTCATAATTTCCAAACTGTTTAAAAATGTTTTCGTAGAAATACACTGCGTACTTGATACAAAGAATCTTCACATTCATGTGAAACCGGTCCCAACTGCACAGAAACTGAACTCTAATCGCTAATGTTAATGAAATCTCTAAAAGACACTCGTAACAGCAGGGGGCTGGTCTGAAAAGGATGCAGAAAAATGAGCAAAATAAGTTGATAAAGAATGAAGTGAGCTGTTCTACGAGCGACGCGGGGTATCTCACAGTGCAGGATGCGGCAAGAGCGGGCGTGGGCCCCTCCACTGACCTCCATCCCCTTCACTCACGCAGCAATAGTCTCGCCCGGCAAGGCTTGCACGCAGTCGTGCTCGCTTGACATGTAGTGAAGTTTCACAAGTTACCGTACTGTGCATTTTGGAGACTCTATTCAGTTTTGAGTGTAAAGTGCTTGCCTCTTTTACGTGAATAGGAAACGAGCGGAAGCTCAGTGAAACACAAAATTGAAAATGAAAAACAGAATTTACAAGGAAAGCTGGAGAGTGACTATTTAATTACTAACAGCAGTGGGAAGATTCAGTGTTTGGTTTGCATGAAAACAGTGCCTGTGCCGAAGGAGTACAATGTTAAACGACATTACTCAACAATGCACGAGAAAAAGTATGCAGCATATAAGGAAGAAGCTCGAAACGCACTGGTTTGCAGACTTCAAAAATAAATTAAAGCAGCAAACAGGTATGTTTGGTAAAGTCTTACAAAATCATTCGTCTTCTCTGTACGCATTCTACGCAGTGTCGCTTGAACTTGCAAAGGCAAAAAAAACCTTCACTGAAGGCAGTCTTGTTAAGAAGTGCGCGATGGAATTGGCAAAGGCTTTTGGAAATGCTAAAATGGCTGAGAAATTTGAATCAGTGCTGCTTTCCAACCAAATAGTACAGAGAAGAGTCACTGATATGGGAAAACAAGTAGAAAAAGCGCTCATTAAATTGGTTAAGAAAAGCACATATTTCTCGCTATCTTGATGAAAGCACTGATCAGTCAGCTACTAATATTTGTCTGTTCTCTTCAAGAAACAACAAAAGGGGAGACATTTATGATGCTGTTCAAAGAACTTGACAGAGTTGGAGGCTTCAGTAAATGTTCAGCCATTGTGACAGACGGAGCGCCAGCAATGACAGGGGTGAAGACAGGACTGACGGGATTGCTAAAAGAAAATGGCGTAACACGTCCAATGATCCACTGTCTCATTCATCAGGGAGCGTTGTGTGGGAAATCAATTAAGGAAACGGAAGTTTTTAAACTTGTGATTACAATTATTAATAACTTAAGAGGTGGAAATTGAGCCCTTTTGCATAGAAAATTCAAAGAAGTTTCTGCCGGAAATTCACGCAGAATATAGAGACTTTCTGCTGTACAAACATGAAAGTGGCTGGGTGAAGGGAAGTGCCATCAACCTTTTTTGCAATTCGCAACGAAATCGCCAAATTTCTTAATAAGTTTGTCTCGTCAGATACCTCAGATTTAGAAGAGAAAATTCAAAGCCCAAAGTTTTTAAGGCAGTTAGCTTTCCTAAGAGACATGACAAATCACCTTAACACCTTCAAACTGAATCTTCAAGGAAGAAACCATGAGGTGTCATATATGGTGGGAACTGTTAGTGGATTTCGAAACGAATTGAAAATTTTCAAACGTTCTTTAGAAAACGATGAATTGACTCATTTCCCCTGCTGTATACAATTAGTGGCGGAGAATGACCAAGAAACCATACATTTTTCAGATTTCAGTTCACACATTCAATAGATCATTGAAGAATTAAACACATGATTCAAGGAAACTGAAAATCGGAAAAGCAGTATACAACTTTACGTGAATACTCTTGGTGCTGCAATCGAGGACTAAGAACCACAACTACAACTTGAGCTGTGCGATATAGAAGCTGATACATTCCTACAGACAATACAAGAAAAGGGATCACGTTTTTTTAAACTCCTACCCAGGGAAAAATACCCAAATTTAAGACAATTTGGACTAGAAATTACTTCAATATTTGGGAGCACGGACATATGTGAAAGTGCTTTTTCATCTATGAAATTCATTAAAAATCAGTACAGAAGTCGACGTTCAGATTTTTCCTAGCTGCGTCTTTTGAGATTAGCAACAACAGAGCTGGAGGTAGACATTTGTTCATTGGTACATGCATCTGATCGACCACTAAATTGTCATTTTTGTTTTGACTACATTATTCATTTCAGTTATTCTTGAGGCATTTTTCAGTTTGTCATTCGTCAAATATTAATTCAAATGTACTGTCATTGTTTGCTACTCTTCTTCAGAATTCAATTGTCCTAGGTATAAAAGTGTAAATTTTTAATTTCACTCCTTTATGCTGATGTTCAATAGTGTTTTCAGCAATTAAAATTATCAAACCTTCATTTCAATTGAACTATGAACATTATCTCATACTGGTACCTCTCTTCTACTGCATTTGTAGAATTTTACGAAAATTGGACTAATATTAAAGTGCGGCCCGCGCTCATACCTACGGTGGCCCTCGAGCCCTGACTAATTGGAAACCCCTGATTTATAATGTCTAATAACAGACCATTTATATTGGCATTGGATATCTTATAGAATTACTCGGAACTAGTTTGCCTTCTAGCCCGTACGTGACCATTTGCTTCAACAGCGTGCGCTTCTGGGCGAAGGACTTGATCAGTAGTATGGCTAATTCCCAGTATGCAACCGCAAGTGTTTGGTTAGGAAAGCTTTCTGGCAAAAGGCCTTGCCACAGATATTGCACCCGTATGGCTTCTCGCCTGTATGTGTTCGCATGTGTTTGTTTAGAGAGGATTTCTGGATATAGGCCTTGCCACAGGTATTGCAACAGTACGGCTGCTCACCTGTATGCGTTCGCGAGTGAATTATTAAACGATCTTTACGGCTAAAGGCCTTGCCACAGATAGTGCAGCAAAATGGCTTCTCGTCTGTATGAGTCCGTATATGTCTGGTTAGATCAGCTTTACAGCTAAAGGACTTGCCACAGACATCGCAAAAGGAAGCCTTCTCGCACGTATGTGTTCTTATGTGTTTGGTTAGATAGGAGTTCTGGATAAAGACCATGCCACATATATTGCAAAAGTACGGCCTCCTTCTTGTATGGACACGCATGTGTTTAGTTACATTGCTTATAACATTAAAGGTCTTGCCACATACAGTACAGCAGTATGATGTCTCGCCTGTATGCGTCCGCATATGTGTTGACAACTGCAAGGAACTAATGAAAATTCCCTGGCATATTAAGCACTGAAATCGCTTGTCACCCTTGTGCACCCGCTTGTGATCCCTGAGGATGCTCTTCTTTGTAAAGCATTTCTGGCAAATTCCGCTGCTTCCGCTACTGAACAGCTTTCCGCAGTGACCGCAGATGAAGGCGCTCTCAGGTGGACCGGGAGACAACTGACGATCACTACGCAAAAAGGTACGAAGGGTCACAATGTGCGGTGGACGTGAGAAAAATCATTTTTCTGTTGTTTTGAATCTAAGGCTGTATGCCAGAGCAAGGAAATTTATGTAGCTGTGAATGAACGATGACTTGGGAAATGTTGTATGTTACTTTGATTAAAATTATTAGTATTAGCATGAATGTGTGTGTGTAGAATTTTCTTTATGTCGCACCAACACTACAGGTCTTATGGTGAAAATGCGACAGAAAAACCTAGGATGGGAAGGAATCGGCAGCGACTATAAAAAATGCAAAGCCAAAGCGGTAGCCTCGTTGTTCAAATGGGAAACCAAGTAAAACCATCTTCAAGGCTGCCGACAGTGGGTCTCGAACCCACAAATTCCCGAATGCAAGCTCACAGCTTCCCACCCATAACCGCACGGCCAACTCGCCCGGTGTACAGTTTTATAGGCAAGTTGTAATGAGATTTACTGTAAAAGATATTACTACGGAAAGGGATATGACGTACGTTACCAGTACCCATGTATGTAACAACTGTCGTACGAAATGGGATAGTCTTTGAACAATTCGTGACCGTTAGAAGATAGTACGATATAAGGACGAAAGTACAATGAATGATGACTTTGATGAAAGTGAGTTTGAACGATTTAAAGGTTAGCGATCTGAAGTGCAAGCTGGAAGAACATGATAAGGATATTTACAGAACCAACGTCATGTTACGGTCACGACTTCGAGCAGTAATAGAAGCAGATGGTAAGCCTATAGATAGAGGCATTTATGAAATAGCGGGTGATGGTAACATATTTGCACAAATGTTGGAAGTTCGTAGAACGTTCTAAAAAGTCAGGCCGAAAATTTTCGATTATTGGAGAAAAAGCTAGCGAAATATTCCCAGAAAAATTTTGAAAATTATAGATTGGTAGAATCTATGATCATTTAAATTGATCACGGACTACAACAAATAGAAACTGATGTAGAGCGTAATACAACTGCTATAGAGGACCGATTTGCATTACTGAAAAAGAAATCCGAGAATGTTGCAGGGACAGTGCACGTGCAACCAGTTACCTTATGTTTGCATTACTCTGTAGTCTACGTATCGAAGACAATTTGAGGCCGCAGCTGCCACCAATGGGTGGACTAGAGAACAAAAAGGCACTGCCTCGGTTATTGCGCAGCGAGGTGATGCGTTAGATATACTCCAAGCGTTTGCAGACAGTGAGCAACCTAATTTCAATTCTCTGGTGGCCCGATTAGAGACGAGTTACGATTGTACAGACCTTCAACAAATTTACCATAGTCAACTTCGTATCAGACACCAGAAACGTGGCGAGTCACACTACAAGGATTAGCGGCAGACATCGCGCGTCTTACTCGTACGGCTTATCTTTCAGCTACAAACGAACACTTAAAACAGCTATATGTAGAGTCTCGTGTGATGGGTATATCCGACCCAGAATTCCAACGAGCCCTTCGTCTGGCGCAACCAATTAGATTAGATGATGCGCTTGGACGTGGATTTTAATTCCAATCTGCTACACAGACCTCGAATCTACAGGCGCTGTTTCGACGGGTGGATGACGATGAGCCTCTAGACGGAAAGGGAAAGAGGATAGTTTTGATAACCCAGTCCAATGAGGATGGACAAACTCGAAGTCGGGAGATTCGCAGTTGGAGTTGTGGTGAGCTTGGACATGTCAGTAGCTGATGCGACGAAGATTCAAAATTTCATGAAAACTAAAAAGGCCGGTGCTAAGGGACGAGCAAGGCGTGTCGGCCCTGCTGCCCCGAGAAAGTTGACACATGTCATTTCACTCGTACGACAGTCAGACAGTATCTCTGTTGACGGAAAAGTTAATGGTTTGGCTCGTACTTCGCTTCTGGACACCGAGGCCAAACCAATGTTGTCAATAAGGACACCTGAAACCTACGAAAGATTCTTGAAAACCGCAACCGAAGACCCAGTGAACACGTACGGCGAGAAAGAATTCAACATTGGGCTGACGAGCAACCTGATATAACATCGAGTAACAGTGGATGATATCAAAGAAAATATTACTTTTGGGATGGGTATAATGACTAAATTTGAGCTCATTTTAGATCTGAAACGAGGATGCTTGAAATACGCAAACGAAGAATTCATTCATAGAGGATGAAGCAGTCCAAGCATTCAAATTGTTTTAAGTTCAGGCGAGGTACTTCATCCCAGAAGCGATAATGTGATCGTGGTTCAAATGGATAACATACACCGAGAAGTGATGGGAATTGTCGAGCCCGCTGCCGAAGAGGATATCTGCCCAGGAGTATTGGAGGGAAGAGGTGTTGTAAATGCTAAAGATCGTCGCTATAAGACATATCCGTGTCGGTGCGACGTAAAGCAAATATAAAAAAATGCTAAGGGGCCTACTCCAATCAGAATGATGAACCTAAATGATTTCCCAGTATCATTGAAGAGAGGCACTAAGGTGGCCTGTCGTAATCCGGTATAATCCATTGTTGGTGGGGACACCACGAAGGATTCCAAGGATATCCAACACCTTTCAAAATTAACTGAGACCACGGACATACTTAGCTGACGCAGGATCAAAAGGCAAAAGTCGAAGAAATGATGTTCAAATATCAAGACATCTTCGCAATCGAGAATTGTCCGTACGAAAGGACGAGTGTCGTGAGATATAAAATAAACAACGGGTATATACTATCGAATAGACAGCGCCTACGACGCTCGCCACTATCAAGAAGAGAGGAGGCTGAGATAATTGTTCGTGACATGTATAAGCAGTGTGTCACTGAACCGTCTAGTAGTTTCTCGACGTCACCGGTGGTTTTAGTGAAGAAAAAGACGGGTCGACCAGATTTTTGTGTGGACGCCGAGACAGTGCAGTGCATCCATTATACAGAATAGATGACAATCTACACACATTTTATGATCTCAGGTGTTCTCCACGCTAGATCTGAAAAGTGGATATTGGCAAGTAGAAATGGAGGCTTGATCATACTCATATAGGCACTATACATACGGAACTGACACTAAGAACACGACGAAGACCCAGTGTGGTGGATTTAGTAAAAACTAGCAAAAGACTGCTAGGAACTGGACCCGGGCCTCTTACAGATAATACACATATAAGAGACGCAAAGAAATAAAAATATAACAGGAATAAGGGCAAGAACATAAATTTGTTATGAAGAGAAAATAAAAAAGGTCGCATAGCGAAACAAAGGGGCCAAAAATCAAATAGATTATATTAATCATACGTGGCCCATAATCAAAATACATAAGATTCATGGTTTATAGCACCTTCACACTCGCTTACCTTGATAAAAGACGTGATGAAAATTTAGGTACAAGGCTTTGGCATCCACCATCATTAAATGAAGAACATAAATTCACGTGGTTACAAAGTATTTATATTATGCACATCAGGTCTAAACAACCTTAAGTGTAGGGAGAAACAGCGTATTATCATAATATTCTCCTTTGCAATTCGTAAGGTAAAACATAAAGGTCTCAACAGTCCAAATGCACGTCCCCCGAGAATACAAGATCATTAAGTAAAAGAGCTTAAAACGGGAGAAGAGGGAAGGGTGCACCGAGCTCATAAGATTAAAGCGAAGAGAAAATGGAAGAGGGGAGGTTACCATGATTTTACGCCAAACAACTAAGATAAAATGGAAAGGCGTCCCGCAAAGAATAAAACATATTAAACTAGAAAACAGGTAAAGAAAGCCAATGACGGCAATGTGAAACAAGCAATAAATAAGTAAATTAGACCCAAAATGTATCCAGGACCCAAGGGTCAGAACGACCCATGCTCACACAGAGACCATAGAGATTAGGTCGCCGAATAAAGGAACGTATAAGATCGTCAACACACAGCACATAACAAAATAAACAACCACTCTCAAGCTCAAACAGACAAGGAGAAACAGAAAGTGGTCCATCTTAAAGAGACGGAGTGTCTCCAACATCAAAACACACAGAAACAGCCCAATCGCGTTGTTAGCTTGTATTCATACCACGCAAATGTAGTGGATATGACATATACAAAACAAGCGATAAAATACTAGAACATGAGCACAAGCGGTATGTTAAAAGAGCGACATGAGTGAAAGGAATCTGGCGGCACACAGCAAACAATCTCATACCACACATGAATCCGTGTCACCTTCTGTTCTTAAACAAACTGTTGGTGACGCGATCTGAGACTGATACATGTTCTTTGGATTGTTATTTATTATATTTGCATCTTATTCTTATGTTTATGTGAAAATAAACACAGCTCTGCACAAAACATTTTTTGGTCCTCGAAAGGCCGGATTGTTCCGGAATTTGGTTAGAACTTGGAGTTCGGAGATAATTTTGTACGGTATGTGGGTAGTGTTATTTGCTATAGACTGTAAGCATCAATATTTGCGAGTGCTTATTGATAAACCACTAATTCTTTCGTGATGCGTGTGTGCAATGCATCTTCGAGAGACTGAATCATTGTGTGACGTCAGCCTGTGATACAATCATGCATCTCAATATATTCTCTGGATACAATCAATGACCTCTAGTGCGGAGTGGACCCATTAACCAAAGAGTACTATAGAACTATACGAGAAAACTTCTGAACGAGCCTACGCTGAGCCATCTGTGTCGGACATCCAAAGCTGTTGTATTAGCACTAAATACCTACGTGAGTTAATCTGGTTTATTCCTTGTTTCTCAGTACTCCATCCTTTCTACTATGGAAGAAGCTCAGAAGAGAGCTCTTATAAAAAGACGAGCTACCATCAAAGCCCGCGTAACTAGAATAGCTACATTTGTTAATAATTTCTCTGTGGGCTCTAATCTTAACGATATAAAAGTAAGACAGAAACACTTACAGACTAGTATAGAGGAATACAACGAGATTCAGACACAATTAGAAGTTAATGACCCCAATGAACCTCATGATTTAGATCGAGAGGGATTTGAAGAATTCTATTTCCAGTTGCAGTCAAAGATGGAAACGTTATTAGAGGTTAAACCGTTGTCATCTATTAGTGAAAGTAGTGATATAAGCCATAGCAATAATAGTGATCTGAAACTGCCTGCCATTTCACTTCCTAAATTTAATGGGCCACTGTCAGAATTCATGCATTTCCATGATACGTTTAAAAGTTTAGTAATTGATAACGATGCCCTGACAGATATTCAGAGGTACTACTATTTACTGTCGTGCTTATCAGATGAGCCACATAAGTTGATAGAGAATTTACCAGTTACACAGAATAACTTCAAATTAGCATGGGAATTGATCTGTAACCGATACAACAATCCTAGGTTGATTCTGGATATGCATGTTAGACAGTTGTTATCATTGCCCTCTGCCAAGAGTGATCATCCAAAGGAGCTGAGGGCATTAATAAATCAAACGTGCAGTAATTTAAGTGCCATTGAAGTAATGAAAGTGCAAACCCCTTTACATGAAATTATAATGTCGCATTACATTTTAGAACGAATCAAAGCTTAAACCACAATTCGTGAAAACAAGATATTGAAATGCACCCTAGTGGATGCTGCAGGAATGTAAAGGAAGGAAAGATGTACCTTTCATTTCAAAAATTCCAAGGACCAAATGATTATACTTTAGTGCATACCCGCCATCTTTCAACAACAGAAATCTAGAAGATCCTATAGTGGAAAATGTTAAACAGCGCTTTGAAAAGTATTAAGATACAGCGAAAAACGATGGCAAGGGGGAGATTATAAATAATACTAATACAATTTGAATACGTGTTAATATAACTCCTGAAATTAAATACTTACTCAAAGTTACATGTTGAAGAGTGCTCATCTGTTTTCACTTAACACTGGGAACAGAACACAGTACATAATCAGTGTTTTCTGCACTTTAAACTTGCGGGTCACAATATGAATGTCACCGTCAAAATTGAACTAAAAATGTACACTTATATGGTTCGTGGTGTGGGTTACTGTAGTCACGTCCTAGTTCGTGTCCAATGGCAACGGCTGAGTGGCCTAGTAAGTGATCCTGAGATTCGGGATACCAGTTGCTACGGAATGGGAGTGGTAATCTCGGACATATTCTGAGTCATGGCCTCCCTTGTACTCAGACCGCTAGGGCTAGACAATACACCGGTGGTCCCTAACCCGTTAGAGGAGAGATCCTCACTTGGACTATGTGTAAGTAGGGTAGCATTCTGCTTCATGAATTTACCGAGGTCAGAACATTTTTAATTCAGCCTCGGACCTATGGGAGTAACGGAACCCTACTCCCATTTGACAGGTGAGGGACTCCTTATTTATTTATTTATTCACAAAGCACAAGATACAGCTACACTGAGCAAATTTCACTTGCACTGCCAACAGACTATTTAACCAACGTAAACTTTCATAATAAAATATAACAAACATAACAAAATATAAGAAGATCAGGTACACAGCCTACTAATAACAACTGTCCAAATCGAAAACCATAAGAATGTCCATATTCATAGCCAAGTCGTCGTGGGTCAAGATGGCGGTATAATCCCTTCACATCAACTTATCTTTAAGAGGCTATTTACACACCTCTCGAATACACTTTTATTCGATGCTATATCGAGTTCTTGTCTCCTGTTAATATTGTTAAAGAGCGTCGGGAGGCGGATTAGGAAAGATCGTTGAAGTATTGAGTGCTGAGTGTGGGGAATGTGGAGAAGGTCTTTGGTTCGGGTGGAGCGGGAAGGAACGCGGAGAGAGAAGAGTGAGACAAGATGTTCCGAGCGGTAATGCCCATTTAAGATCCCGTGGAGGAAACTCAGGTCAGCTACCTGTCGCCTGATGTGCAGCGGTGACATATTAATTGCCATTAATACCTGCTGCGTAGACAGATTTCTGAGCTTGGGGTTTCTGTTCCTTACAATTGCAGCAAAGAAGGACACTGCTCTGTCTAACTGCTTAGTAATGGAGGGGGAGGCTGTTGTCCAAATAGGAGAGCAGTAGTTTAAGAGAGGTTGAATGATCGTGAGGAAGAAGTGACGAAGAGCAATGGGGTCAGAAATTTCTGTGAAGCGATAGAGAATGCCTAGTAATTTCATGGCCTTGGTTGTATATGTTTCTATGTGGGTCTTAAATTGTAATTTTGTATCAAATATTACACCTAGGTCACGTTGTTGCGTAACTACGGTGATGGGCTTGTCGAGTAGGTAATATGATGTCGGTAGAGGAGATTTACGTAGTGTTATGGTCATGTGGCTGCATTTTTGTGGATTGGGGATAAGTTTCCAAGTACAGCACCAGTTCGAGAGGGCATTAAGTGAGGACTGTAGCAGAGCTGCATCTCCTGGATTCCTGATCTCCCTAAATATCTTGCAGTCGTCAGCAAAGAGTAGGGTATTGGCTGTTTCGTTGAGTTCGGACGGCAGATCGTCCATAAACAAAGAAAACAGCAAGGGGCCAAGAGTACTGCCTTGTGGGACACCGGACGTGACTGGTAACCATGAGGATGAAGTGCCTGATATTACCACTCTCTGCCAACGGTTATGTAGGAAGCCAGAAAGAAGGGCCAGAAGACTGCCATGTATATTAAATCGTTCGGAGAGTTTATGGAGCAACAGAGTATGGTCTACAGAATCGAAAGCTTTCGAAATGTCTACGTAGCAGATATCCAGCTGCGATTTAGCTGCAATGGCGTGTGATGCAAAGCTATGCAGAGTGGCTAGGTTTGTTAGACAAGAGCCACCTGGTAGAAAACCATGCTGCTTGGTTGAGATATACGGCAACGTGAATGCGAGGAGACGCTGGTGTATGATTTTTTCAAAGATAAAGGATAGTGTGGGGAGAATAGAAATTGGTCGGTAAGATGAAAAATTAAATTTGTTGCCTGATTTGAGAAGTGGAACAATATTTGCCTGTTTCCAGGTATTAGGAAAATAGCCCGCGGCAAAACATCTGTTAAATAATTTAGATAGAGGGACGCAAAGAGTACTGGCAGTATTTTTTAGGAAAAGAGGACCTATAGTGTCGGCACCGGTAGCTTTGTTGATACGAAGAGTTTGAAGAAGGTCATGAACTTCACTTGGTGTGGTAGTTATGCTTGATAGGGTTCTGTTTGAGGCTGTACCAATGGGTGGGAGCGGTTGGTTTTGTAAGGGAGGGGAGAAGTTGGAGAAGAAATACCTGTTGAACAGTTCATTGCGATCGGCGCCGTCTGCTGTTGCATCGTTGTGGTTCACGCTGACAGGAATCCGCTCCGTCCTTCTTCGTGTGTTGATGAGACTCCAGTAGCGCTTGGGATTGCTGCGGACGTTTTCAGTGACAGTGTCTACGTGTGTTTTGTAGTCTCTTCTGACCATAAACCTCGCGTGGCGGCGGATTTTAACGAAAGTATTGTGAGTGTGTGGGTTAGGGAAGTCTTTCCACAGGCGCCAAGCTCTCTTTTTATTAAACAGTATCAGTCTGGTCTCATGTGATATCCAGTGTTGATGTTTGCTGGTAGTAGCCCGTTGTGCAGGTACGAAGTCTTTAATTGCAGCTTGCAGCCAGTCGTACAGCAGGTCAAGAGCCGATTCGATGTCAGCTATTTCGAGCAGACTCCAGGGAAGGCATTCCAGGGCACGACACATTGCAGGCCAGTCGGCACGTCGCCAGATGTAGGTAGGGCGGTAGGATGTCCTGCTGTGAGGCTTTGAGGAGGGGTGGGGAAGAAGGAATGTAGCATCGAGAGACTGGTGGTCGCACAGGAAAAGGTTTCTGCCTGGGGTTATTGTTTTAAGTTCTAATGAGGAGAGTATGAAGTCCAGGGTGTTGGGTCCACGGGTTGGGTACATATTAAACTGTTTCAGTCTGAGGCCATTAATAAAACTGTCTATAAAGTATGTGTCACAGTTGTTAGCTGACAGTCCTGTAGTTGGAGAAGACCACTTTATAGACAGGTTAAAGTCGCCCATTAAAATTACTTCACCATGAGGGAGAGCTGCAATGACTGAGTCCAGGCACTGTTCAAGGTCACAGAATGGGCTGTTTGGTGGTCTGTAGTAACATCCCACAAGTACAGGGCGTCGAGGAAAGAGTAGTTCCACCCACACTAACTCACAGTTCCGTTCGAGATCTGTCCTCCGTTTACACGGTAACGCACTGTTCACTGCTAACATCACTCCACCACCTAGAGTAGCGCGATCACGACGGAATATGCTGTAATTAGCACTGAGTGGTAGTTCACTGTCACTAGCCCACGAGAGCCATGTTTCAGTAAGTCCGATCACGTCAACTTCTCTTAAGTCTGGCAGGGATAGTTCACAATCAGACAGCTTATTGTTTAGGCTTTGCACATTCTGACAATAGATATTTATGTCTGTTTTCATTTCACAAGTGGTGGGACCGGGGTTTAAGTGAACATCTCCAGCCAGTAGTAGGAGGCAAAGCAAACCCCTAATCGCTGAGCGACCAGGCCTAGGCTTGTTCGGCTCAGAGCTAGTAGGGAGGCGCCTATAAGTCTGGAAAATGGCGCATCCAGTCAGAGAGAACGCCGGAATGTAGTAGTTTCTCTCTGCTAGTAGCCATGCAAAAGGAGAACTCACTTTTTCACTTGCACACACCGATTCCTTAACTCGAATAGACCCGTGCAGAGAACCGTAAAGCGCAACAACTCTGATTATTACCACACAAACAACACAAACTGCAGCAGCACTAAGCTTGCGCGTGTCTACTCTAGCCGCCATCTTGGCTAGAAACAACTTGGCGAACGAAATGAATTCGAAGGGAGCTATCGATATTAATGGGTCTTACGATAAAATAAAGTAGAACTGGCTGAGTTAGCAAACAGGATGCATCTGGATGTGCAAGTAGTAAATGATATTCGGGTAAGGGGAGATAACGAGGGAGAGGTATGAGATTATAAAGTGTACTTGACGGGTGTTAAAAAGGGAAGGGCAGAGTGTGAGATAGGGCTGCTTATCAGGAATACTATTTCACGCAACATAGTTTCTGCTGGGCACGTAAACGAGCGAATGATGTGGGTAGATTTGGCAGAGGAGGAATTAGGATGAAAACTGTCTCAGCGTATTCACCAAGTGAGGGTACAGTTTAAGATGAAATTGAAAAGTTTTATGAAGCATTGAGTGATATCGTAGTCAGGAACAACGGCAAGGACAGAATAGAACTAATGGGCGATTTCAATGAGAGAGTTGGAAATACAACTGAAGGATACGAAAGGGTAATTGGTAAATATGGAAGTGAATGGGAATGGGAAGCGTTTGCTGGACTTGTGTGCTAGTATGGGTTTAGCAGTTATGAATGTATTCATCAAGCATGAGGCTCTTCACTGCTGGTCATGGGAAGCTAGGGGTACCACATCCATAACAGACTATATCTCAACTGAATTCGAATTCAGGAAATCTGTTAGGAATGTACAGGCTTTTCGGTGATTTTTCGATGAAACAGACCACTATCTGATCTGTAGTGAACTACTGCAAGTATCTCTAGGCCTAGGATAGAGAAAGTGAAAGTTGTCTGCAAACGAATAAGGGTAGAAAATCTCCAGGACGCGAAAATTAAAAAGAAGTTCATGGATGTAATTTGTAGGATGTTCCGAACCGTGGACGGTAAGCAGGTTCAGGGTATGGAAAGAGAATGAATGGCATACGAGGATGCTGCAATAGCAACAGCAAGGAAATGCCTAGGAACAACTGTGTGTAAAGGTGGGAAAAAGCGAACATCATGGTGGAATGATGAAGTGAGAGCAGCTTGTAAACAAAAAAAGAAGGCTTATCAGAAATGGCTCCAAACGTGGGCTGATGCAGACAGCGAATTGTACATAGATCAAAGAAAGAGAGCGAAACAAATAGTTGCTGAATTCAAAAAGAAGTTTTGGGAGTATTTTGGTAATAACCTGGAAAGGCTAGGTCAAGCAGTCATTTAAGTTGCTCCATGATATTTGTAGACTGCTGAAATGAGAGCCAGGACAATACAGTGCCAGAGGTGAGATGTAAAAAAAACGTGGGAAGCTCTAGATACTGTAAGAGCCTGTCCACTGAATCCTCCAGAAGCATTTAAGTCCTATGTTATTCAACAGACTAAGTTACTTAGACAATGAACTGTACTCTGTCTTCTAAACCAAGAAAAATGATTATATGCAAAAGTCTTGCTGCTTTCCTGGTTAGAGAGTGCCTCTCCACATTATATTATAGGAAGAAGAAAGCAAAACTAAACCCCATCCGAAAATAGAAATATGCACTTTGGAATAATGATTTTCATAAGCAACATTTATATTGGTGGTCATATTACAAGATTGTTTTCTAAATTAGCCTATTGTGTCCTGTTACACAAGAATTATAAGGAAACAGGAGAATTTGAACCTCAAAGAGTTGAAATATTAGAGTGTTTTCCAGTTGTGTGCATGGCTCTTCTATGACTAATGAGGGAATATAAGCTGGTACTGGACGGTTCTGAGGATTGAAGCGAATATTTCTTGCCACTAGTTGCGAATGTACAGTAGGAACAAGTCAATGCACCACACAGCAGATGAGAAGATGAAAAACAATGAATAAACCTTTCAGAAATCATAATTTCCATCACAAATGTGGTTTGAAGTCAAACCTTAGGCCATGACTAGCCATAGCAGCACCTGCCGATACAAAACCGTGGCTGAAAGTACAAATCTGAGCTTCTACAATCACATCCCAGGGAGCGCAGGAGTGACAATCAAAGATCATTTTATGCAGTAACCTGCAAAGGTCAGCAAAAACGTAACTAACAAATAGCCGAATGGCACACCGACAGTTAAGAGGACACTACTGTGTTAAACGTTTCATAACAGGATATATAATTAAATTGAAATAAGAAATGAAATGGTTCAACCTATTCAATACAATTAATTATGAAATGTAGTGTTACATTGTTATTTGACTAAAAGCGGTAAAGGTTTCGACCATCAATCTGGGTCATCATCAGCTGATTACAAATACAAAAACAATGCATAGGAAAACAAGAAATTAAATGGATAAGTCTTTCAAAAGCAGTTGAAGAGGCAATATAGGACAATAAGGATTAGCACTGTGCGATTTTAAATCATAAAAACCAGAAGAAGTTGAAAATCAGTTACTTATATGATCACGGCGCAAGCCCGTTGAACAGTAGCACAAGACACGCAATGTCCGGCACTGTGCTTCAAAATGTTTAAGAGGTGAGCAGTTCATTCAACCAGCCTGCATACACTGTCAGGCGCGAAGCCACAACACGATTTAATAAATATGAAGTCCCAAAAATGTGTAGAAGTCGAAGACAAGTCGTTTAATTTAAGTGAGATGCTAGCTCCTGAAGATCAGCGCAACATACGCCTACTCAATGTCTCGCACTGTGCTTTTAAATGCCGACAAAACTCAGTGAAAAGCTTAATGATCAAGGCTGCTGATGCTTCAGTTGAACCATTTCATTTTTTATTTTAATTTAATTGTGATACAGTTCAATACAGAACATTATGAAATTTTTATCTTTAAAGGATATATAATGGCGCTACTCTGTTACACCACTGATTTAATAACAATTCTGAAATAAAATTATATCATTAAATTATTATTTACCTATATTTATGAGATAGTAAATTTACTTATGTGAAGATTTCCGGCAATTTTTTAGGCTACCTCAACAAATTCAAACTTCACTTGTAGCTGCCCATTTGATTACTTTATACTAATTATATATATACTAATTATAGTAATTGTGTAAATATCTTTGCAATCAACACAATGACTGACAATGAGCATTAAAATGAAAAGTAGGAAATGGCAACAATCAACCAGTATGACCATAACACTGGAACAAACTTCAAATCAACACCACGATATCTTGTTATGCTTACAACAATGTCAAAATTTTGGTTCAAAACTATGATATTTAAGACGTAGATCTACTTAACTGAATGTTTCATTTCTACGACCCTTCTGCTTTGGCGCCCACAAATGGAGAAATTTGACTTAACTCACAATAGAAATGGACAGATCATAAGAAATGAAATCTAACCAAATTAATAATTTAAATTACGACAATATACCTTGTGTTATTGTACTAATAAATTGAGCCATCAATACATTGATTAATTAAGCTATGTTATGTAACTTGAAATAATTATATTGTTTTCAATGCCCATAAAAATTTAACAACTTTGAATTTGTAGATTTTGTTTACAATCTATAAACATGGCTTCCTCTTTGTGTCACTGTTGGTACACACACACAAAATTTCTGAGAATATCTGGAGCTAATAGTTGCAGATGGCATTTCAGATGACAAAAATATGATGAACAATAATGATGCAGTGACAGTGAAAGAAAGAATACATTTTACATAGATGCACATACGTACTGTACCGGGCGGTACACCCCCGCGCCGTTAATTCAAACTTTGCGCCAGTTGGAACTCCTCTACTGGAGGAAACCTGAACTTTAACTACTGTGTTAATTCTCAAGTTTCTCAGAAGATGTCCCTACTTGTAAATTTTGAAGTTTCTGAACTGTGTCGTTTTCGATGTATTTTTGTTTTGCCTGTAGTAAGAAGTGTGAACATTCTCCTTTAGAGGACACTACTGAAGAATTACAATGGTGCACCCTAGTGCGAAGTGAAAGAACTGTTTTTTGGAGAAATTTTGAGTTCAAAAGTTTGTTCCTTGTTAAATTTCTTTCTGTTATTGTTTAAGTTGGCTGTATAACCCTGCTCTTTCCCCTTGTTTTGAATTTAACAATCCCGAATTTCTCTGATGAATTTTCCACCAATAATGTGTTTCTTCTTCATCTTGTGTAGGGGTTTTCTTGGTTAGCCAATAAAATTTTTGTGGGAGGGTGTTCTCATTCTTGAAACGCCTCGAACTTTCCGCGAGAGTATATAAACTGCTGATTTTCGGGTCTCCGCGCCACTTCAGTAACAGCTATCAGTATGTAAAGTACGTAGCAGGGGGCGGGAAGCGCCTCTTTCTTCGGGCAGCAGTTCAACCACAAGGTAATGGCCTTTTAATAACTTCCTTTCTTGCTAGCTCAGCAGTTTAACTCTCGGGGCAGGTCCAAAGCCTTTTCCATGTAACTTTCCTTTAAAATGTAAAGACACTCGGTATCAATTCTTTCTGTTTTAGCTACAAATTGGGATAGAGAGTGCTTAACCCTCTCGAGCTCCCACTCATATTGCTTCGAGGTGAACTTATTTTCTCAACCGTTTCTTCTAGCGTAATGTAAATTGTCTTCTCATATAAGTCACCTCTTTAGTATGGGATTAGCCCTTGCATTAACGGCCTAGTGCCAAGTAGGTTTTAAACAAAATGTATTAGGAGTGCAGCTTCGCCTCCTCTCAAATTGGTATTGTCGAGGCCATGTAATATTTCTGTTTCTTCACTTAATAGGCCTTAGTAGGTTGGGTATCTTTTTACCCCTGTGTCTATGTCCTTGGAGGACAGCTGGAAAGTCGAGTTTGGTGTGGCCTTTGATAGGCTTAAACTTTGAGAGCGGATTGCTCTTTTGAAATTGATTTTGGGTGCCTCGAGGAGGCTTTATTTTGTAATTGGGAGCAAGTGCTCCTGAACATGATTGGGGTCTTCTGCCCCTTTGTCGAATCTTGTTTTTGGGTAAAGTTGGGCTAATTGCTCAAGAATTGTGAGTCTGGGGCTCGAAGCCCAAATCCTGTGAATACTGTAATTGTACATTTGTTGCCTTGCTACTCTGTACCTGCCATTCTTGTTATTTCTTGATTTTGCTAAGAAAATATAACCTTGTTAAATTTTATCTTAACCTTAATTTCGTATTTTGAGACCTGTTCACCCCCGCACCTTCTTTCACCTCTGCACATCCACGAAAACTCGGTAACAAGTGGTAGCAGAGCGTGGTTGAATGGGTCTCAATTTAGCCCCTTTTGACGGCTAAACATTGCTTTGATTCGAACTCTAACAATTTTCTCAGTTGCTGGAATTTTTTGATTTTCCCTTTTTCAAAATTGTTCTGTCATCATGTCAGGCCCACGCGAGGTTCTTCATCCTTTCTATTTGCGTAAAGAGGAATTAATTTATGAATTATCTCTCAGAAACGTTCAATCTGGAGGCACGGTTGCAGTCAACTCCAATAATAAGCTAAAAGATTCCCTTGAGTTGCCTATTACCATCCCGATTTTGGGAGAAAAAGAGATTGACGACGCTCTCTCCACGATCAATAACAATACTACTGAGCTAGCATCTGTAGTTAGTTTTTTTGAAGTAAGTGATCCATCTCTTAATCAACTCAAAAGAGTACAGGCTAGGTTGTACCACTTTTATAATAGGGTGTGTGATCTATTGTCTCTGAAGTTAAATGACCTTCAGGGTAAGGAAGCTAGTGCCCTTGCTGAAAACTTGTCCGAAATGTCTAGTAAAGTTAGTCAGTTGTTATCTGGACCTGTCATCCCTAAAGTCGACCAACCTATCGTAGTAAATACTGTTAGTGGGGAGGACTCCTCAAAAGAGGAAGGAAGTAGTACTGAGGCGACTACCCAACGTACATACTATGTCAGATTGTCGCAAGTCCATTCCTCTCTTTGTGTTAAATAATGCTCCTTCTGAATCTGCTTCTCCGCCAATTAGGCCCCTTCCTACTACGTCTCCGGGTTTCAGCAGTTTACCCCATCCATTAGCAATGTTGCTCAGAGGTATTTCTAAGTTTTCTGTTAACACTACCAGCGAAGTTATTTCATTCTTAAGGTTTTTAGTTGAATTTCAGGATCATGCCCTTGTTTTTTCTCTTTCTCCATGTCAGATTTTGCAAATCATCTATCCCTATGCAATTGGTATTCTCTCAGACAAAATAGTAAGAGCCATTGCCGAGCAATCATCTATTGAAGACTTCCACGCCCACTTGCTAGCTAACTTCATCCCGGCTAGGGCAAGGTCCTCACTTATTCAGAAGTACTATTATCGTGTACAGCGGTTGGATGAAAACTTGGCAGATTTCATCCAAGATATTAAGTTCTATACTAGGGTGTTTGCTCTTCACTTCCCTGAAGATCAGATTGTACAGGCTATTGTGGAAGGTATTTCACCATCCTATAGGTCATATTTGTGTTTTGCGGCGTGCCCGCAAACCTTCTCTGAACTTGAAGCATTGGCCGTCTCAGAGGAAGGAGTTAGATACGCCGATTCCTTGCGTGTCGCGAAAGAACCCCCTCCTTCTTTTAGTAATCCTCGGCCTCCACCTCGCCGACCAGTCACACCCCGTAAATGTTATGCTTGCGGGTCGCCTGACCATCTTCGCAATAAGTGTCCATTGATCAAATCTAGTAGGGCAAATAATGGAGCTGGTTCATCACAAGGCTGTTTTAAATGTGGGGCTTTCTCACATATCGCCAAGAATTGCCCAAATTTGAATAGCACCCCCTCCTGCTCAACTTCTGGTGCAACTTCCACCAATGCCAATAAGAATAAGTGACTAGTGGCTTCGGCTGAGTCGACTAATCCATCTTCCCGAGGCTCAGCCCCTGGTAAGCAGGTCGAAAATTCAGGGAAAATTCAGTCTTCTAATTTATCTTTTGAATGCCCCAAAGAATGTCTTAGGATTGCGGCGGATACTCCCGCACCTGTGCCTTTTCTCAAAATTGAGTTAAATAATGAGCCTATAACAGCTCTATTAGATTCAGACAGTGTTTGTTCTATTATTTCGGCTGAATGGTATTCAAAATTGAAATCTGTTTGTAAGCTTCCTGACTATTGTTTGTCTGCGGTCCAATATGTTTCGGCTAATTCATCTCCATTAGAAATTCTAGGTTCTTCATCGAAAGGGCGGTAGCAGCCTTTCGTAGTTGCAAGGGCGGCAGTCTAGATGATTGACTGATACGGCCTTGTAATAATACTCAACATGGCTTAGCTGTGTTGATACTGCTACACGGCTGAAAGCAACGGGAAACTACAGCCGTAACCAACTCCCGAGGACATGCAGCTCTCTCTGTATGAATGATGTACTGATGATGGCTTCCTCCCGGGTAAAATATTCCGGAGGTAAACTAGTCCCCCATTCGGATCTCCGGGTGGGGACTACACGAGAGGGGGCGATCATCAGGAAGATGGATACTGACATTCTGCGAGTCGGAGCGTGGAATGTTAGAAGTTTGAATCGTTGTGGTAGGTTAGAGAATCTGAAAAGGGAGATGGATAGGCTAAAGTTAGATGTAGTTGGCATAAGTGAAGTACGTTGGCAGGAAGAACGAGATTTTTGGTCAGGCGACTACCGAATTATCAACACAAAATCAAACAGAGGAAATGCAGGAGTTGGTTTAATAATGAATAAGAAAATAGGGCAGCGGGTAAGCTACATCGACCAACATAGTGAAAGAATTGTCGTCAAGATAGACACCAAACCAATGCCCACCACAATAGTGCAGGTCTATATGCCTACTAGTTCAGCGGATGATGAAGAAATCGAAAGAATATATGAGGAGATAGAAGATTTAATACAATATGTAAAAGGTGACGAGAATCTAATTGTGATGGGAGACTGGAATGCTGTGGTAGGCCAAGGAAGAGAAGGTAGTACAGTAGGAGAATTTGGATTGGGACGAAGGAACGAAAGAGGAAGTCGTCTGGTTGAATTCTGCACTGATCATAATTTAAGGTATCAAATAGACTTCATTATGATTAGGCAGAGATTCAGAAACCAGGTGTTGGATTGCAAAACTTTCCTAGGAGCAGACGTGGACTCTGACCACAACTTGTTGGTCATGAAATGCCCTCTGAAGTTGAAGAAATTGAAGAAAGGAAAGAATGCAAAAAGATGGGATCTAGACAAATTGAAAGAAAAGAATGTGAGGGATTGTTTCAAGGAACATGTTGCATAAGGACTAAATGAAAAGGCTGAAGGAAACACTATACAGGAAGAGTGGAGAGTCATGAAAAATGAAGTCAGTAGGGCTGCTGAAGAAATGTTAGGAAGGAAGAAAAGATCAACTAAGAATCAGTGGATAACTCAGGAGATACTAGACCTGATTGATGAACGACGAAAATACAAGAATGCTAGAAATGAAGAGGGCAGAAAAGAATACAGGCGATTAAAGAATGAAGTGGATAGAAAGTGCAAGGCAGCTAAGGAAGAATGGCTGAAGGAGAAATGCAAGGATGTTGAAGGCTGTATGGTCCTGGGAAAGGTAGATGCTGCATACAGGAAAATCAAGGAAACCTTTGGAGAAAGGAAATCTAGGTGTATGAATATTAAGAGCTCAGGTGGAAAACCACTTCTAGGGAAAGAAGAAAAGCAGAAAGATGGCAGGAGCATATCCAACAGTTGTATCAAGGTAAAGATGTAGATAATTTGGTTCTGGAACATGAAGATGCTGTTGATGCTGATGAAAAGGGAGACCCAATTTTGAGGTCAGAGTTTGACAGAGCTGTGAGTGACCTCAATAGGAACAAGGCACCTGGAATTGATGACATTCCCTCTGAATTACTGACTGCCTTAGGAGAAACCAGCATGGCAAGGTTATTTCATTTAGTGTGCAAGATGTATGAGACAGGAGAAGTCCCATCCGATTTTCAGCAGAATGTTGTTATACCTATTCCCAAGAAAGCCGGTGCTGACAGGTGTGAAAACTACCGCACCATTAGTTTAGTATCTCATGCCTGCAAAATTTTAACACGTATTATTTACAGAAGAATGGAAAAAGAAGTTGAAGCTGAGTTGGGAGAAGATCAATTTGGCTTCAGAAGAAATGTAGGAACACGTGAAGCTATCCTGACTTTACGTCTGATCTTAGAGGATCGAATCAAGAAGGACAAGCCCACGTACATGGCATTCGTAGATCTAGAAAAGGCATTCGATAATGTTGATTGGACCAAGCTATTTATGATTCTGAAGATGATAGGGATCAGATACCGAGAACGAAGAATTATCTACAATCTGTATAAAAATCAGTCTGCAGTGATAAGAATCGAGGGCTTTGAAAAAGAAGCAGCAATCCAGAAAGGAGTGAGGCAAGGCTGCAGTTTGTCCCCTCTCCTTTTCAATGTTTACATGGAACAGGCAGTAAAGGAAATCAAAGAGAAATTTGGAAAGGGAATCACAGTCCAAGGAGAGGAAATCAAAACCTTGAGATTTGCCGATGATATTGTTATTTTATCTGAGACTGCAGAAGATCTCGAGAAGTTGCTGAATGGTATGGATGAAGTCTTGGGTAAGGAGTACAAGATGAAAATAAATAAGTCCAAAACAAAAGTAATGGAGTGCAGTCGAACGAAGGCAGGTGATGCAGGAAATATTAGATTAGGAAATGAAGTCTTAAAGGAAGTAGATGAATATTGTTACTTGGGTAGTAAAATAACTAACGATGGCAGAAGTAAGGAGGACATAAAATGCAGACTAGCACAAGCAAGGAAGAGCATTCTTAAGAAAAGAAATTTGCTCACTTCAAACATTGATATCGGAATTAGAAAGATGTTTTTGAAGACTTTCGTGTGGAGCGTGGCATTGTATGGAAGTGAAACATGGACGATAAGTAGCTCAGAAAGAAAGAGAATAGAAGCTTTTGAAATGTGGTGTTACAGAAGAATGCTGAAGGTGAGATGGATAGATCGAATCACGAATGAAGAGATACCGAATCAAATTGGTGAGAGGAGATCGATTTGGCTAAATTTGACGAGAAGAAGAGATAGAATGATAGGACACATCTTAAGACACCCAGGACTTGTTCAGTTGGTTTTTGAAGGAAGTGTGGGGGGTAAGAACGGTAGGGGTAGACCAAGATATGAATATGACAAGCAGATTAGAGCAGATGTAGGATGCAGTAGTTACGTAGAAATGAAAAGGTTAGCACAGGATAGGGTGGCATGGAGAGCTGCATCAAACCAGTCTATAAACTGATGACTCAAACACAACACAGGTTCTTTAAATGTCAAAATTCGTATTTTTAAATTTACGTGGAAAGTTAAATTGTTTGTGGCCAAGCACTTGTCTTGCCCCATAATATTGGGAGCTGACTTCATTTCTCACACTGGTCTTGTGCTCGATCTTCAGAGTAGGTCGTGCACTTTCAAATGTGCGTCTAATTGTAAAATCCCATTATTGAAATGTAATTCTGCATCATGTTCATCTATTTCGCCTACCCAGGATGAGATGTTGTTAGACCTTAGACATCTACCTGAGGAGCAGGCTGATAGTATTCGCAAGTTGTGTCAGTCGTTTCCAGAGGTGTTCTCTGATACTCTTGACGTTACTGACCTGATCGAATACAAAATTGAGGTCACGGATTTGATTCCTGTCCGTTTTCCACCTTATAGGCTATCTCCACCTAAAATTAAGGCATTGAAAGAAATCATTGATCAAATGTTAAAGGATGGTATTATTACGCCCTCTAAGTCAGCGTATTCTTCACCTATCTTTCTAGTCCCGAAACCCCAAGGTGGCTTCAGGCCTGTCATTGATTATAGGGCTCTCAATCGGAAGGTGGTGTTACAATCTGTGCCCCTTCCTGACCTTCATTCTTGTTTTTCATGGTTTCGTAAAGCTAAATTCTTTACCATCTTGGACCTGAATCAGGCCTATAATCAAATTCCCCTAGCGGAAGAGTCTAAACACCTTACAGCGTTTGCCACCGATTGGAATTTGTATGAATACAACCGCGTGCCTTTCGGGCTCCCCACGGGAGCAGCTGTACTCACTAGACTGCTAGATAGGGTCTTCTCCGACATCAAATTCGAGTACTTGTATCACTATCTTGATGATGTCGTATTTTCGGAGACTTTCGAAGAACATCTAGAACATCTGCGAGAAGTTCTCAATCACCTTCGTAAGGCTGGGTTAACTGTGAAGTTATCCAAGGTTGCCTTCGCTAAGCCCTCCATGTCATTCCTAGGGCATATTGTGTCGCCTGATGGTGTTGCAGTCGATCATTCTAGAACACATGCCATCCGTGATTTTAAACCTCCCAAGGACATCAAAGGTATCGCCAGGTTCATTCGTATGGTGAATTTCTTCAGGAAGTTTATTCCTAACTTCGCTAATAGAGCGGCACCCTTGAACCTTCTTCGTAGGAAAGGCATCAAATTTGAGTGGGGATCTTCTCAACAAGCTGCTTTTGAAAATCTTAAATTAGCTCTCTGTAATGCCCCTGTCCTTGCTATGCCTGATTTCTCGAAGAAATTCATCGTCCAAACCGACGCGTCGTCGGCGGTAGCTGCAGTCCTTCTTCAAGAGACTGAACTAGGAAGGCGACCCATCGCCTATGCATCTAGGACTCTATTGGCTCAAGAAGCCAAGTATTCCATCTATGAGCTCGAAGGTTCGGCAGTCTTATTTGCCTTAGAAAAGTTCCGTCTCTATCTGGAACATGTCAAATTCGACTTGGAGACTGATAATCAAGCCTTAAGCTGGGTCTTAGGTAGGCCGCGTCGTACTGGTCGTATAGCCCGTTGGGCCATCCGAATTTCTGCCTTCCAATTCGACGTTAGGCATATCAGAGGTACTGAAAATGTTGTCACAGACGGACTCAGCCGTATGTTTTCCAACAACGTCGAGACCCATGAACCGGTCGATAGTTCATCACCTCCCGAATCCATACTACCTGAGGTTAATGCCATCTTAACAGATGCTCCCATGCTCTTTAGGGACATTCAGAAATACCAACGTGAAGATCCGACGCTGGCTGTGATAATGGAAACCCTTTCTTCTGGGTAACATGTTGTCCCTTATGTCTTGAGGAATGGTGTTCTATGTTGCCCTTCGAGGCATGATAAGACGATGAAAGTTGTCGTCCCAGCTGTTCTTGTACCTATGATCTTCAAGTACTATCATGAGACCCCAATAGGGGGGCATCTAGGCATCTTTAAAACTCGTGAAAAGATTCGTGAAAGGTTCATCTGGAAGGGTATGGACGGTGAAATCCGTGAATTAGTAAAGGCTTGTAAATCTTGTTTGCTTAGTAAACCAACCATGTCCACCAAGGTAGGCCTTTTGTCTTCTCATCAAGCGTCGCGCCCTATGGAACGCCTGTATATTGATTATGTAGGACCCTTCCCCCAGTCAAACGGGAATGCCAACAAGTTCATCTTTGTATGTGTAGATGGTTTTACAAGATTTTCGTAGTTATTTCCGACTAAGCTGGCTACCGCTCAGTCCACCATTACTTGTCTAAATTCAATCTTTGCTTCTTTTGGTCCATGTCAATATATTGTGTCTGATAATGCTAAGGCTTTCACATCTAATCTATTTCGTAAATTCTGCTTTGACCTGTCCATTTCTCATGTGACAACTTCTGCTTATTACCCTCAACCATCTCTGGCTGAACGGGTTAATCGTAATCTCAGGTCCGCGCTTATTGCCTATCATCATGAAGATCATTCTAGGTGGGACACGTCCCTGCATTGGTTAGCTTTTGCTTTGAACTCGGCTGTTCATGAATCACATAAGTTTACTCCAGCTTCTTTAATGTCCAAGTTTGTTCCCAACACGCCGCTCTCTAACCTCTGGTCTCTGAGTGACATTCTACCTGAGACAATAGATCCCGATAACATTAAAGATCTTTGGAAGAAGGCTAAAGCCAATCTTAAAGTGTCTCATGAAAAGATTAGGGAAAGATATGATCTTGGACGGTGACCCACCAATTTGAAGGTAGGTGACCAGGTGATGGTCAAAAATTTTGTTCCCGCGGGCAAGCTTGCCCCCAGATTTCATGGGCCGTGCACTATTCTACATTTCCTTACGCCGGTTACGTTGTTATTAAGTAATCCAGCCATCGAGAGGATATTTAGGGTTCACCTGTCACAGGTGAAACCGGTGTAATTTCTGTGCTAACTAGCTTCATATAATCTTGAAAGAAATATGAAGGTTATATTTTTTGAGGGGTTTCACTTTTAAGGCCTTCTGCCCTTTCAATAATATTTTTTATATTTCAGCATTAATTGTAAACCTTCCCCGATCAGTTAAACTGCCATCCTGTCCTTACCATGGCCATTACCACGCTCCCGTCTCCTGCTAACATAACACACAGTGGCTTGTATATGAAATGAATATCTCCACGCCGCTGGCCCCTCAACCTCTCCACAAAGCCTGTGCCCTAAAATAAATGATGATGGTCCAACAAAATTCTGCCGCCGAGCTTTAATGTTTCAGTGCCCCCGCAGCAGCGCGGCGCCGTACCGCCACTGAGGTGGGGTATGGGCCCGCTCCTCTTCAGTGAGGCCAACCTGTGTACGGCGAGCCGGAGCCCTCCTCCCGGCCAAGGCTGATGTGCGGCGCACAATCTGCAACTTGCCCGCGACCTGCATGTTCGCCGCGGGCGCGGCATGCTTCAACTCCACGGCTCCTCTCATAGTGCGGGCGAGCGGTATCTCAGGGTACTTGAGGGGTCCGAGCGCCCTCCTCTGAACTCAAGCAGCGGCGGCTGGTCTGGCCGTCAAACTTATCAACGTTTAAAGTACTTATTCAGCTATATGCACATTCCTGTTCAACAATTACTACCTTTTTTGGATTTTACTGCAATATCTGGTGGACTTACAAAATTCTTCCTCAACTTTAAAAACTAAAAGTTTCCTTCTGAATTCAACTTCTACAAACATAAAGACATTACTTCAAAAGTTACTACAAGAATTCTGAAACCGGATCCAATCATTTTAAGAAAATTTGTTGGTAAATACTTCTGCAATTAATTTTTATTTCAACAGTATAACTTGGACCTTGTTTTAAAACAAAGTTTATGTTCTTCGGTGTTACCCCTTGGAGGGACTTTTGGGGGGGGGGAGGGGGGAGGTCTGTACCGGGCGGTACACCCCCGCACCGTTAATTCAAACTTTGCGCCAGTTGGAACTCCTCTACTGGAGGAAACCTGAACTTTAACTACTGTGTTAATTCTCAAGTTTCTCAGAAGATGTCCCTACTTGTAAATTTTGAAGTTTCTGAACTGTGTCGTTTTCGATGTATTTTTGTTTTGCCTGTAGTAAGAAGTGTGAACATTCTCTTCTAGAGAACACTACTGAAGAATTACAATGGTGCACCCTAGTGCGAAGTGAAAGAACTGTTTTTTGGAGAAATTTTGAGTTCAAAAGTTTGTTCCTTGTTAAATTTCTTTTTGTTATTGTTTAAGTTGGCTGTATAACCCTGCTCTTTCCCCTTGTTTTGAATTTAACAATCCCGAATTTCTCTGATGAATTTTCCACAAATAATGTGTTTCTTCTTCATCTTGTGTAGGGGTTTTCTTGGTTAGCCAATAAAATTTTTGTGGGAGGGTGTTCTCATTCTTGAAACGCCTCGAACTTTCCGCGAGAGTATATAAACTGCTGATTTTCGGGTCTCCGCGCCACTTCAGTAACAGCTATCAGTGTGTAAAGTACGTAGCGGGGGGCGGGAAGCGCTTCTTTCTTCGGGCAGCAGTTCAATCACAAGGTAATGGCCTTTTAATAACTTCCTTTCTTGCTAGCTCAGCAGTTTAACTCTCAGGGCAGGTCCAACGCCTTTTCCATGTAACTTTCCTTTAAAATGTAAAGACACTCGGTATCAATTCTTTCTGTTTTAGCTACAAATTGGGATAGAGAGTGCTTAACCCTCTCGAGCTCCCACTCATATTGCTTCGAGGTGAACTTATTTTCTCAACCGTTTCTTCTAGCGTAATGTAAATTGTCTTCTCATATAAGTCACCTCTTTAGTATGGGATTAGCCCTTGCATTAACGGCCTAGTGCCAAGTAGGTTTTAAACAAAATGTATTAGGAGTGCAGCTTCGCCTCCTCTCAAATTGGTATTGTCGAGGCCATGTAATATTTCTGTTTCTTCACTTAATAGGCCTCAGTAGGTTGGGTATCTTTTTACCCCTGTGTCTATGTCCTTGGAGGACAGCTGGAAAGTCGAGTTTGGTGTGGCATTTGATAGGCTTAAACTTTGAGAGCGGATTGCTCTTTTGAAATTGATTTTGGGTGCCTCGAGGAGGCTTTATTTTGTAATTGGGAGCAAGTGCTCCTGAATATGATTGGGGTCTTCTGCCCCTTTGTCGAATATTGTTTTTGGGTAAAGTTGGGCTAATTGCTCAAGAATTGTGAGTCCGGGGCTCGAAGCCCAAATCCTGTGAATACTGTAATTGTACATTTGTTGCCTTGCTACTCTGTACCTGCCATTCTTGTTATTTCTTGATTTTGCTAAAAAAATATAACCTTGTTAAATTTTATCTTAACCTTAATTTCGTATTTTGAGACCTGTTCACCCCCGCACCTTCTTTCACCTCTGCACATCCACGAAAACTCGGTAACATGTACTATAAACAAATACATTTCAGAAATATCTAGATCTAATAGATATTTCTTTCTGTAGATATATATTCAATAAAACTACATTGAGGGACATCAATATGATCTTAAAAGTTCCTGAATATTTTGGATAATTTTAACAAATCGATTTTCAATATATCAGAGTATAAACACAACCTTGTAAAGAAAGGACGAAACTGATGAATATGGCCAGTTTTTGGAGATAAATTATCCACAACTGAACACAACAGTGAATAGGTACAACCTTATTCCATTTTGTATAGGGTTTGCGGTGTACATACCTTGTTTCTTCTTCGATGTACGGAACAAGCTGATCAACAGTGTGTTGTTCAATTAATATTGCCTCCTTTGTGTCTTCAGAAGGCTGTAAGTAAGAAATAAGAAAAGTATAATAAAGAAGTGAGGAAAAAATTATAAACAAGAAACAGCTGAGAAAATAATTTTCATATTGGCACAATAACAGTGTAAGTAATTTATCTCCCAATGTAAAAATATAAGAGGGTGAAGGATCAGACAAGTGATAAGAGAGATAAGAACATGAATAGAAACATACAATAGGAAAGCACTAGACGAGGTAGCAATGTAATACGAGAAACATGAAAGAATGAAGACTGTCTCAAAATCCTTACCTAATACCATTCCTTGCTCCCTTTTCACTTCTTTTGATTCCTATTTCCATACTGACTAGCTATTTTCTTTATCCTCTTACATTCACATTCTCCTGTTCCAATCTTTCTACACATGACTTGACTTGTTGCTTCCTTTCCATGTTCCTATATACGTTCACTCCCAAAACACATCAATGTAATATCAAATAATCCTGGATTATTCATACCAATTTCCCAACAAGTGGACAATGCTTACATCATAACCATAGACATATCCGTCATCCCTCTATGTACATCACATTAAGATGAACAAACATAAATTCATGAATTAATACATAAATAAATAAATCAACCATAAAAACCATCAATCAACACTGATCAGCATTTAGAGCTGTCACACAGGTGGCAGAATGTTTATCAATTGTTTACATAGAAAACAAATTTTGAAATTTATGAAACAACTCTCTTGGTGAATTATTTCTACTGCCAACTCCCCTTCCTATTAATGAACATTTGCCAATATTTGTCCCCTTGAATTTCAAATTATTTTCATGTTGTGATCTTTCTACTGCTTTATTCTGACATTTAACTCTAAAACACATCTCTAATTCAAAGAAAAAATATTTGCATCCCATCAGCAAAAGGGACGGTAAAGAAACCACACTCATGCACGTCACAAGTGTTGCAAGTTGAATGCTGATACTTCTGTACAATTAATGTGAAATACAACAAGGGTGCATGTAACCCCGACGCACCCATTCCTTAACATTGGAATAGACTATTCTGGACCAATTCTCATAAAAAATTAAGTGAGGTCGAACAAGACCACACTGCCTAGCTACCAAGGCTGTCTACATAGATATGATACCTGATCTGACCACAACTACATTTGTCACTGCTCTTTGTCAACTTCATTCTCATAGAAATCAACACCTGAACATTTACAGCGATAACAGCAAGAACTTCTTTGGAGCAGCTAAAGAAATCAAAGCAATTCTGCAAGACAATCCTCAGAAAGAACAATACTACACTGCAACTGCAGGCATGCGACTGACATGGCATTTCATCCCTCCTGCAGAAACACACTATGGAGGAATCAGGGAAACAGCTGTCAAGAGTCACATATATCACCTCAGAAGTGTGATGGTAGTTATTGATTCACTTACAATAAAGTGACCACTCTTGCAACACATACGTCCTCTCAGCATAGTTAAATAATAATAACCCTTCCGACAATTCTTACCTAACTACCATATTTTCTCACATAATTAACACCCTTGTATAATTTATGCATCCCAATATTTTTGCTCGGCAGTAAAAAGAGAATGTATCTTACAGCAAATTTGTGTTTGAAGATATTTATGCAGTCAAATGTATTAGTTGCAATAATGCCACTTCCCAAATGATATGCAGTAGAGTTCCTTGGAGCCATCCCACCTGCTACATCTTATCTAATGCAAGATCTTGGAACAAGTTGATAGAGATATGAAAATTAGACAAGTAAAACAGCCAATCCCATCAAAAATATATATATTCCATAGTACTATCAAACATACACATCGAAATGAAGGGTCAACCATTGGTATCTGTTGAGCCACATTCTAACCATTTTCATTATATGACAATGCCTTATCAAATTATGTACATTACCTCAAATGAACAATCTTCTGTTGGCCCCGGCTCTGTTAAATCTGATTTGTCTTCTTTTTTCAGAGGTATAATTTGTGTTACATGTTCAATATTTTCCTGTCGAAAATAAGATATATTAGGTAAGCAGATATTACACTTCTACAAATAAAGTCACCAACAAAAGAGCATGGTAATTCATTACCTGCCAGTTTTACAGTTATTTTCAAAATTTCACTAATGTATACGGAAGGTTTCTACCAGGAGACAATTCTTAAAACCACAGACTGTATTGAGATTTGTGTTTCAGAGCTTCTGTCATGATCTATTAGGATGTGATGAAAGGAAGACACAATTAACATTTGGAGAACTTTCATTTCTTATTATCACACCTAACATCATGGAAACAACAAGAATGTTATCCAATTATAAACTGAGAAAAGTTTTCCAGGCATACCAGAAGATACATTGCATCCCACCAGAGATGGAATTGGAGCCATCTTGCACAGAATTTTGGAAGTAGGCAGCCATAGACATAAACACTAACTCATATGATCTGTTTTATATGTCCAATCATTTCAAAATAATGTTAGAAGTTGTTAGAACCACTTAAAAATGTTAAAACTGTTCTCAATCAGTTGAAAAGTAGTGAAATATAAATTCTATATACTCAGCATAGAGTTTTGTTCAGAGACAGATTAAAATACCTTGAAATATCTGAAGCACATTCTCTACTCTGGTTTTGCTGAGCTCAAAACGTGAAGAAAAAAAAAACTGAAAGAAGCAGGCTTATCAGTCATATTCCAGGGAAAGATGTGATGTGGACCACACTCAAAGCAACTATGAATGAAATGTGTTATGACTACAAGGATGTTATGTAGTGTTCCGTGAAGAACTGTGGAGATGAGAACACTCATCAGTGCTGAGCCAGCAATGTTGGCAAGTACATCTGCTGTTTCAGAGCCTCTGTCATGATCTACTAGGATGTGATGAAAGGAAGACCCAATGAAAATTTGGAGAACTTTCATTTATTATATGACAGTCTTTAAAAGGTATATGTCTTGGGACATTCAATGTATCATTTAGAATAACTCTGCACATTTATGAAGAAAAAAGTTGTTTCCGATATTGGCACACATTTCTCGAAGATAATTTTGATATTTTTACAAGAGGCGGCAGAATGATGTGCAGGAATTCAGTATAACTACAGACATGTGCTATGATAATTCAGCTTCTTCAAATACCTCTAGACTGAACCCTAGTCACACTTGCCAAAACGAAATAAGCATGTCATCACTTTACCCTCTGAGCTATCGGATGAACGGGCACTGAACTGAAAGCCACACACTCAAAGATCGCAATGGTCTGAGTTTAGAGTAGGAACAAACAGAGCAAGGAAAGATGATAAAAATATCTCACTTCTCCAAAATCTTTGACTGCATCTCTGCCTTCAATAAAGTGTTTGCTTTAGACATGCTATACTGTGACAGTATTTTAATATGTGCTCACCCAACATTAGTAACACTGTATTGTCCCCGTTAAAATTGGCGATATTACGAATATTTTAACAAGTGGAAAGCAAAAATTTTATTGTCTGCTTAAAACCGCAGCATGTCATTTGGAAGTTGTGGCGAGCTGAGAACGAGTTTTTTTCGTCGTTCAGAGGGGTGAGATACATCACCGAGACTGTGCCAAGGTCAGGCCAAACCACGTGACTGCCTTCGCACGCGCGCAATCCAGCTTGTTTCTTGAATAGTCTGCGCAAGTTAAAGGAGACCATCAGCCAATTACCGTTCTCGCTGAAGAACACGCCTCCCTGGCTAATTAGATAAAAGGCCTTGCTTCGAGTGAATCGCTCTCTTAATGCTTGTTCTCTTAATGCTTTATGCGCTTATTCTGAAGCTCTCTCTGAATATATTCTTCGCTGTGTGAGACATCACGTTACCGGACCACGTGGAAAGAAAATTTTCAAGTCAAGTCGACGCCCGTTCTACCAGAATTTAGTCTGATAATTAGTGAATTCTGTGCAATAAGAACGCCTAGGAGCCAAGTTAAGTGTGACAGTGTAGACGAGCTAGTTATATTCTGCGTGTGCTTGTGCAAAATACTTAATTTTGTCATCTCAGTTACAGCTTGTGACCAGCAATCTACGGAAGACGTCTTAGAATTGAACATCTCAAGATGAAGAATTCCGCAACCACCGGCAACACAATTTCATCGAGGGACACCTGTTGCAGAGCCTCCATGGAGCTGTAAAAATGTAAGGCGTCTCTGGTAATTGGAAGGAGACTGGCCGGAGTATGCTGAAATAATTGACTGTCGACGGGAATCGAACTCCACAAAACTTGAGTACCTTTTTAATTTAATTTATCTGTCTTACCTTTTGTACAACTAGAGGTCTTTCTTCTTAAGTCATAGATCTATTAGTTTGCTGTAGTTAGAAATATTTCATTTTATCTACTTCTTAAGGTGTCGTGGTAGACTAGGTACGTGTGAATGAAATTTTGGAATCTATTAGAGTAGACATGTAGGTTGTCTTTGAATGATTTCCCATGCTTAAGGAGTTTTATGTTTAATAATCACTGACCACACGATAAATCTACTTTCCTTGTAATATTGATAGTTACCGGATGAAATTTGCGTGTACATTTTGAGTGAATAGGGTCGAACCTAGTGTCTTTTAAGATCACTTGTTGTGTTTATGATGAAGTTATCTAATTTTACGATATTCCATGAGGATCAGTAGATGTAATAATCACTTAAATAATAATAATATTGACTAAAGATCGGGTAAAACAGAAGTAAACGCTCGTGAGCCATAAAACTACTGTAGTGTCCTAAATGTGAGATGGAATGTGCTCTGTTCATGAAGGGTCTGGAATATGGCCAATCCTGCGGGATATTTGTTGCATAATTGTGCAAGTGATGATTTAATGATGATATTTGATTTATTCTTGTGTATTGGGAGCGCAAGATGGATTATAATTATTGGAGCACGTGTTGCGAGTGAATTTCACAAGTAGGAAGTAAAAATAATACGAGTAAGGCTCACGCTTGCGGTAAATTCAACCTGTAGCCCAAATGATGGTAGTGCTTATGGATTTTACTAGAATCTTCCATTATAATTTCATGAATTAGATGAACTTGCGTTGATATGTGAAATGTATTTCTACCAAGTGATACCCATGACTTCGATCACTAGCCACCATTAATGAAGGAGAATTTCAGTACACGGATTATTTCTGCTAGACATTACGCGTCCCGACCACCAATAAAAATCATGAATAAATTTGCCAAATCAGGATTCGATGTAAATAGTGTACATAAAAACGTGTTTCCCTAGTGTGAATGTGTGTGTGTGTAAATGTGTATATTTCTCTTGTGTCATGTTGATTTCATTTAATTTTGATCTGGTCACGCACTCGCTGTGACGCAGATCACACTCATCGTTGTGTGTCGCCTTAAGAAATAATTTCATGCCCTTAAGGGAAAGTTTAATTAAGTTAAGTCAAGGAAGACTAGGAAGGAATTTATTTTCTTAATTAGCGAGATTTAAAAGGAAAGATCATCTCGTTACTTTATGAAGGCACTCGATTTGTAAATAAAATTTATTTAACTAGCTCACACGTTGGTAATGTAAATTTCTAAAAATCTGAAATACTTTAAGATTAATTTGAATAGAAATGAAATGCAAAGATCAGAGGTAGAAATTCATTAGCCGCATGATTGCTTTGAAACATTGTGAAAATAAGTCATTAATTATTAATTAAAAATAATTACTCTGAAATGCTAATGATGATCATTAGGTAAATGATGCAGTGGAAAATTAATAAGAACACGATCGTGTGACAATGAAACAGGTTAATTGAATGATAAGAAAATAATAATAATAATCAGAATAATAATCAATTAATTTTGAGAATTTTTGGAAACTATTTTCATTCTCTACTGAAGTTCATGTTGGTGTCATTGACTATTATTAGATACTGTAAATGACAAATTCAGTTGCGTACATCTTAAAACCACGTGTTGAGACTACTTTAAATTGGTAAAGCTTTGAACACATGCTAATTTATTTAATTCTTTCAGTCAAATGTTTGGTTTGAAAAGGCAAGTGGCCTAATTACTTCTTTGGTTTCATTACAGCACAGTAAGGCTGGAGATATGAACACGCGTCACTCTAAATCGAGGAAGAAATCCAATATTATGAAAGTTCTCTGTTATATTAAAAGGAAACCATCAAGAATATTTCATTTGTTTGTCTGCTTATGTGAATAAATGTCAGAGTGTTGTTTTAACATTTCTTTTTATCCTGCTTGGTCATCAATCCTTAACAACCCTTAAATGCCTCTAGAAAGTGATAGCCAACAATCGAACGGTCCACCTTGGGATTCCTCGCTCGATGGCTGGGCTTAGCTCGGGAAAAATGGGGGCAGTATAGAAGTTTAAATGATGAAAATCTTACCTGGAATGTCTTCCGGAGGAAAAATATGTTCACTATTATACCATTACATATACTGTATATTACGTTGTATTTGATGTGGAAATATAAAGGAGATCGGGACAGATAAAATGGCAGATGGCAACTTCAAGCAGAATAAATGAGTGCAAAGTGTCACCGAAACTCAGATGGACTGCATAATAGAAGGCATGGAATTGTGAGAGCCATGTATAAGAACCTCGGAATCGAATCTGGACTTTTTAAATGATTAAATTCTGAATCATTCTTTACTGAGAACAAAAGGATAGCATGCAAAAAACTGTAAAGAAGAGAATATCATACCAAATCTTCGCTGTACATCAAGAAAACTGGTTAAAAGGAAGATTAAAAGAGAGGAATTTTATTCCAGATAGCATATGAGCAGCGAGAAATACAGCAAGAAAATTTGTAATTTCAAAAAGAAATAACAAAAAGAGATATCTGGACCATTACATCGGGAAGCAAGGAGAGGGCTATTCGTACCTCTGGGAAATCCATTACAAGAAAAGAAAGAGCAGAATTAATTACTTAAGATTCATATTAGCCGAGAGACATTATAATTAACAAGCAGAAGTTATATCTATATATTTATACCGTATATATATGCATCACAAGTAACTCAAGAAATAGCAAAATAAGTGGCTTTATAAACAGTATTATTATGTATTCCATCATCTGAATGTTCTTTTATGTTTTCATGTACGAGTGTGACACCATTGAGTCTTGCCAAATGTGGGAGTGGATTGCCCAGAATTATACAATGAGGTGCAAGATGACAACTCATTGTGACCTGAGATGACATGCAGAAGACCAGATGCCGCCCGCAAGAATCACATGTAGCAGCTGAGAAGAAGAAGCCAATTCTGGAGGGTGACGGATGCGAGATAAGTTTCTTGTTTTCAAAATTCTTTGTATTTGTAATATATTCATTTACAATTTTCAGATTTATTTCTAGAACTTACAATCATAAATAATGTGGTTAACATCAGCTGAATCAGATTGTCACTACGTCAGAAGTAGATGATGTGTAGGTCACTGGGTCATGTGGCCGTTCAAATAAAGCTCTCTCATTGGCTACTCCTATCTCGCCTATCCACAGCCTAAGCTTTCCCCTGACCTCGCATCAGTCATCATGTAGCCTGCAGTTGATTCTTCTGACTCCACAGCTGATGTGGTACTTTGAAAATAACGTGTATTATTACTGATTATCTACCTCAAGATGTTTCATATGTAAAAATTGGTGGTGAGGTAAAAGTGCCGGTAATTCATCATGGAAACAAAACGTTTCCTGTGTGTTTTCACAGTGAATGACACAATATAATAAAGTCTGTTGTATCGGGCCTCCTTCTGAAGCAACGTAGTATCGTGAGTGCCTTTCGCTCCATGCCCTTAGACAGCAGTTTTTTCACCGCCTTTGCAACTTTAGCTCAATCATATCACGTGATATCTTTAATTGGTAATACTGGATCATTTGACAATTCGGAAGAAACTCAGTCAACCTATGTGGAACACTTTGAACTTTACGTACAGTGCAATGACATTCGAAATGCTAAAAAGGTTAGTACATTCCTAACAGTGATCAGTGTTATAATCTACAATTTACTGGAAGATTTAATCACCCCTGATAAACCTTCTGACTAACCCTTTGATACCATTGTTAAAATTGTCGAAGACCATCTCCATCCTAAACCTTCATTTATAGTTGAAAGATATTAATTCAGCAGGCAAGATCAATTAGAACATGAGACTGTGTCAGATTATACTGTTCAACTAAAGCAGTTATCCAAGTATTGCAAGTTCAAGGACAAACTTCCTGATTATTTACGGGATAGGTTAGTCAGTGGCATCCGTGATGAATCCATCAAGAAACGACTGCTGTCAGAGGAGAACCTCACCTTCCAGAAGGTGGAACAGCTGGCGATATCGCTGGAAGCAACTGACAAGGATGCAGTGTCCTTGGCCTACCACACCACACGGCATTCTCCACGCAGCAATGTACCTAATGTGTTATCACATGTTGTGCAAGTGCCTCAGTGTTTTTATTGTGGTCATAAAGGTGGACTTTCTACTGCTAAATGTCGATATTGTGAATATATTTGCAATTTTTGTCGGAAGAAGGGTCATTTAAAGAAGGTTTGTAAATCAAAAAATAAGAGCAAGTCTCAGTTTCATGTAAAACCAAACACGCTTACAAACAATCTGTCATTTTCTAAGGGATTTACAAATCAGCAGGGAAACAGACTTAGACCCAACCAGCACTATGTATACTTACATGAACCCAATGTTAGTCGAGAAAAATTGTGTGATGAAGTTTATGATATTTCTAACATTTTTCTGCATGATGAAAATGACCAAATCATTCAGCCTAAGTTAGGTAAAATAATAAAAATTGAGCCCATTAGAGTAAATTTAATTGTTGAAGGAAAGCCAATTAATTTTGAAGTAGACTCTGGTGCTTTTGTGTCTGTTGTTTCGGAAAATTTTTATAAGCCTAACTTAAGTCAGGTAACATTGATTCCCACAGACTTAGTTTTAAATTCTTACACCAATGAGAAAATCAAGCCTATGAGGAAGTAAATGTTAAATATCAGTCCCTGGGAAAGAGCTTAGATTTGTATGTTATTAGAAATGGATCTAATCCTCACATGGAGCATGATTGGATAAAAGAGCTCCAAGTTGTTATAAGCATTCCTAGCAGTGTAAGCAACATAAACTTAATGAATGTAAAAATCAATGCAGAGTCTAAATTAGTGCAAGACTTATTTAATGAATTTCCAGAGGTATTCACTAGTACATTAGGTTGCTTTAAAGGAGACCCAGTAAAACTAAACCTTCAGCAAAATGCAGTACCTTAGTACCATAAACCTAGGTCAATACCATATTCTTTAAGAGAAAAGGTTGAACTAGAGTTGAAAAGTTTAAAGGATAAGGAAATTATTTCCCCAGTATCTTCAAGCGAATGGGCCACTCTGATTGTTCCGGTATTAAAAAGAATGGTAAAATCCATATTTGCGGAGATTTTAAGGTCACTTTAAACCCCTTCCTAGAAGTATATAGACACCCAATACCAAGAATTGAAGACATCTTTGCTGCCTTACAAAAGGGAATTCAGTTTTCTAAAATAGATTTGTCATCAGCTTACATGCAGTTGAGGTTAGAGGAAGAAAGTAAAAAAACTATGCACTATAAGTACACATAAAGGGTTATTTGCTTACAACCATCTTTGTTATGGAAACTTGTCAGCACTGGGTATTTTTCAAATAGTTATTGAACAAATATTACAAGGTATACCAGGTGTGGCCTCATTCCTTGATGATATTATTGTGACTGGAGCAGATACAGCAGAACATTTGTCAAGATAACGAGAAGTTTGTAAACGCCTGAGTAGTAATGGCTTGACTGTTGATAGAGATAAGTGCAAGTTTTTCTGTGACAATCTAGAATATTTAGGCTATGTCTTAAGCAAAGATGGTTTAGCTACAGCCAATGATAAGGTCAAAACAGTTGTTGAGGCTGCAGTTCCTGAAGATGTTACACAGCTTAAAGGATTTCTTTGTCATGTGAACTACTATGCTAAATTTATCGCCAATAATCCACTGTTTTTACAACCTTGTACCAGCTTCTTAGAAAAGATGCAGATTTTCACTGGAATTTAGCTTTTTAAAAATATTTTGAAATAGTCAAAGAAAAATGAGTTTCGGCTAAAGTACTAACACATTACAACCCTAACTTACCAATCAAGTTGTCACGTGATGCGTCACCTTACGGCATTGTGTGTGTTTTAAGTATAACAGAATAAGATGGTACAGAGAGACCAATTTCTTTTGCAGGTAGAGCCCTAAAATCAGCTGAAAAAACTACTCTCATACTGATAAAGAAGCCTTGAGCATTGTGTATGGTGTAAAGAAGTTCAATCAGTATTTATGGGGAAGACATTTTACTCTGTGTACAGATCACAACCTGCTTCTAACCATTTTTGGTCCATAAAAGGGTATACCAGCCTTTGCAGCAGGTAGATTGCAATGCTACGCATTGTTTCTGTCAGGTTATGACTATGACATTCAGTATGTTAAATCTCAATGCCATGGCAATGCAGATGGCTTATCTAGGCTGCCACTATCAACCAATCATTTTGAGGACTTTGATGTTAGCTTAGAGTATATGTAGGTAATTACTTACAATGCATAATGGAATCTGATGTTCCCATAAATTTTTATGATACACATATTGAGACCCAAAAAGACAAGGAGTTAAACAAAATCCTACGTTATGTGTTGTACAGATGGCCTACTATGCCAGATTCAACTATAAGCAACTTTGTTAAAAGGCAAGCTGAGCTAACTGTAGAAAAAGGATTTTTGATTTGGGGCTATAGAGTCGTTATTCCAAGGTCCTTGAGGAAGTCCTTGTTAAATGAATTACACAGTGGACATCCTGGAGTGGTTAAAATAAAATAATGAGCTAGATCGTACTTATAATGGCCTTCAATTGATAAGGACATCGAAGCAGTAGCCAGCAGTTGCTCAGCGTGTCTTGCCCAGCGAGAAGGTCGTAATAGAAGTACACTTCATGTATTTGAATTTCAACCCAATATATGGCAAAGAATTCACATAGTTTTTAGGACAATTTAAAGGAAAACTGTATTTAATTGTAATGGACACTCTTAGCAAATGGTTGGAAGTTGAAACAGTTAACTCAACTTCAGTTAAGTAAGTCATTCAGAAATTGCGTCCTATGATTTTTAGATTTGGTCTTCCCGAACTCATTGTTAGTGAGAATGGCCCTCCATTTTCCTCTGAAGAATTCTCTCAATTTTTGAAACAAAACGGGATAAGGCAAACGTTGATAACACCATACCATCCCGCTTCTAATGGGCAGGCCAAGAATGCAGTTAAAAATGCTAAAAAACATTTTAAATGTGCAAATTTTGAAAATGAAGGTGTAAATCTAGCTTTGAGTAAATTTTTAATAGCTTATCGTAACACCATACATAGCACTACTAATGAAACTCCTGCTAGGCTAATATTCAATTGTCCATTGAGAACTAAGTTGGATCTGATCAGACCTAATTTGCAGAAAGCTGTAGCAAATAAACAGGACGAACAAATAATTAATGCAGGAGGTAGTTTCACTAGACAATTAACTGCAGGACAACCGGTATTAGGTAAAGACTACAGAGGAAGAGATAACTGGGTAGAAGGGAGGGTTATACATAGACTAGGTCCAGTTACGTGTTTAATTCAACTCAAGTCTGAGTTGACTTGGAAAAGACATCTAGACCAGCTAATAGGGTTACAGACAGGCCCAGTCGATTTTAGCACTGACTGCTGTAGGGCTATTCCTTTACAGCGAGGGACGTTACAGTTAGGTGACTCTCCCTCACTGACCACTTCTCTGATGACACCAGCCTCTGAGTAGCATTAGAGTTCTCCTACTTCTTGCTCCCTGCCCCCTCCACCAAAACCTGCATCAGCACCACATCATAGTCCAGTTGCAGGTAGCAGAGGATCTCTGCAACCCTCACAGTTGTCACGTCACCTGTCGCAACTAGACGCTATCCAATTCAGGACAGGAGACCTATTGCAAGGTTCAATTCATAGTCGGTCATTCATTTGTATTGTATAGTATCGTAAGACAGTATGTCAATTTGATTAGATTTTTCATTTTGTATGGTTGTTTATGAATCATACACAGTCATTTAGTTACATAATCACTTTTTTATTTAGTATATATTGGTGTGTTTACTGTGTTTTCTAAAGAATGTGTATAATACTACATTGGCCTGATCAGTTGTAGCCAAGATTTTAAGGAGGAAGGAATGTCATATATTCACTTATAATTTTACAGATTTATTTCTAGAATTTACGATTGTAAATAATGAGGTTAACATCAGTTGAATCAAAATGTCACTACGTCAGGAGTGGACGATGTGTACGTCATTGGGTCATGTGACGGTTCAAATAAGGCACTCACATTGGCAACTCCTATCTCGCCTATCCACAGCCTAAGCTTTCCCCTGACCGCGAGTCAATCATAATGTAGCCTGCACCTGATTCTCATTCCAACTCCTTAGCTGATGTGGTACTTTGAAAATAACGTGCATTATTACCGATTATCTACCTCAAAATGCTTCCTACGTAAAAGTATTATCAATCAACCAATACTGATCTGCATTTAGAGCAGTCACCCAGGTGGCAGATTCCCTATCTGTTGTTTTCATAGCCTTTTCTGAAATGATTTCAAAGAAATTGGAAATTTATTGAACATCTCCCTTGGTAAGTTATTCCAATCCCTAACTCCCCGTCCTATAAATTAATATTTGCCCCAATTTGTCCTCTTGAATTCCAACTGTATCTTCATATTGTGATCTTTCCTACTTTTAAAGATGCCACTCAAACTCATTCGGCTACTAATGACACTCCACGCCATCCCACTGCTGACAGATCGGAATATACCACTTAGTCGAGCAGCTTGCCTTCTTTCTCCCAGTTTTTCCCAGCCCAAACTTTGCAACTTATTTGTAACGCTACTCTTTCGTCGGAAATCACCCAGAACAAGTAGAGCTGCTTTTCTTTGAATTTTTTCCAGTTCTTGAATCAAGTAATCCTGGTGAGGGTCCTATATACTGGAACTATAATCTAGTTGGAGTCTTACCAGAGACTTATATGCCCTCTCCTTTACATCCATACTACAACCCCTGAACACCCTCATAACCATGTGCAGAGATCTGTACCCTTTATTTACAATCCCACTTATGTGATTACCCCAATGAAGATATTTCCTTATATTAAAACCTAGATAATTACAATGATTCCCAAAAGGAACTTTCACCGCATCAACACAGTAAATAAAACTAACAGGACTTTTCCTATTTGTGAATTACACAACCTGACTTTTAACCCCATTTATCAGCAAACCATTGCCTGCTGTTCACCTCACACAATTATCGAGGTCATGTTGTAGTTGCTCACAATCCTGTAACTTATTTATTACTCTATACAGTATAACATCATCCACAAGAAGCCTTACCTCTGATTCCACTTCTTTACTCATATCATTTATATATATAAGATAATATAAATGTCCAATAATACTGCCTTAAGGAATTCCCCTCTTAATTATTACAGGGTCAGATAAAGCTTCGCCTACTCTAATTCTCTGAGATCTGTTTTCTAGAAATATAGCAACCCATTCAGTCACCATTTAATCTAGTCCAATTGCACTCATTTTTGCTAGTAGTCTCCCACGATCTACCCTGTTAAATGCTTTAGACAGGTCAATCGTGACACAGTCCATTTGACCTTCTGAATCTAAGATATCTGCTATATCTTGCTGGAATCCTACAAGTTGAGCTTCAGTGGAATAACCTTTCCTAAAACCAAACCCTGCCTTCTATCGAACCAGTTTTTAATTTTGCAAACATGTCTAATATAATCAGAAAGAATGCATTCCCAAAGCTTACATGCAATGCATGCCAAACTTACTGGCCTGTAGTTTTCAGCTTCATGTCTATCACCCTTTCCTATACACATAGGGACTACTATAGCAACTCTCCATTCATTTGCTATAGCTCCTTCAACCAAACAATAATCAAATAAGTACTTCAGATATGGTACTATATCCCAACAAATTGTCTTTAGTATATCCCCAGAAATCTTATCAATTCCAGCCGCTTTTCTAGTTTTCAACTTTTGTATCTGATTGTAAATGTCATTTTTGTCCTATGTAAATTGTAATACTTCTTTAGCATTAGTCTGCTCCTCTATCTGGACATTATCCTTGTAACCAAAAATCTTTACATACTGCTGACTAAATACTTCTGCCTGTTGAAGATCCTCACATACACACTCCCCTTGTTAATTAATTATTCCTGGAATGTCCTTTTTGGAACGTGTTTGTGTCTTAAAGTACCTATATATACCCTTCCATTTTTCACTAAAATTTGTATGACTGCCAATTATGCTTGCCATTGTGTTATCCTTACCTGCCTTCTTTGCTAGGTTCAATTTCCTAGTACGTTCCTTCAATTTCTCCTTACTTCCACAGCCATTGCTAAATCTGTTTCTTTCCAGTCTGCACCTCCTTCTGAGTCTCTTTATTTCTCTATTATAATAAGATGGGTCATTACCATTCCTTACCACCTTTAAAAGTACAAAACTGTTTTCACATTCCTCAACAATTGCTTTAAACCCATCCCAGAGTCTGTTTACATTTTTATTTACAGTTATCCACTGATCATAGTTACGTTTTAAAAACTGCCTCATGCCTGCTTTATCAGCCATATGGTACTGCCTAATAGTCCTACTTTTAAGACCTTCCTTTCCATCACATTTATTTTTAACTATGACAAAAACAGCTTCATGATCACTAATACCATCTATTACTTCGGATTCTCTATAGAGCTCATCTGGTTTTAGCAGCATCACATCCAGGATATTATTCCCTCTAGTCACATTCTGAATCAGCTGACCTTCCCATATTAGCTTACTTACCATTTGTTGGTCATGCTACCTGTCATTTCCTTCCCAATTGACATCTGGTAAATTCAGATCTGAAACTACAATCACATTCCTTTCCATGTCGTTTCCCACAGAGCTGTTTATCTTATCAAATAATTCCGAATCTGTGTCAGAGTCACAATTTCCCAGTCTGTACACTCCAAGGATATCAAGTTGCCTATTATCTTTAGAAATAAGCCTTACACCTAATATTTCATGTTTGTCATCTTTACCTTTCTTGAAGCTTACCAATTCTTCTTTCAGCAGAATGAATACTGCCCTCCTACCATTCCTATTCGATCTCGACGATACACACTCCAGTTACGTGAGAAAATTTCTGCATCCATTATATCATTTCTCAGCCATCATTCAACTCCCATTGCAATATCTGGTGAGTATATATCTATTAAATTACTTAATTCTATTCCTTTCTTTACAATATTTCTACAGTTCAGCACTAATACTTTCATGTCACCACTACTTGACTTCCAGGTCTCTGTACCCCTATCACTGCTCCCTAGACCACCCTGTTTCCCTGAATGTACCTCCCTATTACTCTTCCAAACAAATTTCCTAACTCATATGTACCACTGCGGTTTAAGTGAAGGCCATCTGAGCACAGATCCCTATCTCCTGCCTACCAATTAGGATCTAGAAATTTCACTCCCAGTTTCACACATACCCACTCCATAGTCTTATTTAAATCTCCTATCACCCTCCAGTCAGTATCCCTCCTACACACTATTCCACTGATAACAATCTCTGCTTCCTTAAACGGCATCCGTGCTGCGTTTACTAGATCCCACACATGCCCAACTATGTTGGTACTTATACCAGCTTGCCTTACATTGTTGGTACCAACGTGAAACACTATCACCTACTCCTTCCCCTCCTCCTTCTCTTCTACTTTCCTCAAAATCTGCCCCAACCTAATTCCTGGATAACACTCTACCCTCATTCCCTTTCCTCCACATACTTTCCCGACATGTTTAACGATGGAATCCCCCATGACCAGAGCCTCAACCCTACCCACCTCATTTGATCCCCTCCCCTCCTGGTCAGCCCTATCTTTCCTGATAGCTGCTTAAGCTACTGCCTCCTCCTTTTTTCTCTTTCCCATGACCCTGTTCCAACTGTCTTTTCCTATCCTCTATTCTACATTTTCCTTTCTTACCTTTTCCCTTCCTCCTACTTCCACACATCTCAGCAACAGTTCCCTGTTCCTCATCTTCCCTCTGTTGTTCTACCTGGAGTGACTCGTACTGATTTCTCACAGACACCTGTCCTGAATTCTGATCCAAAATAGAGCCCTTTGCCTGCAATCTCCTTCCCCTTAGAACAGTAGACCACCTGTCTTCTACAGTTCGCCCCTTTCTTTCCCATACCTCTTTTACACCTGCTGTAAAGTGTACATTGTTTGATGGAGGCCTACCTTCCTTCCTGTCTTCTGTAAGAATCCTAATTATCTCCCTCAAACTCTCCAAATCCTCCCTCATACCCCTCAATGCCTCGCCACACCCACATTTCCTACACTTGCACTACTTACCCATTCTTTACAGAAAAAATAAAAATGAAAGGAAAAATAAAATAACTTATGTGCAAAAAAATAATGGAAGGGAATATTGTCTAGGATAGTACTCAAAGATCACAAGAAAATAAGGTAATTAATATACGACTACACTACAATACTACTTTTTCGTACTCTATTTTTATTCTACAACACCCTACCAGGATAAAAACTCCTGCTAATTACCGAATACCGAAAGGAATACACAAGAATTCCACAATTCTAAACTGCAGTTAAGCCTATCCTAATTACAACCACAGAATTTTTGTAAGAGAGTTTCTATGGATACCTCTACTATACTACACAAATATCTTACAATAATAAAATCAGCATGCTAATTTCTAATAAGATATTACTCATATACTACTGTACAGTACACTACGATAATTTTAAACTAAGTTCAGACATATCCTAATTACAATATCGGTACTCAATGTCACTACTAAGCATAACAGAAATGAAAATTGCAAATTTGAAGTTTGCAAGAACGACAATACTCAATGATTACCAACAAAGCTAAATGCTTTGACAGATTATTACTACTACTATGCTCTAATAGAAACACACGAAAGATACACACAAATATAGCAAGCAAGATATGGTACTAACTAAATATACCATATCTACACTACAATTCTCAACTGAAATGTGGTCATGTGATTCTTAACGCTGGTGGATTACTATTATTTTCTCTACTATGTGGGATGGAGAATAAAAGTGTCCTTAAATGCTGATAAATAAGAGGTTGTCTACAATAATTTCTGTCAAAACTATGCCGGGAACTTGAACTGCAACATTACTGGGATATAGGAATTTGATTATTAACTTTTACTGGATGAATAAACAAAGCTTGAAAGTACAAAGTATGCAGGGAACTTAGACTACAAATTATCGGAATAAAGTAATGAGCTGATTTTGTATTTGTTTACACAACTACCATGTGCATGTAGCAACAATTGTCAGCAATCCAAAAACTGTTAAGTACCGTAATTATCCAGTGAAATTACCATGTATTCTATTTAATTTGTTTTTAAATCAAAGTTTACAGGCGAATCATGTTATTTTATTTAATAAATTAATACTTTCATGATAGTTTGAACGGATATCTATACGAAATACCAGAAAAGGTGGAGCGGAAGTTACAACTCCGTATGATAATCTGCCTTTGTAAGTATTATACCAACGAGCCTACAAATATTTTAAAATAATTTTTAAAGTTAATATTATTACCTAAAGTATTTCCTAAACCTAAATTTGAAACAAGGTACACCTAGTTAGCCTACTTAACCTTGAAAACATAATCTACTGGACACCAAATGAATTATTAATACAATTCAAATAAATATCACTACTCCCAATTTCTACCAACAAGCACTAAACACCTATATATAAATAGCACCAAATGTATCACACACACAGAAAATTAAACAATTTCAATAGGTTTTCAATACTTTATCACTACAATAATGCAAGAGCTTTGTCAACAGCAAACCGTTTACAAGCGCATCCAACAATGGACCTTGGGTAGATAATATTCCTTATATTTCAATTGCCAGTTATATTTAGTCTGGGTGCCAAACATGACTTACAGAAACTAATTTATGTCAGGTATACTGATGAATGTTATTTGTGCTAGTCCATATGTATATTGGTAGGAAGTGACATTTGTTTTAAGTAAACTCTAACCTCAGCCATTATTGTGTCAATGCCATAAAAGAGTGTATTGTGTATGAAAATAAGATCCCAAGTCATATGGAAGGGCGATTCTGTCATATTTCAGAAAGTATTAGGAAGGATACATGCTGTGTGAGATGTAGATTGTTTTCAGGAGGCATGTATATTGACAGACATGACTACAACTATATAATGCAAAGAAGAAGTAGATCCTATATGAATTATGGGCAAAAACAGTAGCAATATCATTGAGGGAAGGTTAATATTATAATGAATGAGAGATTTTTAAGAAGATTTGAGATGAGAAGAGTGGTGATTAAGATGATATAGATTTGAACTGAGTATTTATGAAAATGTACAGATACGAATGTATATTCGTCGGGAATTATGAAGAAAGAAGAGGGCATTGTAAAATTAAATGGCATATGAGAGCAGGATCGTAGTTGAGTAATCATTGTATGGCAAGGTTTGTGTCCAGAAGTGAATAGACGAGTATGCTCACAGCGGAGTCCCATATTAAATAAAATCTTGTATTAATGAACAGTAGTCAGCTGATATCTTCCATATTTGTTAATAGATGTTGATACAAGGATTTGTAGTTGGAATAAACGACATGTTTAGAGTTTCCCCTTCCCAAATAAAGTTCAGACTGAGGTCACGATCCAGTACAGTAAATGGCACTAAGGAATAACCATAGAGGTTAATGTATAATTTACCAAAGATGAAAGCAAAATACATATTGGCCCAATTTTAGATTCTAATGCTAATTTATGGTTAATGAAGGTTAGACCTGGCATATTAATGTTTGCTAATGTAATATATGATTTCAAAACATCAAGGATATGCGTGAATATATTTCATTTGGCAATGATAGCTTTATGACAGCGAATTGCTGTATATGAGAAACTTACTTAGCATCCCGAACCCAAAAGTCAACGAAAGCCATAATAAGATACCAGACAAGCAGATAACATATAATAAGGTTACAAGTAATAAAATAACAGGTGATAGGGTTCCAGATAATAAAATTTCATATAACAAAGATGATAAATGATTAGATTCGGATTGAAAATGTAGAATTATGTGATGTAGATCAGTTTAGGTTCAGATTTTGATCAATCTAAATAGATTATACTTAGGGAGGGCATTTTACTTGTGATGTTAAACTCCAATTTTCTAACAGAGGAGTAGATCGAAGATTGAATGAAGAAAGTACATTAAAATGATGAGAGGTGTCAGGTTTAGAGAATGACTGACCCATTTTAGATAAACGAACCTATTTCAAATATGACTATAATGGAGATGAAATGTAAATACGAAGGACTATTGTACAAATGAACATTTTCAGTGGATGTTTACTTCATCAGAGAATATGAGACGTACAGGAGCACACTGTTCTCTTCCCATATTTTTTCTTTTTTCAAATTCAAGTTATTATATTTAATCAATAAGTATAAATAGGATTAATTGTGTTTTTTATTTATAAGGATTATCACAGATTAAGATAGATAAAGGTTTTTGATTTTCGGTACTGACACATTGCCAAGATATGCCATATGGTGACGTCCATACGGCAGGGTTGCGATTGATGGAATAATATTTTGTTTGCAACAGGAAGATGATCTTTCTTGGATCCCACGTAAAAATTAGATGAAATTATAACATTTCCCTGAGAAGCTGACCGGAAACTCTTTACGTCGGTCTGGACACAGGTAGGGTAAACTGTGATAGCCAGGGAATTACCGACCATAACCTAATTGAACCTAGCACCCACCATTTACCATCAGTTCAGCAGCTAGTAGCATTGCAATTGGCTGACATAAAAGGAAATGATGTCAATCCCACAAAGATACTTTTAGCAATGCATGCAGAATAAAGAGAACCATACCACCTTCTGAAAGTCATACCAATAACCAACAACAGTAAAGAAAAACACTAGAGAGTCCATCAATGGGTACTTAGCACATGAAAGGCACTGAAGCCTTGATTTTGAGACACTGCCTATCATGACTTTGTCACTAGCTCGACCTAACGAAGGCTCCTTCAATATCAAACACAAAACTTTCATTGAGCTTTTTACCACTAACAAACATAAAATGCACTGCTGTGAAAATGAAAACCTACAACCTGTTTTCAATTCAGTGACCAGCTCAGGGATGGAATGAATGAACCCCCATCTTGCGACGATGATAGGAGTTGTGCCCGCTGCCGAAGCTTGTCTCACTCCTCTGGGGCAATGTAAATGACTGACATGTGAAATGATATTGGAGAGTGTTGCTGGAATAAAAGATGACAGGAAAAATCTGAGTACCCGGAGATAAACCTGTCCCGCGTCCGCTTTGTCCATCACAAATCTCACAGGGAGTGACCAGGATTTGAACCACGGAACTCAGCAGTGACAGGCCGACGCATTGCTGCCTGAGCCACAGAGGAATACAATGCACTGCTGTCTCCCTAGTAAATGCTAGAAGCCAATTGGCCACATTGTGGCCCTAATCCGGGGGCTTATGCCACCAGAACCAACATGCTTACCCATGAACAATGATTATGTCACTAGCCAGACCCAAATATGTACATCAATACTGCTGTTTGTAGTTCCTAAGTGTTGGCAGCCTTGTGTAGTGCACTGTCACATAATTCCAGAGGAAGAAACATAAGACGCCTAAATGCTCATGCTGCAAGTGGTGACTACTGGTGTTAATATTGGGTAAGCACATAGTAAATATTGCCCCTGCCAAATTTATTTACCTACTAAGGGTTAAATTCTAATCTCTATAAAGTTATCTGGAATGAGACTTACAACTGAAGCATTTCCAGTTCCCTCAAGCCAGGCTGTTTCCTCTTTGATCTTTCTCTCCAGGTCCATTTCACACTGCAAGTGAAGTAGTTAGAAGATACTGGGATTGTTGTTTACTTCCAATGAACTTACACTGAAAAACAGGCCAGGAAAATGTATTATTGTTTTTCTGTCATTTTTATCTACATTATTTCCAACAGACTAAGTAACAAACCTGTAATATTACATGATTGTCAATATCATGATCATAGCAAAAACCTCAAATTTGACATGACTGTTGATATTGTGATCATACTTATAGAGCCACAAGTTCTCTACGACTGATACTAGAATCATAGCCAAGGACCTCCAGTTTTAATTGACTGTGAATACAGAGATCACTTCCATAGGACATCTAACTTATCATGATTGAATATATCGTGATCATAGCCAACAACCCCCAGTTTTACATGACAGATGATATTGCAATCATGCACTTTTGCATAGAAATTAAACCACAGCAAGATGAGTTTTCAATTTAAAAATTCAAGGTAACTAACTGAAATTAACTGAACATTTCCCAGTGCGAGATTTGTACTATCAAACGTTTCGTTCTTAGGATCAAATTCTCACAAACCATTCTCCTCTCATCAAGCCTATTCACTATCTCTTTATCTGAGACGTGTTGGATCCATCTGATCTTCAACAACTTCTGATAACACCACATTTCAAAGGCTTCAACACTGTTTTTCTCAGCACCAGTTACTACCCACATTTCACTCCCATACAGTGCCATACTCCACACTAAGTGATTTACAATTTGTTCAATCTAAGGAACGTAATAGAGAAAAGGTTGGGAGTTCAGGGAGGATTTAGTGATGATATTTACAGATATTGAGAAGGCATGTGACAGTGTACCACAGCAAATGGTCTTGGATACATTGATAAAAAAATGAAGGCAGAAAGAGCAGAACAAATTATCAAAGCCATATATGAAAACTGAGCAAGTAGTATAAAATCTACGATAGGATAAACAAACTGATTCAGAACTTCAACAGGGATGTGTATTATCCCCTCTACTCTTCATTACACTCATAGATGAAATCCACAAGAGTATACAACAAAAAATGGGAAGCAAAGAGACAAAGGCCTTACTCTTTGCAGATGACACTGTAATATGGGGGGAAGATGAAATGGAAGTACAAGAACAAGTTACTGTATTGAATCAGGAGATAGAGGAATATAGAATAAAATAAGTGCAGAGAAGTGTACGATAGTAGTGGTGATGAGAGGTAATAGAGTAGGAAGGAGGAAGAGAGATTATTTAAGTAAATGGAAGACCATTAGAAGTTGTGGAAAAATTCAATTATTTGTGGAGTATACTTGCAGAAGGTGAGAAAATAATATATAATAATAGTTATATGCTTTACATCCCACTAACTATCCTTTCCTATGGATTTTGGAGAAGGCAAGGTGCTGGAATTTAGTCCCACAGGAATTCTGATGTGCCAGTAAATCTACCTACATGAGGTTGACATATAATTGCACCTTCAAATATCTACAGACCGAGCCACATTCAAACTCACCAAGTTGGGGCCAGAAGGCGAGCGCCTCAAACATCTGAGCCACTCAGCCCGATGATGATGGAAAAACAAACAGAGAAATTGGAAAGAGAACTGAACAAGTTTTACCAATGTGTGAGATTTATAGTGTGGAATTGGAACGTCCTATGGATATGCAAAAAAATTCTGTACCTAATGTGTTACACTCCAACTTTGATATATGCTACAGCATATGGACAGCAACGAAACATGATGAAAGCAGAATCCAAGCAGCCAAGGTGAAATTCCTTAGAGAAATAATTAGGAAGACATGAAGGAATAAAAGCAGAAATGCAGAAAAAGGGAGAGAATTGGAATTCCTAAACTGTAGGACAAGGTAGAGAGCAGTAACCTGAAATGGTATTGACATATGATGAGAATGGGACAGGATAGAGTTCCAAAGTATGTATTTAGAGAGAAAATAACAGGAGAAAGACAATGAGGAATGCTCCGAAAGAGGTGGATGGATACTGTACAAAGAAGAGAGAAGTAAAAGTAGGAGAAATATTGGAGGAAGGAAGGGAGTGGTGGAGAGATAGGAAACTAAAAAGGTCCTCGATTCACAACTCAACCCACAAGACTGGAAACATGAAATGAAGAAAAAGAATCTGTTCCACGGAAGACAAAAATTTATACAACTCTGCTATCAGCTCATTTCATTAAACAATGCTACCAACCTTTCTTTATTTGTCTATGCATGTCATGTCTAATGACAGAACCAAGGGGTGCTTATCACAGCGTCCCTTGAAGGGAGTTCCTTCCAGACAATTGGTTTAAATGTTTGGCAGCTTTTATTGTTCCCCTGGTGATACGAAACTTGTCTGTGTTGAATACCTTGAGTGGTGCCTCACCTAATTCATTTCAGTCAATAGCAGTGTTTGTTAGTCAATGATATTTTACTGTAAAAGTATACAAACTGCACTGACAATGAACACTACAATTTCTCACACATGTAACACAAGATTCATTCCAGTGGCCAATTGCGTTGATTCTTACTTATTGCCAGGGTACAGATTTCTGTGTTAGTATATATCTATTTGGGAAATTATGATCAAATGTATTTTGTATATGTCAATGTCGGGAACATTTCCTATGTGTGCCAAGTTCATTCGTTCCAGCCATCAATGGTTATTCTGTTAATATATTATTGGTTTTACTTGCCCCAGGATTTGCCTAATGAGAAAATTGGAAACCGTGGAAAACGATCTTCACGGCTGCCGGTGGTGGCATTCGAACCCATCGAAGCTCACCCCAACTCGCCCCTAACCACGCAGCCAACTCGCTCGGTCCTGAAGATGTCCTTTAACACACCGATAAATATCAGGAAATATCTTACGAAAGAGAGCCCGGCTACTGTTAAGATAAAACGTGAGGAATAAAACTGGATATAGCTGTTGTGGGGTAATGATGTGATACAGAAGAATCTCTATAAGAACACTGATATGCCAAGAATTCTATACAGTAGAGTCTCGATTATCCGACCTAAACGGGACCTGGAGTACGTCGGATCACCGAAAATGTCGGATAATACAGAATAACTTTGAAAATGTACTGAAACAAACAGGAAGGCTATAGTCTAGAACTAATAGAATGACATGTTTTACGGTACTCTATTTATTGAATTATCAATTCAATTGTAGCCTACAGTACATGCAATATTGAACGAAAACATTCCAGATGTCTTACGAAAAGAACATTTTCTCCACATACATTAAGCTGCCTAATGCCGTACAGTTTTTTCCACCGATCAAGCCACCCAGCACTGGCAGGAAAATTAGGGTCCCCTTAATTAAACTCCTTCTGGAAATACACAGCCTTTTCCTGCAGAATGGGACCAGATATTGGTAGACCCTTTTCCGGGTGTTGAGATAACCAAAGAAATAGTGCTTCACTTACTTTTTCGTACTCACATTTGTTCAATGTTTTTCTCTGCTCTGGTAGAGCACCAATTTTCAATTTCTTCCCTCTGCTTTTTCCAGTCTCCCACTGTAACACACCCAACACCATTATCTGAAGCCACATTTTGAAGAATTTCCCCTTTGTCCAGTGTTTTTAATGCACTCAACTTGTCTTCCCTAGAAACAATCACTTTCTTCAATTTACTCGCTATACTCACAGAGGATATGAAAATTATAACATCCGCACCCAGCCAATACTACAATGAACAATTACTGAAGACTCACTGCACCTGTCCTTGAGAAAAAAACTGTCCTACCGCCAGCGGTCAGGCCAGTGCTTGTCCCATGGACCTACCCTCCACACCGGGTGTGCTTGAATTTAGTCTCCACCAAAAGTTCAAATTAAGTCTACTAATGTCGGATAACACGGAATGTCGGATAAGCGAGGGTCGGATGAGCGAGACTCTACTGTACATTCAGATAATCTTGCAGATATCCTAAACGGAACAACTCGCAAGATTCCGAGCCCTACTATCTTTCGCAGCCTACAGTGTAAAAAGCAAACAAACAAAAAATCAACATTGACAGCATCACCTTTAGATAGCACACAGAGGTAAATAACACATCAACACAATAATTACCATTACACACTAAATCTTATAATTTCTTTCTAAAATCACCATCCTTAATTCTTCAGGTGCGCAGCACTTCAGGAAAATTATCCATACCATTAAATTCAGATACCCTATCTGATTCAATGAAACTGAGATACATACACTGTTACAACACAAGAGGGAAAGACTAGCCGGCAACTGTAACGCAGAGGCTACGAATTTTCAAAAAGAAAGCTGGTTATATAGGCCGTCATCATCATCATCATCATTGTACAGTTCAAGTTTCCCGAGTACTGTTATTGAGCCTCTTCCACTTCTTCCTGTCCATTTACAATTACAGGAATAAATTATTAATGCTTAAGTAAAAATAACATTTTAAAAAGTAAAAATTGAGATACGGTAGCTCGAAACATGTAGAAATCTGAAACTGAGAAATATTACGGTAGTATTTACTTCTTACAGTTCTCAATTGAGATCTATAAGTTTGGCAAAGTAAATGATTGAAACTTGCACATTACCGACAATATGTTAGAGCTTGTGGACACAGGGTAAAATGATAGGAATCACAATTCCTCAATGAAGAAAATGAATTAACTAAATTATGTTGTACGGTACTATTGGCTAATAAGCATCATATAAAACTGCATACTAGTCACTTCAAACCAAACCTGATATTGCGATGTAGTTAAATAGTAGTAAACCGGGCGAGTTGGCCGTGCGGTTAGGAGCGCACAGCTGTGAGCTTGCATCCGGGTGATAGTGGGTTCGAACCCCACTGTCGGCAGCCCTGAAGATGGTTTGCCGTGGTTTCCCATTTTCACACCACTGTACGGTATCTTAATTGAAGGGGTCGGGGCAAAAGAGTGCCAAGCAACATTTTCTTAATTTGAAGGGAGAGCAGTTAGAAAGTTTGTTCAAATCGTGAAATCGTATCATTCACGAGAATGATGTATTAATAGCTTTCAAAGGTTCAGTAATATTCATTGTATGTGATCTGCAGGCATAATTTCTTTTGGGCTGCTATTTGTAGGGTCAAAAGTCAATACTTTTAATACTATGTCACAGAATACTGTGGCTTGGCACTTTATTGCCCCAATGCAGTGACACTTATCTTAGTAATATTACTTTATGATAATGTCTGATATTTCAACTGTTTTAATCAGAAATGAAAACTAACACCAATCTTTAGTTAAAATAACATTTCCACCAATAATATTTAAATTGTCAACAGTGGAAATCAGGATGGAACTGGCAACTGAAAAGAAATTTAAATAAATCAACATAAATCCATCACGGAGAAAGGTCTTTTTGTATCTTTTCACTATGATGTTCTTTTTTTAAAATATGGAATTTAGGAACTTATAACTGCACATGCATAGCATTAAAACTAACAGATCAGCTGCTCCTTTCCTATACTTCTTCAAATTCATTAGTGTCTTCAGAGTCAAGAATCAAGCTGAAATAAAACTGGTGATGGACAGGAGTTTCAACACATCTTCCAGTTTGTTTTTCTTTATTTTTCGCACAGTAGTTTACTTTTGTTTCAAGCTCAACGTTGTGCCGTTGCCTCTTTTTCGCACGTTACAGTCTTCAAAATTCATATCCACTCTTGTTTTTAGTTTGATAAACCATGGATTACTTGCTTCAAATTTGAAACAAATTACGTCTGTGAATTTAAATTCCATCCCACTTACACATGTTTTTTATTGGTGTTTAGGGGTACAAATTTGTGTGTCGCCACGTCATAAAAGTCGTCCTGTTTCATGTCTGTTACACTGAACTACTTCTTTCTCCCACATTCTTGAATGATACGTTTCCAATTGGCAGGGTCGTACACATGCGGTTGATTTCGTTGGTATTTCTCAATTTTGGCAAAGTCTTTATCTGATGGCAAGAATGTGTGGCTAGATGTTTAAAACCAGTGTTCGATCTCATTAAATCGTTTAGTATGAATTAAATAAGACAAGAGTGCCATTACATTCCAGTTTATTCTGGCCCCCGTAGTTATCAGAAAAAATCACAAGCTTTTAGCATCGACGGCGTTTGTTTTCAGATACTTCAAAATTGCACTACCGGTACCTATTTGGTCACTGCCTCTTCGTGCAATACTCTCATCCCACAAAAACATGCACCCTAAGTCTTTACCACAGTCATGAATTCCTACATTGTATGTCCACAATTTCCGTACCTTGGCTCTCCTTCAGGTGTCCTGTATCTCTGTTTTACAGGAATAGCTTCAATGCTTCCAAATAAATAAGCATGTTTCTTATCAAAATCAGCGAGACCCCAACATCCATTAAATATTGACAATATCTGTTGTTCTTCAAGTTCAAAACATCTCAGGGGACAGCGACACAGCTCTCCAACTTTTGCTCCTGGAACAACTTTTCCGGTCTTACGCGCTGCATATTCTCTTCCTTCGTTTCGCCTCTTCTTATTCATCTGTATCTTCTTAATACGTCCATTTCTCTTCCTAGAATTTGGACCTTTCTCAGGCGAATATAACGGTGACCTTGAATGATCCAGGCTATCCTAAACTGTGCAAAACACCAAGTCTTAGTACAAGAAATACCCATGTTGTATCCTCTGTTATGTAACTAATAACAATTACTTTAACAAGAGTGCAGCAAAATTATGCACTAGTTTTTCTGTTAACTCGTATAAACCTTGTAACCTTTCTTGAGAAAAATGATGACTGACAGTAACACATTTAAAATTGGAACAATATAGTGCCAAGCCACACAATGCATATTTGCGAATGTTGGTCAACAAAGGCCTTAAATTAACCAGAGTAAACTTTGAACTGAAAAAGCCACTTGCTATAGATCCAAGAGTGTGTTACAACGGTTCCTAAAACATAACCTAATGACTAAATAAGTTACATAACTCCAGCAACAATGGCGGAAACTTTTGTTATGGTCAAAATAATGCCAAGCAACACTTACCTCACTTCCACTTTCAGAGGAAATTTCACAAGCTATGTGAGGAAGATAGTCAGGGTTTACATCAGGATCACTGAGATATTATTCAGAATCACTGGATAACACAAGCTTCCTCCTACAATCCATGGTAATCTGGGTCTCCTGGTGGCTTGACACTGTTTTGCTCCGAGTTGTTTCTAAGAACTGTTGGGGGCAACAAGATAAAAGTCACATGCAGTGCCACCTGACTGTTTTTCTGTGCAGGTTTTCAGTATTTACTGATAGCTTGTCATAATCGTCAGCAGATGGCACCGACAGCTCAGTTTTGCCAAAAATGTTGCTTGGCACTCTTTTGCCCCGACTCCTTCAATTAAGGCCACGTCCGCTTCCTTCCAACTCCTAGCCCTTTCCTATCCCATCGTCGCCATAGGACCTATATGTGTCGGTGAGACGTAAAGCAACTAGCAAAAAGAAGTATTAAATTATAACCTCGTATCACTTAAAACAAACGCTTGAAGAAAAACAAATTATTTCTATCAGCCAGTAGAACAGGCTGGGTCTAGAAAATGACAACTTCAGAGTATAGGGTAGACGAGGGTAATGGTAAACAGGGGGTGAATGTAAACAAAAGCAATGGGAAATTTAAGGCTTTTAATAGAAAAACTTGCATTGTGGGAATGTTAGGAAGACCATGTTGGCTAAGATGTCAGCGCATTTTGGCGCCAAATTTCAGCAACTGTTGGTTTGTGAACACCTACTTTGTGAATGTGTGTGAAAGAATTTGAGAGACAAATTAGCTTTGTCTTCTTTTGATCTCAGTAAGTGACATGTATCACACATTAAAAAAAGAAAATAGTTTCTATGAGTTATATATTGTAGTTATGATATGTTTCTAAGTTTTAAGAGATTTGGCATAACCTCACATCATAGGTTATGGTTTGTTTACTTTCTGTTAAGGGGAGTAATTGTAAACATGAAAACAGGGTCATTGTAAACATGTTTTATTTGGCTCCTGTGGTACCTTTTGTACTTTTCAGTAGTCAAGATGCCAAGGAACTATATTAGAAAGAAACCCCTACCGGTACCGAGTTATACAGTGGAAGATTTGCAGAATGCTGTCAGGGATGTCGAAAACCTTAACTGCAGTTATCGTGAAGTGAAGGAAAAGGTTTCTCTTCCGATATGGCATTTCTCCAGAGACAGAAGAAAAAAATTTGCACAGTGTCTGATAGCTCGTGCAAAAATGGTTTACCCATGCCAAAAAGAGGAACTGAAGAAGTTAGTAATAGATTATGTTAGAGGTAATAATATTCCTATTCCTTTCAAAAATTGTATACCAGGCGATGACTGGCACCGTGGTTTCATGCGTCGGAATCCACAGATTTCATTAAAAAGCCTGAACATCCTCAAAAAGCGCGAATAGTGGCAAGAGATCTTCATGTTTTGTTCTCTTTTTACGATGATTTAGATACCTTATATGAAAGTATCATTGTTAGAGGGGAGCTCAGCAAGGCTGCATTTATTTTTAATGCAGATGAGTCTGGCTTCGGAAGTGATCCAACGAAACTGAGGGCCATTGGAGAGAAAGGAAAGCCTTTGAATCGAGTGCCGGGCGGTTCCGGGCGGGAGAGCACTATAGTTTAGGCTTGTATGTCTGCAAATGGCACAACTTTGCCACCGTTGATAGGTTTTAAGGGAGCAGCAGTTGAAGGACGTTGGATATCTGAGGATGCATTTTCCGGTACTACGAACGGAACGTCAAGGAATGCGTGGATGGAAGAACCTGTGTTTGTGGATATATTTGTTCCACGTGCTCGACATTTACGTGAACAGGAGAACAGGAAGCACTGCTTATATTTGACGGACATGCCAGCCACATTAGCCTTCATATAATTGAAGAAGCAACATCATCAGAAATTCATCTCATAAAGTTGCCAGGTCACTTAAATAACCTCTTGCAACTTCTGGATAAAGTGCATTTGGACCTTTAATAACTATATGGGATAAAGAACTGGTGAAGTTTGGAAAGGAACAAATGGGTATTGGACCTGGACGACTGAGTAAGCAAAGGTCCTCAGAAATATTAGGCATAGTGTGGAAGGCCGGAATGAAACCGGAAAATATAAAGAAAGGTTTTGAATCTGCTGGTAACTTTCCTCTAGACCCATCCAAATCTGACAGAAAACATTTCTCTCCACATGATTTAAGGTGATACTAACAAAGTAAAAACGCCCAAGCTCAAAGGTCTGTAAAAGAATGCGATTCATGTGTTTCTGATTTAGGCCTACATGAAGAATCTACTAATGTGACTACAGGTGAGGACCTGCATCCATCTGACAGAATCATTACAGAGCAGGCAGTAAACACAACAGTTCTAGACTTGAGAACCAGAGTAATCCAGGAATCTCCCATTAAACTTACCGACATTATTGACATTTTTGCTACTAAAATAAGAGGAAAGAATTTAGGTTGGTGTGAAGATGAGAGAAAATTAGTGAAAAGAAAGCTCCAACACCACGATTAAAACAGGCAAAATATGGTGAAGTTCTCACTGTACAGAAGGTAATGAAGAGACTAAAGAAGACGAAGCTGCAAAATCTTTACTGAAAAAAGAAAATCAAATGTGGAACCAGGGATGAAAACATAGGCCTAATCATAAAAGGAAAGGAGGTAAAAGAAAGTTAGAAGAAACATCAGGATCAGAAAATGAGAAGGGAATGTTTTTGGAAGATAATAGAGTCCTATCGAATTGAGCGAAGAAGAGTCAGATGCAGAAGAGGAAAATGTCTTCACAGAAGAAGGATTTGTTCCAAAGTTAGAAGACTGGGTTCTAGTCAAATTTCAAATTCCAAAAGGATTTTGTTTTTATGCATATCAGGTTGTTAGAACTGGGTGAAACAGATGTTTTGTTCAATTTTCTTCGGAAAGGGACATCACACTTTTTCTTGCCATCAATCCAGATAAATCATCAGTTGACCTTTCAGATATAAAGAAAAATGTTACCACAACCAGAAGTTCGTAGGGGTCATTACAATTTCAAAATAAAACTTCCTGGTGCAATTGAAATTTTGTAAAATTGGTTATAAAGCTTAAAATTACATATTTTTTATATTTCATGAAGCAAATGAAATGTTGTAATTTTTATAGGCCTATGTCCTGTGATTTTTTCCCACAATGTTGAACAGTCAAAGACTTCCCTCATACACTTCCAAGCTGTTAGTGTTTCATAATTAAAAGGTTAACCATATTCTTCAATTTTTCTGTCCTCTCGTCCAACAAAAATGTACATTGGGGTAATTGTAAAGACACATCATAATACTGAGTTACAAAATGATTTTTTTCAAGGCTTTTAATTTTGAAGGCTGATTGTAATGTAGTTTTGCCTCCTGTTTATGAATGTGAAATCAAATTTTATGAATCACGTAAGGATTTTACAGAATTTCAAATTAAGTATTTACTTAATCTATAATATCACTTACAGCGAAGTTTGGGAATTAAACTCCAGTAAAGTAACTATAACTAACTTAAAATAAAAAGAATCCAGAGAACAATTTATTATTTACCTTGTTTGTAAACATATAAAATTAAATTCTACAAATGGCAAACCCAGGATACAATTTTCATAACTTAAACTCTCTTCCTTTTGCTGCGGAAGTATGATCTTCGTGATCGTCTGACGTGTTGCAACTCCGGATTGTCCCTCTTCATAGACCAGCAATAGTCAGCTAACATCACAGCATTCCACCTGCCATGATAACGTGTTTCTATCTCTTTCATGTCCTGGTGGAACCGTTCCCCATGTTCTTCACTAAAATCTCCTAAGTTTTCAGGAAAAAAGTCGAGGTGACTATGAAGGAAATGTAGCCTGATACTCATATTACAACCTAAATTTTTCATAGCCTTTAACATATCTTCTATGATTTTCTTGTAATCCGCGTGCTTCCTGTTCCGCAAAAAACCATTTATCACATTCTTGAAACCCATCCAAGCCAATATTTCCTCTAAGGTCATCAACGCCTCAAATTGTTCAACTGTCGTAAAGCTCCGTATCTGTGGTCCAACAAAGATTCCTTTTAGTTTCGCATCAGACAGGAAGGAGAATTTCTGACAGATGTACTTAAAACAGTCACCTTGTTTAATGAATCTCTTTACGAACTGCTTCATGATCCCTTGTTTAATATGGAGAGGTGGCAGAATGATTTTTTCTCGTTTCACCAAACATGATCGAATTATATTCTTGCCTCCTGGATCCATTGTTGTTCTGGACGGCCATTCCTTTCTAACGAGTGTGCATCACGTCTACGGCTGTCCCACAGGCAGAGGAAACATGGATACTTTGTGTAACCTGACTGTTGCCAAAGAAGCATTTCTATAACTTTTAGATCACGATATACAATCCATTCGTGCTCTGAATACTTAATTACCGTTAATAACATTGCAAGGGTTACATCGTTTTTTTTTTGTTTTTTTTTTTTTTGCTAGGGGCTTTACGTCGCACCGACACAGATAAGTCTTATGGCGACGATGGGATAGGAAAGCCCTAGGAGTTGGAAGGAAGCGGCCGTGGCCTTAATTAAGGTACAGCCCCAGCATTTGCCTGGTGTGAAAATGGGAAACCACGGAAAACCATCTTCAGGGCTGCCGATAGTGGGATTCGAACCTACTATCTCCCGGATGCAAGCTCACAGCCGCGCGCCTCTACGCGCACGGCCAACTCGCCCGGTGGTTTCATCGTTTCCCTTCAAGACGTAAGAATACGCTACAGGTATCGAACCATACTTGTTGGTGATGTGTAAGAGTACAACTTTGATATTGTTTACGGTTCCATCGATAAATAACATACAATCATTCTTTTTGTATGTAATTCCATATTTTGATACTACTCCCTCGATGTTCTTACAATAAACAAGAGGGCCCTCTTCAGTGAAGTACTCACGAAATTCTTTTTCTCTTGTACGGTACCAGGAAAATGTTGTACCTGGAGCTAGAAGTCTTTTCTCCTTTAAGCGAGAACCCAGCATTTGTGACAACTCCTTTGAGAGACCCAGATCTCTTACAAAGTTGTTAGTTCACATTGAGTAAACAACTCTGGTTGTAGCTCATCTGTGGTTATAAAAATTTCATCGCTGTCACTAGGACCAGACGATGATGATGATGATGACGATGATGATTGCAGGGTTGCTGGTGCGTTACGCACAGGAATGTCAGGTCCATGAGGTACAGGTCTGATTGCTGATGTCAGGTTTGGATATGCAATGCTATTAATACTTTTACTGTTATGGCCTTCAGCTTTTACCATACAAAAATAACAAATCATCGGTGTGATTTGTTTGCTCTCTCCACACCATCGGAATTCCAAAAGGTAACGACTTCTGCTTCCCCTGAGTCCATTTTCTTAATCCCGTAACACACGCATGACACGCTGTGCGGCGCAAACCTTTTATCTTGGTCGCCTAACTTGATACCGAAATATGCCAGGTAAGCTTTCTTTACGAATGAGGTTATGTTCTCTCTTCTGGATTTCAAAGTCAATGAGCCGCAAATGAAACAAAAGGAGTTGGGATTGTTTACACACTGTCGTCTTGAGGAACTCACCATTTGTAGACTGATTTGCACTTCTAATATGTTATAATAGCTATTTAGAGCACGTTTCCAAACGAAACTAAACCAGTTGCGGTGTTCCTCTGTAAACATAGACATCAGACTATCGAATTTACCGCAATTGATCGTTTTAGATTACTCTAATGTACAAATTTTATCGATCAGTGCACATTGTTACGCGCGAATAAAAAAAAAGGAAAATTACGTAATTACATAAAAACTGTGGGTGTTACAGGAAATCTGATATCATATTTGTAAACAGCTCTAAAAAGTGATCTAAATGCACCCATTTTCATGTAAAGCCCGATGTTACCCAGTGATGAATGAAAATTTTAAATAACTGTAGAACTGTAGTCTTTCATAATATATAATTAATTTCTACAGTTACTCTTTAACGCAGAATTTGATGATTACATTTACCCCCTCTCAGAAGGGTTAAATGTAAACACCCAATTAAATTACGAAAAAGTTAACCCTAGAACCGGTACCGTAGTTGAAATAGCTCTATTCGGTGGGTGTGCACCACACATTTGCAGTACCTGATGTATGTCACTCTAACAGATGAATTATTTACAGAATATGCACATGTAATACACCGAAACATTCAGCATGAACTGGACTATTTGAAAAGTTGTTTCTGTTTACGTTCAATGTAATATTTTTTAAATTTTCCGCCCCTTTAAATGCCCCCTCAAAAATTCAAAAATATTTTTTACTTACACATCAAATATAAAGGACTAATCAGTTTTTCTGAATTTTTTTAAAAATATACATTTTGTAGAGAAATTAAATCTGGTGATAGGCATGTAAATTTTAAGTGAATAGCGTTAATACTTTAGGAATTATTCATTATGTTGCAGTAGGCCTTGAATTTACAGATGCATTTAATTCTATTAAAATATCTTCATCATTTAAATCCGAAAATGTAGCCATCGTGTGTGCATAACACACAGTAAACAATGGAAGCAAGTCACAACAAAATCAACACGTGTTTCAAAGCTGCACGAATTGCGACCTTCATTTGTTTCAAAGATATCTCACATAAATGGATGTATTGAACACCGAAACATTGCACATTCCAAGGAGAAAACATGCCTGATGAATGCTGTCATCTAACGTACATATTCACAAATTCTTCTACCTGTATTTACTGGTAAAATAGACCTGACGATCTGTCGTCAGCGGCGGTTGAAATAGGCGCACACCTGCCGATCTATCGTCAGCTACCGGTTCGAGGGTTAAAGATGTGAACCCTAAACTCCATTTATAGATAAAAGAAAGGTGTAGAAATAAGACGACCTTTTATAATTGATACTAATTAGTACTGGGGATATGTGGAGTAAAATATACCCAAGATAAGTAGAAAGTGTTTACAATTACCATTGTCTAACCTACGTACATCTTCAATCAATAAATCAATACTGACCTGCATTTAGGGCAGTCGCCTAGGTAGCAGATTCCATATCCGTTGTTTTTCTACCCTCTTCTTAAATTATTTCAAAGAAATTTGGGAGAGTAAGGAGGCAAAATACTTTTCATTAAACCTGCAACATGAATGCACGCCAAAGGGAACTTGTAATCATTGAATAGGAAGCTACGAAAAGAGATAACTGACTAAAGGTAAGATAATAATAATAATTTTAGTGAAGCGAGAGGTACCGACATTAATACACGAATAAAAGAAGTGTCAGGGTGTTCATGTCAAGCATGAAACATACGGGGGGAGGGCAAGAGAAACCATGAAAGAGAAACTCTTCCAGGACTTACATATAAATCATGAAGTATGTAACGGCAAAGGACAAAAGGATGTACCTAATAGGTCTGATAAAGACTCCACCATTTGAGCGGAACTTAACAACCCGTATCGTATTATAACGTCCAGCAAAATGGTGGGTAACTCTACACAATTGCCAAACTAGGGGAGGGCTTGGTTCACGAAGGAGAACCAAGTCACCCTCTTTTAGGTTAGGTCGATCAACCTTCCATTTCTTTTATACCTGAAGCTGCCCCAGGTACTCCAGCCGCCAGCGATCACGAGCAGTTACAACCTTCTTCCATAAAATTGGTAAAGAATAGTCGGGTCTCCGTAGCGACACCGGAGGAGAGGAAGTCAGTGACTGACCTACCAAAAATGCACAGGCGTGAGAGGAAGGAGATCTAATGGTTCCTGAGACAAAGGAATAAGTGGCCTAGAATCAACTATGCCCTCAATAAGAATGAGGAAACGATTATTATTCACAAGGAAAGGAAGATGAATTCAAAATTCTTTTCAAATGATGTTTGGTAGGTTAAACGCAAGATTGCCAACGACCACCATGATGAGGTTCATATGGGGGGAATGAAATTCCACGTAAATCCTTTCGCATAAGTGAAATTTGTATTTCCTGTTGAGCCGAGGAAGAAAATAGCTCGCTCCAATTCTTCAGAGGCTCCAAAAAGTTTCCAGAATTATCAGAAAAAACTTCTGAAAGGACACCTCTACGAGAAGAAAATCGAGAGAAAGCAACTAGAAAGTAAAACAGTAGATGCATTAGTCACGAGTTCAAGATGAATGGCACCAGTGACCATAGAGATAAATAAGACGATATAAGCCTCACCTAAAGGCCGGTCTCCACTGATTAACATTTAACACCAACATGTTAAATTTAACATGTTACAATTGACATGTACCGGTATATTGTGATTGTCTTTTCCAATTGACTTTGCATGTTAACTCAGAATGTTGAGGTTAACACTTTTAACATGTTGGCGTGTTTACCGTTCCAAGTGGAAAACATGTCAAGTCAATTCGTTGTTCGTGAGATGTTGGCACAGCTTCGGCAACTTCCTTGCCGTTTCCATGTCAACAGATAGCCTAAACGACGCAAACGATGTGCTTCTCGTGACCAACACTCCGCAACACTAAATTCTCTTTGTTATAAGCTACAGATACAGTACCGGTACGCGCACGTGTGTCGTTCTCTCTGTACTATACTAAAATTTAATGTCAGAAATGGAGTGGAGCAAGATTACTTTGGACTTAATTAATGATATAATAGAAAGGCCTTGTTTGTGGGATGTCTCATCAAAGGAATACAGAGACAAAGCGAAGAAAGCCGACAGTTTCCAGGAACTCTAAATTATCTATAATTGTTCCCGCGAGTGCATTAAAAAAACCTAGCGCCCCTCCGCTCCCAATACAGTCGAGTATTGCCAAAAAATCAGAAGTCGGGTGCGGGAGCGGAAGAAGTTTATTGAAGCAATGAGCAGGATGAGGGGAGGAAATGTCTAATAAAACTGCATTTCTATGTCATAACAAGAAACAACGGTGGCAATAACAAAGGGCCAAATCTTCTTCATCTGAGTCCATTGTCCTTATTTGAAAATACTAGACACCACCTGAATGTATTAGCACAAATTGATATGATGAACTACTTAGGGCCTATATATAACCAAAGAAAGTCAAGTTTAACATGTTTATTAAGTGTGGACACAAAGTTAAATGAAGCAGTATTCAACATCTAACATTTAACATGTTGATGGTGTCACCAGTTAACATTTAACACTTTTAACATTTAACATGTTGTTGTTGAATGTTAATCAGTGGAGACCGGCCTTAAGGTCTTCGAGGTAGACCACATAGGGTTAGTGCGATATAGAAAGGGACCGGCGCAATCAACGCCAGTGAATTAAAAAGGCGGAGAAGATTGAGACCTAAAAGAAGGCAAATCACCCAGAAGCTCAGAGGCAGGTGAAGGCTTCGCCCGAAAACACCTGAAAAATTTGCTTATTACGGAGTTGATCGTGAATTCCATTAATGAGCCAATAATGTTCACTAATGAGATATAACAAGGTGCGAGCGCCAGTATGCAAATTCTGATAATGGAATTGCTTTATGATCAACTTGGTGACATGATGCTTAGAAGGCAAAATAATTGGATGTCTCTTATGTTCCAGCAAAGCAGAAACAGAAAGTCTGCCACCTGCTCTTATAATGTTGTCGGGATCCGGATAAGGGGACAAAGACAAAAGCTAGCTACTCCTGGTCTAGGGAAGGCCCTTGCTCAGGGATCGAAACTCTTCAATAAAAGTTTCCCGCTGCACCAGAAATACAATTTTTACAGTGGCCGCTCTTAATTCTATAGCAGTTAAAATATTTGAAGATACAAAGGCTGGTCTTCCAACTTCCATCTTAAATTATAGGCCATCGCTCTCACAAGTTTATGAAAGGTAGACAATTTGTTAAGCAGAGGGAACAGTTTCCATAGCAACATGTACAGCAACCAGAGCTTTACGAACTTCGGTTGGCTTAACAACGTCCAAGTTTGGGTAAGTTGGCCATTGTACGCGGGACTGGATGATCCAAGAAGGACCATGCCAGTATAATTTAAAACTTGCTAATTGTTTAGGAGTACATTCTCTCGAGATAACGTCAGCAGGATTTTCGCGATTGGGAACATAATGCCACAAATCAACCGAGGCGTGATCCTGAATCTTTGCAATTATCTTAGCAACAAAAGGCTGCCAATGAGAAGCAGGCTTTGCTAACCAAGATAGAACAATGGTAGAATAAGTCCAAATGAAAGTTTTATGAATATATACTTTCATATTCTGAAGCAATTTGTCAGCTAAATTCACGGCCAATAAAGCAGCACAAGGCTCTAGTCTAGTCTAGGTAGAGAGATTAGATTTAGAAGACACGAGATTAGAGAAAGGTAGTTCATTCCGGGAAACGATATTGGCACAACACCCAGCACGCGGGCCTCTCACCGCTGGGTTCTGTGGTTCAAATCCCGGTCACTCCATGTGAGATTTGTGCTGGACAATGCGGAGGCGGGACAGGATTTTCTCCGGATACTCCGGTTTTCCCTGTCGTATTTCATTCCAGCAACACTCTCGAATATCATTTCATTTCATCTGTCATTCATTAATCATTGCCCCGGAGGGGTGCGACAGGCTTCCGCAGCCGGCACAATTCCTATCCTCGCTGCTAGATGGGGGCTTCATTCATTCCATTCCTGACCCTGTCGAATGACTGGAAACAGGCTGCGGTTTCTTTTTTCAGAAGGTGAATAAAGCCGTGGAGGATAGTGGATTCCTTGTGATAAGAACTGTGACGGACAATCACAAAACGTCTTCATGTTTAGACATTTTGGACAACCTCAGATATCCAGACGATCATATTCCAATCAAACTAGAAACAGGAAATCAAATCCTAATTTGCGGATACTAGTTTCGTGTTGTTGATGAGAGGATGGAGTGTGACATTTGTGTCAGTAACATCTCACTGCCTAGAGCTTCGACACCGCTAAATGGAACTGATTATGCATCAGGAGAGACGAAGAGTTCGATACCCAAAACCTAGTTTTGTTGCTCTGGTGAAGCATCTGCAGGAGTTCGTTTAAGCTGCAGTGCCCTATTGTCGAAGTCCTTCAAACGTACGAGCGTAATACGAGGATTTGCGTCGTCTTCCCTTTCAGAAAACCGTGAGAGTTGGCCGTGAGGTTAGGAGCGCGCAGCTATGAGCTTGCATCCGGGAGATAGTGGGTTCGAAGCCCACTTTTGACAGCCCTGAAGAAGGTTTTCCGTGGTTTCCCATTTTCACACCAGGTAAATTCTGGGGCTGTACCTCAATTAAGGCCACGGCCGCTTCCTTCCCATTCCTAGGCATTTCCTATCCCATCATCGCCATAAGACCCATCTGTGTCGGTGCGGCGTAAAACAAACAGCAAAAAAACTTTCAGAATGTGTTTTGTTACAGTTTGTTTTGTTATAGTGTGAGGTCAAAGAACATCAGCAAACTGTTAGTGGTATTATCCTAACCAAGTTCGTAAGACCTCTATTATTTGATATTGCGTTGGCAAGAACACAAAAAGTACGGTACCACTCCAAGCGTTCGACCTGGAAAATCTTTAAATTGTGCATGCAGAGGCCAACTGCGACTTCATACAGGTAATATTGCCGATATTTAATATTACTGATGTAATTTACGAGCTTCAGTGAATATATGGCCATACTGCATAGTGTATTGTAGGCTGTCGTTATTAGAATAAGTTTAGAACATTGTGCGTCTATGTCTGCCACCTAGCGTAGAAATTTTGTCGCAGCGTAGTCGCAAAAAGGCTCGCATAGAGCAGGCAGTATAGGAGGATCGAGACGTCGGTGATTACGCCTTATGGACCCGCTGACGTATCATTTTTCTCCTCTGAAACAACTGAAGTTGAATTTGTGTATTTCTCAGTTCTCTTCTGCTCGCCGTGCGGTACGCTACCTCCGGCGTGAGTGTCCGTTGTGTACGGCATTGGTGACTAATGAGTGAGTTGTGAGTGAGTGGTAGTCCATGGCTGCCGCTAGTGGAGAGCCATTGGCAGTGACAGGTGATAAAATTATAGTGGAACATGATATTGAGCTTACAATGGAAGAAGAATCCAAATCCGATACATCTTGTGACTCCGAGCAACCGCCGTTACCCAATTCAACTAAGAGTGACCAGCGGCGTCTAGATACAGAAATACCACCTCGTCCTAATGACGAACAACCTAATCAACAATCAGCAGTACAACAAGAAATGCCGATGCCTGAGTATTATAATAAGTTTCATCATGGGCCATATGTAGTGTTCGTAGAATCTTCCGTAGAAAAGAATGTCGGTAGGTTACATCCCATGGCCCTTGGTCGCCGTTTTTATGAACAAAACTTAAATGTCAAATTCATTCAGCGTAAAGGCCGAAACCGAATACAGGTGACCTTTCATACTGCCGCGCAAGCCAATGCTTTTTTCTGTTAACTCGTATAAACCTCTGGTCGCAAGTGACAATGTAACCTTTCTTGAGAAAAATGATGACTGACAGTAACAGATTTAAAATTGGAACAATATAGTGCCAAGCCACACAATGCATATTTGCGAATGTTGGCCAACAAAGGCCTTAAATTAACCAGAGTAAACTTTGAACTGAAAAAGCCACTTGCTATAGATCTGAAAATATCCCGGCTAACACAACAGCCTATTGTTTTATTATTTATTTGTGTGATGATACTTACTATCTAGGCCCTACTAATGAATATTGTTAGAAGACTATGAATAAGGAGAATCGAAACAGCATCTCCTGCCACAGTAAAGAATTAATCAGCTAAACAATTATTGCACTTTCTTTATATAACTGAATGCTATTTTTAACAATAACATCAATGTCCTGATCGGGAATCTAACCCGTGTATACTATATTACTTAGTTGTGCAACCACAACGCTGTAATAATTGACAGGGTGATATGTGTGCGTAGACTATGAACTACACTTAGATTCAGGTGACCTGGCTAGGAATCGAGCCCGGGCCGCGAACTAGCCCACAGTAAGTATCAAGCAAATTCTGGGACTATCCTCCTCCTCGTTAAAATTATGAACGATGTTATCAAGCAAATGCTACGGAGGCATGTCTGTAAAAGATATGGGACTTACATAGGCTCCCTCCCCCTATGCTATTGGAAATAAGGATAAAATCTCCCCCGACCCACACAATCACATAGCCACTGAGTTTGAATAAGAAATTTCTAACACAGAATCCCGAACTCTCTCTGATATGAAGAGGAAAACAAACGGAAATTTTTCTTCTGGCTCAAAGACTGTGTTTTTTGTTTGTTTCAACACTCTCCTCTCTTTATTCAGACAACACATTACACTACGAACCATCACAGAACACAGTATAGTAATTACACACTGCACACAGGAAGGGCATTCGACCGTAAAACCCACAAGTGGCAAACAGTTCGCACAGCAATATTGTAGATATGGAAAAAAGCTGTAGAAGAAGAAAGAAATTACTAATGATTTACCTGCCGTTAATATTCTAATGGAATTTCCATCATCGAAATTTGAAGTTGTTATTTTCAGTAACAGACTCAACGCATTAACGAACATGGCTACTATGCAGACAGTAGTAATCGGATTCTTAAAGGACGGGTGAGGGAAAAGAAATAGGAAACTCATTTATAGGACTGTCGGTACAGCACTAGCATTTTGCAGAGAAGTCTTAATTAAGGTACAGTATTTTGCCTGATATGAAATTAGGAAACTACGTAAAAACATCTTTTAGGGCTATCGAAATGAGGTTTAATTTATGAGTAACGTCTGGGAGGGCCTGATTCAATTCGCATTATCATGAACCTCTATAGCTCAAGCGCGAGCGCGCCTGCCTCATACCGCTAAATACCACGGATCAAGGCCCAGCAAACACACGAAGTAAGACAAAGCGGTGGCAGGGGGGAGCGGTTTTTCTCTACGATTTCCCCGTCAACGACATTTTATTCCCCTCCGAGGGTAGTGGCTTCGACAGCCAGTATATTTCCTATCCTCGCCGCTAGATAGGGCTTCAGTTAAATATCTCGAAAACAGGCTGTAGATTGATATAGCCATAGCATTTTGCTTGGTAACAACGCTGATTATTCTGCAAGGATCCGTACAATAATAGTCGACAAGCTGAGTAATACAGCCCCCAAGCATTTTGCTTGGCGGTAGCCAGTCTCAGCATTTGCTTGGCATTTAATGGCAGTGGGGTTCAAACCTACTATCTCCCGCAATATGTGTTCATAATATTGAGATAAGGATTAAGAACACCACAATTAAGTAAGGAACACCCGATGTTCGATTCTTGTCAATAACAATATAAAAATGTTCGTGGAATGTGTGGTAACCATTTTTACAAACTGGAAAATGCTGGGGGACTGTACCTTAATTATAGGCAGGGTCGATTCCTTCTATCTCCTTGTAAAAGCTTGCAACCGAGTAATAGTGGGTTCGAATCGCACAATCAAGTTGGTTTTCCGTGGTTTCCTATATTAACACCAGGCAAATGCTGGGGTTGAACCTTAATTATAGGCACGCCAGATGACGATCTGTAATATGACATACCCTCACAACAGGGCCAACTTCTCCGGTCATAGGCTTAACAGATACCCCTCCCATCTCAATTTTTAGTGGGTGGGCACATTGACGAAACATTGAAGTGCAAGACCATACAGGCTTTCTCCTTACCACTAGATAGGGGCTTCATACATTTCTATGTCATTTACAGTCGAATAGCTGGAAAACAGGCTGCGGATTTTTTCATTCTCTACACATAACATTGCGGAGAAAAGTTCGAACTTTTGTACAGTCCACATCAGGTAACAAGTAAATCGGAAACGAGTGCACTCTTCATTAAGTCACGTATAATTGCATGCTCGACCATTCCAATATTATATACAGTACTGTAACAACAGAAACATAAATAATTAACCCAATGATTGGGGGGCCAGCCACTCGGAAGCGTTCCTGTCTCTTACCTAATAACCCCATAGTTCGAAACCTGGCCAGGTTAGGAATTTTTACCTGCAACTGTGAGTTGATTCGATGTTTATTCAACCTCTAATGGATACCTGAAGTAATTGCATTACGTCGCACCTCGCAGGTCCCGGGTTCGATTCACAGCTATGTCAGACATTTTTTACCTAGGTCCCGGGGATCAATTCCTGACTCTACCTCGCACGAGAGACAACCTGTGCTTATAACATTTAATACTCAGATAGAGAATTATTCCCTGGCTCTGCCTCGCACGCGCAACGATCTGTTCTCATAGCCACAGGGTTTCTCGGGTTCGATTCCCGACAAAATAGGGAATTTTAACTTGATTAATTTCGCTGGCACAGCGGCTGGGGTATGTGTCGTATTTATCATCCTCATCGAGACACGCAGGACGCCTACGGACGTCAAATTAAAAGACCTGTAGCTGACAAGTCAAACATGTCTTTGCACACTCCAGCTACTAGCCCCAGCATTTTCCTGATATCAAAATACGAAACCACGAAAAAAACATCTTCAGGGCTGTCGACAGTAGGGTTCGATCATAAAATCTCCCGGATGCACGCTTACAGCTGCGCTGCCCTAATCACACGGCGCACGCGCATAACAGCGCTGTTGCGTGAACTGATCGACTAAGAAAAAAATTCGATGAAACTTCCCAATTCTCTCAACGATGCGGATGTCTTTACCTGTCATTCACTTAAGAGCGTTTTTGTGTGTGTAAACTACTCGAAGTAACCTCACAAATCTCTTAACAGACTGCGCTAAGCACGCGGTCATGTTGTCAACTGTCAAACAAGAGCACGTGGTCGTGTTTTGTAAACAAAAGCACCTGGAATGATGTTAGGTCCCTTAAAGTCTGTGAGGTTTGCCTAGGACGCTTATTCAAATTCCGCGCCACACACCTGTCAAAACAAGAGCACGTGTTCCAAAAAGCACGTGCAGTAAGGTTAGGCCCTTCAAAAGGCAATTTTTCATACCATACTCACTGCATCCATTTTCATGTTCCAAGATATTAGACTGCAGGCTTTCGGCACAATCTTCCATTAAGACCAAGTCGTAAGCATAGGCCAGAGTGCTTACTACATTTCCACCTAACTGAACCCCTCCCTGCCACTTTATTCCTTTCAGCAGATGATTCATGTACACTACGAACAGCAAAGGTGAAACATTACGTAGGCTATCACGACCATTAAATGACATTATGATAATTATTTGGGTATATTACGTCGTGTAATATTAAATACCAGCTGACGCGTTTCGATCCTGCGACCAGGATCGTCTTCAGAGCAACAAGAAAGCAAAATGGCAACTCTCACTCCATAGTAACCAGACTCAAGATAGAGAGACCCAGTTAGAAATATAGTTCATTCCAGGGCCTCCAGATCACAGAGAAAGATGTTGACGAGTAAACTATGGAGGGTAGCCATGATCTGCTCAGTATACAGCCTAGTATAACTCCTGTAAGTACCCTGAACCAAGAACTCATTTTACCATCAATTCTCACTGCAGCCCAAATGTCAACATGAATGCCTTTGATTGATTTTAATAATCTAACTTTAAATCCATAGTTCCCTATTATTACGAATATACTTTCCCTGGGTACCGTGCCATATGCTTTCTCTAGATCTACGAAACATAAACACAACTGTATATTCCTATCGTAGCATATTTTATTACCTGGGGCATACTCAAAATTTGATCATGACAGACCCCTGTGGTCTGAAACCACACTGGTTTTAATCCAGCTTCCTCTCAACTATTGATCGCACCCTCCCTTCCTAAATGCCAGTGAATACCTTGCCTGGTATAAAAATCAACGTGATACGTCGATAGTTGTTGCAATCCTTCCTGTTCCTTTCTTACAGATAGAAGGAATTGTTGCTCTTGTCCAATCTGAAGGTGCCTTACCAACACTCCTTGATAATCTTTTCACTCTGTGAAGTCATTTCATCCCTGCCTCCCGACTCTACTTCACCATTTCAGGTCTAAGTTCATATATTCCTGCCGCTTTATGAAACTGGAGTTTGTTTACCATCCTTTTGCACATCCTCAAGCGTAATTTCACCAACATAATTTTTCTCATCCCCATGAGCTTGATTGTTAACGACACCACCAGGGACATTTCGTTTCACGTTGAGAAGATGTTAAAAATAATCTCCTCACCTCTACACTGACTCCCTGGGATATACGTCTGTATCATCGAAAATTTCCAGTAAAACCTGTACATTCCTACGCTCTACCTGAATTGGAAGTCGGTTAAGATATAGTCTATTATGGATCTGGGAGCCCTAGCCTCCCATGTCTAACGGTGAATAGCCTTACGATTGAAGAATGTATTCGTAACTGCTAAACCCATACTAGCACGGAAGCCCAGCAAACGCTTCCAACTCCCATTAGCTTCCCTGCTAAACCCATACTAGTACGGAAGTCCAGCAAACGCTTCCAACTCCCATTAGCTTCCCTATCTTCCCCAATTTTACCAATCACCCTTTCGTATCCTTAAATTCTATTTCCAACTCCCGCATTGAAATCACCCATTAGCACTATCCTATCCTTGCTGTTGACCCTGACTACGATGTCACTCAATTGTGCATAAAACTTGTAACTTTATCCTCATCTGCACAATCACATGGTAAATACACAGAGACAATACTCGTCCTAGTCCCTCCAACTGCCAAATATACCCACATCATTCGCTCATTTACGTGCCAAGCGGAAACTAGGGTGCGTGCAATAGAATTCCTGACAAAACAGCCCTACCCCACACTCTGCCGTTCCCTTTTTAATATCTGTCAAGTATACTTTATAATGTCTTTTCTCCTCCTGGTCAGCTCACCTTACCCGAATATCAGTTACCCGTAGCACATCCAGATTCAACCTCTGCTGAGTCAGCCAGTTCTACATTCTTTCTTCCATAAGCCCCATTAATATTGACAGCTCCCCATCGAATTCCATTTCGTTCGCCAAGTTGTTTTCAAGGAGTCCCACGCCTGTTAGATGGGAGTGGGACTCCGTTACCCCCATAGGTCCAAGGCTTGCTTAAATCGTTCTGACCTCGGTAATTCATGTAGCAGGATGCTACCCTATTTACACACAGTTCAAGTGAGGATGTCTCCTGCAACGGTTTAGGGACCACGGTGAATTGTATAGTCCTAGCCGTCTGGGCACAAGGAAGGCTATGACTCAGATTATGTCCGAGATGCCCACTCCCATTCCATAGCAACTGGTATCCCGACACTCAGGACTACTTACTAGACCACTCAGCCGTTGCCCAGGTTCACGAACTAGAACGTGACTACCGTAACCCACGTCATGAACCACTATACACTCAAAGTTGAAAAGCCCAATCCCAAACGCTCACTATCAGAGGATCCTGTAAACACAAGTAGGCAAAATTCGAATTTAATCAGCAGAACACGTAGTAGAAAACAAACAAGCTATTGGGGTATTTCATAGCGGACTCTGCACGAGCAAACAGAAGGCAGTATGGAGTTGATGATGATGTTGATGATTCTTGTGGTTTAAAGGGGCCTAAAATCTAAGGTCATCGGCCCGCAGTACGGAGTTCAACACGCGTCAATTAGCATAGCAAACAACTACCTATTAGTAGACTAAGCTGGTAAAGGAAACATAGGCTGAAAAAGAACATTAATTTTAAATATGTAGAGAAGGAACGAACGTAGGAAGGTTAAATTATTAAATGCAGAAAGAGGTTGTAAGAGGTACTCCGGAACATGCATTTTCCTTTCCTTAGTTTAGACGAAAATCAACAGAACATGCCAAAATGAATTACATTTGTGTCATTACTGTTCATATGATACACCTTTTATTAGACTTTCGCGCTCCATTTCGAATGAAAATTTTCTAGGTTTTAAATAAGACAAACGAGTCATAGTATCGTAGAATGGTTACATGACCCTGTGGAAAATACAGAATTATAAACAGTCTGCAATTTTTTGTACTCAGGGATCAAATACTTTTGTTGTACATAAGTATGTTTTGCTATATTATATTCTTTGAAGTATTGGTGTGAGATGAATAGAGAGTTGGAGTTATATCTTGCTTGGTAGACTGGTGAAAGTTTCAGCGTTGTTCACATAGGCCTAATTGGACGATTAACTCCATCTGAGGAGAGTAATTACTGCCTAATTTGTAGCAGCAGATTTACGAACTGGACAGAAATAGAACCTATACGGAATATCCGTGCAGAAACTGAGGCACAATCCTTCTTTAACTCTTTGATAAGTAGGTTTGGAACACCTTACCATATAGTGACTGACCAAGGTAAGCAAATCCAGTCTATATCAAAAAAGGCTTTCACGGCCGCAGATCTTATAATCACAGGAATAGAACCAGCTTTTGGGTGGTTAGGTCGTGTGCACTATGCAGAGTTTCGTCCAGACGTGCCATTTGGACTCATCAGCTGGAATGGCACGCCCTTCCAGGACTCTGCTTAGCCGTGGCAGACCAAACTGTGTGGCCAATGGGGGAGTATTTTTTAAACGGAGAAGTCATTTCTCCTTTAGCAGGTTAGCAAACTTGATTTGCTAACAAGGCGGGGCCACACAGTTTGGTCTGCCACTGCTAAGCAGAGTCCTGGAGGGGCGTGCCATTCCAGCTGATGAGTCCAAATGGCACGTCTGGACGAAACTCTGCATAGTGCATACGGCCTAACCACCCAAAAGCTGGTTCTATTCCTGTGATTATAAAATCCAGTCTAATTTGTTTCAAGTATTTGCGAGGGTCTGTGGATATAAGCTAACACGGACAAGATCATGTCACCCCCCGTAGAATGATAAATTGAGAGATTCCACCGTTCACCCAAGACAGCTATGCGAGTAAATGCAGACAAACACTACCTACAATCCTACTTGGTCTGCGCTGCTCTTTCAGAGAAGTAAATAAGGCAACAATATCTGAAATGGTGTATTGTACCACTCTCAAGTTACCTGGAGACTTCTTCTATCCACGCTGTACAAATATAGATGTGGAAATACCAGTATTCTTTTCTTAACTTCGACAGTATATGTATCAGCTTAAACCTTTTGAATATTCGCACAAGACAAAATATACACCATTTAATCACAGAGACATCAACTCCTCGAGTGAAATGTTCGTCAGGATCGACAGAGTGAAAATGGGACTGGAAAGTCAGTACGGACGTCCTTATGAAGTTGTGCAACGAACTCCCATGTTCTTTGCAGTAAAGATAAGAAATAAAGTAGTATATCAATAGGCAAACTAATACCAACCTACATTTTGGCTGATGGTAATGACAAAAATGCTAAGGACTACCAACAAGCAGCAAGGTTCAGCATTTAGAAAACATAAATCCAGAACTACATCAGGTTGTGTAGTGGGATTCCTAGGGCGGTTCATTGGGTGTTTGTTCTGACTGATACCGAGAAGGGAATGATGTGGGAAATGCAGAATTATAAACTCTCTGTAAATTCTTAGTTTTGGAATCGTTTTTCGTTGTACATTAGAATTTTTCGCTATATATTCTTTGAAGTGTCTTTGTGATGTGAACAGAGAGTTGTAGATATATCTTGCTTGGTGGACTGATGATATATAAAATATAAGAAGCCCAGTAAGTCCGGAAATAAGGATAGTGAACATAATAAAAGAGAAGCGAACAAACCGAAAGGAAGTGTTGCGATTGTATCTCGGGGGCGTGAAGAGTGTCAAAGTTCTTGTATGCTTTGTGTAACGGACAAGTTTTATTATTTTGGGACTGTTCGGATGAACATGGAGGGTGGTGTCATACTGCTAAAATAATTTCTAATTTCAATGTTATTTGCTTTACGTTCCACTACATACCTTCATGCTTTACGGAGAGGCCGAGGTGCCGGAATTTTGTTCCACAGGAGTTCTTTTACGTGCCAGCACATCTACCGACAAGAGGCTGACGTATTTGAGCACGTTCAAATACCACCGGACTGAGCCAGGTTCGGACCTGCCAAGTTGGGGTCAGAAGGCCAGCGCCTCAACCGTCTGAGCCACGCAGCCAGGCAAAATCCTTTCTCATTCAAGACTTAATTAGACAGAGGAAAATATCATCTTGAAAGTGGAGCTGTCTTCGATTCCAAGTATTTAACTGTATGTAGGTACACACCACGTGGTAATGTACCATGCTTTCACCAGATGGAGTGTGAGTAGAACTAATATATAGTTATGGGCAGTCTGAGATTGGGTCTCGAGATTTCTGGAGAAGACCCGGCATGTGATGCATTGTTTTCCACTTATTCATGTCGCTCTGTGCTGTACTGGGCATTCCGTTGTTCATTTCTTTTAGTTCCGCACAACACTTTCAAAGGAACTGGACTTGTATGTTCGTCAGTTTGGAACACACAATCAACCCCAGGGTTAAAACCCTGCGTTGACAAATCAACATAAATTGCACTCACCACATTGAAACAAAACATTATACAATTGATCCAAATGAACGCGGATCTCCACGGTGTGACGTTCGAACAAGTGATCATTGGACTCCAAAGAAGGGCACTGAAAACCCCAACTATCATATTCAGTCAAAAATGGCTGCATTACACTAGTTCGTTGAGCCTATCTCCGCCAAAGTACTCTAAAGGAAAGATAACCTTCTTAATGAATCACATAAACATATAAATTGCATGTCTTGGAAACGGGGTCGGAATGTCAACAAACCTCTTTGTGTTTCGCCTCACAAAAATGCAGGGCGCTCACTTATGGGCGTGATGGCTCATCATGTCAGGCAGCCGACATATATCTTCAAATCTCTCCATTAGCAACTTGGGCTCACGTACATCTTTAATCTGTCATCTTCTCAGACGCCTCTCTAACAGCATACGGAGCTTGTATCTACCTTCGATCTGTCAAGTATCAACTTGTTGTGCTCAAACTCCAGAGTGGCTAAAGTCAAACGGGTCACAGTCCCTTGTCTTGAATTGCTTGCAGCTGCATTGTTGGCTCAATTACTTCAAAAATCAATTCCAATTTTAAATCGTGAAATAATGGAACTCAATTGTGGACAGACTCTGCCTTCTTTTACCATGGTTGGGTTCCTTTCGCCGCGTTGGAAAACATTTGTAACGAACAGGGTGGCAGAAATTCAGCAGTTAACTAATGTCAAAGATTAGCATCATGTTTCATTTCACCAAAAACCCTGCAGAATTAACTTATCGAGGAGTTGAACCTCAAGAATTACAACAGTCCACATTGTGGTGGTCAGGTCCATCATGGTTGTCACCACCTCAGCTGAACCTGCCCCAGCCCCTAATCATCGATGAAAGTTCTCACACTACATCGGAACATCGAACAGTAGCGATATTACTTGTCACTAAAGGCAATGGCATCATAGGAAGATTTTCTTCACTAACAAAACTACAAAGAGTTCTGGCGTATTGCAGCAGATTCATTCACAACTCCAAACAACCGAACAATAAACGAATGGGACACTTGTCAGTTCAAGAACTTCAGTCATCATTAATGTCATGAATTCACATAGCTCAGGCGGAGTCAATCAGTGAAGAAATCAATGACGTACAGAAGGAAGGCATTGTATCAAGGAAGAGTCAGCTGAAAAAAGTGTGTCCATTTCTACACGATAATGCACTTAGAGTAGAACAAGTCGCTCCCATTCCCAACAAAACACAAAACATCACTCGACAACTCTAATGTCGAACATGAACACCTTGCAACAGGCTCATGCGGAACCAGAATTATTGTTAGCAACCCTTCGTCACTGTTATTGCATTCTGAATGGCAGAAACGTAGTCTGACAACAAGTGCACAAATACGTAACATGATACAAATTTAAAGGCGTAACTAGTCATCAATTCATGGCTACCTATCCTCAGTACAGATTTCAACCAGCACGTCCATTCAGTGATTGTGGCTTGGTTATGGAGGTCCTATTCTACTTCGCCCAATTAACAAGAGGAGCAATGTCCGTATCAAGGCATTTATTTGCTTCACGACGAAGGCTGTACATTTGGAAGTAGTCAGCAGTCTTACCACAGATGCCTTCTTAGCCGCACTTCGCCCTTTCATATTGAGAAGAGGAAAACCCACAGATATCTACAGCGACAATGCTATTATATTTATTGGAGCTAATAGAGAGTTAAAAGTTCTTCACCAATTCATGGCATCACAGCAGCATCAAGAGGAAGTTGTAAGCAATATGACAAACAAGGGTATCAACTGATACTGTATTCCACCTCGTTCACCCCGTTTAGGAGGATTATGGGAAGCTGGCATCAAGTCAATCAAATAACATTTGCATCGATTTGTCGGAAACTCATCGTTAACATTTGAAGAGCTTAGTAATGTGCTCATACAAATTGAAGAACATTTAAATTCTTGTCCAATTACAGTCCTATCCTCGGATCCTGCTGACCCTCAACACTTAACTCCAGTTAATTTTCCTACCGATAAAAGTTTAAATTCATTTCCTGAATCCAATGTGACTCTTGTACCTAGCAATAAACGTTCAGCATGGAAACGGTTGTAGAAAATTGTGCAACAATTTTGTTCCAGATGGCATAAGGAAATTATTAACCCAACTAAAAACCAGGCCAAAGTGGGCCTCCCAGCAACACAGTATACAACTAGGAGCAGTGGTAATTATCAAGGAGGACAATTTACCCCCGCTTCAGTGGAGACTAAGTGTGGTCCATGAACTTCATCCAGGTTCCGATGGACTTGTGCGAGCAGTCACCATAAAAACTGCCTATGGAAATTTCAAGAGACCAATAGTGAAAATGTGTCCCCTTCCTGTCGAGTAGTGTTTTGTTTAAATTACAATATGATTCCTTACATTGTCAGTGGGTTGATTGATGTATAATGTAGCATTTTTATTTATTTTGCACAGTCATTTAACAAGACGAATAATTCAAAAACTTTTATTGTGCAGGTGTGAACAGAACCGAATGCATCAACCTGTACACCAGTGTACAGTTATGTTTCACTTTATCTATGATAATTAATTAGTGATAGAAGTTTATTTATGAGCAACAATTTTGATGTATTTGTACTCCGATGATAGTTTTGTGTTTTTATGTTAGTACTATCTTCATTGAAACTCTATCTTGACTTGATTGAATGCAATCAACAGAGGAGAGAATGTTTCGTCCTCTCAGAAAATGTATACAGTGTGTGCTCTTGTCAGCGTCTCGCTTAAGTGACCAGAATGCATCTTGTTTCCGGAATCTACAAGACAGACTTGAGACTGAAAAGCGACTACATGTCGTCTAGACACGCATTCGCGGCAGCATGGCCTCAAACTTAATCGACAGCCTTCCATGCATTTCATATTATTCTTTAAAGTGTAAATAATGTTTTTGCATTTTGTTAATCATGAATAATGTAAATAAAAGTTTCATTACGTGTAATACTCGTGAATGACTCCGCCCTATGGCCTAATTACGTGCGTACCCAAACTACAGTCCACTACCAGAGTAATCATCGCTGTTTAGTATCACAGCATGTGCTACAGTATTCAGTTCGTCAATCCAACAACCTGTTCTGGGTCTTCAGCATGAAATATTGACTTTTTGTCTCAGGAGGAGTTAATGGCTCTTCGTCACTTGCAGACATGTCTATCGGGTATCAAGGACGGGTTACTTACTTAAATAACGGTCTTTTCTAATATGACTATGTGTATTCAATCAGAAATAGTGAATCCTGATGGCGGGTGTGTTTACAAGTTTGAATATAAACGGTGGTCCAAGGTCAACTACCTTAATATAATGCTGCGGCTGGACGATTCCAGGATGTTATTAATATCACCACAACAGAATTCCTGAAGGGCTATTTTTCAGAAAACCACTTTGAGGTTAACCTGAAAATAAAAACAGCCTTGAAATCAGTCTGCTCGGCTCCCATAAACAACTGTGGGATAAGCTTCCCATTTCTAGAACGATTACATATCAGGAACTCATCTACAGACGTTCTTTTAAATTAAGGCTGTCCACTATTTGACAATCAGGGTAGGCCAATTTAGCTGGACCCTTAATTGTATGTGAGTAACCTCCAACTAACACCACTGACCTATCATTATCTAATAAATTTAAAGTATAACGTTAAATAAACGTTTCTGATGACCAAAGTGAAACTTCACTGAAGTTAACTGAAAGTGGCTGCCGCCCATTGTGACCCCCCGCACAGCAAGAGGGCTTTACGTGCCAATGAACTGATATAATACTACTCTACACTGCACTTAGTGTTCAGAGAAAACTAGTATTATTTATGCACCGGGAGGTACACCTCAACCCGGTACATTTAAACAAAGCGCCTTGAAGAACGCTATCTAGCATACAAGAATTGAAACATCTAGTACAAGAAGTTGGGGCGTTGATCAAAAGATGTCACTACTAAATGATGGAGTAGTATGTTATGTTAAAGTTTCCTAAACTGACTGGATTTCTGTTTTATTCTGGTGTATCACTGGTTGCAACAACAACGTTCAAGAAATTTGGACTTTTCGCCATAGATGTCACCATGAAAGAACTGAGGTCATGCACGCTGGTGCAAGGCGAAATAACTACAAATTTAAAGCAGCTTTGTGTTTTTAGGTTTTTCTGAACAGAACTGACTTTTCTTATTTTGATACTTCAAGGTTTGCAACATTTCTTTCTCATCGTGCCAATGTTAGATTCTAGCCAGTAAGAAATTTTGTGTATTTATTTTTCAATCTATTATATTTATCTCGTACCTATTTGATCTACCAATAAAATGAGAGGGTGTGTCTGGATATAGTCCAGAGCCTTGTTGAAGCTTCCCCTCGGGTATAAAAGCTGACGCCTCTTCAAGATAACTTGTCTTATTGATCGTCGAGTTATTGAGTGTGTGTTAAGGCATGAGGCGGGGCCCTCAACCTTCGGCGGGCAGAACATCAGCTAAAGTAACAGCCAACAGTTTTTCCATCTAAGTAGTTATCTCAGCAAGCTGACCCGAGGGGAATGTTCTAATCTTTAACTATGTAACCGACTGTTTTCTAAAAGGTAAATTTACTTCCTTCTCATGTAGTCATGTAAGTCCTAAGGACTTAAACTGTAAATCGGGGATAGAGAGTGCATCACCCTCTCGAATTCCCCTTCAATTTATCTTGAGGTGACTACGATTTTGTAACTGTTTTTCTTCTGTAAATCATAAAGCAACTTGTCCTTCTAGTCACCTCAGTAGTGTGGGATTAGCCTCTGCATCGTCGGGCTGCAAGCCCAAGTAGGGTTTTAACCTCTTTTTCTAGGAGCGCATGTGAACGCCTCCATATATTTTTGAGTTTCAGCCAGTAACTTAACCTGTTCTGTTTTCACGAAGGCCCAGTAGAATGGGTGCTAGATACCCCTGTGTCAACTAAAATTCATATGGTATTGTAAATTACAGGTTGTGCTTAGAGAGGCCTAATGGTTGAATTGTGTTAAGCAAAGATGCTCTTTTCGGTCTTGTAATAGTTAATGGTTGCCTTGAGTAGGCCGTAAGAGTCTGGGAACGCGGTCTCCTCGGTAGAAGTGTTAGGGCATGTAAGCTCTTTTGTGATTATCAGGGCTCGGAAATTCATGCATTGCATGTATTTATTAGGGGTTAAAATGAATGCTTAAACATTATGTGCACGAATTATGGAATTTTCAGTCATTTGAACATGCTTTTATGGTGCATATAACTACATACTTTCGTGACTTTAATATATGCATTATATTTCAATATTTAACGCCTATATGGCATATTTTAATCAATTTAATGGTTTTACAGTATTTTTAACCAGCTTTTTTCATCTGATTGATGTTGGCAGTAATGTTGCGCATGATGACGCAACTTGTCATGTGGTGAGGAGTTATGATGTCACGCAGTGAATCCCCTGTTTCATCATCTACCCTCACGTTTTGTGCTTAGCTGCCGACAGGCTGTCCATTGAGTCGTGTAACGGTGTTGTGAACTGGTTGTGACCAAACCATGTTTCGCGTATAAAGTGTCCGTTAAAAAGTTCTTTAAATGCGAAAAATAAGAGCAAATTTGAGTTGTAGACTAACTGATTTACAGGAGTTTTTAGGTGACTTAATATCTACAAATAACAGGGTGCTGTTCTGTGGAGCGTGTGAGAAAACTATGGGGAGTGAGAAAAGATTTCAAACAGTTCAACACATAAACACACATAAGGAGAATTTAACTATCAAATTCGCAAATAAAGAGCCTGTTCAAAAACAACTATTCCAGTGTTTAGGAAATATGATTAGTTAATTTTCTTATGACTTGTGCCAAGCATTTTTAGCTGCTGATATTCCCTTGTATGAAATTAATAACCCCACATTAAAACTTTATTTTGCCAAATACACTCAACAACATGTGCCTGAAGCAAGTACATTGCGTAAGACTTACGTAGGACGTTGTTAAAATAACATATTGTCAAATTTACAAATTGAATTAGCAGATCAGTTTGTGTGGTTGCCTATTGATGAAATCACTGATTCTGAGGGCCGATTTAATGCTATTATTGTGGGCGCCTTTGATAAGGAACAAAGACGATACCATATCTTCATAATGTGTGTGAATTGCCAGCCACTAACAATGTAACTGTAACGCAGTATGAGATGGACTCACTGAATTTATTATGGCCATTAGGAATCAAATACGACCGGCTACTTTTATTTGTTACCGATGCAGGCACTTATGGTAAGATCAGGAAAAACACTGAAAGGCATTTTTCCTAACTTAATTCATATAACTTGTTGGCAGATGTTCTTGATCGCATTGCTGAGACTACGCAATTCCTTCCCATTGGTAGATTGATTTGTGGCCTGTTCAAAGAAAGTTTTTGTTAAATCTCCTTGAAGAGTCTAGTTGATTAGATCAACAGCACCCAATATCCCACTCCCTTCTGCGCCAGTGTTAACACGATGGGGAACATGGCTGGATGCACCTTTGTGTTATGCTCAGCACATAGAAGTATTCAAAGAGGTTGTTAATTCATTGGACTCAAATGAAGCTGCATCAATACAAAGAGTGCAAAATATTCGATCAGGCATTGAGTTAGAAGAGAATCCTGTTTTTATAAACGCCCATTTCTCTTTTTTGCCAAACTCTATAACGTCACTGGAAGCTGTAGGATCTCCCAAAAAGGAAATACTTAATGTTTTCGAAAAAAAAGATATCCAATCTAAATTCTGTTCTTGGTAGTATAGTACAAAATGTAAAAGAAAAAATAAATTATGTAACCTCAAAAATCCTGGTTATAAACAGCAGTGCAATATTCGAGACATTCTCGAAGGAAAACCGTCTGTCACCCCAAGAAGCTTTCCTCTTTCTGTGGAGCATCATCATCATTTAAATATGACCCAATAACTTGCTGTGATGTGGAAAGAAGATGTTCACGTTACAAAAGTGTTTTGCGAGACAACAAACGATGTTTTTGTGCAAAGTGATGGCAATTCATGACTCAGCATTGAGAGCGGGACCATTCCAAGGAATAAATGTAAGTTTATTATTATCAATACTAACCTGACTTATCTACTGCCATTTTTCATTTTCATAGTGTCTATTTATTGGCATATTTCCAAGTTTTCAAGAGCATGTTTGCATGCATATTTCTCAGGTTTTCGGGACATGAACTTCCGAGCCTTAGTGATTATGTAATAGATTTCTGTGTACTACTGAATGGGGCCTCTGGAAGGCCGTATGTGTAATCCTTGGAGCAAAGTGCTCTTGAAAATTGTGTTTTAGGAGATATCCCTCATTTTCTACCTGTCTAACGCAACAATTGTGATGTTGGCACCGTGGTAAATTAGGAACTTGATGCTCAAACTGTAAATAGTCTTTTTTGGGTTTTTGCCTTTTTATTCTATTGTGTACCTGAAATGTTGTTTGACAAAATTTAATTTCTGAGAACAAATATAACCTTTATTTTAAAATTTTAAATTAATCTTTGATGATCATAGAGAGACCCATTCAATCCCGCACCTTCTTTCACTTCTCCGTGATCCACGAAAACCCCGGAACAATTTAAATTAAGCGAATGAAGTTAATTCACAAACCAAGACTACTATAACTTTCGGGTTAACTTCAAGTTGAATACTTGTTTTAATTGAACACGCGCAAATCAATTCTAATTAAATGACAAAATACTGAATAACTATTCAGACTAACATTTGATGGGTAATGAAACACGATCCCGGATTAACTACGTATGTGATTTTCAGAGTACTGGCTAACTCACTGTGACAATTAATTAAACATAATCTCTGTCGTATACATTTTGTTAAGTTGAAGCCGGTTATTGGAATAAATCCATGAAAACCTGTGAAAAGAAATCCAATGCTACTATAATTTAACTATGCTATCATTGTGCTATTGTGGTAAATGAAGTTCTAAATAAAATACTGAAGTGAACTCGACACATAATTCAAAAACTTCCATTGTGCAGGTGTGAACAAAACTGAATGCATCAACCTGTGCACCAGTCTACAGTTTCAGTTTTAACTTTATCTGTGTTAATTAATTAGTGTTTGAATTTCATTTAAGTGCAACATTTTCACGGTAACTTTTAAATATTACTGATCAGGGAGTTTAAATACATTCGTTTAACTTTTTTTTGCAAGTTGCTTTACGTCGCGCCGACACAGATAGGTTTTATGGCGACGATGAGACAGGCAGAGGCTAGGAGTGGGAAGGAAGCGGCCATGGCCTTAATTAAGGTACAGCCCCAGCATTTGCCTGGTGTGAAGATGGGAAACCACGAAAAACCATCTTCAGGGCTGCCGACAGTGGAGTTCGAACCTACTATCTCCCGAATACTGGATAATGGCCGCACTTAAGCGACTGCAGCTATTGAGCTCGGTTCTGCTTAAATCGTCCTTCTAAAGTGTAAACACAAGACATTACAACTACTTCATGTGCAGAATAAATTGTGAGGTCAATATCGATTAAACAGACTGTGACTGACGGGTCTCCCCGGAAACGGCAGAGAGTGCACATATCAACCGGCTAATGCTTACATTCCAGATTGGTTGCAAGATGATTGTTAATAAGTCCTTTTCAGGACCATAGTTGTCGATTATGTCCATAAACATCGGACGAATGTCCCTTGTGAAAGAAGAACTATAGCATAATTTATATAAGAAACATGACTGTGATGTCCTTTGTGTAAAAGAAACTCATTGAGACAATAATCAGACCAGGTCAAGAATTTCTGGCATGCACTTAGTGGTAGAGAGACAAAGTCAACAGTGCAATTTTTGTCAAACCTGATATAGCGGTCCTTTCAACTGGTATATCTGACTGTGCTAACGTGGAACTCCTTACAGTTGAGTTAAATCATTGCACTGTTTCTTCTGTATATAAACCACCAAATTCTGCATTCCTTTTCCAAAATCCAAGGAATTTCGACAATCAAGCAGTCCACATTGTAACTGGTGACTTCGACAGCTACAGCAACGTCTGGGGATATCAACATGAGAATGAAGATGGAGAGGCTGTGCTGGAATGGGCTGAGACTCACCAGATGCTACTGTTACACGATGCTAAATTACATCCTTCTTTTAACAGCGGACGTTGACAACGAGGTTATAACCCTGAAACTAACCTTTTTTAGTGAAGGAATTGCTCAGCAGTGCATAAAGAACATCGGCATCCTATACCACACACACAGCACAGACCATCATTTGTTACGTACATCCCATGAGCGTACTTTTCCGTAGGCGATATAATTTTAAGAAAGCAGACTGGAACAAGTTCACTGAATATCTCGGAGATGCTGCATCTGACATCGGTAATTCTATGACTGACTACGACATGTTTGTAGATGCGGTGAACAACAGCTCCAACCAGTCAATTCCGAGAGGTTGCCGAATGATTTATGTTCCCGGTCTCAATCAACATTACTCAGATCTGCTGGCTAAATACATTGATCTATTCGAGATGAACCCCTTTGACGAAAAGACTGTGCAGAAATGTGTAGAGCTGACAATGTTAGTGGAAGATAAATGAAATCATTTGATATCTACACTTGAAGAGCTGGACAAGTCCAAAAGTAGTCAGAACGCCTTGTGACTCTTAAAGGGTCTTAACAATGACTTCGCAAAATCCCCTGTACACGTCAATTTGTCCACAAGTGCCACTGCTCATCAATTTTTGCTCAGTGGAAAATAGGGGGTTATACAAATAGAGTTAAAATAGAACGCCAGATAGGCAAGGACTCTAGCGACCTCACTAATATCACCCTAGGGGAACTACAGAAAGCCATATCATAAATAAATCCAAAAATGGCAAGGCTACATGTCTGAATAATATGAGAATGGAACAAATAAAACAGTTTGGTTCCAGAGCAAGGAAGTGGGTTGATGATTTCCTAAACAATTGCCCGCAGAGTAAACAGATACCTAATTGGTGGAGGAAGTCTCGAGTGATAGCTCTTTTGAAACCTAAGAGCTACAGGCAAATATCATTACGTTGTCCCTTATATATGATATTTGATAGGATCCTACTTGAGCGCCTCACATGAAAAGTAGTTCAGCATCTTATTCCAGAACAGGCGGGCTTTAGATCCGGAAGGAACTGCACATCACAGGTGCTCAATTGAACTCAGCACGGTTTTGAAAGACGTAAAACCACACGAGTGGTATTCGTGGACCTTACAGCAGCATACGACACAGTGCATCATAGAAATTTGTTCACCAAGCTCTATGACTTCACCAGAGACTATGGTTTGACCAAGATTGTTGAAACTCACCTTGCAGAACCGCCGGTTCTTTTGTTGAGTTTGAAGGAAAGTACAGCAGGTGGAGGAATCAAAGGAATAGACTTCCCCAGGGCAGTGTCCTCCCACCAATCCTGTTTAACATCTCCACGAATGACCAGCCAATGCCTTCCTTTACATGTAGCTTCATTTATGCCGATGACCTGGCTTTAGCGGTCCAGTGCGACGACTTTCAAACCACTGAAGTGCAGATCTCAAAAGCACTTAAGGAATATTCAGTGTACTATCAGAAGAACCGGCCACTGCAAAACCCGGCTAAGACCAGGTGTGTGCATTTCATCTTCAGAATTGAGAAGCTACTAGGCAGCTGTGCGTGACTTGGGAGGGTAAGCAACTGGATCATTGTTTTACACCAAGGTACCTGGGTGCTACCTTAGATCGGACCTTAACATACAAGAAATACTGAGCTAAATCTGGACAGAAAGTCTCAGCCCAAAACAGAATCCTCCGTAAACTTGGCTCAAGCAAATGGGGAGCCCATCCAACTGTGTTAAGAACCACAGCTCTTGTTCTGAGTTTCTCTGCAGCTGAGTATGCATGTCTTGTCTGGTTCAGCTCATACGAAGCGGGTGGATACAGCCCTTAATGAAACATGCAGAATAGTTACTGGATGTCTGAAACCAACTCCCATTTACAAACTTTACTACTTGGCTGGTATATCTCCTCCAGCTATTCGGCCAGAAGTGTTTGCAAGGCAAGAGAGGTCAAAGGTGGATCACACAAAAACCCAACCGTTATTTAGACACTGACCTCCACCCAGAAGACTGCAGTCCAGGAAAAATCTCCAAGGTTCTGGATACCCCAACAAGAATATCACGTTATGATATGTGGTGAGCAAAAATGGAGCATCTTTCTGAGTGGACAGTGCCTTCTGAACCTCCACCCCCTGGTCATCCACCCGTTAACTAGACATAGTCCTCCAACAGGACGACTGGGGTCCAGAAAAAGCCTGCAAGGCTCTGGATAAAACAAGAACAGCACATTGTGATATGTGGCATGCAAAAATGGAGCATCTTTCTGACTGGATAATGCCTTCTGAATCTTCACCCCCTGGCGATAATTTTGAATGGACAACCTGGAAGATACTGGGTCGTTTGAGGAGTGGAGTAGGTAAATCAAGGATAACCTAAAAATGGGTTATTTGAAAGATCAGTCAGACTTCTGTGTTTGTGGGGAGCAACAAACTACCCATCACCTTTATGACTGCCAGTCCTGCCCTGATTGTTGTACAATTCAAGACTTGACTCGAGCCACTGATGAAGGAACTGCTGTTGCCCATTTTTGGGCAGACATTTTGTGAAACATGTGTGCGACATAAGATGTACTTTCATTTGTTTGCATATAATAGCTTATTTATATTTTCAATTTTTGTCAACACTCTGACAAAAATTAAATAAATGGGTAGCATCCCATGGATTAATGGTAGAGTACTACTACATCGTATGGACTTCCATGTGTTACCCACTAGCTCCTCAAATTTGAGTCCTCACATCTCACCTACGAGGAGTAGGCTAGCTACATTATTTCACTGGTCCAATCGTGGCCGAGCAATCCCAGGAATCCCTTCCATGCACTTCAACCACAACCTACTTTCCCACTCTAGGACACACCATCGACAATACTTTACGTCTAGATACAATACGAACATAGATACTAAATAGCTAAATATATCCTCCTAACTGACATTAAAATAGTTATTAAAAGCTCCATGGCAATACGAACTCACACTGTGTTATGGAAACATTGAAATTGGTATATTAAGTCAAATGTTCGGAAAAGCCAACGAGAATAAATTTTATCACTTGCTTATGCAATAGAAACATTCGTGCTACCTCTCGCCCGTTTGTAGGGACAGCACGGTGCCGCGTTCAAACGATTTCCCACGAATTATACAGCAGTGAAGCTCCTCGCTGGTACGAGTCCACGTGGGCACAGTTGAGTTCCACGACGCTTTGGTTGTCTTGACTCAACAAACGTTTACCTTCTGGCTCGTATGCGTCCGCGAACGTTTCACCAGCGTGGATTTCAGGGTGAAGGATTTCCAGCCACATATATTGCAGCAGAATGCCCTTCCCTTGTGTGCAACCGCATCCGGCCAGGTTACATGTTACAGGAACTGCCACATGGTGTGGCATCTCGCCTGTAAGAGTCCGCAATTGTTTGGTTAGAATGCCGTTCTGGCTAAATGATCTGCCACAGATTTTACAAAAAGGTGATTCCCTCCTATATGCTTCCGTAGGTGTTTCGTTAGACTGCTTTTCTATTGCATATGTACGGGTTGTCTCCTGTATGCGTCCGATGTGGATTGTTAAATTCCCGGAATTTCCGAACATTTTCTGGCATGATGAGAAAACATATCGCTCTTCACCTTTGTGACTTGGAATGTGGTTCGTCAGACTGGATTTGTGGTTAGATTACTTATCGTATATATCGCAGCCGTTATGGCTTCACTCGTCTGTGTGTCCACATGTGTTTCGTCAGATTCCCTTTCTCGCTAAAGGACTTGCAACAAATATTGCATATGTATGGCCTCTCCCCGGTATGCGTCCGCATGTGGATGGTTAATTGCCCACTTCTTCCGTACATCTTGTGGCATACTGAACACACATATCGCTTTTCACCTGTGTGAGTTGGCATGTGGTTCGTCAGACTTGCTTTTCGGTCAAAGAACATGCCACATATATCGCAACAAAACGGCTTCTCTCCTGTGTGTGTTCGAATGTGTGTGTTCAGATTACCTCTCCATTTAAAGGACTTGCCACAGATATTGCACCGGAATGGCCTCTCACCCGTATGTGTCCGTAAGTGGTTGGTCAAATTGCACGCACTTCCGCAATTCTTCTTGCATACTGAGCACTGAAATCTCTTGCCACACGTGTGAAACCGCATGTGCTCAGTCACTGATCTCTTGTTCATGAAGCATTTCTGGCAAATTCGGCACTGGAGGAGAGCCAAGTCCATGTGGGTCATAATATGCTCAGACAGGCTGTTTCCGCTACTAAACAGCTTTCCGCAGTGATCGCAGATGAATTGACGATCCTCATGGTGTCTCTCGAGATGTCGTCCTCCATCATCCGAAGGTGGATGATCTGCATAGCTCACATCTGGGCTCGATCTATAGTGACAAATTTAAACCATGTAACCAATAGTCCAACAGCCAACTCCACTACAAGTCTCACAGGAATTGCTACTGAACATTTCACTCACTGATATCCCATGCAGACAGCTCGTTACAAATGTACGTCAAATTCCTGAGACTGAGCATCATCTGTGGTCAAATTCAGAGTGTAGTCTTAAATTTCATAGCTTTCAATCTTTAGGAGGATGTGTTGCGTCTTTTATCTCGAATACCTAACGTCACGATATCCCGCGCAATAATTTTCTGATAACTTCGGAATGAACGACATCATAGACTATCTCATTTAAGGGGATCCGGAATGCCTTATCCCACAATGCTAAAGTATTAAAGCTTGATGTACCTTTTTTCAAAAGACTACCCATGGCAGACATATGCAATTTTTGTGTGTTTAAGATATTTACCTTGACTAGATATTGAAGCGTATATCATTGAAATTATGCCCCTAGTGTAATAAATATAATTTTTAGCATGTGTAAAAATGTGCATATTGCTAATAGCCTTCATTAAGGTGAATATACATTTTAAACCAGGTATTTAGAGACCTTGAGTATACACAGGACACTCTAATAAACTATCCGTTTAAGTTTAAAGCTCCTATATATAGTAGAAGCTGATAAAACGTACATTATGTAATTAAAACAGTAATATTATAAGAAGACCGTGTCCAAAGCTAGAATGACAAAATAAGCCTGATCCAAAACTTCGGTCATCTTCTTCATCCTCAAATTCGCACAGGTTTTATTTTGGCAGCTCTACGCCCTTTCGGACTTCTTTGGAAAATTCCTGGAACTTTCATTTAGTATTTCGGAGTCTTTCCTTGTCGCGTCATAGCCTGGTATCAACAGTTCGACCCCGACACCCAATCCCAGGTTTTCAAAACCTAACAACTTGTTACATACCGTCAATGAATATATCTACTGTAAAAAGTACTCCGAAGTGTAGAGTATCAATACCCACAAACACTGTCTTGCGAATCCGACTCCAGCTGACATTGTTTACACCCTCATTTCGATTTCGAGTCCTGTCGTGCAGACATTTTTCAGCTGATCAGGGTATGCGATGTCCCTGAAAATCGGCTTTAGTACTTCCATCATAGCAGGAGGTAGACTGTGTGGATGGTAATACTTTTTTCCAGTTATCAATCAAGCTACTATTACACTTGCACCAGCTTCAGGACCTACCGGACACAATCTATGGTTCTGGTCTTCATTTGAGGACAGTGTGTGGAAATACAGAGCCCACACTGCCCTTTTCATACCTTCCAAACTTCCCAAGTTTTGCCTGATTGCTAGGCCATAGCAGTTTGGAAGGTGGTCTATAGTTGAGTCATTTAGTCTGTTTTTCCCACTGACTGGCTCATCATCTGACAACCTTCGTCCACTCATACTTTCGTTAAGTCACCTCAGTCGTAATCCCATTCTTTTCTGCACATGACTCACGCATTCGAGCTTATTTATATTTACGGTCTATTGAGAGAATTCACATCATTATTTGCCTCTCTATCGCCATCGCCTAAATGATTTATACATCGAACCTTATGCCATAGCACGGAACGCTGAAAACTTTTTCTCACTCCGTCTATCACCATCGCCCCACTTGACCCGTCATGGTTGGCAGCACGATCTTCTTCATGTGCATCTTACATTCTCAGTGGGACACCTACAGTACTTGGCTATTATGTACACATCTATTATTATTTTCCAGTGTCAATACTAGTGGCTGCTATTACTCCATTATGAGAGGTACGTTCTCTCTTTTGCCACGTACCATCGAAGGCTACACTGAGGTCACGAGGATTATAACAATCATTAGCCACTACTCATTCTTCAACTGCATCATTCATAGGATGCAATGCAACATCTTCTACAGCTGAACCTATTACATACCTATAGTACTGCAATTTTGCAGGTGAACACGGTAAATTAAAACTCCAGATAGCATACCTGCCGCTGATTTCCTTTTCGCAATGCAGCGAAGTCCATATATTAGTCTATTATTCACACTGCACACGTTTCTTTGTTCATCTCTCACATTCTCATTTACAGCTATCGAATTATAAAAAACCACTGCATATATTAAAAAATACACACCATTTCCAGCTCCGATATAATGCCTATATGATTATGTACAACTATTTCTAGGCCACTGCTACTACACTGTTTATGTTAAACATTGTGATTGTAACGCAACTTCACTTGCAATACTAGTTATTTTAGCTTTCCTCTGGCAACACACACGCTTCTCAAAACTCTTTTCCTACCTCTAGGCATACTGAGCTTCAGAAATAATGTTAGAACAATATACAGACCACACACTGAAACCACAGAGATAACTCCACCTACCTTGATGATTACCAGGTGACAAGTTTTCACGTATGAGTTACTTTAAACATTAGAAGTAGTGGAACAGTGGGGCTCCCACGGCGGGCCACAGGCAGCGGAGCGAGTCACGTGACTGCTGACTCAGCAACGCGGGAAATTTGAATTCTGTGACGTCATCATCTAGTAGAGGAGGAATGCAGGTTCCATTGCAATGTCATTGACCCCTAGTATAGTAGAAGGGCAATGCACGTTTGCGGATTTTTGCATAAGAGAGCAAGCCTAACTTGACAGTCCCCATCTTCAGCGGCCTAACTACACTTTAACGGCTAGTTCCCCATCCCGACGCCTAACAGAGCAAGCCTAAACTCATGGATCGGCATAAGCTTACTTTCACGGCTAGATGCCCTTCTTGACGTGGGCATCTTTCCCCATAAGAGTCCGTGTACAGCCGCCATTTTGATCAATCGCTCATAGCTGTATCATAAGAGCCTATGCATAGCCGCTATCTTGCGCAACCGCCCATAACCGGCATATTTCTCCATAAGAAGCCGTGTATAGCCGCCATCTTGCGCAATCGCCTACACCGCCATCTTGCGCAAGCGCCCTTAGTACGTCTCATAAGAGCAGCGCCATCCTGCGCAGTATGCCCCTAAGCCGTCTCATAAGAGCAGCCGCCATCTTGCGCAAGCAGCCCCTAAGCGGACTTTGTACAGCTGACATCTTTTGCAATGAGCGTCGGGAAGTGCATCTTGCCGTAAAACTACGGATAGCCCCTTAAATTTGCGGATGTAAGGTTAGGCTCGCTCTCTTGGGCGTCGGCAAGGGCAACTAGCCGTTAAAGTAAGGTTAGGAAGCCGTCTCATAACGAGCTGTGTAGTCGCCATCTTGTGCAATTTGCGTCGGGCAGAGCATCTTGCCGTATAACTACAGCCCTGTGTATTTAGACTCCTTCATGTGCTTACTTATGTCAATCCCTATTGCCCTACTACTTAAAACAACGTTCGGAGAATCAACATTGTCGTATTCCTCCTCCTCCTTCTCCTCCTCCTCCTCCTCCTCCTCCTCAAAATAGCATCGGGAAGGGTATCCCGCCGTAAAACTACGTCATGTAAGGTGAAGCCACTCCAAGATAACGACTATCCACGTCAAGAAGGGCATCTAGCCATAAAACTAAGGTTAGCTCCTCCATGATGTTAGGCATTCCCTCTTAGGTGTCGGGAAGGGCAACTAGCCATTAAGATGTAGTTAGGCCCCTGAAGATGATGACTGTGAGGTTAGGCTTGCTGTCTTATGCAAAAATCCGCAAACGTACATTGCCCTTCTACTATACTAGGGGCCAATGACCTTGCAATGGAACCGGCATTGCTCCTCTACTAGGTGATGACGACATATAATTCAAATTTCCAGCGCTGCTGAGTCAGCAGTCACGTGACCCGGTCCTCGGCCTCTGATTGGCCCGCCGTGGGAGCCCCATTGTTCCACTACTATTAGAAATAAATAATATCAAGTGTCATAAAAAATATTATGTCATAAATTCCAAAGTTAATTTCATATATAAAAAACGAAATTTAATTTTTTGACCATATATCCCCATTATGGCTCCTCTTAAAGTATGTACGATGTAGTTGTAAAGCCGAAGGGAGAAGTACAAACTCTTTATATCCGGCAAACATGTATCTATTAAAATCGGTGGAAGTCTACACTCCTACTTAAACGACGGCATATGTTTTGGAGTTTTGATCTTGTTCCACCACACTGTGAGTTGTAACAGGTGTGTAATTAATGTTTGTAAAAGCCCTTGTTATCGTCTGAGAGAACCCCAGAGTTGTAGGTACTATAAATTTCTAAATATTGTTTGCCGACAGTCAGCCATGGAAAATAGTTTATAAATATTACTTACTGTGACACAAACAACGAGTCACGGAGGAGTAATAACGCTGTCAGCTGTACCGGGAGAAAAGTGACGATCACTAGGCAGAACGTGCCGCGGATGTGAGAATAATCTTCCTTTCTGTTGTGTTTGAATGTCATGCTGTATATCAGGGCAAGGAAATACATATTATACTTGTGAATGATTATTCGTATTAGCGTGAATCTGTGTTTGTACACGTTGCTTTACGTCGCACCGTCACAGACAGGTCGTATGGCGACGATGGGAGAGGAAAGGCCTAGGAGTGAGAAGGAATCGGCCGTGACCTAAAATAATGTACAGCCCCAGCATTTTCCTGGTGTGAAAATGGGAAACCATGGAAAACCGTCTTCAGAGCAACAGACATTGGGGCTCGAACCCACTAACTTCCGGATGCAAGCTCACAGCTGCGCGCCCTTAACCGCACGGCCAACTCGCCTGGTGTACAGTTACCTCGGTACGCCGTAATGAGATTTACAAGGTATTCCTACGGAAATGAAATTTACGTACGTTACCGGTACCCAAGAATGTAACAACTGGTGTCAGAAGTGGGATACTCTTGGGACAATTCGTGACGGTTAAAAGAGAGTAGGATATAAGGAAGACAATACAAGGAATGATGGCTTTGATGAAAGCGAGTTGGATGGATTTAAAAGTTGCCGATCTAAAGTGGGAGCCGTGTTACGGTCACGACATCGAGTAGCAACAGAAGCAGAAGGTAAGTATACGATAAAGGCCCTTTTGAAATAGCGGGCGATGCTAACAGATTTTGCACAAATGTTAGAAGTTCGTAGACAGTTCTAAAAAGACAAGCCGAAAACTTAAGTTCATTGGAGAAAATGCTAGCGGAATGTTCTCAGTAAAAAAGCTGAAAATTATAGATTGTTAGAAACTAAGCCCTTTGAAACTGATCAAGGATTAGAACAAATAGAAACTGATGCAGAGCGTAAAAGAGCGAGTATAGATGAACGATTTGCATCACTAGAAAAGGAGTTCATAGGAAAGAACAGGCGTACCGCTTAATTCAGAACAAAATCAGAGAATGTTGCAAGGACGGTGCGTCTGAAACCAAACCACGACCTTATGTTTGCAAAACCCCGTAGTCTACGTATAGAAGGCAGCTGCCATCAATGGGTTGACTAGAGAAGAAAAAGGCACTGCCTTGGTTATTGCGCAGCGAGGTGATGCGATGGATATACCGGCGATTCCAGTCAGTGCGCAATCTAATTTCAATTCTCCCGTGGACGGATTAGAGATGAGGTACAGTGATAAAGTCCTTCAAATTTACCATAGTCAACTTCGTAGCAGACGCCAGAAACGTAGCAAGACACTACAAGAGTTTGAGGCAGACATCGCGCGCCTTACTTGTATGGCTTATACTTCAGCTCCAAACCATTTCATAAAACAGCTATAATTATGTAGAGTCTCTTGCGATGGATATTTCTGACCCATAATTGCAACGAGCTCTTCGTCTGGCGCACTCAAATGCGGTTAGCTGATACGTTGGCTCGTGCATTTTAATTCGAAGCTGCTACACACAGACCTCGAATCAACAGGCGGAGCTTCGACAGCTGGATGAAGAGGAGCCTCTAATCGAAAGAGTAGAGAGGACTGTATTGGAAACCCAGTCCAATGAGGATGAACAACCTTGAAGGAGGGAGATCTGCTGTTGGAGTTGTGGTGAGCTTGGACAAGTCAGAAGCCACTGTCATAAAGACTTAATGTTTTAGGAAAACTAAAAAAGTGCCTGTGCTAAAGGGCGAGCACCGCGTATCAGCCCTGCTGCCCCGAGAAAGGTTGTACATGTTATTTCACTCGTGCGTTGGTTAGACAGTATCTTTGTCAACGGATCAGTGAATGGTTTGGCTCGTACTTTGCTTCCGGACACCGGGGCCCCACCAACGTTGTCAAGGACACCGTAAAAGGAAACCTGAAACCCACGACAGTTTTATTGAAAACCGCAACCGAAGACCCAGTGAACACGTACGGCGAGAAATATTTCAACATTAGATGCCAGTTGATAGAACATCGTGTAATATCACAGAATAACTTATTTCTGGGATAGATGTAAGTGACAGAATTTGAGTTCATTTTTAGATCTGAAACGAAGATGCTTGGGATTCGCAAACGAAGAAATCATTCATCGCGGATGAAGCAGTTCAACCATTCAAATTGTTTTAAGTACAGACGAGGTTCTTCTTCCCAAGAGCGATAATGTGATTGTGGGTGAAATGCATAACATAGACCGAGAAGTGACGGGAATTGTCGAGCCCGTTGCCGAAGAGGGAGTCTGCCCAGGAATATTGGAGGGAAATGTGTTGTAAATGGTAAGGGGCCTATAATGGACCTATATGATTTCCCAGTATCATTGAAGAGAGGCACTCAGGTGGCCTGTTGTAATCCGATATAATCAATTGTTCGTGGGGACACCACGAAGGATGCCCAGGATGTCCAACACCTTTCAAAATTAACTGAGACCACGGACATACCAAGCTGACGCAGGATCAAAAGGCCAAAGTCGAAGAAATGTTGTTCAAATATCAAGATGTCTTCGCAATCGAGAACTGTCCGTACGGCAGGACGAGTGTCGTAAGATATAAAATAAAAACTGGAAATATACAACTGATCAGACAGGGCCCACGACGCTCGCCACTATGAAGAAGAGATGAGGCTGAGAGAATTGTTTGCGATATATATAAGCAGGGAGTCATTGAACCGTCTAGTAGTCCCTGGACATCACCGGTGGTTTTAGTGAAGAAAAATAGACGGGTCGAACAGATTTTGTGTGGATTAGCGAGAGTTAAACAGAAAGACAGTGAAAGACATCCATTATCCAGGATAGATGATATTATAGACATACTGTCTGGAACCCATGTGTTCTCCGCACTGGATTTTGAAAATGGATATTGGCGAGTAGAAATGGAGGGCGAAGGTAGAAAACAGCGTTCTCACTTGGTACGGGACTTTGGCACTTCACGGTTATGCTTTTGGTCTGTGCAATGCACAAGCTACGTTTGAAAGACTGATGAAAGCAGTACTCTGAGGTCTGTCATGGGAACCTACCCCGTTTACTCGTATGACATCATAGCGGTAGGTAGGACTTTGGGTGAACACCTACCGAACCTGGAGGAAATCTTTAAGCGACTGCTGGGAACCAACCTGAAGCTGAATGCAAAGAAATGATCAGTTATTTGTGAGATGTCATTTCCAAAGACGGTGTAGCCGTATGTCCAGAGAAGATACGTGCAGTAAAAGGATGGCCTGTCCCTAGTGATGTGCATGAAATCCGGAGTTACTTAGGACTATGTTCCTACTACCGATGTTTCGTGCCCGGATTTGCTATCAAAGCTAAACGGATGAACAGGACGTTTGGAAAACACGTTTGTACAGTTGCAGACGACAACCATCGTGATTGGGACGAACATTTGCCATTATTTTTAATGGCATATCGACCTTCGGTCCAGGAAGCGACAGTAAAACTCCGGCTTGTATTCTCTTCGGCAAGCAGCTGCGTTTTCCTGTGATCTGAAATTGGGTAGTACACCCAGCGAGCACCAGATGGTTTCGGATGACTATGTGAGGTGTTGGAGAGAAAGAATGGGTCAGATTCACGCTCTCGATCGAAGAAACACAGAAGCTGCTAGTGGCGAAGTGAAACATGCTTACAACGCGCGGGCTAAAGGTGGATTCGATGCCAAGGATTTGGTGTGGCTCCTTAATCCATGGAGGCGGCGAGGTCTGCCACCTAAACTAGAGCGTTCATGAGATGGACCATACGAGGTGTTAAAGACTTTATATATCGTATTCTTATACTACCCCGAGGAATGCCAAATGTGGTGCATTTCAATCTGTGAAGCAAATTCCTTGACTAATGGGTAATCGAAGACTGGTTGCGAACTGATCCGGGAGGGAGGGGCAGTATTACGAGTCAAGGAGTAGCAAAAATTCCCTCAGCAGGACTAGGAAACAAGTGACGATCGCTAAGCTAAAAAGCATGAGGAGACAGAATATGCGGCGGAAGTGAGAATAATATTTTGTCTGTTGTTGTTGAATGTCATGCTTTAAGCCAGTGCAAAGAAATTTATGTACTCGTGAATGAAAGAAGATTTGGAAAGTGTTCTATGTTATTCTGATTAAAATAATTAGGATTAGCGTGAATGTGTGTGTACAGTTCACTTTGTAAGTTGATAATGAGATTTACAAGATATGGTGGCATAGAGATTACTACGGAAAGGAAATTGACGTACGTTAATGGTACTCATCAATGTAACAAACAATACGTGTTGTACATTGTTATCAAACAACTATTATGTCACAATTTAGTCATACCTAATTACATAGCTTCCATTTGCTATCAAACAGAGTCACTTTAAATATAGGACAGTAGGATTATACAAAGATTTTCATAATCACTGCCATTCATTACGTCAGTCTATGTCTTAATTGCTTTCTTTAACAGAGGCCGTATGCAACATGGAAACCACTAACCCAGATGAAATCTTGGAGAAGCTGAAAGATAACAAGCAGATGACGGCAATTTCCCTAACCTTGACGCTTTAATTTCACCTCCTGGTAATGCTGCCCTAGACATTACGATGACTTAGGTTGTAGTGTTTTATTAAAATGTTCTGATATCCTGAAATATTTGAACCCGAATGCAATCTATCATATCCTTGAATTTCTTACAAGAGTTCATTTGGCACTACTGCTGAAAGGGGCATGAAAATCAAAGCTTAAACCACAATTCGAGACAACACGACATTGAAATGCAGCGTAGTGGATGCTGCTGCAATGCAAAGGAAGGAAAGAGGTTCCTTTTATTTCACGAACCCCAAAGACAAAGTGACTATATTTTGGTTCATACCTGCCAACATTCAAAAATAGATATCGAGAAGATTCTAAAGCGGAAATTTTTTAACAACACGCGCACGCGTCGCAAAGTACTGAGACACAGTGAAAAAGGACGGCAAGAGAGATTATAAACAATACTAATACAATTCAAATACATGTTACGATCACCCCTGAAATTAAATACTTAAACAAAGTTACATCTTGATGAGTGCTCATCTGTTTTTACTTGACACTAGAAACAGAACACACAGTACACAAGCAGTGTTTTTCTGCACTTTAAACTTGCGGGTCATAATACGAATGTCAGCGTCAAAATTAAGCTGAACATGTACACTTATATGGTTCGTGGTGTGGGTTACTGTAGTCACGTCCTAGCTCAGCAACGGCTGAGTGGCCTAGTAGGTAATCCAGAGAGTCGTGTTACCAGTTGCTACGGAATGGGAGTGCGCATCTCGGATATATTCTGAGTCAAGGTCTTCCTTGTTCTCAGGCGGCTAGCGCTACACATCCACCGGTGGTCCATAACCCTTTAGAGGAGAGATCCTCACTTGGACTATGTGTAAGTAGCTTAGCATCCTGCTTCATGAATTTACCGAACTCAGAACACTTTAAGCATGCCTCGGACCTATGGGAGTACCGGAGTCCCACTCCCATTTGACGGAAGAGGGACTCCTTGGAAACAACTTGGCGAACGAAAAGGAATTCGAAAGGGAGCTAACGATACTAATGAGGCTTATGGAAGAAAGGTAGTAGAACTGGCTGAATCAGCAAAGTGGATGCACCTGGAAGTGATATTCGGGTAAGGGGAGATAACGAGGAAGAGATAGGAGGTTATTAAGTGTACTTGGCGGGTGTTAAAAAGGCAAGGGCGGAGTGTGGGGTAGGGTTGTGTAACGGGAATACGATTGCACACAACATAGTTTCTGTTACGCACGAAAACGAGCGAATGACGCGGGTAGATTTGGCAGATGGAGGAATTAGGACGAGAATTGTCTCAATGAATTCACCATGTGAGGGTGCAGTCCAAGATGAAATTGACATGTTTTATGAAGCATTGAGTGACGTTGTAGTCAGGTTCAACAGCAAGGATAGGATAGTGCTAATGGGCGATTTCAAAGTGAATGCTGGAAATAAAACTGAAGGATACAAAAGAGTGATTGGTAAGTGTGGGGAAGATATGGAAGCTAATGGGAATGGGAAGTGTTTGCTGGACTTTTGTGCTATTATGGGTTTAGCAGTTACGAATACATTCTTCAAGCATAAGGCTATTCACCGCAACACATGGGAAGTTACGGGTGCCAGATCCATAAGAGGATATCTTGACTGACTTCGAATTCAGGGTATCTGTTATGAATGTACGGGTTTTTCGGGAAATTTTAGATGAAACAGACCACTATCTGATCTATACTGAACTAGTGTAAGAATCTCTAGGGTTAGGATAAAGTGAAATCTATCTGCAAACGAAGAAGGTTAGAAAATCTCAAGAACGAGGAAATTAGACAGAGGTACATGGATTTAATTAGTAGGAAGTTCCAAACAGTGGGTAGTAAGCAGGTTCATGACATGGAAAGAGAATGGGTGGCATAAAGGGATGCTGTAGTAGCAACAGCAAGGGAATACCTAGGAACAACCGTGTGTAAAGATGGGAATAATCGAACATCTTGGTGGAATGAAGAAGTGAGAGAAGCTTGTAAACGTAAAAAGGAGTCTTGTCAGAAATAGCTTCAAACAACGGCTGATGCAGACAGGGAATTGTACACAGAAGAAAGAAGCAGAGCGAAACAAATAGTTGCTGAATCCAAAAAGATTTTGGGAATAACCTGGAAAGACTAGGTCAAGCTGCAAGGACACCTTCCTAGACAGTAATAAAGAATCATAGGAAGGGAGGAAAAAATGAAATGAACAGTGTTTTAGGTAATTCAGGTGAACTGATTTTTAGATCCTTGGGAATCACTGGACAGGAGCAGGAAGTTTTGAAAATCTTCTCAACGTAGAAGGATATCTTCATGGTGGTGTCGCGAACAATGGAGCTCATTGGGAGGAGGAAAATTATGTTTGTGAAATTACGCTTGAGGAAGTGGAAAGGATGGTAAATATATTCCATTGTAATAAAGCAGCAGTGGTACATGAAATTAGACCAGAAATGTTGAAGTATAGTGGTAAGATAGGGATGAAATGGCTTCATAGAATAATACGATTATCATGGAGTGTTGGTAAGCTACCTTCAGATTGGACAAATGCAGTAATTGCACCTATCTATAAGCAAGGCAACAGGAAGGATTGCAACGACTATCGAGGTATCTCATTGATAGGTATACCAGGCAAATTATTCACTGCAATATTGGAAGGGAGGTTGCAATCAGTGGTTGAGACGAAGTTGGATGAAAACTAGTGTGGTTTGAGACCACAGAAGGGCTGCCAGGATTAGATTTTCAGTATGCGCCAGGTAATTGAAAAATGCTACGAGAGGAATAGACAGTTGTGTTTAGGTACCGTAGATCTAGAGAAAGCATATAACACGGTACCGAGTGATAAGATGTTCACCGTACTGGGGGACGATGGTATTAGAGGTAGATTATTATAATCGATCAAAGGCATTTATGTTGACAATTCCGCTGCAGTGAGAATATATGGTAGAATGAGTTCTTGGTTCAGGGTACTTACAGGGTTAGACAAGGCTCCACCTTTGTTGTTTGTAGTTTACGTGGATCATCTGCGGAAAGGTATGAAGTGGCAGGGACGTATTCAGTTAGGAGGAAATGAAGTAAGCAGTCTGGCCTATGCAGACGACTTGGTCGTAATGGCAGATTGTGCCGAAAGCCTGCAGTCTAATATCTTGGAACTTGAAAATAGGTGCAATGGGTATGGTATGAAAATTAGCCTTTTGAAGACTAAATTGATGTCGGTAAGTAAGAAATTCAATAGAATTGAATGTCAGATTGGTGATATAAACCGGTAGATAATTTAAAGTATTTAGGATGTGTGTTCTCCCAGGATGGTAATATAAAAAGTGAGAGGGAATCAAGGTGCAGTGAAGGTACAGCAGTGAGCTCGCAGTTGCGATTAACAGTATTCTGTAAGAAGGAAGTCAGCTCCCGGACGAAAATATATTTCCATCCGTCTGTTTTCAGACCAACTTTGCTTTACTTGAGTGAAAGCCAGGAGGACTCAGGATATCTTATTCATAAGTTAGAAGTAACTGAAATGAAAGCTTTTCTTTTTGCTATTTGCTTTACGTCGCACCGACACAGATAGGTCTTATGGGGACAATGGGACGGGAAGCGGCCGTGGCCTTAATTAAGGTACAGCTCCAGCATTTGCGTGGTGTGAAAATGTGAAACAAGGGAAAACCATCTTCAGGGCTGCCGACTGTGGGATTAGAACCCAATATCTCCCGGATGCGAGCTCACAGCTGCACCCTTTTAACCGCACGGCCAACTCGCTCGGTGACATGGAAGTAGCGAGAATGGCTGCTGGTATTAAGAGGTGGGTACAATGGCAAGAGGGTACTCGCAATTAGGAGATATAGGTTATGTTAGGAACGAACTCGATGGATGAAGCTGTATGCATAAACCTGCTTCGGTGGTAAGGTCATGTGGGGCTAAGGGAAGAGGATAGGCAACCTAGGAGAATAGTGGACTCCGCAATGGAGGGTAAGAGAAGTAGAGGGAGACAAATATGACGATTGTTAGACTCGGTTTCTAACGATTTACAGATAAGAGGTATAGAACCCCATGAGGCCACAGCACTAATATCATATAGAGGATTGTGGCGACATTTGGTAAATTCACAGAGGCTTGAAGACTAAATGCTGAATGGCATAACGCTCTATAATGATATGTACACGTATTTACAAAATTCTCTCTAATTCACAGTATCTAGGCTATTATTCATCACAAGTTTGAGAGGACTGATGGAGATGAGATGCATTCTTTGCTTTCTTCAGAAATTCTGGAGGAAAACTAGTCGAGTAACATGAAGCAGTACTTTTTTTTTGGTAGGGGCTTTACGTCGCACCGACACAGATAGGTCTTATGGCGACGATGGGATAGGAAAAGCCTAGGAGTTGGAAGGAAGCGGCCGTGGCCTTAATTAAGGTACAGCCCTAGCATTTGCCTGGTGTGAAAATGGGAAACCACGGAAAACCATCTTCAGGGCTGCCGATAGTGGGATTCGAACCTACTATCTCCCGGATGCAAGCTCACAGCCGCGCGCCTCTACGCGCACGGCCAACTCGCCCGGTGAAGCAGTACTTCTGGTTTTCAAAACCAAAATTAAAATCCAGAACTGCATTTGACACTGAGTAGCTAAACTGATATTGGATCTTTCTCAACTAGCTGAACACGCGTTCACACTCAGCATTGCTGTGCAGTAGTCAGAACAGAATACCTTAGCCTGGATATCCTATCATACTTAGGAACACCATCAGCTCCACGAATGTTCATCAAGCGAGCCCATTTGGTGTCATCTGTCAGAATCTCACCCTCAAGAGTAGAACAGTCGTCAATCTGAAGCACATTCACTGCATCCTCAACAGACTCACTGTCCTTCCTCGGCAGCAATGATGGAAATCTTTATAAAACGAATTGTACAGAAGAAAACTGGGCATCTTCAATCTTTGAAAGATCTGCACCCTTTGCATATTTCAGTACTTCTTCATTGAGAGGAAACTTGTTAACAATACTCTCACATGCTGTGCAGAAGTAACCATTGGCAGATGATTTATCTCTATCATTAAGTTTCAAGTCCATTCTCTCAACGCCAATGACCAGCTCGTCAATGTATTTCTGATTCTCAATGGAATGGTATGCAACTTTTAATAAAAGGGAATTTGTGATCAATTTTGGTTAAACAAATCTGGAAAGCAGCTGCCTTAATAGGTTCACCATTAGTTCTAGCAGCTCATGAACGTGAGGGGAAGCACTCTGAAGTGTAGAATTGAGATTCACAAATAAAGGAATGACAGCATGCGGGAAGGCACAGTATGCCTTATTTAAGCATGATGACAGAACCATAAAAAATTCTTCACTATTTTTATACTTTAGCAAGGAGTGTCAGATTTTGAGACATATGCAAATTTTTGGGACCGACCAATTCTGACGACCCATGGTCTTTGGAACTACCAGGCTCGGCTTTTGGGATCGTAAATGATGTTAAGCTAGTAGTTCATGAGCACTGAGCATTAACAAGCACCTCATCTCCTAGGAAACCAAGTAGTAGATCCCATTGTCTGCAGACACCTTACTGATGATAGTCATCTTGTGCTAACATATTTCAGTATCTTCTTCGTTTCCTTGCTGTGAAGCTCTTGGAATTTCTTAAGGTGCACCCTCATCTCACAAATCTTTTCTAAATAATAGAATATGTCGACTAAGAGTTCATCAACATTACCAGGTAAACTGCTTGCACCAATCTCAGCGGCGAAGTTAATCAAATGGCATGAGCAACCCAGTACGAAGACAGATGACTCTGCTTCCCATAAACTATACAATTTTGAATTGGTATTTTGTAACAGTCTATCTGTGAAATTACCAAATTACCAATATTACATACCGTTGAATCACCCACCAAAGGCTGCGACACACAACACTGAGCTATCATTTACGGCTTTGCCACAAAACAGGTGATGACAATTGGGTAAAGCTTAGCATTACTATTATTGCTCCCATCTTTAGCTACAGAAAAAGGATCACGTTGCATGTAACCGCGGAGTTCACTTCTTGAATCCGTAGCCATTTCTTTCGAAATGTGTGTAGTTTTCGTACGACCACAGCCATATTTTATACAATTTCTGAACCTGCAAACAATTTCCTAAACAGAGCACCAGCGTGATCGACAGCAGTTAATGGGATATTATGTTCAATTAAAAATGAAGTGAACAAGCATTCCGCTCTTACTCTATCAAGGTCGGCTCCAGAAGAGGTAAAAAACGAATTATTTTTCTGACTGCAATCCATAAATTTTGTATTGGAGATGTGTTTAACAGATTTAACATGATTTCTTAATTCTGTTCTGCCTCCTTAAGAGACGTATATATCACATGAGTACATGGAACAGAAAGCGAATGTTACACCTTTCCATTATCGTACAAAACAAGGAAATTCAGCACAATATGCCTCCTCTAAAAGATTGATAATACCTTTTCTAAGTTGGACTCATTACGAACACCACTAAAAATACTAAAACTCTTACATATTCGTCACACATTTCCATGAAGTTCAGAATACCGCCAATGTTACACACACCAACACACAAACAAAGCCTTCCAGCTGCTTCGAAGCACGACTCAGTTACTAAAGTTGTTATACATAAATTCATAGCCTGCTACTTGTTTGGAACATCTCAGCGAATGATGTAGCAGTTGAAATCGAGCCGGTGACAAAAGCACGGTGATAATTGATAATGTGATTATCGACACATTTACCTCTCGAATTTCGAACAGTGCATCTCGTATTACCAGCTATTATCAAAAGTCAAATAAATCCGACTTGACCGCAGAAAGCGAAAACAAGAGGGGACATTCAAAATCTGCACAATAACGTTGTTCATCCGTACAACCGTAAGACACACTCATAGTCAGTACAATTTACGGAAATTCGGGAATACTTGGTAGGTCTGTTAGTGGAAAGGTAGCATCGTTTGTGTAGCATCAAAGTCTGTGCCTGTCTCGCCGCTGCAAAGTGGTCTAGATATTCTAGGAATGAAGAGGCGGAAATACAAATTATTTGGTTAAAGGTGGAATCCGTTTACTACAGGCAGATGGGAAAAATCGAACACGCAGGCCAAAATAAATCGTAACATTAAGTAGTACTTCCCAACTGAATCTGTATGCCTTATATTTATACAGCACTGCGAAATGCATGACTTTCTCATTAGCAAAGTAGCGGGAGGCTCAACCTCGTGTTGTTGCACTCTTAGGAGAAAATAAGTAGACAAATAAAAAGGGGGACTTTGATTCCAGATACGACAGGCTCAGTGGCGTATACTGAGGGCTACCAAGGCTAACAGTGAAGCCCAAGCCTCAAATGAGAACGATGGAAATCTAAATCTTATTGTAATGTAAGCATCTGACACATTCTTCCATTTACAAAACTTGAAAGCATTGAGAAAGAACGTCGCTCGTATTTCTGAGAGCAAGGCATCGGAGACTAACATCGCAGCCCAGACCTTCGGCCCACTCCCCTCGACCCGCCGCGCGGGGCTTGCTGGCGAATGTCGGAATGGTGCGGGGAACGAGGGGATACTAACTTTGAGCAGTGCTAGGCTTCAGTTCATCAAATCGCCGCCGCTAACGAGAGAGACAGTGGTGGAAAGAGAAGGCCAAAAGATTCTAAGTTCTCCGCAAGTGTCCGAATTGATGGGATTCACCCATGTGCTACAGTATAACGAGTTTCTTTTTGCATGTGCAGGACATCTTATGGGTTGCTTACAGTTGGAAATTATTGGTATATTTCAGCTGATCTCAGAATAATTTTAGTTTATCTGATGTTATAGTGTTTAACGTGTCTGTGACCTTGTGATGTTACTTTTGTGAAATGGCTGGACCGTGTGTAAGTTGTTGGATAAAAAATTCTCGCAACTGTAATATGAAGATAAATCGCTGATAATTAAAAATGGTTAGCCTACCCCACCTCTTACTCAGTTACAGTGTGAACAGGAGGAGAAAAACAAGAATCCATACAAAGGGTACTTCAACGTAAATAAGTATGAAAAGTATTTGTAGTTATGTGGATCATGTGAAATTTACAAACTTTATTGTTGGCCATGCTTACTGTTTGCAAGTGAGAAAATAATAATAATAATAATAATAATAATAATAATAATAATAATAATAATAATAATAATAATAATAATAATAATAATAATAATAATTTGGCACAATCGAAAAAGTAACTGAGTTCCGATATCTCGGAGAAATTATAGTACCAACAGGAAAAGAACAGAAGGCCCTCGAGGTCCGCATCCAGAAAATGAAGAGAGCCCTCGGCCGAACGCAAAACATTTACAACAAAAAATGCCTTTCAATCTTCACCAAAATTCGACATTACAACACTGTGATCAAACCTGAAATACTATATGCGAGTGAAACACTGGATCTCCACAGGAAAACAGTACTCGAAGACATCCTGAAAGAGGAACGTAAAATCATCAGAAAAATTCTCGGCCCGAAACTGACTGACGAAGGATATAGACTGCAATCTCGTACAAAAACCGAGGAGCTATCAAACCTTGCGGCCGACATCAGAAAAAGACGCCTGAAATTTTATGGACACATCAAACACCTTCCAGAAAACAGACTGACAAGAATCTTACTTGAGGCAACAGAAAACATCAAAACAAATAGGTGGACAACGGAAATCCGCCAAGACCTGGAAAAATCAGGAATCACAGTGGCCGACATCGCTAATCGAACCTGCTACAGAACGAAAATAAACAAGTGGGAAGTAGAGTCAGAGAGAAACCACAAGAAGAAGACAGGAGCTAAGTGGACAGAAGAATGAAGAACCACGATGAGAGAAAAATTGAAGGCTGCCTGGCAAAGAAGGAAATGCACAACTTCTAAGTGAACTTTGCGTGATCAGTTTTCTGGTCTTTTTCGCATCTAATAATAATAATAATAATAATAATAATAATAATAATAATAATGTCCGCCTCTGTGGTGTAGTGGTTAGTGTGTTTAGCTGCCACCCACGGAGACCCGGGTTGGAATCCCGGCTCGGCCACGAAATTTGTTTAGCTGCCACCCCCGGAGAGCCAGGTTCGAATCCTGGCTCGGCCACGAAATTTGAAAACTGGTACGAGGGCTGGAATGGGGTCCACTCAGTCTCTGGAGGTCAACTAAGTAGAGGAGGGTTCGATTCCTACCTCAGCGATCCTCGAAGTGGTTTTCCGTGGTTCCCACTTCTCCTCCAGACAAATGCTGCGTTGGTAACTAACTTAAGGCCACGGCCGCTTCCTTCCCTCTTCCTTGTCTATCCCTTCCGAACTTCCCATCCCCCACAAGGTCCCTGTTCAGCATAGCAGGTAAGGCCACCAGGAAGAGGTACTGGTCCTCCTTCCCAGTTTATCCCCCGACCCAAAGTCTCACGTTCCACAACACTGGCCTTGAGTGTAGAGTACGAGGGAAAAACTAACCCTAGAGGACAAACGGATTAAGAAATAATAATAATAATAATAATAATAATAATAATAATCATAATAATGCATAGCCTCTGGAAAGACTTCATGGCGACTTGATGAAATGAATGGTGAAGACGTCATAAGCACCCAGTCCCCAAGCTAGGGAATTAAGAGTACAAGGAGGCTGATTCTTTAGCTACCACCTACAGTAGCAGAGGCTAGGGCTTGTGAACCATCCTTAACACAGCAGGCTACTCCGATGGCTATTAGCTGCAGCTGAAAGCCCTTAAGGCTTGACGTTCACTAAACCAACTATCGAAAATGGGTAACCTAAGTCTAGTGATAGCCCATGTCTTGATGGCAGCATACGCCACAGGACAGGCGAGACCACTTGATCATCACACAAGATAGTGCCACTGAACAGCTAGCTTAGAAAACCCAAGCAAAGCCCAGCTAACTGTTAGTACTTACTGCACAACCCATAACTAACGAGCCAGTACAAGTGAAATAAATCAGGAATACATACATACATACATTATCATTATAGACTGTTATGCCTTTCAGCGTTCAGTCTGCAAGCCTCTGAGAATTTACTAAACGTCGCCACAATCCTCGATTTGCAACTAGTGTTGTGGCCTCATTTACTGTTTCTATCGATTTAAAGATAAATCAGGAAGCGACACACAAAACCTACACACCCAAAACATGACATAATCATAGAACAAGATAAGAACTTACCTCCAAGTAGTAGGAGAGACATCAAAACCCCGTGAACTCAAGTACCAGCCAGTCAGGGCATCAAATTATTAAGAACAGAACAAAGACAAATTTTCTTGGAAACAAGAAGAATTTAATTCAAGTTTTCAAATTAGTCAAGATTAACTAACAGTGGTTGAAAATGATCCTCGTTATTAAAAGAAATTAAAGATACGCTGGTTAAGATTAAACCTAAAAAATTAAACAAGTTTTAAACCGTTGGCCGGCAAAATTCAAATTAAATGAGTAGGTAACATCATTACCTCATTTACAGAATAAAATGCAGGTCACAGTAAACATTTTCCTACATGCAGGATATTAACTGCTAAAATATTAATGTCACCTTTGAGGCTTAATTAAGTTATGATTTTTACTAATTTAATAAGAAACTTTTGAGAGATGCTTCCTCTCTTCCTCAAATATATCCGACAACTGGGAGATCCTGCAAGGGATAACTAAAAAACACCTTAGTAAGGTACTAAACAGGGAAAATGGTTGTTACCCCAAACACTCAAGGGAAGAAAAAGCAAATAAACATTAATGTGGACCGCAAAGAAGAAACTGTACCATCAAGGGTCAAAACATTACAAGAGAACTGGACTGTCCACCATAATTCTCATTCACAACTTGAAAACACTAATCATCACAACGTAAACATAAATTACAAACATTTACGTGAGGAGCAATCCCATTAGTGGCCCAAGAATAGTAGGTAACATGGAGGAAAACGAAAGCAATTGGCCAACACCAGCACCCAAAAACCAAAGAAAAATAAATTTAATAAAATACTAGCAAATGTACCCGTGCTTCGGTATGGTATTCTACATTGTATTCGAATATCGAAGTAAATACTGTACATATAATAAATAAGATTAAAATGGCATGTCTCTTAGTGTTATCCGAGAAACAGCATAGGGAGGTTCCCAATACGGTGTTTCCTATGTAAAGTGCTTGCTACGGATTTGTGTTGATAATGGCAGGCTCACTTGCCTACTGCCATTCACAATCGAGTTGGGAAGTTTTCATTAGAATGTTTGGCAACTTCCCTACTACCAGTCGAAATTGAGTTGTCCAGTTATAATTATAATGACAGGCCCCTTTTCCTACAGCCAGCCAGCTTACCACCAGTCACACCAAGTTTCCATCAAAATAGCAGGCCACTATGCCTAATACCAGTCACATTTTAGATGGATACATTTGTTTATAAGGGCAGGTACCCTTGCCTACAGCCAAACACAATTGGGTAGGGGACTTTTAAACAACAATGCATGCTCCCTTGACTTCTGCAAGTGAAATCGAGAAGTGATTTATTCATTACAATGGTAGACCTTCCTTACTAATGCCAGTTACACAGGCATTGGAGAAGGACTCATTCCCACTGCCAGTCAAAGACGGTGTGGGGAGTACTGATTACAATAGCAGACACACCCTTCCAGGATCGCTTAAAGACAACATCAGTGAATATATACAGATCGACATATGAAAGTATATGCATGCTTAAAATATTGCAGACCTTCATGTACAGATTGACTGCTGCAAAACGGTACGTCATATCGACAAATGATTGTACCACAAGACGTCAAATTTAGCGGCCTAAATGGCTGGTCGTATGATATCTGATCTATTCATGGGTCAGATTGAGTTAGAAATGTTGAACAGGGTAAAATTTTTGTAAGATTATCTCAGATTGCATTACTTTTCAGATAATTATGTGACAGCTACATACATAGCATTTGGCTCACAAATGGCTACTGGGTGGGCCCATTTTCGTGTAGGGTTTGATGATTCTATCTTTCTTATAAGTGATTGAAAGTATGAATTATGCATGTGAAAAGTCCAAATTTACTTAACATCAAGAAATAGACAAAAATCAAACGTAAAAGGGATACAGATACAACAAAAAGTCATAAGACCAAGGTTGTAGATCACTCCAAATTGAACGGAGATTGTGCCTTCCCTTATGTGATAGGACTTCGTGAAGATCTGCACCATCATTAAAATTGACTCCATATTTCGATATTCTTCGGGATAAAAAGTGAAAAATTTAAAGCTCTTGGAAATGTTCTGTCCGTTACAGGCTAAAACGTATGATTTTGCCAAATTTCTGTTTTCTTGTTCGTCTGGCAGATTACGCCGCAATGTGGATTTTGGGCGAGGAGTGTTAAAATTAGGACTTTCAGGAAACTAAACAAAAAAAATGCAGATGGTTGTTATTATTACCCCTTAAACACGTAGCACTGCGAACATTTCACCAAAATAGTCAATGTACAGGCACACAGTTGTTAGGATTTTACTTATAAAGATAGATAAGGAATCTGCTCCATGTACAACACCTTTTGGTCTATGTCTGCTGGACTTACCCTGCAAAACCGACCATTCATGATATCTCCCTTATTAATCTTTCTGTCGAAAAAATACACATGAACAAAAGTTTTAGAAATGGACTTTCAACAAATTTGGTCGATTTCCAGTCAGGTTGGTCATGTACTATACTGTGGAAGAGTAAATTCACCATTTCGGTTCCCTATAAACCGCCAGTCCATTCCAGGAACAGGAAATGTTATTGACCTTTAAAATCTACCTTTGGAAAGGTGGATGCTAAATATAAAGTTTGGTTCAAATATCTTCAATAGTTTTCAAGTTGTAAGAAATATGCTCAACACGCGCCCGTTCTTAAGTTAAGTCCGGTTAATGATATCTCCCTTGTAAATCCTCTTGCCGAAATGATGCACATGAGAAAAAAAAGTTTAAAAATTAATTTCCATTAAGGCAGGTAGATTTCTATTAAGTTTGGTTGTGTATATTTTGTGGGAGTGCAAAATCACGGTTTTGGGTTCGTATAAACCCCCCAGTCATTTCATGGATTTAGAAACCATATTTGCCCTGAAAACTACCCAAGGACAGGTGGATTCTAAATATGAATTTTGGTGGAAATATATCCAGTAGTTTCCCAGTTATAGACAAACAGACAAACAGACACCAAAGCTAAAAATATGCAGATGGACATTATTACACCTGAAACGGATAACTGTACAGAAATGTCGCTAAAATAGTCAATGTACGGACACACTCTAGAAGTGCAGACCTTTATTTCGAGAGTTACTGCTTTGAAACTCTGCGACATATCTGCAAACGGACCTCACCATCAGATGCGTCTTTCAGTATTCTACATGGTTGGTGCCATGACATCTTCTCGTATCTCCTATATTTATGGGTTAGATTGAGTTAGAATCATTGGGTGTGAAATTTTGTACAGTTTTCGCATACTACTTTATATTTGTGATACTCATGTGACAGATAGAATCATAAAATTTGGCTATCACATTGCCACTGGTCACGCCAATGTGCGTGCCGAATGTCATGATTCTATCTTTCCTAAAAGTGTGCCAAATTAATGTTAACACATACGTGTGAAAGTACAAAATTAACTTGAAATCGAGATATACAGCTCTATTTAACGTATAAGGAATAGAAATACGATAAAAAGTCATAGAACCAAAGTTGTAGATCTCTCCATAATGAAAGGCGATTGTGCTTTCTGATTTGTGACACGACATACTGATTAGCCACCAATTATCCTGAAACAAAGGTGTGCACCGTTGTTAAAATTGCATCCATATTTCGATATTTTCCGGGACCGAAAGTTATACATTTGCATAGCTTAGAATATTTCCTCAAAGGAAAGAGTGTCAAGCTTTCGGGATTAGCACTCGCATACATACGGAGCAATTAAGGAAGAAAATAATTCAGTAAAGAAAGTTGAAATTAATAGAAAATGGATTAAAAGTGAGGACAGCCAGATTACGACAAATATGTAAATACCAAGTGAATGTACTGGAAAATCAAATGCCCCTCAATAAATGATGCTGGTGTGAGTTATGGATATAAGAAAGAGGTAACAGAGGAGAAATTTAGGTGCAGGCATTTATAGGTCAACAGATAAGATGACTAATGGTGTTATTTCTGAAGCTATTCGAGGATGGTTATAAACTCCAACGATATTCCGCCAATATCCCGCAGAATGCCTTCTATCCAGGGAACAACCTTAAATTTAAAGGTATGATGAGGAAAATGCCAATACGTTACTTCGCTGCAGGCATGCAGTCAGAGACGTTGCCATGGTAACCTGTAGGTTCGTTGTCGGTCTGTCGGTCACACAATGCAGAGCATGATACCCGCAGAAAATAGTAAATATCTCCGTCATTTGAATAGTAAGGTAAAATATGAACATAACAAAAGTTGTTTATAATGAACCGACGGTTCACATACGGTCCATGGAGTTTACAGGAAATCAACAGTATAAGAGAAAATGGAGGAAAACCGTACTGGTTTTCCTATAAACACCTCGTCTAATCAAAGATTTTAAAATGAAATGCATACAGAAAACTTCCTCTGGGTGAGTATACTCCAAATATGAAGTTTGCTTGAAATCTATCCAGCCGTTTTGCCGTGACGGTGGAACAGAGAAACAAACAGACAGACACGAAAAGTAAAAACCACCGATTCGGTCTTGAGTTGACCTAAAACGGATAAACATCTAAAAAATTGGCAAAACAAATGAAATTACAGACAGCGGACACCCTACACTTTATTTATAAGAAGATAAGGGACTAGAAACAAAATTAGGAGCGAACCAGACTCCTAATACAATAATTCTTGCCGGAACTTCCAGTGTATTAATACTCCATTACGTGATTATTAAATTAGAACCAGAGGGCGAGTAGCGTCATTTGATATTAATAATAATTTTTTGAACATCTGCATTTAGCAAAATATCGCTGAATACCCTCAAGATAACAATCAATCATGGTTTCATTAAATAATACAAGTAGATAATACACATTTTACAACCCGATGATGTTTACAACACATCAGGCAGAAGGTAAAGTCTTTCGACATGTTTGCTAGGTATCATTTTCCAACACACTTAGAAACCATGTACTGTAGAAATGATTCTTGAAATAGGAATTCAGTCCCGAGGATTAATTTCCAAGATAATAATGTACGTAGATCACTAACATTTTGAGGTACATCTGTAGAAAAGGCTTAAGCATGGCCTAGCCATGTTGTTGCTTACCACACGAAGCTTCCGAACTAAAAACACAATTAAGATAAATAAGCAACGAGGATAATTATAATAAAAGAATCTTCAGAGGGTTCAGAGGTGCACCCTCCCAAGCAGTAACGACTATCCTTTACCCATTCTGCGGTCCCAGGCAAGGACACGGTGAGAACTCGAGAGGCGTCTGTCCTTCATTACAGATCACAAGCGAGTAATGGCTGTTCTTCATTGTAGATCACAAGCAAGTAATGGCTGTTCTTAATTGTAGATCACAAGCGAGTAATGGCTGTTCTTCATTGTAGATCACAAGCGAGTAATGGCTGTTCTTCATTGTACATCACAAGCGAGTAATGGCTGTTCTTCATTGTACATCACAAGCGAGTAATGGCTGTTCTTCATTGTAGATCACAAGCGAGTAATGGCTGTTCTTAATTGTAGATCACAAGCGAGTAATGGCTGTTCTTCATTGTAGATCACAAGCGAGTAATGGCTGTTCTTCATTGTAGATCACAAGCGAGTAATGGCTGTTCTTCATTGTAGATCACAAGCGAGTAATGGCTGTTCTTCATTGTAGATCACAAGCGAGTAATGGCTGTTCTTCATTGTAGATCACAAGCAAGTAATGGCTGTTCTTCATTGTAGATCACAAGCGAGTAATGGCTGTTCTTCATTGTAGATCACAAGCAAGTAATGGCTGTTCTTCATTGTAGATCACAAGCAAGTAATGGCTGTTCTTCATTGTAGATCACAAGCGAGTAATGGCTGTTCTTCATTGTAGATCACAAGCGAGTAATGGCTGTTCTTCATTGTAGATCACAAGCGAGTAATGGCTGTTCTTCATTGTAGATCACAAGCAAGTAATGGCTGTTCTTCATTGTACATCACAAGCGAGTAATGGCTGTTTTTCACTGTAGATCACAAGCAAGTAATGGCTGTTCTTAATTGTAGATCACAAGCAAGTAATGGCTGTTCTTCATTGTAGATCACAAGCAAGTAATGGCTGTTCTTCATTGTAGATCACAAGCGAGTAATGGCTGTTCTTCATTGTAGATCACAAGCGAGTAATGGCTGTTCTTCATTGTAGATCACAAGCGAGTAATGGCTGTTCTTCATTGTAGATCACAAGCGAGTAATGGCTGTTCTTCATTGTAGATCACAAGCGAGTAATGGCTGTTCTTCATTGTAGATCACAAGCAAGTAATGGCTGTTCTTCATTGTAGATCACAAGCAAGTAATGGCTGTTCTTCATTGTAGATCACAAGCAAGTAATGGCTGTTCTTCATTGTAGATCACAAGCAAGTAATGGCTGTTCTTCACTTACAGCGAGCCGAGGTCTACTAATGGCTGCCTCGGGTGTTGATTCTTCAGAGTGAGAAGGAGAGAGAAACCTAGATAGTTAGGCCGACTCCCGAAGGGAGGCACACGTGTTGCCGGGCCCAGTCAGCGTGAAAACGATGCAATGATTAGCGTCGCTCGGGCGGCGAAAGCTAAACAAGCGATTCATCGCATTCTGTATCACACCGCTGAACGATGACTGGCCGAAGTAACCAATTAGCCACAGCAAAGTAGAGAAAGCATACAGACATCTGTGCGGTGCAGGAAAGAAAATGGAATGGAGAAAGGTCATGCGATATTGGGTGTGGTGAAGAAATTATGTACAACAGAATTCGAAGAACAACTAATGGTGTTGGTATTGTTATATCAGCAAAATTCTATATTTCGGACTCCAAGGCGCAATGGTACAACGATCGCTTGGTGAAAATCATCTATGTTGCGGATAGAAAGAAACAAAATTCCAGTGCCAATGCTCCATAAACAAAAATTACCTTTTGCGCCCTGCTTGACAAGAAGACTGTTCACTACCGTATCACTGGTGGAGATCTGAATGGAGACGTCGGACACAGGAAAGAAGACCACACAGCCTATGGTGGACGAGGATACAGACAGAAGGACGACGACGGACAATGAATTCACAATTATGCAGAAACTGACCATCGCGAACACATGGTTCAAAAACTGTGATACTCACCTACTATAATGGCTCCCATGCAAATCACATTCAATACATCTTTGTGAGACGGCGGTATCTCAGAGAAGTTCTAGATACAAGAGTTGTTCCTTACGAAACCGTTCCAAAGCAACATCGACCAGTCACCTGTAAGCTGCGGATAAAGTTGCCAAGAACCCAATACTTTGCCAGAAATGGACCAAAAAGAATCAAAGAGTGGGGAATTAAGAAGGATGCCAACGCTGTTGCAAAAAGAACCGTACCACCAATCACCATAATTGAAGCGAGCTGCATTAAACTGAAAGATGCTGCAGGATCTCCTCTTGGAACAACTAAGCCAGGACGATGAAGAATTGACAATGACAGGTGACTTTCGAATGACGATGTTAATGATGCATGCATTACGGTCGATGAAACAGCCGTAGCACAAGTTTCTTTCAGATAAAACACCATCTCGTTGGAATGTCTACAAAACAGTCCGTCATGAAGAGAAGAAAGTCACTGCCGTTACAAAACTAAACAGGTATGCAGGCCTACATGTGAAACTTAAAACACACAAAGGCGAGCGGGACTTTACCGGGTAGTGAAATAGAGGCATCGCAAAAAGAAAGACACCCAACATTCTTACGGCATCAATGAGGAAACAGACAATTTGCTACTCCGCTGTCAGGAAGCACGGGACGCTGGCGGAACTGCTTTGAGAAAATTTCAATCTGGGAATTTCCCATTCTACCAATCCCAACCACCTCCGCTGTTGATGGTCCAATTAAGGAAATTGACGTCAATGAAGTCCAGGCTGTGCTGAAGGAGATGAAAGCAGGGAAAACCATCTTTCCTGATGATCTTCTGGCAGTTTTGTTCTCTTCATGGTGGGATGTAGCAGTGTGGCTAAAACAGCTTTTCAACCAGTTCATCAAAGAAGATCAAATACAAACAGATTGGTAACAGAGAATCCATTCCAAAAAAAAGGGAAGCCCTGCCGATTTTTCTAATTACTGCTCGATCAGACTTCTGAGCCGCAATGACAGTCCTTGAACAAGTCATCGACGAAAGAAAGGCGACTTAATCAAAATCACAATGGCCAAGCTGGATTTGTCAAAAATTGTGGCACAACTCCGTGAAAAGAATTAGACGCTTCACCTCCACTTTTTGGACATTGAGAAGGCCTTCCTTTGGGTACCACATGAGCTAATCTGGTCAGCGCTACGACAATATGGCATTCCAAAGTAACTTGTTGTACAATTGCTCTATGGGGAACCAAAGAGTTATGTTCACACAGCCGCAGGAGCGTCCCATGACTTCCGCATAACTGTAGGAGTCCACAAATGCCCCGCTTTCACTGCTGTTCATTCTTGTGATGGACACGTTACACCAGACCTAAGCAAGCCAATACCACAAACAATTCTCAATGCTAAAGGTGTCATTTTGGCTGCGGAGAATAAGCTTCCTTTACAGCGCCAAACAGAAGATTGGAACAATCCACTGGACCAATATGGCACACACCTCAACAAAAGGAAGACAGAATACATGACCATTACATCCTCGAGAAGTTGGAACCATGCACACTGACGTTGAAGATACACCACGAGTAGATAAATTTATGTATTTTGGCTCCACAATCTCTTATGATAACTGAAGTCAACTTAAGAATATACGCAGCCTGGATGAAGTGGCAAATGGCAACCATCGGATGAAGTACCATCTGAAATGGAAGCTCTACCTAACCGATACCCATCCTGTCATTTTCTACAACACCGAATGCTGGCCAGTTACAAAGGCGGTAGAACGCCAATTAAGTGCCCTGGATAGGAAGATGCTTAGTCGGAAGGCTGGCATAACTAGACTGGATCACATTTCAAATGATGTTATTAGAAAGCGTTCTGGTGTTTTACGAATCCAGAAGAAAATTCAGGAAAGCCATGTGCGCTGCTTTGGGCATATATTGCATGCAGAGGACGATATACTGTCAAAGTGAGTGTATACACAGGAAGTCAGTGGAAAGAGGCGCAAAGGACGAATACACAGCGAAGGGCCAATAAAGTTCACAATTACCCGAAAGCTGTAAGACTACATACAGACAAGGCCCGAGAATGAACTAACGGGACACAGCGAATCACAACATTGGACCTTGCCAGCATGCAGGTCAAACGCTAAAGAAGGAGAATAACAAGAAGCAGATTGATGAATATTCTATTGTGAAAAACGGAGAACAATGGATATTTTACACATCCTAGCATCCAAATTAATATGTTCAAATTCTCTCCCTTAAAGCCTGTGTCCAATGTCTATAAAAGACTTACTTTTGCAAAATAGTGTTATAATGACAGAACGCTTGTTGAATTTGTGTTTAATTCACTCCATCATATGCAATATTGAGAATATATTGTAACAGTAAATGTGGTACTTTGATGAGCATGAGAAACGCAGGGCGTGTACCGATCTGATGAAGTGCATACAGCGGGAGAGGGTTTTCCTTTTTTTTTTTAATCTTAAGTTTTTTTCCTGAGTTTATTAATAAGTTCAAAATCATATCACCTCTGTACAGAAGAAACAGTAGGAAGTGTTCTTTCCTCGTCCTAGGGTTGGCGATGTAATAGAATTCCGGCTGCTGTTCTCTCTGCACCACTGGACCACCATTCCTCCCTCGATGGAAGTTCTTGAAAATCTCGAATTTCTAGAAGATCCATGCGATGTCTAGAAGATCATGAGGTGTTGAAGTAAGGGCGTTGAGATAGACCACGTAAATGATAAACGTGAATGAACACTGTTAAGCGTTGGGACGTGTTAATGCAAAAAGCGGCTTCTGCACAGATGAGAAAAAGATATAGCAATGGTTTTAACAAGGTTCATAACACGTAAGAACTGTATAATGGAAGATTTATCACACGGTAGAATGTCATTGAAATCTATCCCATGTTATGTCATTAATCATTTGAAATGAAAAAAATGTCACTAAACTCGAATAAGCATATAAATTTAACACTCATAAAATGAATAGCCACTTGAAACTTGTCGCCGAATGTCAGTAAAGTCAACTAATAAATAGTCACCTAAAGTTTGTGATATCTGGCATAATCTGAAGTTATGCCACACGATATATTTCTTAGTCTGAACACTGTTCAATGTAATCAATTGGATTGAAATGAAATAAGAATCTTTCACTCGTGAAGTTAATCTTGTTCACACATGTTAATGAAAAATAAAGTCAAATTGATCATTTATCAACAGTCCTTAGTTCGAATGTTCGTAGAGTTGAAAAAGCACAACTCTTAGTTCGAATGTTCATAGGATTGAAAATGCACAGTTTAAATACACAGTCTACAGTTCATCATTTACAAAATATTTACACAGTTTAGAGAAATATTTCCACACAAAATTGTAAATTAGTGACGTAGTTAATTCTTTGTTAATGCTTGCCACTTGAGGAATTCTAAGTTAAAGCAGTCTCGTTAATGAGATTTCTCGAAATATTCAATCACTTTGTAAGGAGCAAAGACTGTTCAAAATCCTGTCACTGTCCACAACATTAAACTTTGAATTATGAGCACTTGGAAAAATAATCGCAAGTCTTAGACATTCATTCAGAATAAACAATCACTTGATAATGTTAAGAGTTTGTTGAAGCACAATTTATTTCACTCTCTGTTGGAGCAGAATTATATCACTCACGATTTAAAGAAACTTGTATAAGTCCACACTCAACGCTACAGAGTTAAAGTCCAGGACTCAACGACATATGACAGTCGCTTCACATCGTATCGCAGCCCTCACAAGCCGACCGCACGAACTCTACTGCGATACACACACTGGTCTGCTAAGCGAAGCAGTTCTCCATTTACACCCGATCCATGCCTTCACATTTTGCTCCACAACTTCGTCGTCTCATGTCGGATTATTATTAAACATTGCAGGAATGGGGATAAAAGATTGGGCTACACGATGATGTGGTTAGTTTCGTCTAGTTATTATCTGAAGAAACTCAAGAAACATTCCATACTAGTCTAGGCTCTGTGTAACGGTGAGGCAGGCTGTGACGTCACTGCGCTCTACATCACACACAGCTGTTGTTTGCTGTTCCAGTCTCTCTTCCGCTGCTAGGCCGGCACGTAACGCGAAGTTTTAAATTTAATTACGGGGGCTTACTTTCGTACCGCTGTTCCCGGTTCATCATATAACCCAACAAAACAAACATTTCATTATTATCTAGGTTAATCAGCAGTGACAGTTTGAATGTTGTTGTTTGAGCCATCAGTCCATAGACTGGTTTGATGCTGCACTCCATGCCACTCTATCCTGTGCGAACATTTTCAATCTTACGGAAGTATTGCATCCTACATCTGCTCTAATTTGCTTGTCATATTCATACCTTTGTCTACCTGAACTGTTCTTACCACCTACAGTTCCTTCAAAAACCAACTGAAAAAGCCCTGGTTATCTTAAGATGCATCCTATCATTCTATCTCTTCTTGTCAAATTTAGCCAAATCGATCTCCTCTCACCAATTCAATTCAGTATCTCTTCATTCGTGATTTCATCCATCCATCTCATCTTCAGCATTCTTCTGTAACACCGCATTTCAAAAGCTTCTATTCTCTTTCTTTCTGAGCTACTTATTGACCATGTTTCACTTCCATACAATGCCACACTCCAGATGAAAGTCTTAAGAAACATCTTTCTAATTCCTATATCAATGTTGGAAGTGAGCAAATATCTATTCTTAAGAAAGCTCTTCCTTGCTTGTGCTAGTCTGCATTTTATGTCCACCTTACTTCTGCCATCGTTAGTTATTTTAATACCTAAGTAACAGAATTCATCTACTTCCTTTAAGACTTCATTTCTCAATCTAATATTTCCTGCGCCACCCTCATTCGTTCGACTGCACTCCATTACTTTTGTTTTGGACCTACAGTATTTAATTTCACCTTGCACTCCTTACCCAAGACATCGTCCATACCATTCAGCAACCTCTCAAGGTCGTACGCAGTCTCAGAGAAAATAACGATGTCATTGGCAAATCACAAGGTTTTCCTTTTCTCTCCTTGGACTGTGATTCCCTTTCCAAATTCCCCTTTGATTTCCTTTACTGCCTGTTTTATGTAAACACTGAAGAGGGGGGACAAGCTGCAGCCTTACCTCACCCCTTTCTGAATTATTGCTTCACTTTCAAAGCTCTCGATTCTTATCACTGCAGATTCATTTTTATACAGACTGTAGACAATCCTTCGTCCTCGGTATCTGACCCCAGTCACCTTCAGAATCTCAAATACCTTGGTCCAATCAACATTATCGAATGCCCTTTCTAGATATACGAACGCCATGTACGTGGGCTTGTCCTTCATAATTCGATACTTTAAGATCAGATATACAGTCAGGATTGCTTCACGTGTTCCTACATTTCTTCTGAAGCCAAACTGATCTCCTACCTGCTCACCTTCAACTTGTCTTCCCATTCTTCTGTAAATACATGTTAAAAATGTTGATAGGCATGAGATACTAAACTTACGGTGCAGTAGTATTAACACTTGTCAGCTTCGGCTTTCTTGGGAATAGTTATAACAACATTCTGCCGAAAATCGGATGGCACTTCTCCCGTCTCATACATCTTACACACTAAATGCAATAACCTTGCCATGCTGGTTTCTCCTAAGGCAGTCAGTAATTCAGAAGGAATGTCATCAATTCCAGGTGCCTTGTTCCTATTAAGTCCCTCACAGTTCTGTTAAACTCTGACCTCAAAATTGGCTCTCCCATTTCATGAGCATCAACAGCCTCTTCTTGTTCCAGAACACAATCATCTACGTACATCTTTACCTCGAAACAACTGTTGGACATGTTCCTGCCATCTTCCTGCTTTGTCTTCTTTCCCTAGAAGTGGATTTCGATCTGAGCTCTTAATATGCATACACCTAGATTTACTTTCTCCAAAGATTTCCTTGATTATGCTGTATACAGCATCTACCTTTCCTAGGAACATACAACCTTTGACATCATTGCACTTCTCCTTCAGCCATTCTTCCTTAGCTACCTTGCACTTTCTATCCACTTCATTCTTTAATCGTCTGTATCCTTTTCTGTCCTCTTCATTTCTAGAATTCTTGTAATTTCATCGTCCATCTATCAGGTCTCATATCTCCTGAGTTATCCATTGATTCTTAGTTGATGTTTTCGTCTTAAGATTTCTTCAGCAGCCCTATTGACTTCATTTTTCATGACTCTCCACTTTTCCTCTATTGTGTTTCCTTCATCCTTTTCTTATAGCCCTTGTGCAACATGTTCATTGAAACAATCCCTGTCAAAGTGACAGATCCAGATATTGTCCAGATCCCATCTATTAGCATTACTTTCTTTCTTCAATTCCTTCAACTTCAGATGGCATTTTATGACCAACAAATTGTGGTCAGTGTCGACGTCTGCTCCTGGGAAAGTTTTGCAATCCGACACCTGGTTTCCGAATCTCTGCCTAATCATAATGAAGTCTATTTTATACCTTCCAGTGTCTTCAGGTCTCGTCCATGTGTACAGCCGTCATTTGTGGTGTTTGAACCAAGTATTAGAAAGGACTAAATTATGATCAGTGCAGAATTCAACCAGCTGACTTCATCTTTCGTTCCTTTGTCCCAATCCGAATTCTCCTACTGTATTACCTTCCCTTCCTTGGCCTATCACTGCATTCCAGTCTCCCATAACAATTAGATTCTCGTCACCTTTTTACATATTGTATTAGATCTCCTATCACTTCATATATTCTTTTGATTTCCTCATCATCCGCTGAACTAGTACTATTGTGCACTATTGTGGTGGGCATTGGTTTGGTGTCTATCTTGACGACAATAATTCTTTCACTATGCTGGTCATAGTAGCTTACCTGCTGCCATATTTTCTTATTCATTATTATACCAGCTCCTGCATTTCCCTTGCTTGATTTTGTGTTGATAATTCTGTAGTCGCTTGACAAAAAATCCTGCTCTTCCTGCCAATGTACTTCACATATACCAACTACATCCAACCTTAGTCTATTCACCTCCCTTTTCAGATTCTCTAACCTAGCACAATGATTCAAACTTCTAACATTCCACTCTCCGACTCGCAGAATGTCGGTATCCATCTTCCTGATGATCGCCCTCTCCCATGTAGTCCCCACTCGGAGATCCCAACAGGGGACTAGACTACCTCCGGAATATTTCACCCACAAGGAAGCCAGCCGGGTGTTAGTTACGGCTGTAGTTTCCCATTGCTTTCAGCCATGTAGCAGTATCAACACAGCTAAGACATGTTCAGTATTACTGCAAGGCCATATCAGTCAATCATCTAGACTGCCGCCCTTGGAACATCCGAAAGGCTGCTACCCCACTTTCAATGAATATCGGGTGAAATTCTATGAGTAGCAACAGTGTGTTCTCGGCTAAATAGAATTTCACAATTCATATTTCTGCTTACACCATCTTAGATAGCAGACAATCAAATTCATTAGTTTGTTATTTGTACCCCAATCAAGTCTATAAATATGAAGACCACAGAGGAGTCGCAAAAAGTGGTTAGCTCAGGACCATGTCTTTTTCCATAAGTCAGTAATTAAGAATTTTTATTAATCTTCGTAACATGTTCTTATATATTTCGGTGCCATATTGAAATGGCAAACCTTTCAGATATTTTGAAAGAAGTCATTTAAGTTGCTGCATGATATCTGTAGACTGCTGAATTGAGAGTCAGGAAAATACAGCACCGGAGGTGAAATATAAAAAAAAAGATGGGAAGCAGCAGATACCGCACGAGCCTGTCGACTGGATCCTTCAGAAGCATCTAAGTCCTATGATATTCAATGGACTAAGCTACTTAGACAATGGACTGTCGTCTGCCTTCTATACCAAGAAATATGATTGTATGCAAAAGTCTTGTTGCTTTCCTGATTAAGGAATGCCTCTCCACAATATATTATACGAAGAAAGCAAAATTATACCCCATCTAAAAATAGAAATATGCACTGTGGAATAATGATTTCCATAAGCAACATTTTTATTGGTGGTCATAATAAAATATTGTTTTCTAAATTAGCACATTGTGTCCTGTTACACAAAAATTACAAAGAAACAGGAGAATTTGAACCTCGAAGCTTTATCCAGTTGTGCACATGGCTCTTCTATGACTAATGAGAGAATATAAGCTGGTACTGGACGGTTCAGAGGACCTAAGTGAATATTTTTTGTCACTAGTGGTGAATGTACAGTAGGAACAAGTCAATGCACCATACAACAGACGAGAACTAAAACACAAATAAACCTTTCAGAATTCGTAATTCCTATCATGAATGAGTTTTGAAGTCAAACCTCAGGCCATGACTAGCCCTAGCTGAACCTACCTATACAAGGCCGCAGCTGAAATCACAAGTATGAGCTTATACAAACATTTCCCAGGGAGTGCAGGAGGTACAATCAAAGATCATTTCATGCAGTAACCAATAAAGATGCGACAGCAAAAACATAACTAGCAAACAGCCGAATGGCACACCCACAGCTAAAAGAACACTACTGCATTGAATGTTTGATAAGACGATATACAGTAGCGCTACTCTGTTACATCGCTGTTATAATAATACTGAAATAAAATGATATATTTACATTATTATTTACCTAGACTTAGAGATAGTAAATACACTTATGTAAAGAATTCTGACTAATGTTTAGGCCACCTTCACAAATTCAAAACCTCTCTTGTAACTGTCCACTTAATTACTTTATACTAATTGTGTAAATGTGTTTGCAATCAACACAGTACACGCACCTGACTGACAATGAGCACTAAAATGAAAAGTAGGAAATGGCAACAATCAGCCAGTATGACCATAACACTAGAATGAACTTCAAATCAACACCACAACATCATATTACACTTACAACACTGAGAAAATGTTAGTACAAAACTATGATATCTATGATGTAGATCTACTGAACTGAATGTTTCATTTCTACAACCCTTCTGCTTTGGCATCTACAAATAGAAGAATTTGACTTAACACACAATAGAACTGGATAGAACATAAAAGATGGAATATAACCAAATAAATAATTTAAAAATGACAATATCCTTTGTGTTATCATACTAATGAATTCTGCCATCAATATACTGATTATTGAAGTTAAGTTATGTAACTTGTATATTGCTTTCAATGTCCATAAAAATTTTACTATTTTGAATTTGTATATTATGTTTATAATCTGTAAACATGGCTTCCTCTGTGTGTCACTATTGGTACAAACATACAAAATTTATGAGAACATCTGGAGATAATAGTTGCAGATGACAAAAATATGATGAACAAATGATGCAGTGACAGTGAAAGAAAGAATACATTTTTCACTGTTGTTTAAATGTATTATAAACAAATACACTTCAGAAATATCTAGATCTACCAGATTTTTTTTCACGAATGTATTCAATAAAACTACATCGAGGAACATTAATATGATCTTCTGAATATTTTAGATACTTTAACCAATAAGATTTCAATGTATTAGAGTATAAACATAACCCTGTAAAGAAAGGATTAAACTGATGAAAACGGCCAGTTTTTGAGATATCCACAACTCAACACAACAGTGAATAGGTACAATATATTCCTTTTTGTATAGGATTTGTGGTGTACGTACTTTGTTTCTTCTTTGATGTATGGCACGAGCTGATCCACAGCGTGTTGTTCTATGAATATTTCCTTCTTAATATCTTCTGAATGCTATAAGTAAGAAATAAGAAAAGTAGAATGAAGAGGTGAGGAAAAAATTAAAAAAATGAAACAGCTGAGAAAATAATTTTCATATTGGCACATTAAGAGTATAAGTTATTTGTCTCTCAATGTAAAAATATAAGAATGGAAAGAGCATACAAGTGAGAAGAGAGATAAGAACATGAAAAGTAACACACAATAGGATAGCACTAGATGAGGTAGCAAGAGAAAAGGAGAATGAAAGAACAAAGACTATCTCCAAATCCTTACCCAATACCATTCCTTGCTCCATTTTCTCTTTCTGCTGATCCCTATTTCCACGCTGACTAGCTATTTTATTTATCCATTTATATTCACATTGTCCTGTTCCCATCTTTCTATACATGACTTGACTTGTCACTTCTTTGTTCATTCCCATGTTCCTATATACATTCTTTCCAAAAACACCTCTCTGTAATATCAAATAATCCCACATTATTCCTACCACAACCCCAACAAGTGGACAATGCTTAAATCATAACTACAGAAATATCCACCTTCTCTCCATGCACATCACATTAAGACCAAAAATAAATAAATAAATAAATAAATAAATAAATAAATAAATAAATAAATAAATAAATAAATAAATAAATAAATAAATAAATAAATAAATAAATAAATAAATAAATAAATAAATATTTTCAAAAGCACTCCAGCATAGAGTAGAGCCTCATCTAGACAAGCAGCTAGGTGAATACCAAGCAGGATTTCAAAAAGGATGATTGTGTGCAGAACCAATTTTCATCCCAAAATCACCAATAAAGATAAGGGCGAAGAGAAGAAAGAGGTTGGTCATGACCTTTGTAGATTTCAAGAAAGCATAAGATTCTGTAGACCGTACAACACTTATCAATATTCCCAAGATATTTAGATTAGATGATAAATCCATAGCTCTGATACAACAGACCCTCACAGACACATACACCTGAGTAAAATTTATGGGGAAGCTCTCAGAAACGTTTGAGATCAAAACAGGGCTCAGACAGGGGGATTTAGCTCTGATACAACAGACCCTCACAGACACATACACCTGAGTAAAATTTATGGGGAAGCTCTCAGAAACGTTTGAGATCAAAACAGGGCTCAGACAGGGGGATTGCCTCTCCCCACTACTTTTTAACTGCATGCTGGATAAAGTCGTCCGGGAGTGGAGGAAGGAATTGGCTAAGAGGGACTATCAAATGGAGTGAGAATTGTTGTAAAGCTACCAGTTTTACAGTTGATTACCCGGCCTTTGCTGACGATGTGCTCTTTGTAGACGATCTTCAAATGGCAGCAAAGCAGATTGAAGTACTCCAAGAAGTAGCTGTTAAGACTCGTCTAAAGATCTCGCTCGAGAAAACTAAATAGATGGACTCCGAGAAGATTGATCCTCCCCGTAAGATAGTCACACTATGTGGAGATGTCGAGAGAACTACGAAATTCAAGTACATTGGTGAGCTTCTAACCCCCAATGGTAATGAGAATGAAGCACTGAAGGAAAGAGCTAGGAAGATGCAATTGGCTTTGAAACTGAGTCAGGATACTTACAAATCCAAATCTCTCCCTTTTGAGACAAAACTAAGACACTACAGCCCAGTAGTTACACCAGCCTGTCTCTATGCAGTGGAGACACTTTCTAAGATAGAAGACCCCTTAATTGAGAAAAAAGAAAGAATGTTTCTCAGGTAGATCTTAGGATCAAAGAAAGTCGCTGGAGAATTTACCTTCCATTTGAGGTCCAACAAGGAAGTGTATGAGAGGACTTGAGAAGATAACCACCAAAATGAGGAGGAGATTGTCTTTTATGGTCATTTAAAGAGAATGAGCCCAGACAGACTGGCATATAAATTATTCTCCAAGAAAAATGGAAAACTCATCCAAGCTGGTCGAACGAAGTGCATAAAGATCTCAACGAAGGAGCTATCGCGTCCACATAAATTCAAAATAGAAATATCTTCTGACAGAAAGTTGCAGAACTGAGGGATAATCCAGAGAAATGACCTGATAAACCACGGAAAATCTTGGTGAAAGAACGGCAAAGGACGAGCCAAAGGTTAAAGAACCTTTGGAGAGAAGGTAAAGAGAAGGGTATTACCTTTAGGAAGAAACGTGGCAGGTAGCTGGTGTATTTGTAGCCCAAAATTGGCTGTATTGAAAGAAAGAAAGAAAGAAAGAAGAATAAATAAATAAGTTAATAAATAAATAAATAAATAAATCCACCATAAAATCTATCAATCAACACTGATCGGCATTTAAGGCAGTTACCCAGGTGGCAGATAGTTTAACATTTTTCTACGCAGAAAAAGAATTTGGAAATTTAAGAAAATTTTCTTGGTAAATTATTTCAATCACTAACTGCCATTCCTATGAATGAACATTTGCCAAAATTTGTCTCCCTGAATTTAAAATATCTTCATGTTGTGATCTTTCCTACTTTTAAAGAACACTGGCTTAACTTATTAATCTACTAATATCATTCCAAGCGATCTCTCCAATGACAACTCACAATACACCACTTAGTCGTGCAGCTTGACCTCCTTCTCCAAGTCTTCCCAGCCCAAACTTTGCAACATTTCTATAACGGAACTATTTTGTCAGAAATCACCCACAAGAAATGGAGCTGTTTCTGTGGATTATTTCCTGTTCTCTAATCAAGTAATCATGGCGATGGTCCCATACTCTAATTGTGGCTTTGATGGAGATATAAATGCCCTCTCCTTTACAACCCCTAAATAACCTCACATAATCATTACAGGATCAAATAAAGCTTCACCTACTCTAATGCTCTTAGTTCTATTTTCTAGAAATATAGCCAACCCAATATCTAGCTCAATTGCATCTTATTTTTGTTGGTATATTTCCACGATCTGCCCCATCAAAAGCCTTAGGTAGGTAAATCATGATACTGTCCATTTGACCTCCTGAATCTAAAATATGTGCTGTATCTTCCTTGAATCCTATAAGTTGAAGTACAGTAGAATAACATCTCCCAAACCTGAACTACCTTCTTTCGAACCAATTAGTAATTTCGTAAATGTGTATAATGAAATCATAAGGAATGCTTTCCAAGAGTTGCATGCAACAACAGTCAAGATGACTACATTGTAATTATTGGCATTATGTTTATCACCTTTTATTTATACAACTCTTCATTTGGTTAGTATACTTGCTTCATACAAACAGTAAACAAATGAGCACAACATATATCTATACTGACTTTAGTATGTCCCCAGAAATCTTATCAAACACAGCAGCATTTCTAATTTTAATGTTTTGTTCTTATTGCCATGGCCTTGCTGGCGAGACCTACTGTTTACAGTACACTATGTCTTCTGGTATGTGCTAGAAAAATGCTGCTACTTTCAATGATCTGGCACAGTCTTACCATTCGCTTTGACAATAAGAAAGTGACCGAGGTATGAGTGATGCTAGTAATGCAGCATGTGCAGCCAGTCCCTGCTACAAATGGTGTGAAAATGTCGCTCATAGCATTGGTTGTTCCATGCATTTCAGAGGGTTTGGCAGACTGATATGTAATAGCAATCTCTGGCTCAGTTAGGAAAGCAATGGGAAACTACCTCACTCCCCATGTCCCCAGTATGCCTCTTCAGTGATGCCTAGGCCATCTATGACCACTAATGATGGTGCTGTTGATGATCCAACCAGCCTTCAGACTGAGGACTGAACATACACGCATCTTATTGTCAATGGCTTTTTTATCGTAGGCCCATGTGGAAATGGGTCAAACTCTCATCTGTGTCAGGTAGTGCAGAAGGACATGACCGTAACACTTTTCCTGTGCATTGTCACTGATGGGTGCGATGCCCATCAACTGAGTATAGATAATAGGTGCTCGATACCTTTGTCAATCAGTCAACATTCAACACCGTACACATAAACAGTACATTTTGGACTTCAGATACAGTGGCATCCTTCAGTCACAGAGTATGACTGCGAATTCCCGCTATCTCATCCACCCTCTCTTCATACTAATTCGCTCTTCAATAACTCATGATGATGCTTGTTGTTTAATGGGGCCTAACATCTAAGGTCATCAGGCCACTTCAATAACTATCCCACCATCAGTCTGGGGCGAGATCCTAGATACCAGAATAAACTTGGAGTTGTAGGATGGTAATGATGAGTCCAGTTATCCAGTTTTCATTTTGTTCATTCTAAGGTGTTACTGTGAGAAACGTTTCAACCTGATGCCTCTATCAGCAAGTGCAACATCATCTATGGACTGATGACTCAAATAACCATTTAAAAATATTCCATTATACTTATTTCTTGCCATCCTCTCCTTTCTGTAACGCTTCAGATAGGAACCAGACACACTCTGTGTCAGTCTTATGCATATCTAGCCGAATTGAATAAAAATTCCGGTTACAATACAGACTCATAGAGTAGATTCAATGTTATCCATAATATATATAAGAGAGCCTCTCTGTGTGAAACTGCTTATTTATTTTTGTCTGTATATGCTGGAATGTAAATATAGAGTGATAGATATTGCACTAAAGTGTTAGTATTCCCGGTTCAGCATATGAACGATTCTACGTCGCTGTCCCCAGGCAAAAATTGGATGTTGACACTTATCTGCCGCAACAACAAATTAATACGTAACACGGATAAAATTTTTCTATGTAGATAGACACTGTAACGTTGTTTTATGGGTCACTGCCCGCTTTTGTCTAGACTTTGTTGTTTTAATGTATTTTCATTCATGCACGTATCGCAGTTTACAACTGATCTGGGGTCAATATTTAAATTATAATTCTCGATTTTGAAGTTAATACGGACCATATTTATGTTTCTGGACCAATAAATCCATTCTACCCCTTACATTATTTCTTATCTCAAGATATGCCTCCATATCTATGTCCATATACTCATTACTATAAGTTCATTTAGTGATTTTTTTTTGCCCACTTTCGGACACCACCGCGCGCTCTACCACCCCCCTGAGTTAGTCGGGTTTAAGGACAGGAAATGGTGCAGTAGTATTACGAAAAGGTTGGAACCTCCCTCATACTTATCACAAAAAAAAAATGATCATTAAATATGAAATTGGTTCCAGAAACCAGCATACGGATGTGGGCAAGTTTTCCTTCGTAAACATGACCATAAGGGATCGGAATAAAGTACCTGCAGCAGTCGTTGATAGATTCCCTTCCAGTATCTATTCTTTTAAGAACACCATTAGTGCTAGTGCAAAATGAAAACTAAAATTTGTAAATTATGGACACTGAATTTGTGATTTTCTGCTTGGTTTAGAATGTGAAACCGGTAGTTTTTCTTATGGTGTTCTCTTTCCAGGGAACTGCTTGTTGTACTCTTGTTGTTTGTTGTTGTTGCCACCAGGTTATTTCCCATTTGCAATGTATTTCTAATAATAATAATAATAATAATAATAATAATAATAATAATAATAATAAAATATCAACACAGATCTATCAATTTTAAGAAAATTAAGCATTTGAAGTTAAACTGTCCTCCGGAATAATCCCATTGAATATTTTGAGGCTAACACTCAGAAAATGATAATAAAACACTAGTAAATTGCATGGTATATGCTGTAAAAGGGAATCAAGTCCTAATTAGCACAGCCCTCAGGAAAATGAAAGATAGCTATGGTGAATTCCAGAGTGCTTGAATAATTCTTGACAAGGCTCATGGAGGAAATGCATTTCACAACGTGTTGTTCCAAGGCTGTGAATCAAGAAGACAAGAAACATCTTAAAGCAGCAGGCATTCAGATATCTCACATCACAAGAGAACACAATCATCAAAGCAGAAGTTTATTCAAATTTGAGCAACTGCAATTTCTACATTGACTGCATTGTCCTTTCTAAAATAACTGACTATCACCTGTTCTACTGGAACATTCCTAGAGACTTAACACTTGCATATCCCATTTTCCACACTCCTCAAACTGCCCTATCATTGGGAACTCTAGTTTTCATGCACCATTCAATAATGGAGCAGAAAAACATGTAAACTTCCCCAAGTTCTCCAAAACACAAAATTGGGATAAACTGACAGTTAATTACAAAGAAGAAAGGAAAAACTACAAAACTACACCTCATCAACCTCTATTCCTAATAACCTACTAAACAATTTGAACTATTCTGGAAAATACAAGAGGTGGAGTGTGAAGCAAACTTCTAGGCAGATACACTGTAGAACTCTATTTAAAACTTGGTAGATGTATACAAACGGCAGCTCAGCATGTACTGGCCTTGAAAAAAAAAAGACTGAAATGCAATGAGAAGTTTTGCCAGGAATATATTATATCCATGTGAGAATTTGATTCACTTGGCTACACGAATGAAATAAATGTGAAACCCAGCCATGGAGAAAGAAAACCATTATTAAATTCCACATCACCCTGTCATAAAGCTGTCAAGTTCAAAAAACCAAAACACTTGTTTTCAACGCTTCGGTCAAGACTGACATTGGCATAAGTATCAACGACATCCACCTTGAAGGGCCATCTATTCAAGAAAATCTCTTCTCTATAATAATACGATTCCAGGCCTAACACATAGCATTTACAGCAGGAATAGGAAAATGTACCAACATATGAACATCAACCATAACATTTACAATACATACTCTGGCAAGATAGGCCACAATAGCCGATCAAAACATATGGCCTCCCAACCGTAACCTACAGTAGCATTCCTTGCCATAAGAAGCACAAAGATAATCAACGAAGAAGTAGTTATGGTACCTAATGGTACGAAAGGAAATTACAACAAAAAGTTCAAAATCATCCACTGACCAAAATAAAGAAAATGTCATAAAGAATGAATGGATGGACATGAAACCAAAAAACCAAAAAACAAAGAAACAAACAAAAAACAGTGGATCCAACTCAAAGAAGGTCATATATAGTAGTAATACTGACCAAGGGACCACATATAAAGCAAAATCTTGAATCGAGTATGCTTGATGTCTAAAGGGGTTCAAAATCCAGGTCTACGGACCCTCAAAATGGTACTTATCGTGAGTAAAGTAGAACCATGGTATTTGTCATGTTGGGATACTAATCAAAAGTAGCGAAGACTCACGTTGTTCCACACAACATGGTACTACTCACAAGTATTGTACTTCGTACAGGTAACGCAGACCTATGGTGTTTCTCACACAATGGCGCCACTCATAGCCAACGCAAACCAATGAGCTTCCTCACCTAGGTGTACTAGGCACAGGTGCTGGTCCCACGGGCCCCGTGCTGTTCCTCACATAGTGGATACTAATCACGGGCAACGCAGATCCACGGTGTCGCTTATATAGTGGTACAACTCACAGGCAACGTCCAGACCCGCGGTGTTGCTCACATGGGTACGACGCGCAGGTAATGGAAACCCCCAGGACAAGCTCATGACTGCTACTAATCACAAACTTATTTTGTACCAAATATAGTGGTACAACTCGCAAGTACAGGCAACCAATGGTGTTCTCCACATGATGGTACGAATCATGAGTAGTTTCATGGTTCTAATTCAATCATCCCTTGGTTGCCCCTTGTAGTCGCCTCTTACAAGAGGCAGGGGATACCGCGGGTGTATTCTACATATGCATCTCCCACCAGCAGGAGGTAGTGTGTTTGGTCCGTGAGAGGTATTTTATTTCCCTCAAGTCCGCCGGCAAGCCGGTTAGGACCCCCCTATCCGCTACCTGGGACGCGCCACGTGGGAGTATCACCTCTCCCCCTGCTACGCCAGCGTAGTAGGTTCGTGGGGTGGCGTTAGGGAAATGAGAGTAAATATTATTCCATGGTCATAACAATATTCACTGACTTGAAGGGATAAATAACTCCTGTGTCCATCAAGAAATATAATAACCGGAAATGTAATTTTCTCTACCTCTAGCCATGACATAAAGTACTGAATGTAGTTCAGAAACATTGGGGCCTTCATCCAGTCACTTTCAGTTTTCTCGTAGATCCATGGCTCCAGTAGACTATGTTTGATAACTTGCTGAAGTTGTATGTTGCTGTAGATGATCATTGTTGGAGCACAACGCCTGTCAGCACAGAAATTTCTGAACATCGTTATGCCTTCTTTCTCTATAGATGTTTCTGTAAATTGAAGCTATTCCCCTCTGACTCCTAGGCACTTTCCTGAAATTTTCTGGAACAGAAGATACTGTTTGGACTTTCCATAATTGATCTTACATCCTCAGATTCCAGGTAGAATGACAGTCCTGCAAACCAACCACGTATTCTCTCTTCTAAGATAGCAGCTCTGTCCTTGCTAATGGATTCAGCCTTTCTCAGGAAGAGGGAAGGATGCCGTCCGATGAAACATTTGATCCAGGTTATAACAGGTCTTCCATGCTTAAACGGTCTACTCCTTTGTGTTGACTGCACAGTTTGCTGAACAGTGTCAAGTTAATTATTTTTCTTCAACAGAAAGCCTCTCTTAGCCATGTTGATTACTAATTCACTAAAGCACTCTTCTTCTCATGGACTTAGGAACAGCTACCAGCTGAGGGCAGTCTGATTCTTCTGATATAGAGAGAGTTTGTAATTTAATATTGTTAAAGGGGCCTGGCATGTTGTAGATGCTTGCCTTTGGGACATCATACTGGACTTAACCTGTTGAACAGCTTCAATCAAGGCAGATAACGAATCCTGACACCTTTTCATATTTATCAACAGGTTTAAACTTTGGCTTTTGGGATATTATACTGTTCGCTTCTTAATTTTGATCACTGTCAAAGCTAAACACCAGTTAAGGAAAACAAGCAAAAACTGCAAAAACAATCATTTCCTGCTTTCTAGTTTTAAATTGGTAAAATGTAATAGAAATGTGTTTTTTCCAAAAAGTGGGGAACAACTGCCCCTGCACATCCGCTCTTGTCACCACCAATTCATTTTCCAATGACAAGATTCCTTGGAAAGAAACAGGATTGTTAAATAAAGTGATTAGAACAACGTGCAGCATCAAACAGACACAAGACATCGTAAAAGAAATATAACTATACCCGATGAGGGTTCATATTCAGGCCCTCCCAAGTTACAGAAAGATGGCTCAGTAGTCACGAGCATCAAAATGCAGACTTCAGTACTAAAGAAAACAGTAATACAAATTAAAATCATAAACAGCCTATTAATTTTCAGTGGTGTTGGATATTAAGGGTAGTTTTTGTATTGAACCTCAGTTATCAAACGACCTTTCGATATTATAAAATGGAAGTCTAATATTGAACGGTATTTTATTTTAGATATAAGTATGAAGATGGGTGAAAACTCACAACACAAGAAATTAATGAACATTTATGTATGCTAATACACCTATTACTTAAGGATACCTTCTGAAGACATTATTTTACCAGCAGAAACAAATAATCACAGGGACACAGCACCTTAGTAACAATACAATGATCTCATCAAAATCCCGCCAACACCAGAGTTCTGACACTTCCCCGCGCTCGGCAACATGGTAACGACTTTGACCTATTGATTGACATCAAGATAAGTTTGGAGGGGTGAATTTAGAAATCTCAGATGTTACATAAACTTATCAATGTCCTTATTTAGCAACAAGTTGTGTGAAGCATTCAATATTTAAATGGCGTACGATATATAGTGCCATTACCCTACTTCAAGATGTGAATATTTTGTGCCGGAAATAATTAATTAGTGTTAAATGCATCATGTCCACTAAAGTTATATCCAACGTAATTATGTGAAATTTGTTATTAGGACCGAGTTATCCATTAATGACAGGACATCCTGTGATAATAACTGGCATATGACTGTTCTTATGTGGCAGTATAAAACTTATTTTGAAGAATTGGATACTGTTCATTTAAACTTCTCAGCAGTGTAATATTCAAAGCTTCTTTTTGAAACTGAGGGGTCTATTCACGAGGTTGACCACCTAGGGGTGTACATGATGTTATCAGTGAACTACCATTCTAATAGTTATCTGAAAATGTAATAATTGGATACTTGTAATTCTGTTCTAAAGTGGATACTGAAGTGAGTTTATTTTTGTAGATTTGTTTTGTAATTTGCCTTGCCTTTTATTCTAAATTTCTTTTACTTATTTTATTTCTCTTGGGTTATTTACGGTCTGGTTTCACCTCTTCCTTTTCTTTGTCTGGCACCATTATTGTGAGATGTTGCCTCGTTGCCATATGATTAGGTAATGTCTGCTTTACTGTCGTATTGATGGTGGTGATGGTGATTACTGAATTTTGTAACCTGCAACCTTGGCTATGATATATGCTTGTGATGGTGTATTTAATGTGTCGAACTTGATCTTGGTTATGCTTTTACTTAATTTTGTTGGATATTAAGTATTTAATTCCCTGATTTCCGATTAAAATTTCATTTGCTTCTGTTATTTTAAATTTCATTGCATCAATTCTTATTTTCACCTTGTTTACCTTCAATTTATATATTTGCATTTTAATATGTTTTTCCTCGGATCTCTCCTTGTGTGTGTTTTGCACTTTTATTGACTTGTGGATGCCCTTATATATTCACTCGAATTGCTTTCTCATAAAAACCAAGTATGATAACATTTGGTCTAATTAAATTCTTATCTAAAGCAATGTAATTTAATTGGGTAAAATATAGGGACAGCCATACCCAGAAACTGTAAACAAGAGCGGTGCTGTATATTGTGCACATGATATGAATATAGCTTCTGTAAATATGAAGACTACTCTTAATTCTACAACATTAAATACCAAGCTCGGAACGTACTGAAATTGTAAAGATCTATTAAATTTTATTTCTATGGTTTACAACCCAGCTAAATTTCTCTCATCATGACTGATATCTAAATTATGTCTGCAGTATGCCATTTTTAGTAGTATGATGTCCAAGTTATTTTCCTTTTAATTTACAAACTTTCAACATGCTTTATATTTTAAATTCTTGAAATGTTTATTTTATTTTTATATCTGTCATTTATTCAGCCAATGTTCCTATTATTGCATTAAATTTTGGTCTTTAAACTACAGCACATGTTGTTATTTCTGATAATTGTTCTATTTCTTGTACTGTGTAAGATATACTCCTCTGTTGCGGTTATTTGATCTTGGTATCTGCCCAGATATTCCATCACTTCCAGTCCTGTCTTGTGCTTTGTGGCATCCCTCAGAAGTTTGTGTGGTGTTCACACTGGGATAACTCCTGAACTTTCTTTTTGTTGCGCTGGCAGTTGACATTGATGTGTTGTGCCTTCATTTGTTTTGCTGTTGTAGTGTTTGATTGTTAGTACGCCACAAAATGAATGGTACTATATGCCATCCAAAGACAAACTCTGTGACTTAGTGTGCAGATGACTACACATAACCTCCAAGGACAAACTCTGTGACTTAGTGTGCAGATGACTACACATAACCTTCAAATATACACTTTGATAGCATGGTCCTAAAAGGTTGAATCACCAAGCTCAATAGTTGTAGTCGCTTAAGTGCGGTCAGTATCCAGTATTTGGGAGATAGAAGGTTCGAACCCCACTGTCGGCAGCCCTGAAAATGGTTTTCCGTGGTTTCCCATTTTCACACCAGCCAAATGCTGGGGCTGTACCTTAATTAAGGCCAAGGCTGCTTCCTTCCCACTCCTAGCCCTTCCCTGTCCCATCGTCGCCATAAGACCTATCTGTGTCGGTGCAATGTAAAGCAAACGAGCAAAAAAAAATTAAAAATAAAATAAAATAAAGGTTGAATCAAGATGCCTTGGGTCGGCAGAAATCAAAACGTAATGTTCAAATTAATCTTCCAGAATCAAGAACGCCACTAATGATTCCTACAGCCATGCACGATGATCTATTCATAACAAAAGTTTCAAGATTAAACAAAGTACAAAGAGTAGTTGCTTATTGTTTGCGACAAACCTCACGTTGTAAACAACCCATGGAGTGAAATTAAAGTCCACTGTTCATATTAAAGTTGAACTTACCACTCAAATTTTGCATGAATGTTGTGTAGGATGCTATCAACTTGTATTAAAACTATAAACCTAATCACAGATCAAGAAGGCAATCTTTGTGTCAGCAACGGACTAAACAATGCCCAAATTCTAGTGGAGTGAAAACACCACATCTATCTGCATCCATACCATAATCTAACAAAGCTCTTGTAAGTTAATGTTCATGACAAAACACCTTTGACTATTTCACCCTGACATTAAAACTAAAAACACATCTCTGAGAGAAAATTTTAGCATCCCATCAGCAAGAGGGACGGTGAAGAAGCCACATTCGTGCACATCACTTCTGAACAATTAATGTAAAATACATCAAGGGTGCATGTAACCCCGACACGCCCATTCCTTAACACTCATAAAAATCGGTGTGATGTCGAACAAGATAACACTGCCTAGCTACCAAGGCTGTCTACATAGACATGATACCTGATCTGACCACAATTACATTTCCTGCTGCTCTTCGTTGACTTCATTCTCTTAAAAGTTTACCCGTGAACATTAACCAAAATCTCTTTATTGCAAATGAGGTGTCTACCTCGGTGGCAAATGGTACAATAAAATACATTATTGTCAAGCACTAAGTATTAAATTAACAAGAGAAGAAAATTTTTCCTATAATACAATATTATACAATTTACGCTAACAATGTTTTCTATTAAACACACAGCTCATCCTTAATAAATTTATATTGTTTACAAAATTCTACTTATAATATCTCCTGTACTACTTACAAATATAGTCAACTGATATACAGTATGTGGAATTACTTCAAATGATACTATACAACTGGTATAACATTAATATTTACATTGCATTTATTTATTTACTATTTTTTTTTTAACCCGTTCTGGATCCTAAGTAGCATAACGACCTGCTGCGTCTTAACCAGAGTCCCTTTTGCCACCACTTTTCAGAGTTCCTGAAGGGCCTTCACAGCTACCGTAGCGGTCCCAGAGCCCTCGAAGTCCCCATTGTACTTCACCCCTACAGGCAGTCCCCTACTTTGGCTGTCCAAACTCCTTAGACCAGGGGATGGAATTAATTTATTCACACACATTTTTTTTATTTACAATAACCTGCACTGGTCGAATGCCCTCTAACACTTCATTTATTTTCTCTGTTGCTGTTTATTCTCTTCTTGAATATCTGTACAGATTTTGGAAAAGGATCAAACACTACCCCTGGTAAACTGTTCCACTCCTTCACACCCTTCCCAATGAATGAAAATTTACCCCAATCGCTTCTGCTAAAATTCCTTCTAATTTTATATTTGTGGTCAGTCCTGCCGATAAAATTATTTTCCAACTGAAGCCTCTCTCGGATATCTCTCCATGCTTCTTCTCCTGTATAGGCTCTATATAATCCTATAAGTCTAGTTTTCTCCCTTCTCTTACTTAAAGTTTCCCACCCAAGTTCCTTTAACATTTCTGATACACTACTCTTTCTCCTGAAATCCCTGTTACAAATCTTGCTGCTTTCCTCTGCACACTATCTATTTCTTTTATTAGGTATTCTTGGTGAGGATCCCAAACACTGTTTGCATATTCCAATAATGGACGAACCATATTCAAGTAACTTTTTTCTTTTAATTCTTTGTTGCATCCTTTAAGTAGCCTCATTATGACATGTAATGATCTGTATGCTTTCCCAACAATGTCATCAATATGACCCTTCCAGTGCAAATTACTTTCAAATCTCACACCTAAGTATTTGCACTTGCCATCTTTTGGGATAACTACCTCATCCAAAGTATATTCAAATTCAGTTTTAAAGCTCCTGTTTGTAAAAGTTGTAACAGTTGATTTGCCTCCATTAACCTTCATATTATTTTCTTCAACCCATTGTTGGATACTTTCAAGGTCCCTTTGTAATTCTGAACAATCCTCAATGTTGTTTATTTCCCTATAAACAATTATGTCATCTGCATACAATCTTATTTTTGATGTTATATTGTTCCCTAAATCATTTGCGTATATTAAGAAAAGTAATGGACCGATTATACTACCCTGTGCAATTCCCTTCCAAACTTTCTCTTCCTGAGATACATTATTTCCTACTTTGACTTTCTGAACCCTTGAATTTAGAAATGCTTTTATCCAACGTGTAACCCTTACGTCCAATCCCATTCCCTCCAATTTCTTTAATAATATTCCATGTTCCACTCTATCAAAGGCTTTGGAAAGATCTATGGTTATGCAATCTAACTGACCTCCTGAATCCAACTGATCTGATATGTCCTGCTGAAATCCCACCAGTTGTGCCTCACAAGAAAATTTCTTTCTAAATCCATACTGGCTCCTCATGAACCAATTTTTATCATCACATATCCCTCTGATGTACTTCGATATTAAACTCTCCAGAATTTTACAAACTAGACTGGTCAGGCTGATTGGTCTGTAGTTCTCTGGTTTCCTTTTATTACCCTTTCCTTTATAAATTGGTATTACTACAGATTCCTTCCATTCCTTTGGTATCACACTATTATTTATGACATAGTCAAAGAGAAATTTTAAATAAGGCACTATATACCACCCCATTGTCTTTAATACCTCCCCAGTAATTTGATCACTTCCTGCTGCTTTTCCTTGCTGAAGCAGTTGGATTTCTCTGAAAATATCTTCGTTTGTGAATGAGAAGCTTCTTGTTTCACTCTGTCTCTCTCCCTCTCTATCTTCTGTTTCGGTTTCCAACTCTTGACAATCATCTACTGAATCTCTAAATTCCCTACTAAATAGGTTTGCTTTCTCAGTATCTGTTAAATAGTGTTCACCCCCTTCTCCCACCATTGTAGGAATTTGGATTCCTTTTCCTTTTTGATTCCTGATATATGAATACAGCTTTTTCCATTTCCCTTTGTGGTCATTACCCTCTTGAAGTATGCCATTCATATAATTCTCTTTTGCTTCCTTTTTCACTCTATTCAGTTCCCTCATTAGCTGTTTTCTAGTTTCTCTACTCTCCCTACCCTCTTTGATTTTCCTGTTTACTATTCTACATTTTCTTTTTAATTTTCTTATTTCCCTTATATAATAAACAGGGTCTGAGGTCATTTTACCCTTCTTAACAGGTACAAATCTCTTCTCTCCTTCCCAAATAATTCCTTTAAATTTAGCCCAAAGTGTATCCACGTTACTCCCTTCACTTATCCAACAACTGAATTGTGATTTAAGGTAAGTCCCAAATTCATCAACTTTAGTTTTTCTGTACAATTTCTTGTCTTGTGTATCCCTCTTATTAAGCCTTTTTGGTACGAGTCCTACATCCATTATTACAGCCTTATGGTCTCCTATTCCTTCAATTACCTCAGTTTTATCAACAATTTCCCATGGTTTAACCAAGAATACATCTAGTAAGTTATTGAGACGAGTCGGTTCTTGTACTACTTGTGTAAATCCTCCCTCCCAAATTAACTTATTTGCCAGTTTCTGTTCATGATAACGGCAAGAACTTCTGGGGAACAAACGAAGAAATCAAGACATTACCGCAAGATAACCCCCAGAAAAAACAATGCTTCACCGCAACTGCAGGCATGGAACTGATACGGCATTTCATCTGTCCTACAGCGTCACACTTTGGTGGAATCTGGAAAACAGCTGTCAAGAGTCTGATATATCACCACAGAAACGGGATAGGTACTTATTACTTTACCTACAATGAACGGACCACTCTTGCAACACATACGTCCTCCCAATATAGTTAAATAATAACCCTTCTGACAATTGTTACCAAACTACATCTCATCTCCTTAAAGGAGAGCCTATTATTACACTCCATGACCATGATTATAGTTACTCTCTCATCACTCAGGTGACTATACATTCAACAGCTAAGCCAGAACTCCTGGAAGAGATGGTCAAATGAATATCTGGATAAACAGACCGTTAAATACCCCAGAGGAACATAGTCATACTGAAATAAGACAACATAAGGCAGTGATCAAATACGCATCCTGATAGTGACGGATTATTTCATGTAATGAGTGTTCAGGTGATTAACAGTGAACATACAAGGCCTATTTACAAACACTTCCCCTTACCAAGTATGATATAGAAAGGCAAGATCCCTGTCGAAGGGCTTTATGTTTGATTATTAATTGCAAGTTTAATTAACAGACTAGTAACACCACCGGCCACATTAACTAGAAGAAGACTGTTTTACACTTGCCACAAGATGGCTATGATGTGTGTAAAATATAACTGAACCTTCACATTAGGAAGCATATCATCTACAAATCAGTAATTAATATAATCAATAAGATTACAAAGATGTTCCATTTGGAAGAAAGTAGTAGAATATCCATTCAAGCATGATTTGCTCAAAAGTAATAAAAGAATGTATCTGACAGCAAATTGGTGTTTGAAGTATTAGTAGCAATATTACCAGTTCCCAAATGATATGCATTGGAGGTCTTTGGAGACATCCCATATGCTACATGACATCTACTGCAACATCTCGGATCTACTTGAAGGAAATATGAAAATTAGGCAAGTAAAGAGTCCAACTCATAAAAAGTATATTTTCCATAGTACTATCAATCACACACATTGAAATGAAGGGTCAACCATTGATATCCGTTCAGCCACTTTCGAACCATTTTCATTAATTGACAATGGTTCATCAAATTATGTCCATTACCTCAAATGTGTTTTCCTGTTTTGGCCCTGGCTCTGTTAACTCTTTTCTCAGAGTTATCACTTCCGATACATGTACAATATTTTCCTGTGGAAAAGAAGATATATTAGGTATGCACGTAATGCAGTTCTACAAACACAGTCACCAACAAAATGAGGATGGTAATTCATTACCTGCCAGTTTTAGAGTTACTTTCAAAATTTCACTAATGTTTATGGAAGGTTTCTACCAGTAGACAATTCTTAAAACCAAAGACTATATTGAGAATGGTGTTACTATCCTTGCTCACACCTAATGTCAAGGAAAGGATGAGAATGATATCCCAATTTAAATGAGAAAAGTTTTCTAGGCATACAAGAAGATATAGTGCATCCTATCAGAGATGGAATTGGAGCCTTCTCACATAGAATTTTGGAAGTAAGCAGCCACAGACATCAGCATTAAATCCTATGGACTTTTATTATGTCAGATGATATCGAAATAATGTTAGAGGTTCCTTGAATGACTTACAAGTGTTAAAACTTTTCTATATCTTTCAGCATATGGTGACAAATATAAATACTACATTCACAGCATAGAGTTTGTTTACAGACAGATTAAAATACCGGTACCTTGAAATATGAGCCGCACCCCACCCGCATATAAAGTCCCCAATAAACAATAAAACAATAATATAGGCAGAATATAATATGCGAATACAAAACCATGGATTGTGACTGGGAAAGGCAGACAAACTAAGCCCCGAGCTGAAAATCAGGTTCTTAACTTACTGCTATTCAGATTCCAAATGTTACTTGAATGAAATCCGAATGAGCAAACAAGTTTTATTCAATCAAGGTGAATCAAATTAAAAGATGAATTAAAATAAAACCATAATAGTAATAACAAATATATACGTAGTATAATCGCAGCACGATAGCCAGGGACCTACAGTCCATAACCTCATTAAATCTAGCATCTACCATTGTCCATCATTTCAGCAGCTAGTAGCATTGTAATAGGCTGACATGAAAAGAAATGATGTCAATCCCACAAAGATACCATTTGCAAACCATGCAGAATACAAACATAACCACACAACCTTATGAAAGCCATATCAATAACCAACAAAGGTAATGAATAAACAATAGACAGTCGATCAATGGGTACTTAGCACATGAAGGGCACAGAAGTCTCGATCTTGAGACAATGCCTATCATGAATTCGTAGCTAGCTGGACTTAACCAAGGCCCCCTCACTATCAAGCACAAAATATTAATTCAGTGTTTTACCTCTATGAAATATAGAATGCACTGCTGTTCCCCTAGTAAATGCTAGAGGCCATTTGGCCACTTTCTGGCCCTAATCTTGGGGCTTATGCCACCAGAACCCTTTTGCATTCCCCATGAACAATGACTTTTTCACTAGCCAGACCTAAATATGTACACCAATACTGATGTTTGTAGTTGCTAAGTGTTGGCAGCCTTGTGTAGCACACTGTCACGTATTTCCAGATAAAGAAACATAACAGAGATGTACCTTGCCTAAATGCCAATGCTGCAAGTGGTGACTGCTAGTGTTAATATTGGGTAAGCACATAGTAAATTTTGCCCTGCCAAACTTATTCAGATACTAACAGTTAAAATTCTGATCTCTATAAAGTTATCTGGAATGAGACTTACAAGTGAAGCACATCCTGCTCCTTCAAGCCAGGCTGGTTCCCCTTTGATCTTTATTTCCAGGTCCATTTCACACTGCAACTGAAGGAGTTAGTACTGGGTTTGTTGATTACCACTAATGACCTCACACTGAAAAACAGGCCATAAAATATATTATCGTTTTGCTGTCATTATTATCTAGGTTATCTGTAAACAGACTAAGCAACAAGTTTGTAATTTTTTTTCACTGTCAATATCGTGATCATAGAAAAAATACCTCAAATTTTTCATGACTTGATACCTGTCACAAGTTCATTATGACTGATACTACGATCATAGCCAAGGACCTCCAGTTTTACATGACTCTCAATACAGTGATCACTTCCATAGGATAACCAATTTAACACGGCTGAAGATATCGTGATCATAGCCAAGGACCGCCAATTTTACACAAAAGATGATATTGCAATCGTAGCTATATGACATACAGTTTTACATAGAACTGAAACTGCAGCAAGATGACTTATCAGTTTTAAAAAATCAAGGTAAATTGAGTGTGCTCGAACTATACAAAAATCTTGAAAATTCAGTGACTATACCATCTGCTTTCCACTTTGATCACCTGGGCATCTTCCTACCATTCTCATCCTCTGTGCTTCCCTTCAAAATTAACTGAACAATTCCCAGTGCCTTGAGATTTGTTCTATCAAACTTTTCCTTTTTAGAATCAAATTCTCACAAACCGGTCTCCTCTCACCAAGCTGATTAACTACTCTTTATTTGAGACATGTTTTATCCATCTGATATCCAACAACAACTTATAACAGCACATTTTGAAGGCTTCAACTCTGTTTTCCTCAGCACCAGTTATTATCCATGTTGCACTTCCATACAGTGCCATACTCCACACTCAATGTAAACATAATTCTTAAGTTTTTCAATGTGCTGAATATAAGGAACACAACTGAGAAAAGATTGCAGTTCAGGCAGGATTTAGTGATGCTACTTATAGATATTGAGAAGGCATACGACAGTGTACCACGGCAACTGGTCTTGGATGCATTGATAAAAAAATTAAGGCAGGCAGACAGAACAAATTATCAATGCCATATAGGTATACAAATAGTGATCAAAAGTATGAAAACTATGATAGGATAAACAAACTGGTTCAATGTAGAAACAGGACTTCAACAAGGATGTGTATTATCCCCTCTACCCAAAATTACAGCTATGGATGAAAATCCACAAGAGTATACAACAAGAAATGGGAATCAAGGAGACACAGGCCTTACTCCTTGCAGACGACATTGTAATACGGGGAGAAGATGAAATGGAAGTACAAGAACAAGCTACTGTTTGGAATCAGGAGATAGAGGAATATGGAATAAAATAACTGTGGAGAAGTGTACGGCAGTAGTGGTGATGAGCGATAATTGAGAAGGAAGAAAGAATATTGAAGTAAGTGGAAAACCATTAGAAGTTGTGAAAAATTCAAGTATTTGTGGAGTATATTTGCAGAAGATGAGAAAATAATAAATATAATATTGTTCTTTGCTTTACATCCCACTAACTACGTTTTTACGGATTTTGGAGATGCCAAGGTGCCGGAATTTAGTCCTGGGGGAGTTCTTCTACATCGTAATCTATAATCATCATTTCCATATTGATGAATTACACAATTAGAATAGGAAAGGATTTCCACCTATCAATACTTGTTTATTGCACTTATTATGTTACAGGACCAGTTTCGACCCTTGACATAAGGTCATCTTCAGCTGAACCATGCATACATATATATGTGATGAAGCTATGATTAAGATTGTATTGTCAAAGGAATGCCATATGATAATAAACATTTGGTCACATCCAAACGGGGCATGTCGTAACATGAACTGGCGTATATGTCATTATGTGCAACAATGCAATTGTATGTCTAAAATAGTATGTTTAAGGTCTTAAAATTAGTTTAAAAAACACATCTCTACTTAAAACTAAGTTATATACATATTGGGACCTTTCCCACAGTCCCCCATGACTCATGGGACCATGTGACAACAAACCAACCCTTTCGGGTCACGAACACATGGGACCACGCTCCACGGGAGTCGATAGTCAAGGGATCTATTCGGCCTGTGCCGATTTCCCCTCATTGGGATTGTATCATTAATCCACTCACATGAGGAGTTATCCGCCATACAGCACAGCCAGTTCAAAGCTACTCTCCCGTTCCTGAGGTCTGAACATGGACTCCTCAGGGCCGAAGACCGTTCGCGTACCGAGCTCAATAGCTGCAGTCGCTTAAGTGCGGCCAGTATCCAGTATTCGGGAGATAGTAGGTTCGAACCCCACTGTCGGCAGCCCTGAAAATGGTTTTCCGTGGTTTCCCATTTTCACACCAGGCAAATGCCACGGCCGCTTCCTTCCCACTCCTAGATCTTCCCTGTCCCATCGTCGCCATAAGACCTATCTGAGTCGGTGCGACGTAAAGCAACTAGAAAAAAAAAAAAAAAAAGACCGTTCGCGCATGTAAAGGCTATCAAACATAAACTAACTTAAAGGCCTACAATGAACGGAAGAGGTTTTTGGATGCTTGTTTTTTCGGCAAAGAATAAGCACAAATAAGTTTTCGAAATTTAGTAAGGCGCTCGTTGAAATCTATACAAACACTATGACATCCTTGGTAAATTAATATAAATTGACAAGTTGAATACAAATACTCAGCAACGGTAAAATCCGTGCTACCATCCATCAGCTAAACTTCATCCACATTCCATTAGAATATTTATGTGGATGACCACAGTTCCTAAGAATATTTCAAATGAAAGAAGACTTCCATCCGAACCAACAATCTGATGGATACCTGATTTGACATACACAGAAAAATATACATCCCCGATGGATGACCATTCTCGTAGACATACTACGTTCCTACCACCGGTTTTGTCTGTCTATCACCTGTTGGATATCAAAACTGTTCAGTGTTACACAAAACAAAATAAAACACAGATTACCTATTTACAGTTACAATTACGAACCATTTTCCTCCAAATATCAGTATTCCCTGGCACCGAATTCCATATCATGAAGTTAAAACTTTACTTACACTAACTCTACTACCCCGGAGTGGTCAATTATTTTATATCTACCGCCACCAAATATCTATACGTGAATAAAACGTATACTGGAGAAATAAACATATGTTTTACGTAAAGCATGGAAAAGAAAATAATATTGCGTGTCTCCACAAATTAGACGAAAATTTAAATAAAGATCACACGAACACAGGCTTGACAACGAACTCGTCACTTACAACAACTACCAGTGAAATTTCACGAAGTCTAAATTCGCGCAGAACAGTACATAACACAAAACAAGATCACACCCTGGAAAAGAAACACATATTTATACAACAATACAAAATACAAATGGCTGTATTTCATGTCGTAGGACCCGCTACATGTGCGAGTAGTCGTCGTGTCTATGTGCAGTCCAGGTTCGAACTGGAGACTATGTTCGTCTCCAACAAATATCCTGCAATCAAACCCTAATTTACCCTAATCATGTGAACACTATCTTACAACGGGAACATCTACACTGCTTCGTGGTTCGTGGCTTACGGCATATGTGGCAATAACAGAACTCTGCTGTCATTATTTCTTAAAAGCAAAGCAGCCCGTTAGCACGACCAGCTTCTTCGCTCATGCCGGGGCCTCCCCTTGCAAGTCGCTCCCTTTCTCCTGGCTCGTAAATCACTGCGTTTATTCTCTCCACTGTCTGGGAGCTAAAGGCACCAACCAACCTGCTTCACGCTAGGATTATTGTGTCTATAAAATTTAATTCATTAGAGACTGGCGCAATCTATTCATTGCTCAAGCCAGCCCACATACTCTCAATACACGAGAATCATTTCTCAAATTCAATCGTTACCGCACATCAAATTCTCTCATATCCCTGGAGGTCTGGAGTTCGACTTGTATCTTCTCTCCTTCCTAATGTTTGCCATACGTCAGCCACTGACCACAGCAATATTCCCATTTCTTCGCCTCTGAGGCGAGATTGTGTACCTGTCAGATACTACCCTATTGTTCGAGATCTATCGGTATAAAATCACCGATCAAATTACTTTAAGGAAATAATAATAGTAATAATAATAATAATAATAATAATAATAATAATAATAATAATAATAATAATAATAATAATAATAATAATCCTCTAACCTGATGCTTGAAATGTATCGGTATAAAACACTTATCAAGATACATAAGAAAATAATAATAATAATAATAATAATATTCAGACGTGATCAACTCAACTAGTAAAATTTCTACTTTATTAGCCTAACTAATGTGTAGGGGGGACCGGGTTTGAACCTTCACACATATCTTCTCGAACATCTTTAGTTACAGCCAAACTTATACACTAGCATGCAAAACAAACTACTGCCTTTACATTTATGAATTTAGTGCTGTCGCTATACCACCTTAATTTCTGTATAGGCACATGTTAATGATCCTGTCACCTACTATTCCCTGCTCGTCTTTTGCAGTCACGCAGATGACATTTACGGCATTAACCTGTTCAATTTTCTAGTTATTTTCCCCCTCAAATCTTCTCAGCACTCATAACAAAAATATATAGTATAGCATGCACATGCATCCTCTAAAAGGGGTCCCAAACTCTATACATCCTTCCTGGTTCACTTCCTTCCCATATCCACTTACAAAAATCAAACTAAACAAGGGTCATCCGACCACTCCAGGTAATTAACCTATCAATTACATCATCATTAACCCTATCTTTACAGTAACTCTATTTACAAGGGGAAATACTAACATTGGAAGAAAATAGCTCAATACTCAACAGTTTTTGATGTTTTTCTGGACCCTGCCCGAAGTTTTCAGGGGCCTGCCATTGGTGCTCACTCCATGTCGCTGGTTCGTGCAGTCCTGGGTTCTAGGAGTTTGATGACTTTGCTGGAGTAATCCATCTTCCTGGTAAACAAATCACTGCAATTATATTTACACAATCTTGCACACTTGTTGATCACTCGACACCATCCAACTTCCCCTCTATCGTTCTAGACTGATGCAAGTTCCGTGATGCTAATTATTATGGATATCTCAGCTAGTCTATTTCGTTTAAATTAGGCGAGTTGAAAATTCATGATCTCCTCCTTCCCAAGTCTATCGCCTCCTACTTCCGTGACTTATATCAACCGCCCTTCTCCTAATTTCTTGTCTAGATCATTCAGATCCTGTACTTATCATTCCCCGTTACTTAGTGTGATAATCTGATCCTGAAATCCTGCTCTCAATGTTACATGGATTTAAACTGATAGTATTTCTTCACATGATCTGATTTTCTTTCGAAACAAAGTTTACCAAATCCCAAAGTTAGACTCCGCGAAAGATGAGCTCCCTTACTGCTACAGACATCAACCTCGCGATGAGCGTTCTCCGTCTAGAGTTTGATCCCCACGGCGTACTCAACCTTTCACAGTCACTACCTACGATATAATGACAAATATTCAGAGTTTACTTCGCGATCGAATGTCGCACAAATATCTTTATCATATAGTTACATTTCCTACTATCACTGCACACTGGAAAACACTTTTAGAACTTCACTCCTGTTTCTATGTGTCAGTTATTCAGACAAAGAAGAGGTAGACCTTGATCGCGGACCAACCGTAGTTCCACCTTCTGAAGCTCGTTCCCGACTGAAGATTCCCCCAAGAAACTGTAACAACTTATAGCCAAACTGGGAATAGGGGTGGCTAGCAAGTCCTTTCCCCCACTCTGATTTTTACCTCTCCTGGATAAACTAGCCTGTTGACATCAGCAATACGCTAGATTGTGTGACTATGTTACGCACAAGTGCGCTATGCCATGCGGAGTTGATTATGTTCGGCGGATCTGCCGTAATTAATTTATAACATCGGAGGGGAAATGGTGAATCCCCAAAGACATCTGGTTTCAACCATCACGTCCGTATGCTAACCCAGTTAAATAAGTTGTTTACCAACGCCTTTCGCTTGGAGAGTACTTTCTATCAGAACTCCTGACTTCATAATTCAACCAAAATTCTGCACACTGCTCTGACGGTTACAGTTTTGTTAATCAAGCCTTATTTACGCCAAAAACACATTAAATTTGGCCCGATCGCTCTGGCATCGCTGTACGCTGGCATTTGTTTTTCAATATGGAGTCACTAAATAGTGTTCTTCTGCTGCTTCTTCTATGACGTGTGCCTAGTTCGGGGATTCTTTAAGCCACCCACTGGGTGTGTGAGGCGCAGCTCTGGCGGGCATCCTATTGCACAATCTGATGCTTCTCCCAACATCCACACAAAGAAAGCTTGCTGCCTGCTTCCTTACCAAGCATGTCATTTGAAATAAATATTACTTGTGCCGATACGGTCACAATATGTACAAGATGAATACAATATATAGGAGCATTTCATGCACATGAACGTTCGTGTCTTGCTTGTTGCTCAATTCATCAGCTGACTCCTGTGTTCAAGTCTTATTTACACAGTTGTACACTCAGCTGCTGTTCCTGGAGTTTAAATGATATGGTTTGCTTGTAAAATTGTATGAGTAAAAGATTTTGTCTTCATGTATATACATAGAATAAAACACTTTACAACTGTAAAAAGGCGCCACATGTATGGATAAAATTAGGCTAAAATATGTTCAGCTCTGCTGTGTGTGTTGCCTTATGTTAAAATCAAATCATGTATGTCCTTTGACGTCCATAAAATTTGAGTGACATTGGGTTCAAGGTAGTGGCTGCTTTCCCATTTGTAGCTGTGCAGTGATGTTATATTTGTCTGTGGAAGATAAGATTGAGTTATGAGTGATATTTATGTTGGAGGAATGTCTAAGGGTTGTGTGTGCTAATTTGAATATGTACTTAGTGTTGTTGGTGTGGCTGAGTTGTGTTTGATATGAGAGCTTGTTGTGTACTACTTCGTGTTCTACTTGGGCTCATACTAGTTGCTGTGAGGGGAAGGGAAGGAGGGGTAGGGAGAGTTGCTGTTGTGGGGGTGGGGGTGGAGCTGGGTGTAATGTTTGATCTTTTTTTGTCATGTGTCGCGTTCTGTTTATCGATTATCTTAAGGTAAGAGTTTTTTAGGGCGGGGATAACTGTATTGAAGATGATGTTAGCTTTTTCTGTGATTTCATTTATGTTGTAATTTGGATTGGTATACTGATCTAGAGTGATGTAAAACACAATCATTTTTCCTCAATAGGACAACATGTCCCAGACTATAAACACAGTTTCACAAACATCGAGAACGACATGCAAATCCTGAACATAAACACCAAAGGCCCCCTGTTCAACATAACAGAAGAATTCTACATCACTCTACAACTGTGTAAATAAGACTTGAACAAGGGAGTCAGCTGATGAATTGAACAACAAGCAAGCCACGAACGTTCATGAAATGCTCCTATATATTGTATTCATCTTGTGCATATGTATATAACATAGTTTTAAGTAGAGATGTGTTCTTTAAACTAATTTTAAGACCTTAAACATACTATTTTAGACATACAATTGCATTGTTGCACATAATGACATACACGCCAATTCACGTTATGACATGCCCCATTTGGATGTGACCAAATGTTTATTATCATATCGCATTCCTTTAACAATACAATCTTAATCATAGCTTCATCACATAGATATGTATGCATGGTTCAGCTGAAGATGACCTTATGTAAAGGGTTAAAACTGGTCCTGTAGCATAATAAGTGCAATAAACAAGTACTGATACGTGGAAATACTTTCCTATTCCTAATTGAGTTCTTCTACATGTCAATATATCTACCTACATGAGACTGATGTACATTTGCACCTTCAAATACCACCAGACTGAGCCATGCTCTAACTTGCCAATTTAGGGGCAGAAGGCGAGCGCCTCAACTGTCTGAGCTATTCAGCTCGGTGATGATGGGAAAATAAACAGAGATATTGGAAAGAGAACTGAACAAGTTTTACCAATGTGTAAAAGGTATAGTGTGGAACTGGATTGCTCTAAGAAATGCAAGAAAATTATGTATCCAATGTCTTATACTCCAATTTTGATATATGCATGGACAACAATGAAACATGAAGAAAGCAGAATTCAAGCACCCAAGATGAAATCCCTTAGAGGAATAATTGGGAAGACATGAAGGGATACAAGCTGAAACATAGAATTCAGGGAGAGAATTGGAATTCCTAAAATGCAAGAGAAGGTACAGACCAGTAAGCTGAAATGGTATGGACATATGATGAGAATGGGACAGGATAGAGTTCCAAAGAGAGTATTTACAGAGAAAATAATAGGAGAAAGGCAACAGGGGATGCACAGAAAGAGGTGGATGGATACCGCAAAGGAGAGTACAGAGAAGGGAGGAGTAAAGGTAGAAGAAATATTGGAGGAAGGAAGGGAGTGGTGGAGAGATAGAAAACTGAGGAGGTCGTTGATTCACAACTCAACCCAGAAGACTAGAAACGGGGTACGAAGAACAAGAAGAAGAATCTGTTTTACTGAAGACAAAAATTATACAACAGTGCTATCAGCTCATTTCACTGAACAATGATACCAAACTTTCATTATCTGTCTGTGCATGTCATGTCTAATGACAGAACTGAGGGGTGTTTAGCAGGGCACCCCTTCAAAAGAATTCCATGTTAGAAAACTGGTTTAACTTTTTTGCAGTTTCTACCGTTCCCCTGGTGGTATAAAACTTGTCTGTGTTGAATACCTCGAGTGGTGGCTCACCTAATTCATTTCAGTCAATAGCAATGTTTGTTAGTCAATGACTTTTTTTTTTTGGTTTACGTCGCACTGACACAGATAGGTCTTATGGCGACGATGGGATAGAAAAGGCCTAGGAATGGGAAGGAAGCGGCCATGGCCTTAATTAAAGTACAGCCCCAGCATTTGCCTGGTGTGAAAATGGGAAACCATGGAAAACCATCTTCAGGGTTGCTGACAGTGGGATTCCAACCCACTATCTCCTGGATGCAAGCTCACTGCTGCCCGTTCCTTACCGCATCGCCAATTCGCCTGGTAATGATATTTTACTGTAAAAGTGAGCTACACAAATTGAACTTACAATTTCTCACACATGTAATACGGGCTTCGTTCCTGTGGCCAATTGCGATGGTTCTTACTTATTGCCAGGGAACAAATTTCTCTGTAAACATATATCTATTCAGAAAACTATGATCAAATGAATTTTTTTTATATTTCAACGTAGAGGACACTTCCTAGTGTGCCATGTTTACTCGTTCTGGCCATCAATGGTTATTTTGTTAATATTTTTTTTTTTACTTACCCCAGCATTTGCCTAATGAGAAGATGGGAAGCCACGGAAAACGATCTTCATGGCTGCCGTTGGTGTCATTCAAACCATGCAAACTCATCGCAACTCACCACAAAAACCACGCAGCCAACTCGCTCGGTCCTGAGGACTTTCTTTAACACACCGATAAAAATCAGGAAATACGTTACGAAAGTGAGGCAGGCTATTGCTAAGATAAAACATAAGGAATAAATACTGGATATAGCTGTTGTGGGTTAATGATATGATACAGAAGAATCTCCATAACAACACTGATATGCCAAGAATTCTACACATTCAGATAATCTTACAGATATCCTAACCGGAACAACTCGCAGGATTCCGAGCCCTACTACCATCTTTCGCAGACCAACAGTGTAAAAAAAATATAAAAAATAAAAAACACCAACATACACAGCGTCGCTTTTAGATCGGACACAGACATATATAACCGTTGCCTACACATCAACACAATAATTACAATTATACACTAAATCTTATAACATCTGTCTAAAATCACCATCCTTAATTCTGCAGGTGCGTAGCACTTCAGAAATATTACCATACCATTATAAATTCAGATATCCCATTCAGTTCAACTATGCTGTATACACTATTGCAACAAAAGAGAGAAAGACTTGCCGGCAATTGTAACGCATAGGCTAGGAGTTTTCAAAAAGAAAGCTAGTTATATGGATATAAATTATTAATGCGTAAGTAAAAGCAGTATTTTAAAAAGTTAAAAATAGAGGCAGCTCAAAAAATGTAGAAATCTGAAAATGAGCGAGATTAGTATTTACTACTTACAGTTCAGCGGTAGAGTGTCGGCCTCCGGATCCCAAGATAGCGGGTTCAAACCCGGCAGAGGTAGTCGGATTTTTGAAGGGCGGAAAAAAGTCCATTCGACACTCCATGTCGTACGATGTCGGCATGTAAAAGATCTCTGGTGACACATTTGGTGTTTACCCGACAAAATTCATTAAATCTCAGCCATAGACGCCCAAGAGAGTTTCGGTGTACTCGGTCTGCCATCTAGTGGGGGCCTAGAGTAAAACGGAACGTCGAAATTGACGAGCAGACAGCCAGATGGCGTCAAATTGAAATGTCTGCACACGGTAGCTGAGGCCATACGATTATTATTATTATTATTATTATTATTAGTTCTCAGTTGAGATCTACGAGTGTGGCAAAAATAAATGATTGAGACATGAACATTACCGACAATATCTTAGAGCTTGTGAACACAGCGTTAAATGATAGAAATCACAATTCCTCAATGAAGAAAATCCTAAAGAAGTAACACAATTAACGAAATAAGCTGTACAGTACTACTGGCAAATACGCATCTTATATAATAACATACCTGTCACTTCGAAACCAAACCACATATTGCGATGTATACTCCGTACGGCTCTACTTCTAAATTGACGTTTTAGCAGATTTTGGCTCTGTCTGGTGGTTATGCGCTGAAGCATAGACATCCAATCAATCCCAAGCTGCCATTCATATCGATTTATATCGGCAGAGCACGATCTCGAAACTTAGTTGCCAACTCTAATATTTACATTCGCCACGTGGTTAACCTATCTCGCTCAGCGTGTTTGGTATTCGGTACGGTTCGCGATCTTTTGCATTTTCCTTCAATATTTAGAGTGTTTTTCATATTGTTGGAGGGTTCCAGTGACTCTTGAGATCAGTAGTGTGGTTCCTTTGTAGGCCATAACCTCCTTTCTGTGCCAGCCATTAGCCGTTAATGATGTGTTATTTCCTCATTCTCTTTTATTGTTAATAATATATTCTCTTATAGTGCCAGATATTGTTAGAAAGTGTAGTTCTTGTGAATTTGTTTTCAATCCATATTCATTCGTTTTTCTGAGTACTGTATTACAATTTAAAAGGGCTGTTTACCGCGGTCATATTGCATCAGCTGTTCTCGCAGGCGTAGCGCGCTGGCAACAGAGGGAAGGCGATGCTCATTTGTTTTGCGAAACTTCAATTTAGAAGTAAGGCCGTGCGGAGTATAGTTTAACAGTAGTAAACAAAGAGAATGAGTAAGAGATGACTCTCAACGTTATTTTTCACTTCTGTACGCAACGGCTGCGCAAAGATCGCCAGGAATTGCACAATAGCGCCTCTAGTGAGCACAGGGCTGAACTAAAATTACCGGGCGGGCGATTTAAATCGTTTAGCGCGCGGAGGGTCCCCAGGTTCTTCCCCCCCCCCCTCCTCTTAAATATTATATTAAATATATTTTTGTTCTTTTTTTCCCTCATATTTTTTCTTTCATTTCCTTTTCTTTCTTTCCTTCTTTGTTACCTTTCTCTGAAATACTGCATTCTGAACAACAATACACCTGGAGGTTGGCCTGTGCTTTATTATTATTATTATTATTATTGTTATTGTTATTAATAATTTTTTGCTGGAGAAAAGAAGCTTACCAGCTTGTGCTGCTTATTATAATTATTTGATTTATGGAGTTATATTTTACTTTTACTAATTCACAAAGCCATGAAGGATGGAGTGACTGGCCTTGCCTGTGCTGCTTTTGTTTGTTTCTGCTGAGGAAAATGGAAGCTAACTCACAAAGGGAGGAAGGAAGTGACCAGAAGGTGAGTGGGATTGGCAATCCCTATTTCAGATTAAGACCTATGATAGAAATAGGCACTAACATCCCCTCGTACATCAGTCCTCTTTAACACTACTTAAGCCAACCGTAACAGTCAATAGTATCAAGATATGCCACTTATGCAGGAAATAAAATATAAATACAATGTAAGAAAGAAAACCATACACAGGAACCACAATGATGAAAGGAAACTCATATGATAAGGAGGGAGTTTGTAGGATTCAAAGATAAATTGAAATGAAACATGATCTTTTGGTTTATGGAGCTATATTCTACCTACTATCCACAGTGTTACAGGTATAAAATTGTGTAGAAATTTGCACAAAATAATCTAATCTCATGACATTACATTCAGCAGTGTTAATTATCAATTAATATTCATCAGCCAGAAAACTATGCAATACAACACAAAAACAAAATCATTCATTTAGGAAAGAAAGACTGGAACTGACAAGTTACAACATAATACTTTTCTCTCTTATTGCAGTCTAACGTTGCACTGACTTTGCAAAAGTTTTCAGCAACACCATTTGTATTTTCCCAAGGAACTTACTATATGATACATCTTTCAGTCTGTCAAAAGAGGCACCTAGGGCCACACACTGAGAAATATTGAGATTTGTACTTCTTTTGCATCTACTAGAGGATGGCAAATCTCTGGCAGAGTAGTGTTTGAAGAAACCAAGACATGATAGCACATACTCTGTTCCTACATACTGCACCAAAACACAACATATCATTCAATCAGTCATCTGCATTTAGATGATAAACAATGTCAAGCTACAAAATTGTATGCATCCCGTGTATTCATTGATCTGCACTATTTACAATACTTAAAAATGTTCTATTTTATGTGACAGTAGGATATATCTAAATTTTTCTGCTACTTGGAAAAAGATGGAATCATGAATATGTTTGTAGGTTTAAAAGACAAGAGAGCGCTTACAGATTCTGTGATTGTTCCCTCTTACAACATGCAGGAGGTACAAATAATGCTTCCTTTCAGTCCATCCGCAGGAGAGGAGTTCCAATAAATGGACAGAAATATGTAGCATCAGGATCTACGTACAATAATATGGCAGGTGATCCAGCACAAAACATTACCATGCCAAGTCACAACATAGCTCCGCCTATTAAGAGCTATGTCCAAGGAATTGTATGCTAATTTAGTACAGTATTATGAAGAATATGCTGCTACTTCCACAACATTATGGTGTGCAAGGGCCTTTGCTGTGATCTAGACGAAATGCCTGTTGAAGACAGTGGAAACTCACTTCAGACAGTGCCATTAGTACCTACTGTATATCGAAGGCGGAAATCTATGTTGGTGGTTGCAGAGTAGGCTGATCTGTGGTCTGACAGCATGCACTCCACCCGGCCAACCAAGTGGGGAGCCTAGCACAAGTAAGCGGAAACAATGCCAAAATTCAATTAAGGGCTACTTGGTTGCCCACCCCCTACCCACAGGGGGACAATTATGATAAGGCTAGTTTCTTTACGTTGCACTGACACAGATAGGTCTTATGGCGACGATTGGACAGGAAAGGCCTAGGAATGGGAAGGAAGCAGCTGTGGCCTTAATTAAGGTACAGCCCCAGCATTTGCCTGGTGTGAAAATTGGAAACCACAGAAAACCATTTTCAGGGCTGCCGACAGTGGGGTTCGAACCCACTATCTCCTGGATGCGACCTCACAGCTGTGCGCTCCTAACCGCACGGCCAACTTGCCCAGTACTATGATAAGGAAAGTTTGTAGAACTGTTACCATCACATCAAGTGAATGGGTTACCAACATCACAAAATTCACAAATATTAATTTAGTTACTTGGACATTGCATACATACCAGTACATACTTTTGTATAGGAGGATATGCATACAAAATGCAAATAAGAGAGGAGAGAGCATAATATATTTCCTGTGTTCTGATGAGAAATGTTCTCCAAAATACAAGATTTTCAGTGAAACCTCCTTTGGTAGAAATGGATGCTTAACCAAAACTATGACTTCTTTACACAAATCATTCACACAATATCACATGACACTTGCACTTCAGTATTTGAATATTATCATACAAATGATGATCTCATATAAAGGAACAGACTATGAGTTCAGTAAACCACATGTTTGAAAGGTTCATTGCTCTTGAAAATAACTCCACATTACAGTTTTTCACTTCCCATTTAGCAGATATGCTTCATGCTGTACTTAACCTCCCTATAATAATATTAATAGTAATACTAATATTAATGATAATAATACATGTCCCATGAAGTTTAAATAAAGTGTTTGATTATATAACAACTGTAGGGCAGGGATTTATAAAAGTCATTATGAATGCAATTAAGACAAATGGGGGTCTGAAACATGCAGATGTATGGCATATTTTGAATTACAACACTGAACATGAACTTAACATTTTTCCACCTTTATGAAAAATTATAATGATGTTCTGGGCTTCATAATGATCTCATTTTTTTGCCTATGAGGCTCATACACCGATTCATGGCAACGATGGAATGGGCCTCAGAAGGATGCAACTGTGGCCTTAATTACGGTATGGCCTTAGTATCTGCCTGCCTATTGCAAAGAAGGTAAACCATCTTCAAGATAGCTGACAGTGGGGTTCAAACCCACCACTGCCCAAGCGCAATTTCATAGATACATGACCACACTGCACAGCCTACTTGTTGGGTGTTTTGTAATACAAAATTGCTAAACAATCATTAGCATTTATAAACTGAAATTGCTTCATTTGAATGTAAAATTAACAATAATAACATTAGCACCAGTGTTCTCCCCAGAAATGTTTGTCAGGCAGGTGGCAAGAATGAGTAGCCGGGCGGGGAATACTACGTAAAACTTCAATATGAATATAAATTTCAATTCGTTCCCCTCAGGGCGTTAACAATAATATCAGACAGGTAAATATTAACTGCACAATTGAACTATTTGAATGTTATTATCATGAACAAGTTATAACAGAGTACGTTGAACGTCTAGTGTTCTATTGCTCCTTCCAAATCATGTAACACTGGACTTAGGCCTCCCACTCGGTTGCTGTGGACATGTGGACTGCCATACAGGTTTGTGATGTCATACAGAATAGAGGGCTCGCATGCGATTCCACGCTAATCCAGACCCCTGCTCGCGACTACATAGTGGTCAAGCTAAACATTTGATCTCCGATGTAACTGATGCAATTATGGTAATGATTTATCATTTAAATTGGCAGATTTACAGTATTTATAGGTGAATTTGGAGCACCCAATGACTCAAATGTGTACCTATTAATAATATTATGTAATTAGCATATATCTAGGTTTAGTCAAGCGGTCTCTAAAACCGGCAGGGTGGTGCACCCATTAGAAAGGTCCTAGGGAGAACACTGAGCACATAAATACCAATTAGTGAAACAACAATTACAGTCCACAGGCTGAAGAGAATAAGAAATTACCTCAATAGTTCTTCATAATAACAACTCTTTACAATGAACGACATCCACTCAGGAAGGGAAGATTTCTTTCTAAGGGTTATATATCACTGTCAGCACAGACGAGCGATGACTCATTAAAAAAATTCGTAGTAGCAGCAGGCGTGGAGATGGTGGTGGCAGCAACAGCACCGGTGATAGTAGTAGTAGTAGTAGTAGTAGTAGTAGTAGTAGTAGCAGTAGCAGAGGCAGTAGGAGTGCAGGTGGTGGGAGCAGCAGTCATAGCAGCTGAAGGCCTTGGCCGAGGACCAGACTCGTGTTCAGGCACACCTACATGCACAAGAAAAAACAATAAGAATGGTACCATTTTTTCCTCCTCTACTACAGTGAATGCAGGGTATTGATTTTCAAATCTCATAATGTCATGCATTCATAAACATGTATTATGGTTCTTATGGTCCCTCTATGGTTCTTACAGTAGGCAAAACAGCAATAAAATTACATTGAGCATATGATATTGTCCACCTAAATATTAAGCACATGAATACATTAACAGTAACTGTATTGAGAGATGTCATACAACTGTTTTTGCTCCATTCATGTTCAGTTGAACTTAAGGAAGAAAACCTAATTGTACTTGCACATTTTATATTCACTGAGTCCAGAAAAGATCCCCTACATGCTGAGAGGATGTTGGAAATAAATTCAAAATGGTACATTCAAATGTTAGAAATTCCTCATCCCCTCCCCCCATGGGCCTGGTTCACCTCTGCTTAGCCAACCCGGTCACTCCAAGCATCCCCAGGGTCACCTGTGCAGACACCAAGTCAACGTAGATCACTGACCAGAACTCCTGACCTCAAACCATCCTCTAAATGAAGAGTGGACACTGCAGTTCAGCACATAATGAAAGCCATCAAAATAGTGAAAAATAAGGAGCCTGTAGTTCTGGGAGATGACCTAAGTTGTAGAGTTAATAAACCATATCAAAAGACAATGATTATACTATAATTAATAATTGATGAAGGATACAAAGTAATCAACAACTCAATGGAAAAGATATATATAGCCCTAAACAGTACAGTACCACTGAATTAGTTTTTGTGAAAGGCGCCATTGTATGGATTCTAGTGCAACAGATTATGTACACAGATCCGGGAAACATGATGGTAACAAGCAGGTAAATACTAAACAATGTCTTGTCACAAAATAAAGTAGGAATTCATGATGGCAAAACAACTTCAGATACTATTAAACAGTGGGGTGGAGTATTACAGGGTGATCTATCAGTCCGCTTCTATTCAATATCGCCACAGCAGACGTTACAGAAATAATTCTTAACGCAACTAAATTGTACTTATACGCTGATGAACTAGATATAGGTTTTCTAACAACAAAGATTATCTTCAAGCAACTATGGTCAGCCTTGAAAAATATTCTGAAGACAACAAACTTAAAATTAACCTGGACAAAACGGTACAAATGGTTTTCGGATAAAGAGGCAGTTAGGATAGTGAGCTCATTTAAATACCTCGCCTTCACAATACAGGCAACGTAAAGCCATTGATGGATTATAACAAGGAATAACATTTGCACATGTGTGCACTATTTTGTGAATAATAAATGTTAGGTATTTCAGCTACACTCTGCCTCAAAGAAATGTACACATTTCAACTTACAGGTAAGGCAAGCTCAGGTATGACAGGCATTATAGTCAATTTCATTATGAGAAGCGAGGTTCCCCCTCATCTGGCACTGATGAATTTATGATCATTACCTCTGGAGAGCAATTTGAAATGAATCGCAGGAAAATGTGATAGGTCACAGTACTGGTACTGTGAACAATAATAATAATAACAACTACTTACTTCTTTCCGGGACAGCATCTTTATACAGCATCTTTGATAGGGGTCCTGGATAGCTGGAGTGACGAACGTGCCTCGAACACACAGTGCGGTTCCTCAGCTGCTTCGGGGGAAGCTGCCGCAACTGTTCGACCCCCACAACGTCCAACCACTCTCTGCAAATGTTAGGTCTAGCAACAGGGAAATGATGAAATAAGATTCCCTGTTGTCGGCCTTCTTCGCTATCTGTGTACATTCCACAGATCTGACACTTTTCGTGCATGGTCTGAGACATGAAAAGAAATAGAAGAAAATAATTAAGGACACCGTAATCAGCTTATATTTTTACTGCTAATATCAATACTATCAAAACGATAGTGGCTTATCAGACATAATATAACATTACATCAACTGAATTTTAAGGTGTCTGTTTAAAGTAGGCTTATGTAACTATCATATCAACCACCATGCAAAAAGGTAATAAAAAGGTGACAGTCAAAAGTAATAAAAATACATTTTTGGGAACAGAAGCAACTATCAATCATCAACTTATTAACTTACTTAAGGATGCTTACCTCAAACATCTTGTACTTTTTCTTCAAACACGCAAAAGAAGATAACAGATATACGCATCCAAATCAAAGTGAAGCAAAATGTCACAAACGTCAAAAACGTGGTCGTCCCACGTGGTCCAAGGTGTCAAACTCAAATCGACCAATAGCAATCGGAAGATGTTTCTACCAATAGGAGCTGCCGTATTCGTCACGTGGGCTATGGGTGAGTGACGTGATGTACAACAGCGCGCTCACAAGAGTGGAGGGCGAAAGTATTCAGTCTGAGCTGGACCCTCGGAAGGGTAGGACCTATGCGGGTCACATACCCATGGTAGTAAATTATAACCTCGTATCACTTAAAACCATTGCTTACGCTATTACAAGGATCATGTAAGAGAAATAGATCCGTCACTCCTGTATAATAAAGTTGGCTGAGAAAACAGGTCATGGAAGCTACAGTGGCCACTTTCTCTCTGCCAACATAAGGAAATAAATCCCACGATAGTACCTCGTAGTAAACACGATGATGATAGTTGTTACTTTGTTAAAATTGTAACTGTGATAGAGATAATGATTGTATTTCGGTAGGAAAGTTGTATCTAAAGCTTCTCTCGTGTCTTTTACTTGAAAAGCAAATTGCAATTACCGTATTTGTATGTTGGCAATACTGTTATAACGCTAGCTTGTATCGTTGTTTCACCGTTCGCATTTTAATGTAAATTTACATCTATTAAGTGATAAATGCAACATTGATTACTGAAAATGTTAATGCAATTCATATAAAACCCCCAAAACGCTCATACTTGCCTAAATCACGATCTAATCAATCAATCAATCAATACTGATCTGCATTTAGGGCAGTCGCCCAGGTGGCAGATTCCCTATCTGTTGCTTTCCTAGCCTTTTCCGAAATGATTTCAAAGAAATTGGAAATTTATTGAACATCTCCCTTGGTAAGTTATTCCAATCCCTAACTCCCCTTCCTATAAATTAATATTTGCCCCAGTTTGTCCTCTTCAATTCCAACTTTATCTTCATATTGTGATCTTTCCTACTTTTATAAATGCCATTCAAACTTATTCGTCTACTAATGTCATTCCACGCCATCTCTCCGCTGACAGCTCGGAACATACCATTTAGTCGAGCAGCTCTTCTTCTTTCTCTCAATTCTTCCCAACCCAAACATTGCAACATTTTTGTAACGCTACTCTTTTGTCGGAAATCACCCAGAACAAATCGAGCTGCTTTTCTTTGGATTTTTTCCAGTTCTTGAATCAGGTAATCCTGGTGAGGGTCCCATACACTGGAACCATACTCTAGTTGGGGTCTTACCAGAGACTTATATGCCCTCTCCTTTACATCCTTACTACAACCCCTAAACACCCTCATAACCATGTGCAGAGATCGGTACCCTTTATTTACAATCCCATTTATGTGATTACCCCAGTGAAGATCTTTCCTTATATTAACACCTAGATACTTACAACGATCCCCAAAAGGAACTTTCACCCCATCAACACAGTAATTAAAACTGAGAGGACTTTTCCTATTTGTGAAACTCACAATCTGACTTTTAGCCCCGTTTATCAACATACCATTGCCTGCTGTCCATCTCACAATATTTTCGAGGTCACGTTGCAGTTGCTCACAATCTTGTAACTTATTTATCACTCTATAGAGAATAACATCATCCGCAAAAAGCCTTACCTCCGATTCCACTCCTTTACTCATATCATTTATATATATAAGGAAACATAAAGGTCCGAGAACACTGCCCTGAGGAACTCCCCTCTCAACTATTACAGGGTCAGACAAAGCTTCACCTACTATAACTCTCTGAGATCTATTTTCTAGAAATATAGCAACCCATTCAGTCACTCTTTTGTCTGGTCCAATTGCACTCATTTTTGCCAGTAGTCTCCCATGATCCACCCTATCAAATGCTTTAGACATGTCAATCGCGATACAGTCCATTTGACCTCCAGAATCCAAGATATCTGCTATATCTTGCTGGAATCCTACAAGTTGAGCTTCAGTGGAATAACCTTTCCTAAAACCGAATTGCCTTCTATCGAACCAGTTATTAATTTCACAAACATGTCTAATATAATCAGAAAGAATGCCTTCCCAAAGCTTACATACAATGCATGTCAAACTTACTGGCCTGTAATTTTCAGCTTTATGTCTATCACCCTTTCCTTTATACACAGGGGCTACTATAGCAACTCTCCATTCATCTGGTATAGCTCCTTCGGCCAAACAATAATCAAATAAGTACTTCAGATATGGTACTATATCCCAACCCATTGTCTTTAGTATATCCCCAGAAATCTGATCAATTCCAGCCGCTTTTCTAGTTTTCAACTTTTGTATCTTATTGTAAATGTCATTGTTATCATACGTAAATTTTATTACTTCTTTGGCCTTAGTCTCTTCCTCTATCTCGACATTATCCTTGTAACCAACAATCTTTACATACTGCTGACTGAATACTTCTGCCTTTTGAAGATCCTCACATACACACTCCCCTTGTTCATTAATGATTCCTGGAATGTCCTTCTTGGAACCTGTTTCTGCCTTAAAATACCTATACATACCCTTCCATTTTTCACTAAAATTTGTATGACTGCCAATTATGCTTGCCATCATGTTATCCTTAGCTGCCTTCTTTGCTAGATTCAATTTTCTAGTTAGTTCCTTCAATTTCTCCTTACTTCCACAGCCATTTCTAACTCTATTTCTTTCCAGTCTGCACCTCCTTCTTAGTCTCTTTATTTCTCTATTATAATAAGGTGGGTCTTTACCATTCCTTACCACCCTTAAAGGTACAAACCCGTTTTCGCATTCCTCAACAATTTCTTTAAACCCATCCCAGAGTCTGTTTACATTTTTATTTACCGTTTTCCACCTATCATAGTTACTTTTTAGAAACTGCCTCATACCTGCTTTATCAGCCATATGGTACTGCCTAACAGTCCTACTTTTAAGACCTTCCTTTCTATCACATTTATTTTTAACTACCACAAAAACAGCTTCATGATCACTAATACCATCTATTACTTCAGTTTCCCTATACAGCTCATCTGGTTTTATCAGCACCACATCCAGAATATTTTTCCCTCTGGTTGGTTCCATCACTTTCTGAATCAGCTGTCCTTCCCATATTAACTTATTTGCCATTTGTTGGTCATGCTTCCTGTCGTTCGCATTTCCTTCCCAATTGACATCTGGCAAATTCAGATCTCCCGCTACAATCACATTTCTAACATAACCTAACATAACATAACCTCATTCTTTCGTTCGTTCGTTGAACCCTTCCCACGACTTTTATGTATGGGAATGGAAAACACGAGAAGGAAAGGATGAAGGTAAAACACAGCATAATGCACACAGTTTATATTTTGAATTTATTTATTCCAAACAGCAGGTAAGAAGCACAATTACACAGACGTTTACTCGCAACAGCTAGGTAGTTCAATGTGAAGTACGTTCATGATCATAATACTATTTCTTCACACTAAGAACGCGCATAATTATAATTTCACACCGACTCTCAAAAAACTGGATTAAAAATCTCGTTCAATGCGAAAGAATCTCTACAAATTTTCGTCTAACAAGCACTATTACATACCGTACGACCAAGGTCCGTTCCCGCGCAACGATAACGGTGTTGTGTTTTGAATTTGCTGTACCACGCAACTGAATGTGTAACGCCAACCTTTGCCTTCTAAATTAATCCTCTAGAGGAGAATTTTAGTTTTCATTAGTTGGCGGAAATCGATTGGCCCATCTCAGAACTGCTTCGGACGCTCCCTATGAAGTGTCACCCCCCTGCGCTATTATACAATGCTGGGAAACGAGCCATGAGAAGTGGGGTCACGGAATTTAGTTTTCAGTTCTCCCGCTAGGATCGCATTTCTTAGACACAATGTCTCAGTATCCTGAGGTTATGAGTCGTCGTATTATGGACCCACAATCAGCACGAATTTATATATATTTACAAAGGTATTTTAAAGTGTTTGGGAAATATATAGTCCGTTTATACACGTGTAAAAGCTGTTACTTAAAATGTAGTATTTGTAATGGGTCTCCAGTTCAGAGTCACCATCACTGCCTAGCCTAACTTAAACAATTTTTCGTTCGAAGGTTTTCGGTCCAGATACGGGATATTTTGGCACCTTGATGAAACATTCCTTGCAATATTGTCCAACAAAGGCTTGAGTAATTTCTGCAGCAACAATAGTGGCAATGTTTCGTTATTGCAGGTCCTGCACATGAGTTCCCTTAAAAAGCTGTTTTTCAGGTAGTGGGTACTGATCGGTAGATAGTGTTTTCTTTGGAGATAGTGTACTACTTCAATAACGAAATCGTAACACATTTGTGTCATAGCCCTAAAGAAAGCGTTAGGGTACCTTAACCCTCCCCTGTCTTGAAAACGGATTAAGCATACTGCAGGACTATCAGTTGCAGGTAAGGATATTATCTGTAGACAACTGTCACGGCTAATTTCTTCTTCTGCTACATGTATCAAATATCCAGCTGTCATCGCCAGTGAAATTGATGACAGAGTAACTACAGATTCCGAAAACAGAAAAAAGTAATTATCACTGCTGAGTTAAGGATCGAATCATTTGTAAGCACTTTTAAAAACGTTTGTTAAATTAGCCTGTAGATGACCTGTTGGACAGTAAGATGCAGACCTTTATAGTATTCTCTCTGAATTTACACTTTTGTTTACAAAAAGCCTGAATCTGCTCAATCAAGAAATTTGCTTTTAAATTACCTTGTTCAGCTAGTCCTGTAATTTTATTAAATTGACTGTCAAGTCCATATTTATTTATTTATTTATTTATTTATTTATTTTGAGTTGATACACCCTTTCTTTTAAAGTTGTAATAATATGTTTCTGCTTTGCTATAAGTGCTCTTTGTTTTCTACATTTCCTGGCTATTCTTTGCAGTTTCAAACCCAATTTAGTGCAGTATAGTTTAAGTTTAATAGAACACGGTGTGGCTGTGGTTTTATATAATGATTCACTGATAAGTACAGGTGGAGGGTCATTCTCTTCACTGGCTGTAGATGTGCTTGGTTCCAAATGAAGATCAATTTTCTTGTAGGGTTTAGCTTCATTTCCCCTTTTGTAAAGCCTTCCTCTTAAGTGGTCTTCCTGTACGTGATTGTGTTTGTTTGTGTCCGGGAAAGTCTTGAAATACGGATGGAATGACGTTCGGAAGTAGGATTTTTAGTGCTGTGCTCACACTGTAATCTGAGTCCTTGAAATGCCTACTGCAAACAGTGGAATGTACAATAGGTTTCCACAGAGATCTCGGTCTATTTCCCTGACGAGAAATTGTCAAACAGTATTTAGTTTTAAGTTTCTCGTCTTTCGAAAATCTATGAAATGAAATACCACACCCTTTGGAGATCTTTGATTTGTAATAAGGACCACTGCAGTACACAATGTTTTTTAAGTTTATCCGATGTTCATATTACGTAAATACGGTGATTAATTTAAATCACTGAATTATAATCACCTGCACTAGCACAATAAATCTCATAAAATACAAAAATACGCCTTGACACGCTCGTGAATATTTGAATGAGTACCTCGTCCGCTCAATTTTATGTCTAAGAAGAGCGCACCTAGCGGAAAAACCATGCGTTTTGCAAGCCCGAACGGGAACCAGTTTCACGACCAGCAAGGCCTTGTATTTCCTAGCCTTGTATAATAGCGTAAGCAACGCTTAAAACAAACGCTTGAAGAACAAATTTGATTTCTTCACCTGAACTTACTCGTCTCTCCGTTGACAGTTCGGAACATACCACAGTCGAGCAGCTCTTCTTTCTCTCAAATCTTCCAAGCTCAAATGTTACAACAGTTTCTAACGCTACTCTTTTGTCGGAAATCACTCAGAACAACTCCAGCTGCTTTTCTTTGGATTTTTTGCAGTTCTTGAATCAAGTAATCTTGGTGAGGGCCCCAAACGCTGGAACCATACTCTAGTTAGGGTCTTACCTGAGACTTACAGTACATGCCCTCTCCTATACACCCTTAGTACAACCCCTAAATACCCTCATACCATTTGCAGAGATATGTAACCATTATTTACAATAATATTTATGTGATTACTCCAATGGAGATCTTTCCTTATATTAACACCTAGGTACTTACAAATAAAACATTTATTGCAGCAAAATAGCCATACATTAGTGAAGGGTGTTATAACAATTTAACACTTGCACCATTGGTCACATAGTCTCTGGTTGATCTAGTCCTCTTGTTGCAGAGTTCTAAGTGATATCGTTCACATAACTGAAAACATAATGTACACTTGCATGAGCTTGACGGTTCGTGGTATGTTGTGTTTTCGCAGATGACATGGTGGAATCCATGTACTGCAAGTCTTGTAAACACGTGCCTCGTCTCAAAATTTGCTGTTTGCCATGTACGATCAATCATGGCCCCAGTTCCATAGAATTCCGTGGGTACTTCTTCTTTTTTCCTTATTAGTGTCCTTAGTAGGTTCTCCGATGCCGTTGTGTTAGGCAGGGGGTACATTGTCCTTAAATCCTCTATGAGGAAAGTTTCCCGCGCGAGAAGGTAGACTAATCTGGATCTTGTTGTTTTTGCCACTCCGATTGCTCTTTTGATGTATGTTGCTTTAACTCTTTCCAGTGTTGCTAAGTTCTTTTCATTCAGGTGTGTCCATATAATTTCAATCCCATACGGTACGTAAGTATTGGAACAATTTTCGATTTGAAGAGCGCCATTGCTGTGTCAAGACTTAGTGTTCTGATGAAGCTTTGTCGTTTATCGCTCTAATTGCTTGTGTCGCTTTCTCTATTGTGTGTGTAGTGAAGCATTTACAGTACTTACAGTGATCCCCATAAGGAACCCTCACCCCATCAGCACAGTATTTAAAAATGAAAGGACTTTTCCTATTTCTAAAACTCACAACCTCACTTTTAACCATGTTTACCATCATGCCATTGCCTGCTGTCCATCTGCCAACAATACCGCAGTCGTTTTGCAGTTGCTCACAATCTTGTAACTTATTTATTGCTCTGTACAGAATAATATCATCTGCAAAAAGCCTTATCGCTCTGGTTCCACTTTTTTCTCACATCATTTGTATATATAAGAAAACATGAAGTTCCAATAATACCGGTACTGCCTTGAGGAATTCCCCTCTTAATTATTACAAGCCAGATAAAGGTTCCCCTAACCTAATTCTCTGCGATCTATTATCTAGATATATAGCAACCCATCCAGTCACTCTTTTGTCTAGTCCAATTGCACTCATTGTTGCCAGTAGTCTTCCATGATCAACCCTATCAAATGCTTTAGACTGATCAATTTGATACAGTCCATTTGACCTCCTGAATCCAAGGTATCTGCTATATCTTTCTGGAATCTTACAATTTGAGCTTCAGTGGAATTACATTTCCTAAACCCGAACTGCCTTCTATCGAACCAGTTACCGGTATTAATTTCACAAACATGTCTAATATAATCAGAAAGAAACCCTTCCCAAAGCTTACATGCAATGCATGTCAGAAGTTACTGGCCCGTAATTTTCAGGTTTATGTCTATCACCCTTTCCTTTATTCACAGGGTGTATGTACTATAGTAACTCGCCATTCGTTTGGCATAGCTCCTTCATGCAAACAATAATAAATATTTCAGATATGGTACTATATCCCAACTCATCGTTTTTAGTACCGTATATCCCCAGAAATTTTATCGGATCAAAATGGTTTTCTAGTTTTCAAATTTGTATCTTACTCTAAATGTCATTGTAATCATATGTAAATATTGCTGGTGCTCCTTTAGCACTAGTCACCTCCTCTATCTGGACATTATCCTTGTAGGCCTAACCAACAAACTTTACATACTGCTGACTGAATACTTCTGCCTTTTGAAGATTCTCAAATACACACGCCCTGCAACACACCGCTTAATCAAGGAAGAAAATTTTGAGAAGTACCAGCAGGTGCTCCATGACTGGCAAGATGAAGGGATAATTGAGGAAGTTGGCCAAGGAAGCTCTCACGATGCTGGGTACTTTTTACCGCATCGAGGAGTTAATAAGGAAGGATCGACTACAGCAGTGAGGCCGGTGTTTGATGCTTCATGTAAATCGAAAGGAGGACTTTCACTCAACGACTGTCGGGAGAACGGACCTAATCTACTAGAAGTAATTCCATCTATTTTGAACCGGTTCCGTTTAAACAGGATTTGCGTGATCTTAGACATAAAGAAGGCCTTTCTTCAAATCGCAGTCGCTGAAAGGTATCGAAACTTTTTGAAATTCCTGTGGTGGGAGAATTTTGCTGATGGAACTCTTAAAATATACCGCCACAAACGGGTTGTTTTTGGAGTTAAACTGCAGTCCGTTTCTACTTGAAGCGGTATTGGATCTTCATTTAAAAACCATTCATGCTTCCGTGAAACCGCAGATAAACTGAGAACATCTCTGTATGTGGGCAACTACGTCACTTCCGTGAACACAGAAGAAGAACTTAAATAATTTATGGATGAGTCGAAGGAGCTACTGTTGCAAGGAAAATTTGACCTAAGAGGGTGGGAGTACACTAGGTTGACTCTGGAGGATAAAGTACCTAAAGTGACACCTGTTTTGGGTTTGTTGTGGGACCCCGTAGCTGATGTTTTATCATGTAAAATGGTGAAGTTGAATGACTCTGATTTTCTCACAAGGCGGGCAGTTTTGTCAAAGACTCAAAGTATTTTTGACGAAATTTGTTTTACTCGTCCATTTGCCATTGTACCTACGGTTTTACTACAGGAAAGTTGGAGAGAGGAAGTAAGTTGGGATAGTCTGTTACCGGTAAGTGAAGACACCCAAATCAAATTCAATAAGTAGTTCAATGAGTTGTCCTCTGTTGCTGAAATTAAAGTGCCTAGAATATTTTCTAGTTGCGAGGACAAATCGTCATGGAGTATGCATGTATTTTGTGATGCCTGTCAAGTGGCTTATGCAGCCGTTATTTTCTTAAGATCTTTCAATGGAAAAGAGTTTGAAGTGCGAATGGTCGCAGCAAAATCAAGGGTAGCCCCCTTAAAGAAAATAATGCTATCGAGACTGCCTGCACTATAGGCTCACGTCGCGCCTGTTCCGTAAAAGAAAGTTTGAATCTGACGGACATCTCGGAGTACTATTGGAGTGACTCTTCTTCTGTGCTATGCTGGATGAGAAGAGAGGAAGCTTGGGGAGTGCTCGTCACTAACAGAGTGAAAGCCCGTGGCCAAATTATCCGGCGAGGCAGAACTTATACAATAATATGGACAGTCAAGTAGAAACTTACGGTATCGGTTGCAAAATATAACACTAATGCGCATGTGAATAAATACACTAACTGACTTGTAGATCAGCTTATCCTGTTTACAGTTGGTGCCAGTTAGATGTTAACACCAAGGAAAAAGACAGTGAAAGGTGGGGTCAAAGGAACCGGGACACGAACCCGTGACCTCTCCATTTCCGGTCAAGTGTTATTTCACTGAGCTAAATGGCCATGGATAAGCTGATCCACATTTCATTTATAACCTATTCGCCTACAAGTCAAGTAATAATGAATGCACTAACCTTCTTATTTATAGATGAAGTCCATTCTTCGATCCCTTGCTTGAGCAAATTCTTCGATAACTCGCTGATTGAAGTCGGGAATCGAACGTACCATTTTACGCATCGCCAAGGCTGTTAGTCTGTCTTGGCTTATCGTATTCCTCAAGAAGTTCTTTATTCGATTTAGAGTAGAGAAACTCCTTTCACTTTCCACTGTCGACATAGGGATTGTAACAATGATGCTCAGTAACCTAACGCATTCATTGAACGTGTCTTGCATATCGTTGCGCAGGAAAAGTTGCAAAAGCGCCGCAGCACCATCTGCCGCACGCACGTCTACCCTGGAATATAACACTTCAAGTTCGGTCCTGAGCCTGGCTTTGTTCACTTTCGGGTACGTGTTTACGGTTGACGCGAAATCTTTTTCCGGAAAGCGAGTACAAAATTCTCCAAAACTTGATACCCGAAAAAGGTTGGCAGCTGATAAATGGCCTGTGAAATGAAATCCTTCTTCTGCATGTAGTAAAATAGTATCACATGTTTCCAAAGCAGCGATTCGTTTTCGTTGCTGGAAAGTTCGCTGCCGCTTAGGAGGAACTGGAACTTCGTAGTCATCAGTTTCCTCTAAATCAGAGCGAATGCTTCTGATGTTACGAAACAAGTTCGCTAGGAACTCATATACCCAGGCAGGGTCAATATTACGCATCTGAATTAGGGAGAACAGTATATCAACATGAGGCATCACTGTATGGAAGAAATTCAGCCAATATATGAAGTCAGCGTCTTTCAGTAATCTGATACATTCAGAAGCTTGTCCTACAGTGTTTTGATCTGTATCTATTTTGCATATTGTTTGGAAGGATTCAATCAGGTCGTCTATGTTTTCAAACACTGTATTCACAATACGGGTCTGAAAGTTCCAACGCGTTGGAGCTGCTTTTGGAAAACGGCGCATTACAACTGTATCTAGTATTTCGGTGCGTTTACTAGAGCGATTGAAAAAGGAGGAAATTTCCTGAATATCACTGAACAATATCTTCACTTCTTTTATATCGGACGTGGCTTTCTGCATAATCAAATTTCCTACATGAGCATAACAATGAACAAAATGAGCTTCGCTATATACTTCCTTTATGCGTGCTTGTACACCAGTCTGCGCACCGGTCATTACACTAGCCCCATCAAAAGTTTGACAAATTAGTTTTTCAGAGGTTTTGCCAATAAACATGAATAAGCATTCTCATCAACGTAGTTATGGAAATAGAAAGAATAGAGTTGTAGTTAACCGAACATAGCATTAAAACTCTATTACTCGAGTTAATAATAGCCTTCCTGAGCTGCTATAATGTCACGTTCCAGTTTTGGAACAGCGGGCATGAATGGCATGGGGTTTAACAGTTGTTATTACATTCTTTCTAATTTTATCATCCAGAAATATTGGGATTCTCACTATTCTTTTGTGTTTCTCTCTAGACTGTCAGTTCATGAGATACAAGAATGTCTGAATGAAATGGAGACCGCAGCTGTCATTTTGGACACAGAAGTGTTTATTGGGCCGCCGGAGAATTACTTAGGGTCGGATGAAGATAGTGGAGATGAAGATGCGGAAGACATTGATCACTTATCGGGCAACCAGCTCCGAGGTCATGCGGGGGCAACTGTACGGAGAATCATAGACCAAGAAGTTGTAGATATACATTTACGTTTGGATGAGTGTAACAGTGAACAGACTAAATCAAATGAAAAGTGTGTCCATTCAATTCGGGAGTATTCGATAGTCATAAAACAAAAAACGTAAAACAGCATCTACGCCACCAAGAAAGTGGGACGAAGTTGACATTCAGCAAAAAAAAGAAAAGGAATGGTCACTTCCTGATTTCCTTTCAAAAGACTACACACCGATTGATTTATTCGAACTTTTTTATGACCAGCAAGTAATCGAAATGCTGGTTAACTATTCAAATACATACGCGGCAAAAAAATTGGCATAGGGCATAATGTCACTTGCGAGGAAATGAAAGTGTTTCTTGCTATACTGCTTGTAAGTGGATACACGAGAGTTCCTAGGTATCGTTTATATTAGGAAGAGTCTCCGGACAGCCATAATGAAGCTATTGCAACAGCCATGTCTAGAAACAGGTTTGAACAAATCATGAGATACTTACATACGTGTGATAACAATAATCTAGACAAACACGATAAATTCACTAAAGTTCGACCTCTTTGGAAGATGATGAATGAGCGGTGGCTAAAATTGTATTTCAATGATGTAAATATCTGTGTTGATGAGGCTATGGTGCCTTATTTTGGGAAACATGGAACTAAACAACATATGATGGGTAAACCAATAAGGTTTGGGTACAAAGTTTGGTGTACATGCAATCGTCTAGGTTACGTTATTCAGGATGATCCATATCAAGGAGCCAGTACAGGAAACACAAGGACTGATATTGGAATTGGTGTAGGTGGATCCGTTGTTTTAGACATGGTATCATTATTACCTAAGGACGTCAGCTATAATATTTATTTTGATAAATATTTCACCTCAATCAAACTGTTGGAGGAACTCCAGAAAAGTGGACATAATGGAACAGGAACAATACGTCAAAACAGGTTAGGGGGAGTTCAGCTGATGAATGCTAAGGAGTTAGCCAAGAAGGGAAGAGGATCGCATCATCAGTTAACTGATGCTGAAGGTGGAATTACCCTTATCCGGTACAATGATAACAGCATTGTTACCGTAGCCTCGACTCAGGCAGGAGTCAGTCCTCTTGGAACAGCGAAGAGGTGGAGCAGATCACTGCAGAGAAAAATTGATGTTCCTCAGCCGGCAACAATAGTGAACTACAACACATACATGGGTGGCGTTGATCGACTTGGAGTGTTCATAAGGATGAAGAAATGGTATTGGCCATTATTCGCATTTCCTCTAAATGTGTCTGTGAATAATGCTTGGTTGCTTTATCGCTTTTCCAGGAAGTATAAAGACCAACCACTCGATTTTCGGGTATTTACTAGGAGGATAGCTACAAAAATATACTTCAAGAGCTTCCTTAGGCCGATCACCAAGGCAGGTCTGCCCAGTAAACAAAAGAGTTTCAGATGAAGTGCGTTTTGACTAAAAAGGTCATGCAATCGCTTCAAAGGAAAAACAGACTAGATGCGCTCAGTGCAAGAAAAACACTACAAAAATGTGCACGAAGTGTGGCATAGCACTTCACGTCAACTGTTTTTCAGTATTTTATGGCATGTGAGACAGTGACCACAAAGAGAATGAACCGCTGTAACATAGTGCTTTTCATGTGATCCTTCCTCACTAAGCCAGCAGAGCTTTTTTTTTGTTTCATTCTTTATTTCAGTGATAATTACAATATTTCCTGTATTTAAATTGTCAATAAAGTGTGTATTTCTTTTATTTAGTCTTCAATTGAGGGACAATAAATGCAAATGCATTAAAACTCACGTAAATGTAAAATTCATTGTTGAAAAAAACACCCAGCCCGTTCGTGCCCGCTGTTCCATTAATGGAACATTCCGAAAAACGTACTAAGATAATTCATAAGATAATTTTAACTACATTACTGTAGTTTTGGGACCCTCTATGTGCAAAAGCGTAATAAATTTTCAAAAAAATAAAAAAATAAAACAATTTGGGAACAAATGGGTCAAACAAGTACAAACCTGTTTTGTTGTTATTGTTGTTTTGGTGGTCAATCAGTAGACAAGTTTGATGCAGCACTCAATCCCACCCTATTCTATGCCAAACTTTTCATTTCTACGTAACTGTACTACATCCTGCATCTAACCTAGTTTGTTTGTCATATTCATAACTTCGTCTACTCCTCACGTTTTTACTGCCTACGCTGACTCAAAATCTAATTGTACAAGTCGTCGGTGTGTTAAGGTGTGTTCTCTCATTCTCACTCTTCCTCTGGTAAGTCGTCCTCCTCCCAACAATTCCATTCAGTACCTCTTCATTCGTAATCCATCTCACCTTCAGGATTCTCCTTTAACACCTCATTTCAAAAGCTTACATTTTCTTTCTTTCCGAGCTAGTTATCGTCCTTGTTTCCCTTCCCTTCAATGCCGCGCTCCATACGAAAGTCTTTAAAAATCTTTCTCTTTCCGCTATCAACGTTCGAAGTGAGGAAATTTATTTTCTTAAGAAAGGCCTCCGTTACATCAGCCAATCTGCATTTAACGTTCTCCTTACTTCTGCCAACATTAGTTATTCTTTTACCCAAGGAACAGTATTCATCTACTTCCTTTAAGGCTTCGCTTCCTGATCTAATATTTCCTTCATCATCTGACTTTTTTCGACTGAACTCTAGTGCACATGAATCCTTTTCTACTCATTCTCCAAGACTCCGTTCATACCATTCAGCAATTTTTCCAGATCTTCTGCAACTCGGATAATATAACGCCAATCTGAGTTTTGATTTCCTTTCCTGGGATTTATTTCGTATTCCAAATTCCTTTTTGATTTCCTGTTCTAGGTAGACAATGAAAAGGAAAGACGAAAAACAGCATCACTTCCTCACTCCTTTCTGGATTGCTACTTCCTTTTCATAGCGTTCGATTCCTACCCCAGAGATTGATTTTTTGTACAGATTGTAGTTAATTCTTCTTTCTCGGTATCTGATCCCGATCACCTTCAGAATCTCGAACAGCGTGGTCCAGCAACATTATCAAATGCCTTTCCAAGATCTACGAATGCCATGTACGTGGGCTTGTTTTATCTAATTCTATCCGCCAAGATCAGATGTAACGTGACGATTGGTTCACGTGTTTCTAGATTTCTCCCAAAGTTAAACTGATCTTCTACCAACTCAGCTTCAGTTAGTCTTTCCATTCTTCTGTAAATAATATGAGTTAAAGTTTTACATACGTGAGATACGAAATTAAAGATGCGGTAGTTTTTACACTTGTCAGCACCTGCTTTCTTCAGAATTCCTGTAACATCATTCTGTCTAAATTTGATTGGCACATCTCCTGTATCATATATGTTACATTGTGAGTTGACTAACGTAGAAAAAATGCACATGAGAAAAAAATTAGAATTGGATTTCCATCAAATTTGGTCGATTTCCAGTCAGGTTGGTCTTGTACTATATACTGTGGGAGAGTAAAATAATTTCGGTTCCCTATAAAACCCCAGTCCATTCCGGGAATTTGAAATGTTATTGGCCTTAAAACCTACTCTTGGACAGGTGGGTGCTGAATATAAAGTTTGGTTCAAATATCTTCATTAGTTTTCAAGTTGTAAGAAATACGCTTTACACGCACCCACCCTTTCGTCAAGTCCGATGGGACTTGTACCGAAAACGGTCCGTTAATGATATCTGCCTTATTAATCCTGGTATCGAAATGATGTTAATGAAAAAAAATGTTTAGAAATTAATTTCCATTAAGGCAGGTAGATTTGCGTTATATTTGGTTGTGTATATTTTGAGGGAGTGCAAAATCACGGTTTCTGTTTCGTATAAACCCCCAGTCAGTCCAGGGATTTAGAAACAATATTTCCCCTAAAGCCTACCCAAGGACAGGTGGATTCTAAATATGAAGTTTGGTGAAATATATCAAGTAGTTTTCGAGTTATAGAAAGACAGACGAACAAACATACAAACAGACAAACAGACACACAAACAGACACCAAAAAAACCTACCCTTGGACAGGTGGATAATATACTGTATATAAAATTAAGTTCAAATATCTCTTGTAGTTTACAAGTTGTAAGAAACACGCTTTACACGCACCCGCTCTTGTGTCAAGTCCGGTGGGACTTGTACCGGAAAACGGTCCGTTAATGATATATCCCTTATTAATCCTGTTATCGAAATGATGTACATGAGAAAACAGGTTTAGAAATTAAATTTCATTAAGGCAGGTGTATTTCCATTACGTTTGATTGTGTATATTTTGAGGGAGTGCAAAATCGCGGTTTCGGTTTCGTATAAACCAACAGTCACTTCAGGGATTTAGAAACAATATATGACGTAAAAGCTACCCAAGGACAGGTGGATTCTAAATATGAAGTTTAGTGGAAATATATCCAGTAGTTTTCATGTTATAGGACAGACAAACAGACACCAAAGCTAAAAATTATGCAGATGGTCATTATTTCACCTGAAACGGATAACTGTTCGGAAATTTCGCCAAAATAGTCAATGTACAGGCACACGGTCATTACGATTTTATTTATATAGATAGAAGAAGATTATGTAACCTTATAAATGTCATGTTTGTACTTTGTTTCAGATTAAGTGTGGTTGTACTGGAAATATTTTGGTACTAGAGAGGCATTATTCAGTCTGCAGGTATTAGTGCAGCGGTGCCGAGATGTCAATGTCGATGTTTTTGCTTGTTTCATCGATTACGAAAAGGCTTTCGATACAGTCCGCCATGATGAACTTATGAACATTCTTCGGGAATTAGGACTTGATGGACGGGACATTCGTATTATTGGTAATCTCTACTGGAACCAGTGTGCTGGCATAAGAGTTGATGGTCGTGTCTCGGAAGAAGTCTCAATTATGAAAGGAGTTCGCCAAGGCTGTATTCTTTCCCCCATGCTTTTCAACATCTATTCAGAAAAGATTTTTCGAGATGCTCTTTACGGAAAGACTCAAGGAATTGTGGTTAATGGTTTCATCATAAATAACATCAGGTACGCCGATGACACTGTGCTACTTGCAACCAATCTCCAGGATCTACAGGAACTACTTAATGCTGTCACTGAAGCCAGCAGCGCAATGGGCTTGAAGCTTAATGTAAAGAAGACCAAGTGGATGGTTATAAGTAGGAAAGAAGATGGAATTCGAGGTAATCTCACAACAGCGAAGGAACAGATCGCGAGAGGGGCAACATTTAAATACCTGGGATGTCACATCAATGATGACTGGGACCTTACTCACGAGATCCGATGCAGAATTGAGCAGGCCAGAACTTCTTTTCAGAGACTTAGGAAACTTTTGACAAGCCGTGACCTTTCCATTTCACTACGGACACGACTACTCCGGTGCTACGTTTTCAGCATTCTGTTGTACGGCGTTGAGGCATGGACACTAACTGAGACCATGTGCAAGAGATTGCAAGCATTTGAAATGTGGACGTACCGAAGGATGCTTAAGATACCTTGGACAGCTAAAATGACCAATATAGACGTTTTGCACCGTATCAACAAAGAACCAGAAATTCTCACTACCATCAAGAGAAGGAAACTAGAATACTTTGGTCATATGATGCGGAACTCTAAATACCACCTTCTGCAAGTAATACTCCAAGGGAAAATTAATGGAAAACGTGATCCGGGGAGAAGTAGGACATCATGGCTCGGCAACTTGAGCCAGTGGTTTGGGGTGACAAAGCTTACTCTGTTCAGAACAGCTATGAACAAACAACAGATCATGCTACTGATCGCCAACGTTCTGCGAGGACATGGCACATGAAGAAGAAGAAGAAGCGTTTCTTTCTCTACATGGCATTGGGCGGCGCATTACTGACCTACTTCTGTAAGGAAATCTATGAAAATCGATGTTTATTCAAGAAAATATTGAAGTGAAGTTAAAAACAAATATTTCAATCGAACTCCAACTTGTTCGATAAACACAATCAACAGTGACAATTATAATGCTGATGAGAAGTACTGGTTTGAGAGACTTTAACTCAACTGCCTGATGGGCATCCTTACTAGAAAGCACTGTCTTAAGTTAAGAGTGAAGTAAAGAAAGTCTGGAAATCGTAAAATCAGTTTCCATGTGAGAATACATGTACCATCATAATGATTCATGATGATCCAGCCCACGTAACACTACCTCTGGACCCTTGGAATAATTAAGGTAGTCCAATCGGTATGTGCTACACAGTGGTAGTACGGCATTGAGCGTTAATTGATAAAAATTCCAATTAGTTTCTTTCAAAGTGGCAACTCCATTCTAGAAAATACAATCTGATCTTCAACATGTTTACTCAATGGAAAAGATACCAGTTACCGTTACCTTCCAAGCGGCTAGCTCCCCTGATTACAGCTGTCATAGCGGAACAGCTCTCCCCTCTCGACTTCGCTTGACACGAAACATATGTGCACTCACGTTTTAACTGGTATTTAAAGAAATTATATCTACGGTCTCGCTGATAAATTACAAAATACGACATTCCTAACCCGAATAGATTATGCGCAGAGATTTACTTTAAGATGTCACTCAATATTCATATATATCACGAACCTACAATTTTACGTGGAATCCGACCCTATTCCCTTCTCAAAACATTACACAAATAATTCCTCGGGTTTCTAACAGAATATCCCGGCATCATCACCACTACAGGCTTCCAACAACCTGATTCACAAGTCCTACCTCAACTCACACCCCTTGCTTAAACACAACAAAATATCCACGACGTTAAAATGGAATATAACTCTCAGGCCCACAAACACTCTAACAATGAACCATCTCCGCATCACGTGACCTCGTATTTCTGTTATACACAGTAATCCCTGCAGCAGATATTTATCGATCTCGCCTCGTAACATTCCTTAATAAAATTTTATATTGCCCCACACGACATCGTGCCTTCATTCGACTGAAAATGGGAATCCACGGATTTCTTACACAACTTTCGTCATATTTTCGAACAGAAAATTCACGATAGATTAAAATCTAAACTTGACACACCACAAAATTCAGAAAAATAAACGCACGGAAATGGCAATCTACTTTAGACATTATATCGTTTCACAACCATAAATTGACTATTTTACAACACTTCTCGCGGTATTTCGCAAATTTCCTAACATTATCCAAGAATTAAAACAAATGACCTTTCGTCATATTTTCTGTCGTTTTACGAAAATAAATGTGTGACCAAAATGCGTTACAAATAAACGGTGACGTGATGAAACTTGTTTTGATGGTGATAAGTCACCAGCATTAGGACGTACATCAGCTGCCATCAAGACAAAGTCTCTAGTAACTCTTCAATATTTTGCCTTTACAAATCATTTTATTTATATATTACTTCACCTGAAAATAATGACATATAAAAATACCCTGAACATGATAGTTCCACGGATCGAACCCGACTGTTTAAATACGACCGCACACGCAATACTTTACAACACGATAATATTTATAAAAACTTCACTTACAAGATTGCGGCATCAGAATGACAGTCTGTTTACTTGTTTATGAAATGGCACGCTACTTAGAAAAACTATCTCCACTTGGAGATGATACTCCAGCCTCCTCGGCCAAAATCTATGTGCTCTGTCCAACTCAGTATAATAATCACCGATAAATTATACAAAAGTTCGAGGTTCCTCCTCGAACTCAACTGACACAATGCGGTAATTCAAAATGGCGCACCCAGTTTATATAGCTTTCACCCCTCTCTCAGGTATTTTCCTCTTGCCGCCAAGAAATTTACATATATTTTCCTACCCCTTGGAAACGTATTGAAGACAGATTTCCTGGTAACCCAATACTGGCTAATTTAAAGTGATATTATGTATGAACGTTAAAGATTTTCTCGGAACAAATTGACTGGTTAAATGACCCCGTATGATAGGCAATATATTTTGTTGACGTGACATAGGTTGAACGAACAAGCGCGTCCTTCCCTCGGAAACTGCTTAGCGATCTAAAGTCTGTATTACTAAGGACCAAACTGTCTCACATACAATTACCTAACATTTATTATCTTAGTTTCACTGCTAATTCCTTTTAAAACGTATATTTATTAAACCAACAATTTTGTTGTATCCATACTCCATTTACACGTGTGGGTGACGTCATTTTTCTAAGCGTGAGACTGGGAACTACTACCCGCTCCTGCCACGTGCCGTTTCTGTGAGATAAAATGTAGCGGAAACTCCTCAATGCGATTGATATGGAGCCTCACGCGGTAACTTTAGAACTCTGATTTCTTAGGACACTAAGGTCATGGGTTCAGTTTATAGCATAGGTTACCTCACGTATAATGTAAGTTTCTAATATTAAAATAATTGGTCCAGTAGATCCTGAGAGTACTGAAGTATCAATCAATCAATCAATCAATCAATCAATCAATCAATCAATCAATCAATCAATCAATCAATCAATCAATCAATCAATCAATCAATCAATCAATCAATCAATCAATCAATCAATCAATCAATCAATCAATCAATCAATCAATCAATCAATCAATCAATCAATCAATCCTTTACGATTTTTATAAAATCATCTTCACGATGATCCTTGTCGATATAGATCGATGACTATGCGGTTTTTAAACCTTAAAGCAATCATGACGAATACCATTTTCAGTGAACACGACTGAACCATGTGAGCAATGCTCGGCGTTGATATGGACTGAGCAACAGGGCGCTATATTATCGTAGTGGTATACGATATAGCTGTTACCCACGGCTTCGATCGCCAAGATTTGGTAAGTTGATACAAATTAATTCCTCCTCGGTACCGCACTAAGACATTATCTGGAAATCACTAAAGTATAAAAACTCACCGAAAATTGCATTTCACTTACTCCAGAACCTCTTTGTGACATTGGCTTTTGGGGTTAAGTTGACCAGGCTGTTGGCAGAGCTAAATCTGGAACATTCCTCTTTAAAGTCGAAAAAAGATGGGTTTCTTTATTTCTGAAGGAGATTCCAAATACGACTTTCACGTCTGTAACATCTTAGTTTTGAGATATAAGTATTCGCATAAAGAGAATTCAACTCCTTCTTCACTTATTTTCGATCACCAGCTTAATTTCATTTTCTGAAAAAAGAGGTACGCGTTTCTTTATTTTTAAAGGGAATTTCAAATACCAATTTTTACGTCTGTAACTGTTAAGTTTATGAGATATACTGTATATATACTCATTTTAGAAAATTCCCCATTCCTTGACTGAGTGGTGAACGTAAAGGTCTTCTGTTCACAGGGTTCCGTGTTCGATTTCGAGCTGGGTCGGCGGTTTCAATCGCGTGTGATTAATTCATGTGGGGCGGGGCCAGATTGTTTGTGTTTGTCCCAACACTCGCCTCTTTATATTCACTCAACACACCACATTACCAACATGCAATAATAATTACATCCCTACACACGGGGTTGCGTCAGGAAGGGCATCCACCAGTAAAATGTCAATCCACATGTGTGGCACAGTTCGCACCTGTGACCCCACGGGTGTGGGAGTAGAGGTAGAGGAATAAGATACTCATCTTATGAATTCACCCGCTTTTTAATTATTTCACCCACTAAAGTGGCTTTTCCAAAAAGCTGTGTTCATTTGTTTTCAAAAGAGACTTCATGTACCAGTTTTAACGCTTGTAACATCTTAAGTTTCTGAGCAGTTCAACTTCTTCCTACACATCTTTTCACCCCCCCCCCCCCGCACTCACCCCTTAATTGCATTTTATGAAAACAAATATTTGTGGTTTTTTAAGGAGATTTCAAATGCCAATTTTGATGTCTGCAACATGTTACGTTTTTGTGATATATTGTAGGTAATGTTGCTGCTGTAAGCATGCTGGAGCTGATGTTGCCATGGTTACGGCAGTTCAAGTCTTTATGCGATTCCTAGAGAAGGGGTAGTGTGGTGCCAATATCTCTATGACGGTTGGTTTTAGGGCTTTAAAACATGGTTTTCGGGCCCAAAGAGTATACCGAGTTTTGTTCTTTGCTTCGACGGACTTAAAATAAGCATTTCTCGTCCTTGTACGACAAATTCGATATTTCGCCTGTATTAGCCTAGTATTGTTATATTATCCCAGGTCGCCCTCCAGATCGCGAACAGTTTTGAAAATAGAATATAGCTTATAGCACTCAGGGATAATGCATTTTCTATTAGTGAAATAATTTGTAGAATTGGTCCAGTAGTTCCTGAGATTAGCCATTACATACAAACAAACTTTACCTCTTTATCTTCTTCTATATAAATAAAATCGCAACGAGCGTGTGCCTGCTCATTGACTAATTTGGCTAAATTTCCGTACAGTTATCCGTTTCAGGTGTAATAACGACCATCTGCATATTTTCTAACTTTGGTGCCTGTTTGTTTGTTTGTTTGTCTTTCTATAACTTGAAAACTACTGGATATATTTCCACCAAACTTCATATTTAGAATCCACCTGTCCTTGGGTAGGTTTTAGTGGTAATATTGTTTCTATTTTTTTCTGTACTGACTGGGGGTTTATACGAAACAGAGACCGTGATTTTGCACTTCCTCAAAATATACACAACCAAACTTAATGGAAATCTACCTGCCTTAATGGAAATTAATTTCTAAACTTTTTCCCTCATCTGCATCATTTCGATACCGGGATTAATAAGGGATATATCATTAACGGACCGTTTTCCGGTACAAATCCCACCGGACTTTGCGCAAGAGCGGGTGCGTGTACATCTTATTTCTTACAACTTGGAAACTAATGAAGATATTTGAACCAAACTTTATATTTAGCATCCATCTGTCCAAGGGTAGGTTTTAAGGTCAATACCATTTCATATTCCCGGAATGGTCTTGGGTTTTATAGGGAAGCAAAATTGTGATTTTACTCTCCACAATATATAAATTACAAGACGAACCTGACTAGAAATCGACCAAACATGATGGAAATCCATTTCTAACTATTTTCTCATGTGCTTTTTTTCGACAGGAGGATTAATAAGGGAGATATCATGTAAGGTCGGTTTCTCAGGCTAAGTCCAGCGGACATAGCCCAAGAGGTGTTGTACGTGGAGCAGATTCCTTATCTATCCATATAAATCTAATCGTAAGTACCGTGTGTATGTACATTGAATATTGTGACGAAATTTCCGTACAGTTATCCGTTTCAGTTGTAATAATGACCATCTGAATATGTTTCAGAGTTTGTGTATGTTTGTCTGTTTGACTATAACTTGAAAACTACTGGATATATTTCTACCAAACTTCATATTTGGAATCCACCTGTCTTGGGTAGGGTTTGGGGCCAATATTGTTTCTAAATCACTGAATTCACTGGGGGTTTACAGGAACCGAAACCGTGATTTTGCACTCCCACAAAATATACAAACCAAACTTAATGGCAATCTACCTGCCTTAATGGAAATCAATCCCTAAACTTTTTTCTCATATGGATCATTTAGATACAATGATTCAGTAGGGATATAACATTAACGGACCCTTTTTTGGTATAAGTCCCATCGGATTTAACTCAAGAGCGGGTGCGTATAAAGCCTATTTCTTATAACCTGAAAACTACTGGAGATATGTCAACCAAACTTCATATTTAGTATCCGCCTGTCCAGAGGTAGGTTTTGAGGTGTATACCGTTTCAAATTCCCGGAAGAGACTTTATTCTTTATTGGGGAATTCAGATAATACGTGAAATGCGGTGGACCTAAATTCCGGCACCGCATTATTTCTACGTATTATATAGGTTATTCATTACGAAGATGAATTTTCTACAAAAATTAATATAATATTTTTAGATTTTTTAAAAACAATCACATAAATCAATAATAAAAGATAAAAACATACTTTTAAATATTGTGCGCTTTGAGTGTCCTAGCCCGCAAATAATACCTCCCACTGAGATGTGAACCACCTGCGTACTCCTTCCTTTCTTTTTCTGCAGACACAGCACCTCCTCCCTTGTCCTTTCTGTGTCAAGATAATATCTAAGAAGATAAAAATCATATAATAACAGTAATATTGTTAAAATCAAACATACTTTTAATGTTGAAAACAAGCCACAAGATTTTGATGCTACAGTAGACAGCAAATATCAAACACACAAATTGTTTAACTTCACACGAACGCAGCTTCGTTGAAAGTAAGAGAGGGGGAAGAAATGCTCGTGTGCTTATCGGTCAAAGTTCATCATCGGTGAGCAAGATTCTGCTTGTATGACGTTGACATGTGACACAGCACGTGTCCAACAGCGGTCAGCATTTTTGCTACACAGCAAGATTTTTGCAGGATGTGACTTATAAGTAGAGGTTGAGATAATACTTTAATTTTATAGCATAAAAAACTGCTCAAACCCGGGATTTAACACTCTCAGCGCCCTAACGGCATGCATATGACGACTATAGGGCACATAGCTGAGTCTGTAGGTTAGCAACTACAATAGAAGCTAATAGCTAATACCTACACACAGTACAGGCGACCATGGTTTTAATTAAGACATAGCTCCATTAGTTTGCCCAAAGACATGTATTTGTTTGTCTGGTGTGCACTAGAAGCGACCGTGGTCATACAGCCGCAGCATTTTGCCTGCTGTACAACAAAATGGTAACGTGAATGGCATCTGTCTGTAACACATAGCCCTGTGTAGTTGTTGTAGGTCTTCGGTGGGAAAATATTTTTACTGACGTTCAAAAAGGCACATAGGTGGGTCTGTAGTTTGGCGACGTAGGGGTTCGAACTCCGCTACAAGCTAATAGCTACACAAATGCCTTCAACGTTCTAAAAGACATGCAGTTCACGACTACAGGGCACATAGCTGTGGATAGCGACGTAACGACTACAGGACACATAACTGAGTCTCTAGGTTAGCGACGTGGGGTTCGAACTAAGGTACAGCCTCCCTAGCATTTGAATAAACGGTAAAACAATATTCACTGGCCGCTGTTACTCTACACACGCATCCACAAGATAAGAGGTCATAGATGCACTCGGTTTTCGAAGGCGTTGACGTGTAAATCAGTAATCACTCTCACACTGCACAGTACAAACTTAAATTACACACACACTTACTTACATACTGAAGGGGAAAATTAGCAAATAAGAACAGATCTGCATTTAACACGCAGTACATTGGAAGTGATTATTTGGTTGCAGCGAGCTGTAGTTGGCACGTGTCTCTCGCAACAAGAAATAAGTTTTAAATTACTGAAGACACAGCAGTGTGCGCCGACTGCTTGTCGTGGCTCACGGAGGAATATACTACCGAGTTAAGATTATTATCTAGTACACATGAATATTAATATTCTGTTACCACAATCTTATGTCTACAACTTACCTACGCGGTTAGGCATGTTAAGGGGTGTGCAGTGATAGGGCAAGACAATTCGTTAAGACCGTAGTCGGGACATTCTGTGTTTTAAACACCTGTGCATGTGTTACTACAACACATCTTTACCAAGCGAATTATATTTCGCTTTATACGCGGTATACCAATTCTCGCTAATCAATGATAGCACAATGCCCGAGTCCAGTTAGGCCAACAAAGGTTCGCACCCCATTTCCACCTTAATAAAGGAAACACTCCCTTTCACATCCGCGGAGATCCGTAAGCACTCCAACGGATAGGTACACGATTAATGCTGTATAGGGGCACTCCACCGCGGGATGGTGAGCCACGAAATCCCCTTACCTAGTTAGCTGGACGCTGAAATTCTAACACAATTCCTCGCCAGGTGTCCCGCAAGTCCACACTGGAGCAGACAATATTACCACTCCTAAGAGGAACATTGGCATTGGTGCCCCCGTTCCACAGCAAAAGGCACTATATGCGGTTTTTTGCACGCTTGAGAATATTTACCCCCACATTTATATCATTAGTGTGACCGTAGCTTAGGATGACTCACCGGATGTTTTCGAAGACTAGCCTTTTCACTAAAGCTCTAACCTCATTCGTAACATAAGTGTCAACATTTTTCAAAATATGTAACCAGGTGCATTCGAGGATTAGGTTTCTTGTAAAACTTATTAACACATTCTTTACAAATTTGTTGGGGCTCAAGAGTATGAGAGAGCAGGTTTGTTTGAAGTGACTTATCAGGTGAATGTTCACCACAAGAGTGTGGAGACTCTAAAATATATTTAAGCAGTGTTCCATTAGGCGTGCTCTTTTCACGAAACCTTTTACCACATTAGATACGACGGTATGGCGGCACCCAGTATGTTTGTACAGATGTTCCTGAAACACACTGTATGTGTGCGGATAACGCGCTACCGTATTCAGTACATGAGTTATGCCATTGTCGAGAGTGTATGTGTGTCCGTCTTACAAAATGTACATCTAGTTTGGTCTCTTTTTTTGAGGAAATCTGTACACCAATGTGGGCGCTATTTATCATGAGCAGAGATATTTTCTCTAAGTTTAGCTTCGGTATATTTTTACTACATTGAACACTACGATGTTGACACCTACTTGTACGCTTGAATAAACGAGTAGTACGCGCGGTATTATTCACGCAACCTACGGTACCTACGATCTACGGTATATATAAGCAAATGCATATTCAACTCATTATCTTGACGAAAGATTTTGCCACATCGTTCTCAACAATGTGGGCGAACAGCAGTATATCTTAGCTTATGTTGTCAATGAGAATACTTAGGAGAAAAGTTATCACATTCCTAGCAGGACTGTAGATGCTCTCGAGTATGGGTGAGCCTTTGTTGTGGAAGATTAGACTTGGAGGAAAAACTTATTACGAAGTTGATTTAAAGAATTTGAACGCGCTCCAGTAAGCGTAAGCAGGAGTATCGAAGGTTAGACATGTTAGAAAACATACTACCAAATAGGTCACAAGAATACAGACGCCCTGCAGCACGTGTTGCTGAAGGCACGATTGCGGAGAAAACATATTATGGTCTATGATCAATAATGGGGTACGTACGAAAAAATGAGTAAACAAGTATTTGCTCATAATATATCTCAACATGTCAGGATTTTAATTCCTAAATATTACAGTTCAATGCCATCTGTAAATGTGAAAAAATTAGTATCTGTAACTGCTTGCATGCTACCATGCCCACTTCTGTAGGAAGTGTTCTGTTCCATTTCTCTTAGGGTGTATTTTACGTGTTTGTCCTTCTTCCATGGAAATATGCCATGAATAAGGCTGTGGAAAAGTACGACTGCCGCATTCCTCCGGTTCCATTGTTGAAAATATGTTTATATACATGTGTTGCTATGGTTTCATAACCGATTACCAAGTGTTGGAGTTTTATGTTATCCAAAGTACAGTACGCCTCTAGGTGAACACAGAGTTGTTAAGGAAGTAAGAGAGGAACGTGCTTCTCGGTTTACGAAAAATACATCGAATGTACCAAGGTACAGTATATAACAAGATACCGGTATCCGTACTACTTCAAGCAAGAAATCCAGTGATGCCATAACGAAAATTAATGGAGGTATTCCGTTCGATGAATACAAGACAGAAGATAAATCCCCAAGTATTTTTACGTTCATACATTTGAGGATTCTGTCAGAAGGTATTCGTTCAGCTTGTGCATGTGCTAACTGTTGTGCGCGAGTTTTGAGGTTATATGACAAAGAGAGGATTGGTGTAGTCTGTAGTCTGTAGGTTACATTTGTATTGTGAGAGCTGTCAGATATTGCTTTTAGAACGTCTGAAATGAACAACTGGACTAATGAAGCTAACCTGAGATTCTGCTATGGAATGAGGTGTGCAGGTGTTGGAAGGGAAGAACCCAACTTGTTTTGTAGAATTATGAACATGCCACTCCCAACTGCAAGGTACACTCATAAAAACAGGGCACTCTCGGTGCCCTTCAGAAATAATTTGAGGATTATCTGACATCATCAGTGCAGGAAGCTGTGAACCTAAACAATGATCAGGAAACATATGAACCAGATACCGACTTGTGTGTTTCTTGTGATGGCACGTGAATGAAGCATCGACACACACATCACATTATGGTGTTTCATCAATCATCAGCATTGATACTGGCAAATTAATTGATCTGAAATTGATGAGCAACTTCTGTGGTGTTTGTAACCTTAGAAGAAAATCTGAAAGTGTAGAAGAAGAGACAAAATGGCAAAGTTAACATAAAAATGTGTGCTGTGCAAATTACTCTGGTTCCAATGGTGGGATGGAGCTAGCTGGGATGAAACATATTTTTTGTATTTTTCAAAGAAGTGTTGAAAAATATGGAGTCACTTATCTGAAATGAATTGGTGATGGTGACTTAAGTTTGTTCAAACTTTCCTAGAATGTGAACTTTATGGTTGAGCCATGTTTGAGTGGCAGTTTCATAAAAGTTACCTTTCTGTTATTGCTAATGGCCTCTTCTGACTCCTCATTGATTGACTTAACTATTTCCCAGATTGTACTAGAGAGGGCAGCACTCTCAGTTGTGAACACGGTGGATCATTCTTTCCTGCGAGACTGTAACTCTCTTAGACTCGAACGTTTATTGTGGTTTAGAAAGAAGAATATAAAATGGACCCCACGCAGATCGGAGTGGTTTTTCTTAGCTATAGATGGGTATTTATTAGACTCAAACTTAGCCTATACTGCCATCCTTCTTCTTGCCTTGATGGTTAATATTACAGGTATGGCAATTCTCTCATATTATTATTGGTTCTACTGTCCTATTGTGATATCTGCACTAGTGTTCATAGCTAATTCATACGTGTCCTTTCGCTCCACCGCATGAATGGGCTGCGTGTTTGGTTGTGGTTATTGGAGTTCTGTTGTTGCGATAATTGGGTCTCATATTATTTTGTTTATGTGCACTGCATTCTAATGTATTTCACCATCAAATAACTGTTTGGCCTTCGTGTCGCTGCGAGCTTCCACTCGCTTCGTACGAGGCGCGTACACTGATGGGTTTGTGCATGAGAACGGGATTTCTCTGTTCCCGCTGCTGATTCATTTGTGCTGTGCACGCTATGTCTGATGTTAACGAGACCTTGTTTATTGACCTAGGAGTCATACTACATGAAAAAGAGTTCGTTATTTAACTAGAGCTGGTGCTCATATTGTTGCCGATACCGGCTTTTTCTGAATGGTATGCACGTATGTTGGTATGAGAGGGGAATGAAAGGATGAGGTATTGGTCGGTTAAATTTCCATTTTAGTTCTTGTTTTTTGTGTCTCGGTTTTGCTTTTTCGTACGGTGCTGTTTATTCTGCATTCACACCTATTCTGGGCGCTCGCTTACCCAAGGAGCCGCCATGTTATTTCTGTATTTAGGCTATGCGTATGCCTGATTTTCTCCTTGGGGTTATTGACATCGTTTCTTTGGTCCAGAGATGTTTCTTTTTGTGGTATACTGATATCTAATATATTTTATCTTTCCTTCTCTGGTTTTTTCTCCGCGAGGCGTGGGAGCTTTGACGGTCATTGTTGATTGTTGACGAGATGATGGAGTTGAAATGAGTATGTGAAAGATGGTATTGAACTCGTGGAAAGAACGACCCGTTTGATCTCTGTGTCATATATTGGAAGTGGGATATTGAATTATGATTCTCAATTTAAGTGAGTGAGCTCGTCGTAAGTTTAATTTTACCTGGAGTTTGATAATGCCATGCTCACGCAATAATGCTACGACATCGACTGAACAAACTCTACTCATGTATGTACCTTTTCCTCATATCTTTGATAGCTTATATTCTTTACTTTTGTTTTTGTTTTACGATATCAATAAACCCCATTTAAATTTACTTGAATTTTATTCCTTGGAGTACTACTCTGTTAGCATTCTTTATTGGCAAAGAGGGCTTAATTCAGTTCAAGGCTGTGTACTTTGGCCTTTCCTATTCGCGATCTACGCCTCAGATCTCCCGATACATTCGTTTGTGCTAGGTTAGCGTTTAGTAAGGGAGGGGGTGTTGATTCATGGTTCAGACTGTAAGATTGAAAAGTTAGAACGTGTTGGGCATATTCAGAAAATCATGGGTGCAACGCCCAAGGACATACACAACAATGGAAACACATAAAATGGCAATATGAGCACAAGACACAAAATTACTTACATTGGGGGCAGTAGCATGAAATTTTTGACGTGGAGGGCCCGAAAGATTAAGGAATAAGAGGAGAGGATCTTAAATTACTACTTGAGGGTTGCCAGGTCAATATCGCTAACTACGAAATGAAAGCGAAATTAAGAAGCAATAAATCAATCTTTACTTTAAAATTTAGGAAAAAAATAAAATTCATGAATTACAATGCAACGAGGACCACAAAAAAGAACCAGTAAAATATAAAGAAATCCAAAAACCAAAATTAATAATCATAATAATACCAGCAACATTAAGAAAAAGAAAAGTTAACACCACGATAATCTCAATTAAATAAAACGAATGGAATCATTTACTTCTCACAGGCGCATATACCGAGTTCCAGAATTACCCCATTATCAATTACAATGTTGAATTTTAGAACATCTTATTACGTTTTAAAAATCTTGAGGATTCAAATTATATTATCAAAATGTTAGATGCGGAAGAAATCCCAGTTCAATTTAATGAATAATCCATCGCCGACAGGCCCAAGAAAAGGTAGGCGTACATTCAAATTACCATTACGAGGTTTGATTGATACAATTCAGACAGCGTTGCCGAAATTTCCCACAATATTAAAGTCAATGATAGCGTGTTACTCAGATTCTTCTTTTCCAAATAATCTGACAATAGAACAGTTTCAAAACAATTAAAAAGATATTTTTACTCACAATCTTGAGTGTCCAATTTAATATAATCCCATAGTTACGTTGTTAGGTCACCTTGAAATTAAGCACACGCTCCCAGTAATTCAAAAGTCACACTTATTACAAATGAATGCTAAATAGTAAAATAAAAATGACCCTGGAAGTAAGGCCAAATCCATCATTTACACGGCTATCAGCCTTGATTATCAGACTCCATCCCAACAACTCTCAATCTCGTCTTTCACAAAGTATTACAACGGACACGGGTGGATGCGTCCATGATGGAGCTCGGTTTCTTCTCGACTCACCCGCCGCAAGGAGCAGCACACCACGTATTTCAAGAAAGATGTGCGTACGCACGCACGCACATTCGAATCATGGAGCAAATGAGAAAAATCGAAGCTATTGACATAAGAATAGCAAATAACCATCTTAGATATGCAAACATGCTTGGTCACACTAATTATCGGCAATTCAAACAATGGATGATAGTTGGAGATAAACTCCCCATATACAAATACATATGTCCAATAAATGAGGGTAGCTTTAATTTATGTTAAAATGGGGAAAGACTTAAAATTGAGGACGGACCTCAGGGATCAAAAACTTTACGGTAGCAAGCCTCTGGGTGGTGCAGTCTGGCATACTGATGAAAAATACGTACACTGGAGGTATATTATGGGAGGACTCTAAGAGAGAACTACGGAAATTGAAGGACATACAGAGAGTTGTTGGGTCATTTATTTTCACAAACTGTCAACTGACCAAAATCCTATTCATATCCTATGTAATATTTCATAGTGTAAATTCAAACTATTTGAGCAAGCACGCACTACATATTCCCACAACCATAATCTAGATGAAGATCTCATGAACGTAGTAAAACACACCTTTAAGGTTCTGGCCTATTCAATTTGTAAGAGAAGTGTTTGCATGGCAGAAACCAAAATCCTAACTAAATTTCTAACTCCCTTATATAGAACAGATGCCCCAAAAGTGTCTTTGTCTCTTCAAACGTGGTGAAAATAGCAGCATATGATGCTCGTTCAGTGTTTAAAAATGGAAATATTGGGAGGTAGCAGGTAGGGACCCTCTTCGGAGGCAGCCCTACCCAGGGAGTGGCGCCCCTGCCTATGTGAGTCCCAGAGCACACTGACCCGGTGTGTAACATCTGGTATGGGCCCCAGCTCAGGGTTACGAGTGAAGACCTCAACGGCATCTACGGCGGAGAAGGTGGACTTCAGTACGGCGGAGATGGCGGAAGGGGCATACCCGTAGCGTCTGTACTCCAGAGGAGCGGCTACGAAAGGCGTCTGTCTCCATGTTAGGGGCGGCCTAATTTTGAACCTGGCAGTAGGTATAAAATGCCTTTGGGTGTGGCGAGCCCATCGTAACAATAGCCTATATGGACAAAGCAAATATGGTGCCTCGGAAAAGGTTAGGGCGTCCCCTGCTAAAAGCGACGCGCAGCTCTTCAGGTGCTGGGGGAACTGTGAAAAATGGGCAACCAGCACCAAACTACATCAAAATTGCAACAATTAACGTACTGACACTGACGGGAAAGACAGAAGAACTGGTGGACTTCATGATAGAAAAAGATATAGCCATACTTGGACTGTGCGAGACCAAGAAGAGAGGTACAGGGGAGATCCCTCTGAGAGAAGGATACAGGCTGTATTACAGCGGAGGACCTGAAGCAAAAAATGGAGTGGCCATCATACTTAGAAGAGAAATCCAAGAATATCTGGAATATACAAAGTACGTCAGCGATAGGATGATGATGATGAGACTCCAGTTTGAAAATGGCGTGAAAGATCTATTTCAGTTGTATGCCCCACAAACGGGTTGCATAGATGAACATCTAGAGGACTTCTTAGAGGAAGTGGAGAGACAGATAGAAGATAAGGAAGTACTATTGATGGGAGATCTAAATGCACAAGTTGGAGTGGAAAGACAAGGAAAGGAAGATGTTGTAGGGCCCTTTGGATATGGAAATGTAAATCCAGAAGGCGAGTTGTTGGTGGATTTTTGCATGAGGAATCAAATGATTGTTGGAAACACCTGGTTTAGGAAGAAGAACAGTCAGAAGATTACAAGGTATGGCTGGGGAGACAGACGAACAAAGACCATGATTGATTATATAATCGTAGAGAAAGAACACCGGAAGAACCTTGTAGATGTAACAGCCATGCCTGAAGAAGCCTTTGGTGGAGATCATAGAGTTGTGATAGGAAAATTGAAAGTTGGAAAGATTGAAAAACCCCAATTAAGAAGAGAGAAAAGAATTAAAGTATGGAAGTTGAAGGAGAAAAGCGTACAAGAAGAATTTCAAAGGGAAATAATACCCTTGGTACCCAGGACAGAGGTGGGGAATGTTGAAGAGGAATGGAAAAGATTTAAGGAAGCACTAGTTGGATGTGCAGAAAAGGTGTGTGGTAGAACATCAGGAAATGTGAAAGACAAAGAAACACACTGGTGGAATGATAGGGTAAAGATTAAAGTGAAGGAAAAGAAAATGGCATGGAAGGCATGGAAAACATCTAAGACTGAAGAAAGTAGAAGAAAATATGTGGAGGCAAAGAATTTGGCCAAGAAAGTAGTGGAGGAAGAAAAGAGGAAAAGCTGGGCCTTATTCACACAGAAATTGAGAGATGATACGCAGGGCAGCAAGAAATTACTGTATGGTATCTTAAGAAACAAAAAGAGAGATCAAGTAAACACCAGATTTGTGAAGGATGAAGGTGGCATAATTTTAACAAAGCCGGAAGAAATAAGAAATAGATGGAGAGAGTATTTTCAGAAGCTGCTGAACATAAGAACGGATGACAGTCATTCAATGGACGACCAGGAAAGACAATTAGTTGACGAAGAAATGGATAAAGAAATTACAATGAATGAAATTGAAATGGCAGTAAGAAAGATGAAGAATGGAAAAGCTGCTGGAATAGATGAAATTTCAGTGGAGATGATAAAGGCAGCTGGAGCTGTAGGCCTGCAGTGGACATATCGGGTTCTCAGGAATGTCTGGGAGAATAAGGAGGTCCCTGACGATTGGCAAAAAGGAATAATCATCCCAATTTTCAAGAAAGGTGATAAGAAAGTTTTGAAGAACTACAGGGGAATTACTCTAATATCCCATGTTGCTAAGATAATGGAAAGAATACTGGAAAGTAGAATAAGGTTGAGGGTTGAGAAGCAGATACAGGAAAATCAGTTTGGTTTCAGAAGTGGAAGATCAACAATAGAGCCCATTTTCATTATGAGACAACTAATGGAAAAGCATTGGGAGTACGGGAATGATATGGTGATGACATTCATTGATATTGAAAAGGCATATGACAGTGTCCCTAGGACGAAAGTTTGGGACAGTCTGGTGCAAAAAGGAATTGGACAGGGATTAATAAAAATGATCATGGCATTGTATAAGGAATGTTGTAGTTGCGTGCAAACACAAGTTGGCAGGACAAGTTGGTTCAAAATAACTAGTGGGCTGAGACAGGGAAGTGTTCTATCACCAATCCTGTTTACAATAGTAATGGATGACATCATGAGAACAGCAAAAGCAGCATATAGAGGAAGAGAAATGAACATGATGTTATTTGCAGATGATATTGTGATTTGGGGAGAAGACGACAGGAAGGTTCAAGAACAGTTGAATGTGGTGAATGGGAAGATTGAAGAATGTGGATTGAAAATAAGTGTAGAAAAGAGTAAAACTCTTGTTATGACGAGAGGGGAGAAAGAAGGGAAAGGTCAGATTAGACTTGCAGACAAGCCCCTGGAAGTAGTGGAAACGTTTAAATACCTGGGGAGTGAATTAATGGAGAATGCTCGACTGGATGCTGAGATTAGTAAAAGGATTCAAGCTGGAAGTTGTTTCTATCATAGTGTAAGAAATATGTTATGGGACAAAGATGTGCCAATGGAAGCAAAGGATACTATGTACAAGATGTATTACGTACCCATAACAACTTACGGAGCAGAAACTTGGACAATGAAAAAGAAGGATGAGAGTCGAATACAGGCAGCCGAAATGAAATTCTTGAGGAGTATGATACAGAAGAGTAGACGAGACAAAATAAGGAACGAGAAAATCCGGGAAGAAATCGGAGTGGAAAAAATGAATGATAGAATAGAGAAGAGCCGACTAAGATGGTTTGGGCACATAAAGCGAATGAGCGACGAAAGAATGCCAAAAAAGGTGATGGAAATGCAAATCCAAGGAAGGAGAGGCCGTGGACGACCACGATTGAGATGGAAGGATACCATCCAACGCAGCATTATAGAAAGAAACCTGGACTGGGACACAGTGTTGGAGGAGGAGTGGTGGAAAGACCGAAGAAAGTGGAGAGGAACCATATTTGCCCCTACCCGGCTACAGCTGGATAAAGGGAAATGATGATGATGATGATGAAAGACTTTAAAGAAACAGGATTGCAGCCCGAATCTTTCATAGTGCCAATACTCAAGGACGCACTGTATACACACGCATGTTGCTACAGCTGACTCCAAAATGATGAAATTGGAAATTAAGGCACATGAAAGGAGAAACTAAAAGATGAAACAGCTGGTGTAGAAAGAGAAAAATGAGAAATATGGACATAGTCTCCACTAATTTATTAGATGTATCGTAAAACAATATAAAAATATCAAATCTCGGATACATGATTTCTGTATATAACATTTCTGTAAGTTTAATGTACTTTTCCTACTATATTTTTCAACATCGAGTGATGAAACTTATGCTTTTACAAACCATTATTATAAATAACTTGGTGGAAAAAATATTTTTTAAAGAAAACATTTTGGATTTTATGCAGTAACAAGTCACTATATCTTTTTCCAAATTTAGCCCATCACATTTGAATTGCTATAACAATAAAAATAAACAAGGTATCACACCTTTCTTCAACATATATTTTCAAATTATGCTTTAGGCAATGCGCCAAAATTGGTAACATAGAATTTGATGATTATCTAAACCAGGTACACTTTAAGGATACATGTTATTGAAATTTCAAATATTCAGAGTACAGGAGCCATTTAATTGATCACCACCGCGCACATATGCCCAGAACACTGAAAACCACGCACATCATATTCTATAATGGTATCTTTAAAACTCTTGGAGTCACAATTCCTTTAATGAAGTACAATTTTGTGTACGTCTCCCCTTAATCACAAGAATGTCCATACTCACCAGTAAGGTTGAGCATGAGTTGCCGGATATTACAGTTGATAGAACAAAGAATACTGCCTTGATCACAAAATGAGGACACTCTATGTATGTATAAGCATGTTTTACTGTAGCGCCGACTTCTGAGAAAACTTATAGCAGTGACCACAGGTTACAGTAGTTTGCAGGGGCCGTCGACCTTCTTGGTTCTTCCCCCAAAGAAGACTGATGTGTTCCATTGCTAGATGCAACTTTCTTACGTAGCGACGGTCCTCTTCAGGAGAGGTGTGGAGACGGTTTGCTCCAGGAGACTTGACCTTTTATGCCCTACCATCCAGTATTTCAGAGAACTTCATACCTTATTGATTACAAGAATTACGCCGCACTTCAGTATGTGTAAGCATATGACGCCGTAGCGACGACATGATTTTAAATTTCCTTTCACATTCATCACAGGAATATGGCCGCTCTCCACTATGTGTAAGCTTGTGATAACGAAGGGCACGCTTTTGAGCGAACTTCCTAAAACATTGAGCACAACTATAGGGACGCTCCCCAGTATGTAAACGCATGTGATCCTGAAGGGTATCCTTACGTGAAAACTTCTTATTGCACACAAAACAGGAAAATGGAAGATCACCACCATGTAAACGTATGTGAACTCTAAGGCTAGACTTCCGTGAAAACTTCTTATTGCACTCAATACAAGAATGTGGACGCTCATCAGAATGTGTTTTCATGTGAGCCAGAAGAGTAGATCTATGTGAAAACTTTTTATAGCATTGAACACAAGAATATGGCCGTTCACCAGTATGTGTATGCATGTGTTGCCCGAGCGCGTTCTTGTCGTAAAACTTCATATCACATTCATGACAGGAAAATTGCCGAACACCAGTGTGCGTTAGTTTGTGCCGTACAAGGGTGTATTTCTGAGTAAACTTCTTATCGCATTGATCACAAGAATGGGGACGCTCACCAGTGTGTAAAAGTACGTGATTCTCGAGGGTCGACTTGAGCTTGAACTTTTTATAGCACCAAGTACAACTATATTTACGCTCTCCGATGTGTTTATCCACATGTTGGAGAAGGAGGCTTTTGAATTCGCATTCATCAGAATAATATGAACGATCACCGGTAGGATTCAGCAGGTGTTGTCGAAGATACGTCGTATTTGCAGACGTATACCGGCAATCCTCATAGGAGTGCGGACGATTTGAATTATTAGCGAGCAGGTGCTTACGAAGAGCAGATTTGTTGGTAAACTTTCTGCCACTTTCGTTGCAACAGAGTGTCCTTAATGCAACATTCTCAGGTCTAGAAAACAGCAAACACAAAAGTTATTGTATTTTCCATCTGAGATAACATCACATACAGTATACAGAAGTGAACACATTTTATATATATATATGTACCGCATAAGTTTGCTCTTGACCGCAGTGCATGCAGACAATTCAAGAGAGTCCAATATGGTAGCAATGATTTAGTGAAACACATTATTAGAATGCCATACAATACCTAATGTTTTAATAGCTTCATCCTTACTGATGTACAAGTTAACAAGAATTCTCTATCATCCACAGGGACTTCAGCAAGGGCCTCTGGGCAATTTAATGTCTGCTCTTGAGACACACACGTATACGATAAAGCAAGGAAGAAAGTTCTGATTGAAGCTCATTATCTTCTTCAACTGAGCTATTACCAGTCAAAGGGCCATCAACATAAAGGGAGAGGGTGCAATGGGGTGATATTCTCTGCATATATCAGCAAGTTGAACTAGAAATCACACAGAAAGAGAGGGGGAAGACTTGTAACAGTAGTAAGGTGGTAGTCCTCGATTTCTTCATAAGAGTATACACGCCACACAATTTTCTCAAGACGCTGTGCAAGGGATGTATTAATACAATTCCATACATGTTAGCAATATCAGGTGAAAGAGCAATAAGGTAAGTTCTGAACCTTGAAAAAATAGACAGGAAGTGAGGCTGAATTTTAGAGTTGACCATTAATGAAGAATCGACTGGTATCCCATTTCATGATTCATATTTTCCAAGGTTATGAATTTCATTATTGGTTCCGTATTGAATTAACAAACTTTTATTCCACCAACTTAATAGTGTACATTACAATCTGTTCTTAGGGACTAGAAAGTGATTTAATAAAACCAGTCATTTAGTAAATTAGAGATTCAAGACTTTATCGCTTTACGAAAATTAGTCGTAAAAAACAATTTCTTCATGTTCAACAATATCATCTACCATCAGATTGGTCTGGCAAAGAGTTCACCGGCCTGAGGTATTTTAGCAGAAATATACCTCGATTTCCTTGAGAACACCAAAATCGACAATACTTGCTTCTGGGCCAGGCATATTGATGTCCTCGCAATCATAGATGAAAAATTAGTTGATGCTCCTACCAACCCTTCTTGGGCCCAATAGTATCGATTCCCATATCAAATTCACGTTTAAATCAGAAATAGATCAAAAGATCAACTTCCTAGTTCTAATTAACACAAGACATTCAGACACTTTAACGCATAAAATTTTTAGGAAACCCACCCAATGCGCTGCTACTATTCATCAAGGTCCAACCCACCCCCAGTCCCATAAAAGAGTGTTCAGCATACCTATGGCCAAGAAGGATCTCTGTATTGAACTGAATACCATCTGCAGTATTGCAAAATTCAACGGCTTAGATAATCAGTTGATAGGAAGTATCATCAATAAATATAAATCTCATCCTAAAACAACGCTCAAGAAAGAATTACCTAAATACGAATCTTTCTCCACCTTTACTTTCAACAATGAAATTCATAAGATCACTAATATTTTTAAGAGGAAAAGTGTAAAAATAACATTCAAGACCAGTAATAACGGTATTCACATTCTACATAACAGGTCACACATCAACAAGATCAACGGTTATGCAAAAACAGGTGTGTTTAAGCTCAAATGTAACTCATGTACCAATACTTCTTATGTGGGCCAAGCTGGGAGAAGTTTTAAGTTATTGTGAACACAACAATGATGTTAAATACAATACAATTTGCGGCTATCGGCCAACACATGGTCGACCACAATCATAATTTCATGAATATTAAAGAAGATATGGACATCCTGGAAATAGCTAAAAATAGTCCTCTTCTTAATATAATCGAGAAATTCTGCAAACATCTGGACCAGTATATCAATGCTAACTACAACCTTAATGAAATCACTGAAATAACCGATATTTTATTTGATTTATTTATTACTTTCTCAGGAAGAACTATTTAGACGATCCGAAATCACTCTTAAAGTTAATTACATGTCTTTCATCGAGACAATTACCATCACTCCCGCAACCTTTGGCCCCGCCTTAAGTTACTCCCCTAATCCCCGTCCCTTTCTTTTCACCTTACCCCACGCTACCCGCTCCACCTGGTAACTCCTCCCCTTACCAACCTCTTCCCCTCCTGGTTTCCTTGCCACTCACAACACAGGCTTAACCCAGGTGCACACCACCAGTTAGGTCGATCACATTGCCGCGCAATGTGAGTGCACTTTTTCTTTTTCTTCGTTTTTCTCCCTTTCTTTAAATAACCTCGCGTTAATTTTAATTTTCTATTCTCATCATCAGGTTCCATAGGTTCCATCTGGGATTGGGAATTTCACCTCTCATCTTATGCAGAACTCGTTGCATGATAAGGAGTTGCTTATATTCAGCCTGTATACAATTTGTGAATCATAAATACTGGACTTAGAGCAAGTTACATACCCTCTGCGCAAATTTTGTTCATAACACATATTCAATATTTGACAGAAGACGCAATGCAATGATAGAATTCACTAGAAGCATCTGGAATTTATATTCAGACTGGCATTTTATACCTTTATCACTAGACAATTTTCATGTATATATAAAGTGCAATATTTCAACCGTTATTGTAAAAAATCAATGTGGTACTATATTTATAGTCTTGCTGCAATATGTAAACTTGAACAGTTCACTGTCTGTTGATCAGTACCACGATGTAATTTTATCTGACATGACATTTCATGATTTTTACCATTTTATATGCATGTTATCACATCACACGTTTTGCTCATTTGATTAATTTTATCAATTTATGACAGAACGTTGTTTCTGGATATCAACACATAAAAAGGGTACCATATTTAGGCTGATATTGACCCACACAGGGTCAAAACTAGTCCCCTAACAACACACTGTAATGTGAGCCATTACAATTATTGTATAGTATAGAGTAGGTGGAATAAAACTTTGTTAATTGAATTACATGTCCACAACTTCCGTCAAACTCAACTCCTTGCTCGGTTGTTGTGCTAGAATCATTGAGCACACAATGTTTGGGTATGTAAAATTTAATGAGTTAGAAGTCTTGAGGGAAGCAATTTCCATTGTGCAAATTCACTGCATTCACACATGAAAATTACATACTGCTGTTTCAGGTCTTGAATCTAGCAAACTTATTTTCAATGTGTTTCAGCATTTTAACAACATTATGCTTAGGTTAAGCTACAGGTGACACTTCAGGATGAATACGAAATTTGCCAACGAACCTGCCAGACACATCAACTTGGTCATTATTCAAAAATTGTCCTTTACAAATCCCTTCTTCAAGAGTAAGAAACGGTTGACGGGGTTCTACAAGCTGCCAAAACCTTTGCCATTTTATATCAAGAGAATCAAGTTCTACCAGGCAGGAACCCTGAACCTTGGCGTTAAACATAATGCTAAACTCAAGGATGGTGCCTGACAATACCCAACCAAATTTGGTCATCTAACAAGTTGGGATAATCTTTCTTATGCAAGATATTAGAAGACACAATTTTAGAGTAGACATCAGCTCCAAGCAAGATATCAATAGTAGCAGGCTGACTAAGTATACTAACACATCAAATGACGTCATGAGCAATAGATCAATTGGAACAATCAATTTGCAGTGCACAAAATTGGTTTGTGGTCATATTCACACGTGCACAGTTCAACTTTAATGTATAATCTGACACATTACAGAATAAGACAAGGTTGCATGTTGATCTTCCAGGTAATACATCAGCATTGACTAAACCAACTATTGGTAGCCGACAAGTCTTAGTACAAATGCCAAGCTTCTATACAAGACTACAGGATACTAAAGATAAATGACTTTCCTAGTCCCAATAAACCTTTGACTAGTACCATCTATCCTGAACTATTTTTCACTGCTATAGAAGATGTGTGTAGCAAAATGTTTGAGTGGGTGAAACAATTGCAGAGCTGCTAGCATTTATATAATTATTTGAAATTGTTTGCTCTTTACAAAATCAGTTCCATGTAGGGTCAATTATCCTCGGGGCACTTGTCTCACCTACACTGTTTAGAAACATGAGAAGCAGAAAAACACAGATGACAACACTTATTTTTCCTCACAAACTTGCGGCGATAATCAATGTTTGCTTCTTTGCACTTTCTACAATCAGAATTTCTAAGATTATCAAGTTTGCAAACACTACCATTCAAGGAAGTGCTCTTGTTGGTAATATGAAGTAAAATTTAAAACAAACGACAATGACAAAATGATCGTGATTCCAAAACCATCAGTGAATCCTTTTCAAAATATCTCTTTTCTAGAGATGATACTTGTACAAAGGTTTCCAAAATATGCATCACCACTGATCACTGGTAAAGCAGAACCATGGCCTTCCTCGAATAGTGGTACTAGTCACAGGTAATGTTCACACATGCCATGCCACACACTATGGCACCACTCACAGATTACACACACCAATGGTGTTCCTCACATAAGGGTACTACTCACAAGCTGTGTTCCTCACATGGTGAGACTAAACATGATATTTGTTGTTTAAAGTTGCCACCAGCTGGGTAATGGGCCTCTTTGGCACGAGGTGCAACAAAATGAAACAAGAACTAAAACTTCAAAATGTATTCACTGACAAGAATATAAAATGAATGATGATTGAAAAAGGCCATGAATCCAAAACAATCAATAGATCCAAATGACAATGCCTTAATGACAATATGCCTGAGAAGATTAGAAAGAATAGGATAAACCATAGAACTTAGCTTGGAGTCAAAACGCTTGATGCTGCATCAGTCTGTTTGAATCCAGGAGTCGGCGTGCTTTCCTCCTCCACAGATCACATGGTTTTTAGGTCCTATAGCCAAGAACTTCCAATCCAGGGATGGAGATGTAAAGCTAGTTTTACGGTGGCTTCACATTTTCACACCAAGCTGTTCAATGTAATGTTACTGTAGTGTGAAACTCCTCCTCCTCAAAGACTTAGTAGCATTTAACCTCCTTATGGACAGAGTAGTGCATGACCTCTTCTTACTCAATACTCATTTCTGTTACAAAGTTCAGGAAAACTCAGATATATCTCTCCAACCTCTTAACAGACAATCAAACTTACATGTTTTTCAAACAGACATAACAGAATTGCTGTTAACATTTATACTACATCAAGTCAGATTAAAACAAATGCTTTCCTTGCCATCACCATTAGTAATCTAAGCCTGAATCTCACGTGTTCTGAGACAGAGATTTGAACCCCAAAACCTGAAAATTACTTTGCAGATAAATGTGTAAAAACTCATATGTGCTTACCTATCTGGTTTTCATATAAGGTTTTGACAGAGAATCGGTACATCACGAGATTCGAATATTGAGTAGTATGATAACCCAACAATGAATGACAGCACAACAACTTCAACAGAAAACCAACGGAGAGCACTATCAGTAAGAAATCTACCACCTGCAGAAAAACCTTCTTCCACGGTGTCTGGTAATTCCACACTACCACCACCACCATGAAGGAAACAAATTGCAATGGAGGAGTAAGCAAGAGAGGAGGCTAGGAACATGGAAGACAGTAGCTTGCTATAGCTCCAGAGGAATAATCCCACTTGCACTGACTAGCAGTATATACACACCACAGTCAGTCAGTCAGTCAGTCAGTCAGTCAGTCAGTCAGTCAGTCAGTCAGTCAGTCAGTCAGTCAGTCAGTCAGTCAGTCAGTCAGTCAGTCAGTCAGTCAGTCAGTCAGTCAGTCAGTCAGTCAGTCAGTCAGTCAGTCAGTCAGTCAGTCAGTCAGTCAGTCAGTCAGTCAGTCAGTCAGTCAGTCAGTCAGTCAGTCAGTCAGTCAGTCAGTCAGTCAGTCAGTCAGTCAGTCAGTCAGTCAGTCAGTCAGTCAGTCAGTCAGTCAGTCAGTCAGTCAGTCAGTCAGTCAGTCAGTCAGTCAGTCAGTCAGTCAGTCAGTCAGTCAGTCAGTCAGTCAGTCAGTCAGTCAGTCAGTCAGTCAGTCAGTCAGTCAGTCAGTCAGTCAGTCAGTCAGTCAGTCAGTCAGTCAGTCAGTCAGTCAGTCAGTCAGTCAGTCAGTCAGTCAGTCAGTCAGTCAGTCAGTCAGTCAGTCAGTCAGTCAGTCAGTCAGTCAGTCAGTCAGTCAGTCAGTCAGTCAGTCAGTCAGTCAGTCAGTCAGTCAGTCAGTCAGTCAGTCAGTCAGTCAGTCAGTCAGTCAGTCAGTCAGTCAGTCAGTCAGTCAGTCAGTCAGTCAGTCAGTCAGTCAGTCAGTCAGTCAGTCAGTCAGTCAGTCAGTCAGTCAGTCAGTCAGTCAGTCAGTCAGTCAGTCAGTCAGTCAGTCAGTCAGTCAGTCAGTCAGTCAGTCAGTCAGTCAGTCAGTCAGTCAGTCAGTCAGTCAGTCAGTCAGTCAGTCAGTCAGTCAGTCAGTCAGTCAGTCAGTCAGTCAGTCAGTCAGTCAGTCAGTCAGTCAGTCAGTCAGTCAGTCAGTCAGTCAGTCAGTCAGTCAGTCAGTCAGTCAGTCAGTCAGTCAGTCAGTCAGTCAGTCAGTCAGTCAGTCAGTCAGTCAGTCAGTCAGTCAGTCAGTCAGTCAGTCAGTCAGTCAGTCAGTCAGTCAGTCAGTCAGTCAGTCAGTCAGTCAGTCAGTCAGTCAGTCAGTCAGTCAGTCAGTCAGTCAGTCAGTCAGTCAGTCAGTCAGTCAGTCAGTCAGTCAGTCAGTCAGTCAGTCAGTCAGTCAGTCAGTCAGTCAGTCAGTCAGTCAGTCAGTCAGTCAGTCAGTCAGTCAGTCAGTCAGTCAGTCAGTCAGTCAGTCAGTCAGTCAGTCAGTCAGTCAGTCAGTCAGTCAGTCAGTCAGTCAGTCAGTCAGTCAGTCAGTCAGTCAGTCAGTCAGTCAGTCAGTCAGTCAGTCAGTCAGTCAGTCAGTCAGTCAGTCAGTCAGTCAGTCAGTCAGTCAGGTGGAATATCATCTCTCAATATCAGAGATGATTGATATTCTAGCACAGATCCATTTACCAGCTGCGAACCACTCGACCAGATTCATGCCATTAAATACTAAAAGCTAAGCAGATGCAACAAAAAACACTGCACTGCTACACAAAATACAAAAACTGAATGGCACAGCAACAGACACTGGTCTTCATACCCCATTCTACATAGTGAAGTTCAGAAGCAGGAACCCAGACATCAACTACCCTATCACAATCTACAATATAAACACCAAGCTTCTGCCCAACACCTGATTACATTACCACTTAGAAATTTGGCAAAGTAAATATGACCAAACCATCAAAATTTCCAGTAAATTTTTACACAGTCCTAGTCAACAAAAGAGGACTTGCACACTTTGTACGCATGCTGCAACACAGAACCTGGCACAACAATGTGGAGCAACCATTCACATTCGTGTCCAGCCTCCACCTAGTCAACGGTGGTATATGGGGTCATTAAGAGCTATATGGAGGACATTATCACTGACCATTTTCAGCAAGAGGGATACTGAATATTCCAGGTTATTCAGAACCGGAATTCCTGCAGACATACCTCGCAGATGCATAGCCTGTCCTGGAATACGGCAACAGTGAACCTTCTGCTGAAGGGTGGTCTACTAATCTACAGTACACGAAGTAACATCACGTGGAGGCCTCCTGGTCATCTCGACTACAGCACAGATACTGTGATCGCTGCCAATTCTATGATCCTACTAATGCATTCTTGAAAACGTATGTGCGATTTGTAGTGTTGAGAGCACACAAGATTTGCATGAAAATGGGATCACTCAAATGCAATATTTTCAGCAAAACTCACCGATCTTTCTCAGTCAAATGCAAGGATAAACATCAAACTTCTCCCACGTAAACATAAAAAGTGTTATCTATCACCACCAATGACCTCCCTCCCCCATGCTCCCCTTCCACACTTCCCCCTATATCCAATGAGAACATTCTGAAAATCATCACTATGGTGCTCCAGAATATTCTCCCATTCCAACGTCCTGATGTTCTGTATCAGGTCGAGCTAGCGGCGCGACAGATCTTCCAATCTCACTTTGACGCTACTTTCTCTCGGACAAGATTGCAGTGTGCATCCTCCCCCCTTGATCCCAGTCCACTATTGTAGAAAATGAAAGTTTATTATGATTAAGTGTGTTCTTTGAGGACCAAGTGACCACTGCCCCAATAGGTCATGGAGAGGTAGCAATTAGTCTTCAAAAATCCATCCCATCAAAACAATATTATCATTCTATAAATGAATAAGTATCTGAAAACATAAAGAGAGAAGTCACAATTGTAAATCAAAATAGCTTTGGCCACAATTTTTATAGCTCCTGGCTATTCCCACTTCACAAATTTGTAGAATATATTGATCATAAATACAGTACTTGCATCATTAACACATAATTTTACATTATGTCATATACACAACAGCAAGCTATTTACGATCAACTATTACATGATATCTGTGGTGTTGACATACTCTTCCCTTCCCCTAGCTGCCCTACATCAAGTATGACCCCTGAATTTCTGATCCTCAGCCCTAACCTAGCAATGAACTGTGTGCTACCTTCATTGTGAAATCAACATGTCCCTGCCCTGCTAACCATCGTCCCGCAAGAGTCATACAGTATACACGAACCAATTGGGTAGCATACAAACAACCAATATCACACATAATATGCAATACTGCACCACCTACTTCACCAAAAAAATTACAAGTTGAAGATAAGAAATTAGAATCCCCACCAACTAGTGTCAACGAACGCCATATTACCCGCCACACCTCCCATCCATCAAAATCACCACTTGCATCTTAAGCACTCCAATTATTAAAATATTTCCATCAACCTTAAAAGGCATACATTCCAACCTGTGACCCAAATATTATCTGCGAACATAGAAAAATCCCTAGACGTGCTCGATCATTCATCAAGGCTAATAAAAGAAAAGCCTGGGCTAATACTTTCACTGATTTATGCAACATGACTGACAGTCGCACATACCGGACCAAATTAAAACAACTGACAAACATAATTCTACCCCTATTATCCAAGTAATACATAACAAATCTGCTCTCAGTGATAATAAAACAAAGACTGACAGTTTTTGCAGGTCATTATAAAGTAATTTTCCCAACATCTTCCAATCCCAATGTCTACCGCCCTGACCATGATGCAATATCCGAATATTTAGATATCACACAAAATCGTTTTTGCCCTACCTTTTAATCTAATCCAGCTTTGGACTCACAACATTCCCTAAATGCTCTTATTACAGTATAAGATATAAAAGATGTACCCAGGACTAAAAATAGCACTGCCCCTGGACTAGATCAAATTACTTACCGGTGCATAACAGAAGGTCCACATCATTTCCTACAACTCTGAAATGTAGTACATACCATTAGTCTCCATACTGGATTCCTCCTTCCCCCTTCCCAATTGGGTACATGCCACCTACCATCTCAATTAAATTCATATCGACCTGCAAGTCTTCTAACAGTGTGTTCTAAAATCTTAGAAATCATCTTTGCTCACTGTATACACAGCTATCTATCTTAAATCCCTTCTTCTCAAACCTCAGGCAAGGGCCAGTTTCTGTCCTCAGCACTCCATACATCACTAGTTCCTTCATTCTCTGCATACCTCACAAAACATTTACCTACAAAAGTACGTGCAGCCCTTACCAGTCGTGATGAGGCAAAAGCCTTTCAATGGACTGATATATAAAATCCATCACCTTCCAGTACCTATGACAATCCCCCATTAACCTAGCCAAAATCAATATCCATAATGCATTATCCTACCCCTTTCCAATTAAAGCAGGAGCACCACAAGGCAGTCCACTGTCACCACTTTGGCATGTCCTATTTTGTATCAATATTACACAACCAATAATCCCACCTTGATTGTCTGTCTGCTGAACCACAAATATACAGGCTGTAGAATGCAATATCCAATCCTTGTAATCCGGTCACCAAACCTATTTAAATAAACACGAACAATGGCTCAACCTCTGACAAATCAAAAGTAATGTAACCGGGCGAGTTGGCCGTGAGCTTGCATCTGGGAGATAGTGGGTTCGAAGTCCACTGTCAGCAGCCCTGAAGATGGTTTTCTGTGGTTTCCCATTTTCACACCAGACAAATGCTGGGGCTGTACCTTATTTAAGGCCATGGCCACTTCCTTCCCATTCCTAGGCATTTCCTATTCCATCATCGCCATAAGACCTACCTGTGTCAGTGCGACGTAAAGCAAATAGAAAAAAATTAATGTAAGCAAAACAATTTATTTTTCTAATCATAAAATAGATGCTGTCCTACTAACAAACTCTACCTAATCCTAAATAATAATCAACTCATTACTGAAACCACCATTCTTACCTACCTGGGCACAACATTCCAAAATAATTTACAATGGAAAGTCTATTTGAACCAAATTTATAAAATAGCATCCCATAGGATTCACCTCCTCTGATGGCTGTTAGATCAAACCTGGGGATTAAAAGCCACACAAATCATTAACACGTACAAAGCCTTTGTTCAACATGTTATCATGTTTGCGTCATTATCTTGGAAATCCGTCTCCATTATCCAATATTTAAGACATATTAAAGCTTTACTGCCATGCTATCTGACTAGCTTAATGACACAGACCAGAAACTTGACTCAAAGTTATCAACAAGCTTTATACATTCCATAAAATCCTTTCCCATCTACATTCCATTTGCCTTCCCTATTTACAGATGCAGTTTCCTACAACTCACATAAACTTTTCAAAGCACTTAGCCTTTCATCTCTCACCACCACCATTCTTACAAACCAACCAACACCTACCACCAAACACCTCTTCCCACCTCCGAGTCAGCCCATAGATAAATTTAAACTTGAAAATGGAATTATGAGATTGCACATCTCTGGGCAAGGTCGTTGTTGTTATTTTTTCATTCCTCAGAAATTATGACTACTTGGCTTATTCACATGGAGAAGAATTGGCTAATAATTTTATGCATTGATTGTATACCTAATTCTAAATAGATATAAATGTATATAAGTAAATACATAAAATAAATAAAGCATACTGTTTCACTTCAAGAAAAATAATGTTTACTGTTCTATTATTGTATTTGTAGTGATTCAATATGTTAATAAGAAAGAGACTGGTATTTCTGATGACATGTTTTGCAAAAGTAGAAAACAATTTTTTAATTTACTTCCTTCAAATGTGCAAAATTAGCACACAACCATAACAAAAACAAGTATTCCTAAATGAGTGGCTCAGTGCCATAGGTGCCTAACCCACAAATTTAAAAAATGCCGTTTATGTGCTATAATGGACTCCTAATAGTTGCCTCTATCAGGACCAGACTTGCCTACTACATTCCAGTAGCTTGATTAGTGCTGCCACCTGCAATTATGTTAGGCACCTTCCATAACCTTCAGTTCCTTTAGTGCCAGCTGTGCCTATCCAACATCAAGATGGCTGAAGAGAGCTGGATTGTGGAAATGCTCCTTGAGGATAATTACGAAGGCAGCGGCAAGGACCAAGGTTATGAGCATAACTATGCTGATTTCAAATCCTCAGGTAATTTAGAATAGGTACACATATTGATAATATTAGGTAATAAGTTGAATGGTTTGTGATTAATAGGGAAAACATGTAGTTGGTTAGGCATTTCTAGCTCTGACTGAAGTAAATGAAATTGTATTGTGCTTAGGCATAACTGATTGATACTTTTAATGGTGAATATGTTATGTATTAAATTTGGTACTACTTCTAACATAATGAGTAACTAAAGAGGATAAGTTCTGGCTATAACAATATTAATATAAGTAATTCAGAAAGTCCATTATAAATATTATGTTGGTCAGGCAAGTCTGGCTCTGATCTACCAATGCATTTTCAGATGCAGGAAGAAACGATGGGCCTGCAGCTGTTACGTCTGTATGTGATTCTATTTCACGAACCTCAGGTAAAATTTCTTTATAACTGTTAGGTTCAGAAATTCATGATAGATTTTATATGAAATAGTTTTTTAATCATACCTTACAATGGAACTATAAGTGCAGTGGAGATAGTGTTCTAGAGACCTGTTGTTCAGAGTTAATGTAACTTGGTTACAGGTAACTCAGAACCACAAGGAGCTGCGTTTGAAGCAGAAGTATCTCATAACATATTTCCTGAAATGCCAAACATGACACCGAATGAAGATAGGAATGATCAAATAGAAAATGTTGACTTACCTACAAGAAGAAAAAGACCAAAGCAGCCAGAAAATCATAAGAAATATATTAGGAAGTACAAATGTAACCATGATGAGGAATATGTATCCGTTACTGGAAAGTTAGTACCAAGGAAACAGTGTTCCTTGGATTCATGTGGTTGCCAGCTACAGTGTGATAAACTTATTTCTTCAGGTAGACGACAGCAAATTTTTTATGGTTTCTACCGAATGCATTGGTCTCTACAAAATGCATTTATCGGTGGGCAAGTTGAAGTAGGAGACATCAAGAGACAATATGCCAAGAAAGTGGTATCTACAAGAAGCAAAACGAGAGTGTATAGACTCCAGGATGAGAAGGGTGAGGATAAGATAGTATGTAAGAAATTTTTTCAAGGTACATTAGCAATTTGTGATGGTACAATTACTAATGCTCTTAAAAGGAAACAAGCCAGTGGTACACCGGAAAGTGATAAAAGAGGACAACATGTACCACACAACAAAACCAGCCCTGGTGATGAAAAGAGAGATTGTGACTTTGTAAATAAATTCCCAACTTATGAGAGTCACTATTGTCGTCGAGACGGTTCTCGTAAATATTTATCCCCAGATCTGAATATGGCTATCATGTTTAAGCTCTACAAAGAAGAATGTTCCAATCATGGACACAAAGCTGTGTCACTTTACATGTTTCGCCACATTTTCAATACAAAGTTTAATTTACACTTTAAACAACCAAAAAAAGACACGTGCAAAACATGTGATGAACTTCAAGCTAAGATGATTGGATTATCAGATGGTCTTGAAAAGCAGAAGCTACTTGAGTTACATGAACTTCATCTGCGGAGGGCAGATGGCATCCGGGATTTAAAAAAGAACGATATTGAGGAAGCTCGTGCCCCTAACGGTAGGAAACAAGTTCTTGAATTTGATCTTCAGAAAACTCTCCCTACTCCATTATTAACAACAGGAGTAGCCTACTATAAACGGCAGCTGTGGGTGTATAACCTTGGAGTCCATGATGAGGTTACAAACTGCGGACACATGGATGTTTGGGGAGAACATATTGCTTCTCGTGGTCCTCAAGAAATTGCTTCACGTCTTTTATACCATATCAGAAACTGTCTTCCATCAACAACAAGGGAGATTGTACTGTACAGTGACAGTTGTGGTGGTCAAAACCACAATATCAAAATGGTTCTGATGCTACATTATATCAATCAAACTTCAGAAAACATTGAAGTGATCCACCAGAAGTTGTTTTTACCTGGGCATAGTTTTTTCACTTGTGATCAAGACTTTGGAAATATAGAAAGGGAAAAGAAATATCATCCTCACATTTTTCATCCAGAAGATTGGTGTGATGTTATACAGAAGGCTAAGAAGCAACGACCAAGATTGGTTGTTCATAAAATGACTAATGATATGTTCTTCAGCACAAAGGGTATGGAAGAAAGTATTACTAACAGGAAAGTAAGTACGCACAAGGAAAAAGTGGAATGTTTGAAGATACGGTGGCTTAAGATACAGAGAGAGTACCCAAAGACCCTGTTTTATAGCTACAACAGCCATGAAGATGGGATATTCCAGGCAGTTGATCTCTCAAAAAAATCTGTTCGAGGCCGACCCATCCGCCAGTTACCAAGTTCTCTAGAGCTCCTCTACCCTACAGGCAGGAAAAAATCAAAAGAAAAATTAAGATATTTACTGGATCTGATGAAATATATTCCACCACAACACCACCATTTCTACAGATCACTTCAGGAACAAGAAGAAAGTGAAGTAGACGAAGATTGAAAACAATAAGGAGTTACCGTAGATTATGTATTGTCAAGAGCAGATTCAAATATGATAATTGCCTATAAGTTTGTGGTTTAATTTGGTTGGGGATAATTAGTGCCAAATTTTTTATTGTTATGCATGTGAAGAAAACCATATTTGTACTAAGTAATGCAATAAAAAGTAATATTTGATGCACTCGTTATTTTTCAATCGTAGTCTAACTTTAACCTAAAATATCTCAAAATGAAGTAAATGTGGGTTAGGCAACTATGGCACTGAGCCACTCAAATGTAATCAGAAAAAGGGTCCATTTGTTGGACTGATGGCATGCTTCCCTGCTGGGGAGAAAGAAATAACTCTTAAACTAACAAGATTGGTTCGTCACTCTTTGCCTCTCTGTCATTAGGAAAATATCTAGCACGAAACAACCCACACCAGGTTATATTTGCAGAGAGTGTGGAGAAACCTCCCTCTGGGAGAATAAAAAGGGACGTCATAAGATGTCATTTAGTACAATTTCTTGGTGAAAATACTCTAGAAGTCTGTTCTAGAACCCTTCCAATGGCAAACATCATGAAAAAGCTTGTAGTGTAGCTTCATCAAGAAAGAAGTTTAACACGTTGAGTGCCGAGCCGATTGTAGCACACTATTCCACTGGTGCCAGGCATGTTTTTGAATTGCATTCCGCTGGTGCCAAAGCAATTGTACGCGTTGTAGTCTGTTTATATAATCTTGGGATATATTTATATGACGTACTAAGTAAATTTTATCTCACCCTACCATGGTCATTTGTGACGCCATATGGTGTCACAGCAAATTTTAGGAAAGATAAAATATAGCGTGACGCCATATGGTGTCACAGAATTTTTTGACATGGAATGTGCAATACGAATTTCAAATACGGGATATTTATTTGCTAATTCAAATTAATGCAATATTTATGAAAACCTCGCAAATGCAAAACAAGTACTTATATTGCATTACATATTGTTGATAACAGTTTTCTGATAACTCTAAACATTGAAAATATGTGTCTCGGCACGCCCGAGTTTTTGTTACTCGTAATTTTTCAAACCTTATTGGCATTGTTGTTCAAACATCGTCCTTTGTACACTTGTTTCATGTGCTGTTTTCATATTTAGGTTTTGAACATCTGATCAGGGAGTTAAGGGGAACACGCAAACTATACGCTACCTGGCTGCTGGCGCAGCTCGACGCAGCCCGGTTGGTTCACGTCCGCTGCTTCGCTCCTCCCTACCTCTCCGCCACACCCCGATACTCCCGCGGCACTTCTAATATTATGACTATTTATTTGTTCAATTTTGGCATTTAAACTTGCGCTGGGTACATGCAGTTTTCACCTTAGCATTCTACTGTCTCCCACGAATATTCCTACCAAATTTCAACCGAATCCGAGTGTAACACATGTATGTGTTCCCTCGTAAGATTTCTTCCATTTTTTATATTTTTGCACAACTATATAAACTGAGTGATAATACATATGTAAACGAGGAATAAACAATGCCTGGCGCGCTTTCACCTGTTACAACGACCACAGGCCACTCAGTGGCTTCGGAAGAATACTGTGGCGCCATATGGTGGCATACAGTAAAAATACATAGCTGGAATAGACCCTGAAGTTCGCCCTTCACGTAGTACCAATTTTACAGGCATAGATGTCACAGCTGATTATCTACGGCGCATCGCCTGAAACTCAACTGTGCCGCCATATGGCGTCACGCAACTCTGATTTCAAGAACGGTGTGCCGCCATATGGTGTCACGCCATCTCAAATTTGAAGACCACCGTGACGCCATATGGCGGCACGTGGCACCCAACGTGTTAAAGAGCTCAAACGTATTCCAGCAGATAATTTATTTGTGAATAGTAAACCATTACAAAATATTTCAAACTCTACTTCATTGTCTAGATTTAAAATAAGTTCTGTTCCTATGCTCACATCTCAAGAGGAAGAGAAGCAATATAAAGAAGAGGAAGAAAAAAGATCTAAGTGGTTTTTTACCATCAGAGCTTTTTAATTCTACTTCATTGCATAAGCCTACTACATGTTTCATCGCAGTGCAAACATCTAAAGAAGAAGAAGAACTGCAAGATGAGTTAAAAATGAAAAAGAAGATCTCAATGATGTTTTACCAATGAAGCAGGTTAAATAAAACTTTCTGCATAAAAACTGTCTGCATATATTCTCAAATATTAACAACAACCTATATTATCATATGCAGATGTAAGATCCCAACTTACTTGTAGAACGCTTGTAACTGCTAAGACCCGATCAAGATTATTGTTACACAAAGTATTGAGCCCTTATTGAAGTGCTCATTTAATTAGTCATTTATTCAAATATGCAGTGAATATACCATTTTTATTAAGTACTAGTAACTGGCAGGAAACATCTACATTCAGCAGCACATGTCGCAACTTCTGCAGGGAGCTTGGAGCTCGGATTTGTTTGCTCACCAGCTAACATTGGAAGGTGGAATTTCGACATGACGCACACAAAGCCGAACAAGCGAACAATAGAATTCCAACGGACAACATTTCGGATGCCCGGGAGTGAAGCCAGGGTCACTCGTAAGAAATGTTTGAAGTAAGCGTCAGATACGCGATGCGTCGAGCTAATGAAACGACAGAGCCACTGTCGATATGGCTAGGCATTGGTCTAGGGAAAAGATGGCCCCAATGGAGGATACGACGGCGTCTTCGAAGAAGAGTTAATAAAAACGATGACCGCATCAGTTAGTTACCCTGTTATTCGGCAAGATTCTGTGCAAGTAAAATCGTAAGAAGAAGTTTTTATTTACGTGAGTGATCGTATGGGGACTCGTTGGAAGACGCTCAATCTACATTAGATATACTCAAGTTTTCTAATACTGGGAGAATGGCATTTAACTTTTGATTACCAAAGGGAGAGAACAGTTCCATTTAACTCTCTTGGTGCCAGGCTGTAGTGCGAGCATGCGCCCTTTAAATTGCCAGAGCCGATCTGGTCAGACGTTAACAATCCAGTCGGAAGTTGCCAGAGCCGATTACATCGGCCGGCTTAAAATTCTGTGATATACATAATTTTGAGGCAACCTATAGTGACGTGCATACATTTCTTACAACCTGTGGTAAAGGAGCTACACGTTATTGTGTGCCTGGCCTTGCTTTGGCAGTTCTAAGAGGGTGTTATACCTTTCACAAGAGTCATTTCCTGTGTTTACAAATACCGCTAACCGATCAGTAAGAGATTGCTCCTTGCAGTGAGTGGATTTGTGACAGGAAAATGCCATGTTGTCCATGTGATAATTTTTCAGCAGGTATTGATGACAAAAAATAAATGCAGTATTTAGAACAGTGCGAATTTAACGCGGATGATTTATCGGACAGCGATATGGAATTGAGTTCAGAGAGTAGCGACAAAATTATACCGGACAGGTCCACGGAATCACCGCAGCTAAAGAAGAGACGTTTAATTGTGTCAAACAGCAGTAAAGCTACTCTGAATGTGGTGATAGATGAAACTAGTGATAACGAATATGATGATGATGTCTCTGGAGAACATTTTGTGGAAATTTGTCCCACTGAACCCGACAACATCCCTCAACTTCCTGTCTCGTTCAAGGAAGTTCTTGGACCTAAACATGCCCTACCGTCTGATTCTCCGCCCGTATAACACTTCAAATTACTTTTCACTTACTCTCTGCTAAACCTTATAGTCACATATAGTCCTCTATCATTACCTAAATGCCGGTCTCCGCGGGCCAAGTGTAGCGTGCCTACCTCTCACCCGGAGGTCATGGGTTCGATTCCCGCCCAGGTCAAGAATTTTTGCCTGGTCCTGATGGTTGGTTCGAGGTTCACTCAATCTAAGTGACCCTAAGTGATTGCAACTGAGGAGATATCTCAGGGTGAGAGGGCAACCCTGGTCTGGAAGACCAAGAATAATTACTCAGAGGATCCGTCTCACTGACCATGATTCACCTCGTAAACTGCAGGTACCGAACTGAGCAGCGGTCGCTTAGTAGGTCAAAGCAAATCACGGCTTTAGTGCCATACATTTCTTAATTTCGTAAATTCTGTTGTATTTTTTAAAATTATTTTTCTAATATATACTACAACCGAAAACGAGAAACTACTTTTTTTGAAAACAAAAACTATAATATCAACTACTATTTTTTACTTATTTAATAATTCAGAATTATTTTAATACTGTGTTGTTCGCACGTAGAAAATTTGTTGTCAGTATTTGCCAAACATCGATACATACACGCGAATTTTATCGGTGAGTAAAATTGTCTTGTTTTTATTAGTGACATACGTTTGATTTTCTATATTTTACGTTTTTATTTTTCTCGTTGAAATTAGTTATTCTATAGAATTGTATTTAGAAATACATTATACGTAATTATGTACATTCTTTTGTATCGTAAATTATTTTTTCAAAGTAGATATTGAGAGAGAAATTGTGAAAATATTTCTCTCTTCCTAAAAATAAATGTTATCGACAACTATAAATCAACAATAAAATGTCTTTGACTTTTGATATCACTCCAGACCAGTTTCTTATTCTACGTAGTCGATATGTAGAAAGTTTCATGCCGGTATTTGCTATACACTGATAGATATACGCGAATTTTAAAATACATGTATTTCCACTGCAAACAGCCTGGCACTTTACAGTAGTAGAGTGGAGGCGGAGCTCTGGCCTCTTCCAGCTGATGGGGAGCGGCCGATCAGATCGGCTCTTGGCTCCAAGAGGGTTAATCATTTCAAAGTGCATAGTAGCCTGCCTGTGTAAATCGTTTCCCAAGGGCATAAACTTTACCATTTTCAGTTCAGCCATTTATAATATGGGAAATATTTGACCTAGTTACGGGAGTAGATAAGAGACGCTGTTCCGGGACTGAATCGGAACTGGATTCACGGTCGGTGGAATTTACCCCGGCTGTAGTATTCTCGTAACCGGCCGGTTGATCTTGACCTAATTTCTACATCGTGAACAAGTGGATGTTTTAGACGACATCCAGAAGCAGAAGCAGCAACGGAAAATTCGACATCACCTTACTACCCCTCGATGGAGACTAAAGGACTGATCCAAGTCTTTTCTGAAGGCAGCACTATCATCGGTATGGCGGGCTAAAAGCCAAATGGGGTCGACTGGCTCCTGAGGACGAGCGGCCACAAGTCGACAAACAAGATGAGTACAGACTTTTAATGTAATTATGTGAATGTGAACGTGTTTAATGTTGCAAAAGGGGATAGGTTAGTTTGATATTTAATTTCTGTATATGTAGCTTTGTTTGGATGGTCTATGTCCTATTTAAAGTAAATGATAGGAAGCTTGTTAAGGTAAATATAATTGTAACATCAATGTGAACCATTTGCATGAGGCCACAGCTTGCTTTCTTACATTTTATTCTGATTTATTTAGCTGAGTGGTTAGCGTCATTTATTTACGAGTCGGTTTCTTATTTTAGCCTGATATAATATTTAGATTTGTTTGCTTTGATGTTTGAGACGCAGTGTACATCTCAGGGCTTAATTGTAATTGTAAATAAGGATTCAAATTAAAGACAAGAAGGACTAGATTAAAGTATTATTAAGGGGAGCTCAAAGAGTAAGGAAACATGCCGTCACGTTTTCTGGGATTTATTGCATGATGTGTGAATGAGAGTGTGTAAGACGGTAGAGTGTGGATCCACGAAGTTGTTAGCGTCATCTTCACGACTATTTTGTACACCTAGGTGGTAAATTAATTATTGATTCACGAGTTCCACGAACGCAATTTCGTATTTCGAGTTCCGAATATTAGAATAAATTTTCTGTAAAATGTATTATTGTTATTATTATTATTAATTTAATATTTATTATTATTATTATTGTGCCCGTTCGCATCTCGTAGACCAACAACAAAATGGCGGCGTAGGAAGGTATGGCCCATGCGATCTACTAAGGCAATGAACTTCGTATCAATGCAACGTATAGGAGGCTATGTACGTCACGGAAAGGATAGGTTTCGAAGACAGTGCAGAACAGTAGAGGCTCATTTGAATTGTTTAAAAAATATATAGCAGCGGGTGAATTGTTTAACGAGACTCTCAAAAAAATTACTTCACGGAGACAAGACGCAGATGCAAGCGGATCTACATATTCGACGAATATACTTACCTATAGAAGAAGAATATTAATTATATATATTCGCGACAGCATATAATTAAAGTATTCATCACTGTATTCAAGTAGAAGAGCTGAGAAAAAAAATATAAATATATAAAATATTGGTGATATACGACGGATTTGGGCTAATAAGCAGCAACGTAACGACCGAAAGAATCGGAATTCACTTTTGTGAAACGTTAAATATCTATATACGAGAAGATTATAATTTCCGTAGCAGTAAAAAATAATAATTATTTACGGAGAAAATATTTCACAGAAAGAAAAACTTTGACGATTATTTTAAATAACAGAAAAATGCAGAATACTAAGACTAATTACTGCCCACAAGGAATTCTTCTCATTGTCTACAGATACAAGATGATGACTGTCTGCTAATTCATCAAGATGGACTAAACTGGGGATATGTACCGTCGAACCAGATGACCAGCCGGAGAGTATTGGACAGGCCAACCAGTGGAGATGATGACGTTGGATGAGGATCGGCCAGCCAAAAGACCGGACGATATGGAGTGGTCTGACGAGCTATATGACCAGCAGATGACCATGAACGTCCAGCCCAGCCAGATAACCAGTTCCGATCTGAGGGTCTAGTAGCAACAGAAGGACGGAGCAACCACCAGACCAGATGTAGCAACTCACGAGCTAAGTCCATACTTTTCTATAGTAGAGTAGTTTCTTGTAATCTGCACCCTCAATCTATTTTGGCATGTGCTGAGAATTTGGTGATTTATGAAGTAATTAAGAACGCGTGTGTAATATAAGTAATGTGTGAAATACTTAAGATTTAAGATTAAATGGAAGTGATGAGTTAGAATGATAATATGACATATACTGGATACCGCTCTAGCACATTGACAGTGGAACTAATATCCGATAAGAGAAAGGTGTGTTACTTGTGTAGAGCTAGAATCAATGAGTCTAAGTCACTAGTAAAAGTTCGATTAATCGCGTTTTACCTGAGTATAGTTTACGTCACGAAATACCTGCGCAATACGATGATCATTGACAAATGAAGTATTCCTTTCGTCAGAGAAAGAGGGCATATGAATTCGTATTACTGTTATTAAAAATAGAGGTTATTGACTGCGTATTTTGCTAAGCAATTCTTGAATATTTAGCATATGGTTTTGGAGTTATGGCTATATGCATGCGGCTAAATGGAAGCCGATAGTATGTTAATGTGACGACGGTATTGTATTGAAAAGTGATTATATATTGATGAATGGTTTAAGTGAAGAGATTTAGTTATGTTCTACGGGAAGTGTAAGAATTGCAATTTGACGTGCTAATGATTTATTAGTAATATAAGGTGAGTTTCTATGCCATGTTTGAAAATATACGTCAAGAAGAGAATTCCGCGCAGATGACCATTGCAAGGTAAGGTAAACATGAATTATGTAGAATTGTGTATCGTGACAGTGATATTGTGTTTGACTTGGGTGAATAACAGGTACTGCGTAAGAGAGAGTGTTCTTGTATATGATGCAATAGACTCATGATTGATTATATATCTAGTATTTCGTGGAGCGGTGATCTTACAGGTTGATATGAAATACCTACATTCTATACTATCCATACACGTTCAGTAGCACGTATATAAATGAAATATTGAGACAGTGCAGATTTCAAGAGTACATTGAGCCACTAATAGATGAGTGTGTAGATTAGAAACTATTCGAAGAGTTAGTTAGATTTTATTTATTTCTACTCAGATAAATACGATTTTAACTTAGTATATAAAAATGACGAGTATTACGATGGTTAGTTAGGAGCCAGATATCGTAGGCACGAGGGTGGTATTGCTTTAGCTCGTAAGTCGTTACTTGTTCGTACTTGAAAGATGTTACCTAACACTCGGAGCTCAAACCTATGAAAGACTTTAACTTATGAATGGAAGGTCGGTGAACACTACCACAATTTAATACACGCGAAAGTGTATACTTGGGAAACATGTCTCATATGTTGTGAGGATAACTTTAATAATTAACAGAGCAGTATTTACAATATGAAAATTTTATTTGATTCCTTGAATGCTCAATGATCGTAAATATTATAAAAAAAAAGATGTAATACTTTCGGAACATGGCTACGAAGGTACAGATGTGTATTTATTCGAATTTGAACTTTATTAATGAGAAAGTGTTAGCATTTTTTTTTAAGTTCCACTATTTCATCTTAAATGAGCCAGCGCTGACTCTAACTTAATTTCAAATAATGAGATAATACGGAATTATTACTACCCAGATTTCACTATATCTTGAACATTAATTTTTCTCAATAAATAATCTTATATATATTTTCTTTAGTATGTGACTGTGTTATGATTTCTGTTCTGGCAACGTTTAGAGTTAAGTTAGTTGATAAGTTTACTAGATGTAAGCAATTAATATCTTCTCACAAATGAAATGCGAGATACTTTTAAGTTTTCGGTCGTCGTTCTCGTGCATACTGATACTTACATGTTGCGTACCCCAGCGGTTGGAATCTCTTCAGAAACCACGTTAAATAATTACATATAAAATCTCAGATTTTATGGGCGGAAAAAGGATACCCTGAGAAGAAATAATGAGCTACCGGGATAATCTTGCACTGACCGCTGCAAGAGCAGGTGCAAGTATTTAAAATGGCTGCCCGACTGTGGGGCAATTGAAGAGAAACACACCGTGGGAAAGTGATAAAAATGACTCCGCAACGTGTGCTGATTTGAACAGAAAGACACCGCGGGATCATTGAATATTGGTTGCCAGAGGTAAATTTTGACATCTCAGCGTGATTAAAATGAAGAAAGACGCCGTGGGAACTGTTGTTGCCAAAGGATGTAATAAAATGCCGCAATAGTGGAGCGAGTGAAGAGAAATACACCGTGGGAACGCCAAATGAAGTAAAAAAAATATTGGAAACGGTCCTCACTTTGAAATAAATTAAATGTCGCATTAATGGTTGGCGACTGAAGAGAAACACATCGCGGGAGTGTATGAATATAGTGTGATAATTTATATTACTTAATAGGCAATCATGTGACGAAGCTCGAAATGTAGGTATCGGGCATAGAAAACATGTTACTAATGTGTTGAGTAATTCATTTCATTATTACCACATGGCTGAACCTGTGAAGATATATTAATGAGGAATTATTGAATTTATTAGACGATTGCTTTTCTTTAATAATAATAAGCTAGGATAAGGTGATTTTAAGTCAATATGAAATGAAACTTAGTTAATTTTAATTATGGTATAGGCTGATGGCCATACATATAAATATGGAATGCAGCATAACGGAATTTTAATTTATTTATTTCGTAACATGTTCCGAAAGGTGAACGAAATCATAGGTTTGAACTCTTGGTCTGGTTGTTGTTGGTTTATCTGGTGAGATGGTGCCGATCTCCAGGAAGGTCCATCAATATTATTATTTACTGAAGAGAAAACTTCAAACTAGTGCATATAGAGCAAACCTTGAACTATTTTAAACCTTGTAGACTAAGTTATTGTGGTGTGTGTGAAATAATATTTAATATTTTGTGAACTTAGAGGACTGTTAGGCAAATAAGTGATTTTTAACAAAATAGAGAGCTTAATATAAACTTTGAGATATTATAACGAATATATAGAAAACAACATAAAATGGCAACACAGGGTAGAGTTCAGACAAGAAGAGAACAAGAAGAGGAGATGAGAAGAGCTCAAGAGAAACAAGAGGGAGCGCCATTATGGTTTCTCGAATATTTGAAGCAACAACAAGAAAAAGAGAGGAAACTGGAAGAAGAAAAACAGAAAGAGAAACAGGAGCGGGAAGAAGAAAGACAGAAGGAGAAACAGGAGCGTGAAGAGAAAGAGAGGAAACTAGAAGAAGAAAGACAGAAGGAGAAACAGGAGCGTGAAGAGAAAGAGAGGAAGCTGGAAGAAGAAAAAGAAAGAAGACGGATAGAAAAGGAACGAAAACTACAAGAATTGTTTAGAGAATTTCAAAAGGAACAAGAAGAATGGCAACAGAAACAAGAAGAGAAAGAACAGGAACGGGAATCAAGATTCCAGAGATGCATCATTGAGATGAGAGAGGAAAGAAGAGAGGATCAGCTAAAACAGAAAGAATCTTTAGAAGAATTCGTTAGAAAAATAGAAGATGAACACAAAGGGATGATCGATGAGCTACGCAAGAAACAAGAGGAAGTGACTGAAGAAACAGCGAAGACTCGGTTAGAAGTAGGTGAAGTTAAGAATGAAATCCAAAACATGCAGATGAGGTTGACTGAAACCATGGAAAATAGAAACAGGGAAATACACGAGGAAATAAATAAAATAAATGAGATGGTAACAGAGAGCCAGGAAACAATCCGAAAATTGGAAGAAGAGAAAATAAATGATATAACAGCTGGTATGCAAGGATTAAATCTAAGACAACAAGACTTAGATGAAAAATATGACCAAGCTGCGAGTAAAGTAGCACAGAAAATTGATGAATTGAAGCAGAAAATAGAAGATAACAAGGTGGAATCGGAACGAAAAATCGAAAAGACGGAAGAAGTGGTAAATCAGATCAGAAGGGAAATACAGGAGATGAAGGTGGAATCACACACGGCGAAATCAATGGCCTCAAGCGCTAGTGATAGGCAGAGAGCAGTAGAGGTACAGATTAATGAAAGAGAGAACACACCTTCAGGGATAAGTGACCCAAGTAGAAGAGATTTGGAAATATTAAACGGTAGTAATCAAAGTGAGGGAAGCACGATAATTAATATCATTAAAAATTATGATGACCGCCCAAAACATTTTGACGGTTCGGTTAAAACCTCGCCAAAACAATTCCTTAGGGACATAGAGGAATATTTTAGGGAAGGAAAAATCCAGGAGGAAAAGAAATTGAGAATTATCGAAAAACATCTGGACGGGAACCCAAATATTTGGTTCCAGGCTTTCAAATACACATTCCATAACTATGATGAGTTTAAAATAGCTTTCCTGAGGAAGTTCTGGGATCCTGAGATCCAGCAGCAGCTAAGATTAGAGCTGTACTCAAGGAAATTTTCGACTGCAGGCCAAACTCGCTTTAGTGATTTCTTCTCCCTACAATTTCATCGTTTTCAGGACTTAGATTCTCCACCTAGTGAACTGGAGGCAATTAAAACTATTCAGAGGCAATTACCACTCGAAATACAAAGATTATTAGCAGCCTCTGATATACAAACTGCTATTGACATGGAGAGACGATTAAGACAGATCGACCTAACGTCATCCTGCTTAATAGAGAGGAACCCCAGAAATATAAGACAAATAGAAGCAGTCAATACGCTTAGCTCCGAAATCACTAATCAAGGATTAAATAAGGGTCATGAAATTAGGACAGAAGATTGTATTAGAGCCCAAAACAAAGAACCAAGAAAATGTTATTGTCAGTATAGTGGTCAACAGCACGGAAGATGTGGGCAAATTGGAAATAGAAATAGTTTCCAGTATACGAGTAATACTCGATATGGGAACAATAGAAGTCGACCATATCAGAGGAACAGAAGGCGATACGATGAGAGGAGAAGACCTGCCCAATATAATCAAAGTGATGAGAATAGGCGATATCTTCAAGAGCTAAGAGAAGAGAGACAAAATAGGAGCCGATGGGAGGAAGCCATCAAAAATAAGGATATAAACGGAGACCTCGAAGGCGCAGAAAGTCTCGAACTTCAGAATTATAAACGAAGAAGACAGGAAGAAGGCTGGAAGGAGCATGAAAATCATGGGAACACAGAAATTTCCCAAACATCTGAGCGAAAAAAAAAAAAACGCCGATGACGAACTAGTTAAACACGAAATTGTAAATATTAAACCGTTAATGAATATTGTCAAAATTCGCAGTTGGGTAGTAGCACAAATAGATCATTGGGACATTCAACCTGAAGATTTAATTAAAGAAGATACTTGTCACGAAACTCAACCTAAATTCAAGTTACCAGTAATAGTTGTGAGAGTGTTCAACACACGATTGTACTGTTTAGTGGACTCTGGAGCTAGCATAAGTGTAATGTCATATACCTTATTCCAAGAGCTAAATCAGAAAATACAGATACCAATCATACCTGTATCTGGTGTAAAAATCCAAGGCATAATTCCAGACAAGTCTGTTGAATGCAAGATACAAGCCTACTTAAGTATAAAGATCGGAAAATATGAATTTGAGCATCCATTCATGGTTATGAAGAAAATAAAATACAACGTCATTTTTGGAATAGACTTCATGATAAGCTCTAGGATGACAATTGATATGGATAAGGGTGAAATTCGATTTCCAGTGGTAGAAAATAATGGAAATAGAACTGTAGAAAGAGTTCAAATTAGTAGCACACTTGAAGAGAACGAATTGTTAAAGATCGAGGGAAAAGAAGTGGATCTATTGGACGAAGAGAGCCAAGAACTAGAAGAAAGAGATCTTAACACAGAATTAGAGCCGGAATTGGTCATGAGAATTGAAGAGATAGTTGCAATCGAAGAGGAAAGCTGCGAAAAACCCGAAATTTGGGAGGCTATCATTCAAGCTGCGGTATCTGCAGAAGAAAAACGAATATTGTACAACATCATAAAGAAATATATTGAAGTTTTTAGTGATAAACCTGGGCAGATTCCTAACTATAAGTACAAACTGATAGTTACTGACTGGACGCCATATAAGGGAAAAATATATGATGTGCCAGAGAAGTATTTCACTGAAGTAAAACAAATCATCGAGGAAATGTTAGCTGATGGATTGATCGTGAAGACTACCACTCCATTTCTGAACCCTATAGTAATTGTAAAGAAAAATAACGGAAAACTTCGTTTGTGCCTTGATGCACGAGTCCTAAATTCCAGACTGATTCCAGAGTATAGTCAGGCCCCCAAAATTAAGGACATTGTGAAGAGATTTCGAGGTCAGAAATATTTTACGAGTATGGACTGTACAGCTTCATTTCACCATATTGTACTTGAAGAAAAGTCACGGTTATTAACAGGTTTTATGTTTAATAACCAAACATATGCCTATTGTCGGTTGCCTTTCGGATTAAAAGTCAGTTCGGCAGTATTGATAAGGGCACTAGATAGAAGCCTAACGAGTGAAGTAAAGGACTTTGTAAATTGTTATGTTGATGATCTAGTCTTTGCGAGCACTACTTTCGAAGAACATTGTGTCAAATTGGAAAAGCTATTGAGTAATTTACAGAGAACTGGCTTCAAAATAAATTTATCAAAATCTAAATTTTGCCAAAGCCAAGTACTTTTTGTAGGTCACGTGATTGATGGAGAAGGGATAAGACCAAATCCCGTAAAAATAAAGGCAATATGCGATTTCCCTAGGCCGACTAAAGTAAAGCATATAAGGCAATTTCTTGGGTTGACTGGATTCTTCTCAGACCATTGTGAAGGTTACACAGATACGGCTGCACCGTTACAGAACTTGCTAAAGGTCAACAATAAATGGAAGTGGAATGATGAGGCAGAAGAAGCATTCATCAACATGAAAGAGCTGATGAAGAAAAGTATCAAACTGGGATATCCTGATTATCAACAGAGATTCATAATTCAAGCTGATGCATCACACGTTGGTGTAGGAGCATGCCTATATCAAGAAGATAATGAAACCAAAAGACGAACTTATTTGGCATTTACCAGTAGGAAACTTAGAAAACATGAGCAACATTATACTACTACTGAGCTTGAACTACTCGCAATAGTGCACGCATTACAACATTGGAGACGTATAATTTATGGCTACCCAGTAACAATACGGACAGACCACAAGGCGTTGACTTTTGGGTTAAAAGCCGTCATGATCAGCGAAAGGATAACGCGATGGATGTTATTCACGCAACAGTTTGACTTAAAGATTGAACATTGCAGTGGAAAGGAAAACATCTTAGCTGATGCGTTAAGTAGAAACCCACATGAAGGTGAAGAACATGTGCTAGCAATCAAACTGGATACTCAAGACGAACAACTACTAAGAAAGTTAGAGAATCTGAGAGAATTTCAAGAATCTGACCAGAAATTAAAGATCATTATCGATAATTTGGTTAACAGGGAATCAACGCCAGAACTCACAAAGAAATATGAAATCGTAGACGGAATACTATTGAAAGTAGTGGACAAGATCAGTAACAGCAAAAGAATTGTAATACCGGATGGGCTACAAAGAGAATTAATCTGGCATACTCATAAGATGACAGGACATGCTGGTATAGACAAGGTTATAGGGACGATAATGGAGAAATTCACGTGGAATGGATTACGAAGATCAGTAAGAAACATAGCGAAAACATGCGATGTGTGTCAGAGAGTAAAGCATAACAATTACACATGCGGACATAAACCGATCCCAATTATACCATCTAGAGCTCAGGAAATTTATGCAATAGATATTTTTGGAAAGTTGCCCACTGCTAGGAAGGGAAAGAAATATATACTAGTGGTTATTGACGTATTCTCCAAATATATTTCATTGCAAGCTATACAGAGAGCCAATACTAAACAAGTTTTACACGGCCTCATTAATAAGACATTTCCTGAAATGGGAAAACCTGAGAGGATCCTAACTGATAGAGGAACACAATTTACTTCAGTTATGTTCCGCGAACGGATAAGAAATGAGGGCATCAAGCATACGTTATGTTCAGTTCGTCATCCAGCAGCTAATCCCGTAGAGAGATATATGAAGGAGATCGCTAAATTCGGGAGAATATATTGTGGTCAACAACATTGGAAATGGGTAGATATGCTAGATATCATAGCAGAAAGTTTAAACAACACGGTTAATCAATCAATTGCCCAAATTCCCAGTGTAGCCCATAAAAATGTTCACCCACAGAGAACATGGGACAGCATTTTCACTATGCAGCTAGAGAGAAAGCCAGATCTTCAAGAAATAAATCTAAAGATCCAACAGAGACTCAAGGATCAGTCTCAAAAACGGTTAAGAAGACTACGGAATAAGAAATTCCATCCACATTTCAAACAAGGAGATCTAGTTCTGGTTAAGACTGCACCAATATCAAATGCACCAGCAAAAATATGTGCTAAATTTCTACCGTTATACAATGGTCCCTACAGAATCGAACGCGTACTTGGGAATAATGCGTACGAAATAGCAAGTTTAAATGGCAAATATCGTAACGTACATAATGCATGCAATATCAAGTTGTACTTCCAAGAGAATCAGCAAATGTAATAAGAACTTAAGAGATAAGAAAGTCTAAAGCCATAAAATGACCTACCATTGTGAAATGCGCAAAGAGGAAGGAATCAATATCTTTATTACGACCACTAGAATGAAGAAAAAGCAGTTGTCAAATACATGGTTACGGGACATGTAAACAAATTAATGCAATTAGGACGTAATCGATATCAATCTGCTGATATTCGATAATCGAATAGATAATATCGCAATGGCAGAGAATATACGAGATGCAAAGTCACATTTGAGATTCAAGTTAACAATGAGAAAATATATCGTGACCAATATATTTTCTTTGTGCCAGGGGGATTAAATGTGCCCGTTCGCATCTCGTAGACCAACAACAAAATGGCGGCGTAGGAAGGTATGGCCCATGCGATCTACTAAGGCAATGAACTTCGTATCAATGCAACGTATAGGAGGCTATGTACGTCACGGAAAGGATAGGTTTCGAAGACAGTGCAGAACAGTAGAGGCTCATTTGAATTGTTTTAAAAAAAATATAGCAGCGGGTGAATTGTTTAACGAGACTCTCAAAAAAATTACTTCACGGAGACAAGACGCAGATGCAAGCGGATCTACATATTCGACGAATATACTTACCTATAGAAGAAGAATATTAATTATATATATTCGCGACAGCATATAATTAAAGTATTCATCACTGTATTCAAGTAGAAGAGCTGAGAAAAAAAATATAAATATATAAAATATTGGTGATATACGACGGATTTGGGCTAATAAGCAGCAACGTAACGACCGAAAGAATCGGAATTCACTTTTGTGAAACGTTAAATATCTATATACGAGAAGATTATAATTTCCGTAGCAGTAAAAAATAATAATTATTTACGGAGAAAATATTTCACAGAAAGAAAAACTTTGACGATTATTTTAAATAACAGAAAAATGCAGAATACTAAGACTAATTACTGCCCACAAGGAATTCTTCTCATTGTCTACAGATACAAGATGATGACTGTCTGCTAATTCATCAAGATGGACTAAACTGGGGATATGTACCGTCGAACCAGATGACCAGCCGGAGAGTATTGGACAGGCCAACCAGTGGAGATGATGACGTTGGATGAGGATCGGCCAGCCAAAAGACCGGACGATATGGAGTGGTCTGACGAGCTATATGACCAGCAGATGACCATGAACGTCCAGCCCAGCCAGATAACCAGTTCCGATCTGAGGGTCTAGTAGCAACAGAAGGACGGAGCAACCACCAGACCAGATGTAGCAACTCACGAGCTAAGTCCATACTTTTCTATAGTAGAGTAGTTTCTTGTAATCTGCACCCTCAATCTATTTTGGCATGTGCTGAGAATTTGGTGATTTATGAAGTAATTAAGAACGCGTGTGTAATATAAGTAATGTGTGAAATACTTAAGATTTAAGATTAAATGGAAGTGATGAGTTAGAATGATAATATGACATATACTGGATACCGCTCTAGCACATTGACAGTGGAACTAATATCCGATAAGAGAAAGGTGTGTTACTTGTGTAGAGCTAGAATCAATGAGTCTAAGTCACTAGTAAAAGTTCGATTAATCGCGTTTTACCTGAGTATAGTTTACGTCACGAAATACCTGCGCAATACGATGATCATTGACAAATGAAGTATTCCTTTCGTCAGAGAAAGAGGGCATATGAATTCGTATTACTGTTATTAAAAATAGAGGTTATTGACTGCGTATTTTGCTAAGCAATTCTTGAATATTTAGCATATGGTTTTGGAGTTATGGCTATATGCATGCGGCTAAATGGAAGCCGATAGTATGTTAATGTGACGACGGTATTGTATTGAAAAGTGATTATATATTGATGAATGGTTTAAGTGAAGAGATTTAGTTATGTTCTACGGGAAGTGTAAGAATTGCAATTTGACGTGCTAATGATTTATTAGTAATATAAGGTGAGTTTCTATGCCATGTTTGAAAATATACGTCAAGAAGAGAATTCCGCGCAGATGACCATTGCAAGGTAAGGTAAACATGAATTATGTAGAATTGTGTATCGTGACAGTGATATTGTGTTTGACTTGGGTGAATAACAGGTACTGCGTAAGAGAGAGTGTTCTTGTATATGATGCAATAGACTCATGATTGATTATATATCTAGTATTTCGTGGAGCGGTGATCTTACAGGTTGATATGAAATACCTACATTCTATACTATCCATACACGTTCAGTAGCACGTATATAAATGAAATATTGAGACAGTGCAGATTTCAAGAGTACATTGAGCCACTAATAGATGAGTGTGTAGATTAGAAACTATTCGAAGAGTTAGTTAGATTTTATTTATTTCTACTCAGATAAATACGATTTTAACTTAGTATATAAAAATGACGAGTATTACGATGGTTAGTTAGGAGCCAGATATCGTAGGCACGAGGGTGGTATTGCTTTAGCTCGTAAGTCGTTACTTGTTCGTACTTGAAAGATGTTACCTAACACTCGGAGCTCAAACCTATGAAAGACTTTAACTTATGAATGGAAGGTCGGTGAACACTACCACAATTTAATACACGCGAAAGTGTATACTTGGGAAACATGTCTCATATGTTGTGAGGATAACTTTAATAATTAACAGAGCAGTATTTACAATATGAAAATTTTATTTGATTCCTTGAATGCTCAATGATCGTAAATATTATTTAAAAAAAGATGTAATACTTTCGGAACATGGCTACGAAGGTACAGATGTGTATTTATTGGAATTTGAACTTTATTAATGAGAAAGTGTTAGCATTTTTTTTTAAGTTCCACTATTTCATCTTAAATGAGCCAGCGCTGACTCTAACTTAATTTCAAATAATGAGATAATACGGAATTATTACTACCCAGATTTCACTATATCTTGAACATTAATTTTTCTCAATAAATAATCTTATATATATTTTCTTTAGTATGTGACTGTGTTATGATTTCTGTTCTGGCAACGTTTAGAGTTAAGTTAGTTGATAAGTTTACTAGATGTAAGCAATTAATATCTTCTCACAAATGAAATGCGAGATACTTTTAAGTTTTCGGTCGTCGTTCTCGTGCATACTGATACTTACATGTTGCGTACCCCAGCGGTTGGAATCTCTTCAGAAACCACGTTAAATAATTACATATAAAATCTCAGATTTTATTGGCGGAAAAAGGATACCCTGAGAAGAATAATGAGCTACCGGGATAATCTTGCACTGACCGCTGCAAGAGCGGGTGCATTATTATTATTATTATTATTATTATTATTATCTATATGAGTTTCTCGCGATGTAGGATTGAGATGTTTCAGTAACTTTCCGATGTTCAGACATGGTCGATTGTCAATGTGGCAATTTCTTAGTTTCAGTTCATCATATTTATTACAGAGTTGGGCCACTCTATTATTCATGTTTACTTTGTGCTCGAGTGCTTTGTGACCAGCGCGGTCTTGTTTCACTTCATGAGAGCGAATGTTAGACGACGTTCTTCATATTTCTTCAGTTTTACGCAACTTTAGGACATGATATATTATTTGTGTGATCTGGAGTAAGAGGATGCGTTCCTCACCTGAAAGGCCTGCATTTTCTTGATTGTGTGACTTGCCTCGGGTAGACTGTTCAGCAGTGTGTGTAAAGGGTTGGACCCTGTGGTTTGGGTATTGCTGCTTTATTTTGGGAGACGTTGATCTCCACTTTGAGGCATTCTGCCGTGTAATGGCGAGGGTGATATGTTTGTCTACCGAGGAGAGTTTCATTTGAGCGGCCTATAATTCGTGACTTTTTTTTGTTTCTGTCCATGTCTCTACGGTTGTGGCAGTCGACGGGAGTTTTATATCGTGATGTTTGTTCGGATTTCCTTTTATGATATAACCGCGTTGAGGAATATTTGTGTCATGTCAACTCTTTCAGGTTACAACGTTGAAATAGGTGTTGAAAGGTAAAGCCTACTCTGTCATTTTTTTTGTTTTTGTGTCCTGTAATTATTTTTCAGGGACCTGTGTTAAATAGGAAGTGTTGCTTAACATCTAATTATGTTTCCTTTCATTTTCGTTGTGGCTTTAAGAGGATGCGAGTTGCGTGAATGCCGCATGCTTTCCTTGGTGAGCCCTGGAAAATATGATATCATGTTTTTGTTTCTTTGAATGTATATATTGCCATTTACATGTTTTTTGTGTGGCTCCTATCCGCATTTGTCTGTTATGATCATGAGTTTGTTCATGGCTCGAGAGGTATATTTATTGCATAGGATGTTTTACCACTCAGCGTGTTATAAATTGTACAGTTAGGTTAGTTTTGTCCCCCCTTTTGCGCATTAGATCACGTCTTTCTCAAGGTTAGGGACCCCACTGCAATGTCAAGTGTGCAGAAACGGGGAACGTACTCATCTACAGTTAAAAGTGTTAACAAAAAAATAAAGCCAGGAGCGTGGTGCGCGCACGCAAGCCCATATGTTAAAATTTAATGAAATATCAAGATTTGATTTGTTAAGTATGTGTGTCGGCATACATTATAAATTTGTAAAATATTCTGATTCTCAAGATGGACTTTGTCCAGCTGAAAAGGAAACAACAATCTGAGTCATGTAAATCTGATTATTTGATACTTTGCTATTTAAAAAAAATATTTATCTTGTGTTATATGTTTCCCACGAAGATCCAGGGTGTATGTATTTTTAGGGCATTATTTTTATCATATTTCGGACTGAGCACACCTGGGATCGGCTGACTAGTCTGGGGCAAGTTACCTTGATGGTAGAAATGGGGACATATAATTGGCGCAGCCAACGTCGGGCTTTTGTTTTGATTCTCACTTTTTCTTCTGTATTTTGGACACGGTGGTTATACGAAATGCTTGCCCAGTTATTGTTTTTTATTGTGTTTTTTGAAGTCAAAGTATCCATTTTTACCGGATGCGAACGACGTGAGGATCGTGGAAGTTAAGTAAAATAAAGTTAGGTTTGAAAATAGAATCCACGTTACCTATAAGATGGACAAGCAGAAGATGAAAGTCAAATCTAAATTCATATTAATCGCAGTTAGATAATAATGTTATTTGTTTCACGTCCCACTAACTACTTTTTAAGGTCTTCGGAGACGCCGAGGTGCCAGAATTTAGTCCCGCAGGAGTTCTTTTACGTGCCAGTAAATCTACCGACACGGGGCTGTCGCAGTTAGATACTATTTCACCTTTTACCAGTATGAGTGTTTTCAAGTATTATTCGAGCGAGGCTACGATGTCAAAATTTGGCGATAGGATGGGCAACATGACACGGTAAAGTCAGACAGGTTATATGTCACAAAGCATGTTGAAAAATATAAAGTACGCAAGCTAACCGTATAGCAGAGTAGAGAGTTGATATTTTCACCCACCGGGGTATGTTTTTAGTTGCTCCAGGTAAAGTGTAAAGTAATGAAACCTGTCGGGAGGTATTTCTTTCAATTTTGTTCAAGTTAGGCTATAAAATTAAGGGCATGACGCAGAATGAAGGTGGCGCTCGAGATAAAAGTGACCAGATTATTATTATTATTATTATTATTATTATTATTATTATTATTATTAGTAGTAGTAGTAGTAGTAGACTTAGTATAATTATTATTATTATTGTGACGTCGAGGTTTAAGGAAAATTCTGTTTACAACAGCGAGATAGAGTTCATCGTTTTCTTTTATTCAGCTCTGATAAAACCTAACCTAGGCGGACAGGTTATTTTCATTTTCCAAATTGCATACGATTCTCTCGTGAGATAATTGTTGACATTGATGGTAATATTTAAGTGAGTTGAATATTTTTTCTTTTTACGTGAGGCACTGGCTGTTTGTTGACTCTTTCGACTGAATGACAAGGTCGCTATGTCTGCAGGACAGCCATTCCCATATGTCTCTTTAATAAGTCTTGTGACTTCCTATTCTCCTCTTTAATTCTTCCATGCGCCTGCCTAATGTTTTCATCAGTCTTTTCCTGCGCCTGACTAATGTTATCTTGTACCCGCCTCATGTTTTCATCACTCCTCTCCTGTGCCTGCCTAATGTCTTCGCTTACCTTCCTATTTTGCTCCTGCAGCAACTTGCTAATCTCCTCTAAGGTAGCTATTATTAAGGACCTTGAAACTAGAGTGCAACGCCGGTAGGAACGAGCTATCCCAACAGCTTGCGCAAGGTCAAGAGCAGGTGGCCCAAATGAAGGGAGAGATAACGGATACTAGGGCTGACTTAATGGTCATCGTAAAAAGCTTAAATGGGGTACGAAACGAGGTAGGCACAGTCAAAGACGGTATGACACAATTCAAGGAGGAGGTCAACGTCTCGATCGCCGAAGTCTCCAACAATTTTAAATATAGAATATCAAGTTTTAAGATGGAGATGTTGTCGGTCGTAGAGGCTATCCAAGAGAAGACATAAGGTCAGATAATCAGGTTCAAAGAAGAGATGACAGTTGAGATCAAGAAGGAAGTCCAGGAAGTGAGACAGTTCGCAGAGAGAGAAGTCGGCCATGTGAAGACAGAAATCAGGAGCGAAAAGTCTAGTCTCTGGAATGCAGTTATCGGCAGGATTGCTCAAAACCAGGAAGATAGTTGGCAGAACGGCATAGAGCTAGGAGAAAGGATCACGTCATGGGGTGAATGAGAGCAGAAGGCAGAGATCAGAATAGATAGCAATGCTAACGGACCTTAAGCGTGATTTAGGGTCACACGCCAGTATAATACTAGATCTCCAGAGGGAGATGACACAGTTAAGGTTGCAGGATGATAGGTCCATGACTAATATAAAATATATGTCATACCAGCAATGTTACCTGGGACCGGAACCATTAAATGAAGCCAGCAAGCTAGGACAACTGCCAGATGACACAGCACATGATTGTCAAAGTATACTCAGTAACATAGAGGGAGTGCACATGAGCAGAAATGCACAGATGTCAAAGCCAATAATGAATATTATTCGGACAGGGGACGATATGCCCAGGAAATTTGACGGATTAGGAGCAGTGACGCCCAAGGGTTTCTGGCGTCAGCTAGAAGACTACATGCACGACCACAGAGTACCTCGAGAAAAACAGCTCAGGACCGTGGAGAAGCTACTGGACGGACACAGGCTAACTTGGTTTACGGCGTTTCGTTACTCATTCAGTAACTACGAGGAATTTAAGCAACCATACCTGTGGAAGTATTGGAACCCACAAACGCAGCAGGCTATAAGATTGGTGCTATATTTCAGAAAGTACCTGGCAAATTCTCCATCTAAGTACTCTGAGTTCTTTGTGGCACAGCTGCAACAACTAAAAGAATTAGATAATGCACCCACGGAGGAGGAATTGATTAGTGCGATAGAGAAGCAGATGCCGGTCGAAAATCAAAAGATCATGATCGCTTTGAATATCAAGACGCTAGTGGACGCTGAGGCCATTCTGAGACAGTTAGACCAGATGACTCACGCTTACCACCACAGGAATGTTAGAAATCACGACCATCAGGTGAACTTAATTATCGCCACTGCAGAAGAGGAAAAACCATGCGGAAGAGACCAGGGGACCAACACGTTTGCTAGGCAGGAAGGGACGAGGCAGCCAAGGCTGGAGTACCGCTACACTGAAGGGAACCGCTACAGTAGGCAACCCGCTAGATTCGAGCGATGGAACTCAGGAAATCAGCGCTGGCAGGTTAAGAGAACGGCGAGAAGGGAAGAAAATTCTAGCCACCCCTATAGAAATGGCAGAGTATTCACAAACCACACAGGGTCTGGAGGTTGAGAATGGAACCAACCACGCCGGAACTTCAGGAACGAAATCGAGGAGTGACGAAGAGAATCCGAGAAATACTTAGATGAATTGGTCAGGAAGGAATGAGAAAAGGAACAATGGAAGGAGGCAATTTTGGAGAGAGCAGCGCAAGAAGAATGTGAGGGAGCCAAGAGTGAGGCACTTCAGCACGTGAAACAAAGGAACAGGAGGAGCAATTTAAATCCGCTAGCTCAGGGATTTGAGTCTGCTCAGGGAAAGTAGTGCCAATTTTCTTAGGGCAGCAGGAGGCGGAACGGCAACAGCAGCAGAAGAATGAAGTATGGGTCATCGCGCAGACTGATGCGTGGGTGGTCGATACAGAAGAATTGGTTGCCGATATCCAACCGCTTTCAAGGGTGAAAATAAGAGGGATTATTCCAGATAAGATTGCTGTCTGTAAGGAACAGGTGTTCCTAGAACTAGAAATTGGAAACTGCTGTTTTAAACATACATTCATCATAATGCCAAAGATACACTACCACTTAATTATTGGGGCAGATTTTTTGAAAACACATCAGGCTGTCATAGATATGTCGCAGCACGTTATCAAGTTTAAGGGTACGGAGAGCTCAGAACAAGTTGTGGTCGACTCGAGCGGAGATAAACCCACCGAGGGAGAGGAAGTCTGGACATTAGACCTCATTAAGGACGAGCCCAGATCGCGATGTTTACCTGGAGACGTGGAACAGGTCATGAGTCAGCTCGAGCAGGTAGTAGCTGTGTTGGAAGAAGAAAAGGAACCGGATTACATCACGATGATTCACAAGAAGGTTAGCGAAGCGAAACTCAGCCTGCCTGATAAGGATAAGTTGAAAGCCATATTATTAGGTCATATGGATGTCTTTGATTCGAAGCCCGCAATGGTGAAGAATTATAAATACTCTCTGAATGTTAACGACTGGAGTCCATGGAAGAAGAAGCCTTATCCAATACCTGAGAAGTACTATGCGGCAGTAAAGAAGGCGATAAGCCAGATGGAGGAGAATGGCCTCATTAGTAAAAACTCCAGCCCGCTCCTAAACCCACTCGTGGTGGTACCGAAGTCTGATGGCACTGTGCGAGTGTGTTTGGATGCTAGAGCAATAAATCAGTGCCCAGTTCCGGAACATGAAAAAGCTCCGGTTATAAGAGAATTCCCACAAAAATTCCACCACATTTTGCTTGAAGGGAAATCGCAACTGTCTACTGGTTTCCTGTTTGTCAAACTGACCTATACGTTTAATCTCCTTCCATTCGGTATGAAGACAGCTTCTTCTGCACTAATCAGAGCATTCGATAGGAACCTAACACCAGAAGTGAGGGAGTTCACCATCAGATATATAGACGATATCATCTTGGCAGATGAGACCGTAGAAAGCCTCCTGGACCAGCTGGATAAGTTGCTGCGAAATCTGAATGAGGCCAACTTCAAGATTAACCTGAAAAAGTCACAATTTTGTCAGGAAGAGATCTTGTTTTTGGGACACATTGTGGACGGATGTGGAGTGAGACCGAACCCACTAAAGATCGAGGCGATCCAGAATTTTCCCACACCAGTCAGGGTAAAACATGTTTGCCAGTTTCTGGGAATGACTCAGTTTTTCGCGAACCACTGTCGAGGATACTCCGAGACTGTAGCACCACTTCAAGAGCTGTTAAGAAAGAATTCAAGATGGGCGTGGAATGAAGACTGCACTAAGGCTTTCAACAGCACGAAGGAAATGCTAGCAAGCAGCGTAAAGCTAGGGTATCCAGACTACAGGAAGAAATTCATAATCCAGACAGATGCTTCAGGGGTAGGAATAGAAGGGATGCTGTATCAGGAAGAGGAAGGAGTGGAGTGGACACGGGGTTACCTAGGGTTCATGAGCAGAAAGTTACGTAGCCATGAAATGGAACACACCGTGACAGAACTTGAGATGCTAGCCATTATTACGGCACTTCAGTACTGGAAGAAAGTTGTTTATGGTTTATGTTTCAAAATGACGTCACACACGAGGTAAGAAAAGAAAATTCCGAACCTTGTAAAAGGCTTAAAAGTTTCCCATAACAGAAATAAACCCACTTTAAGTTTATCACATAAAATAAAACAAGAGGAAATAATAATCACCAAGGCTGACAAGGGGGGGGGGGACAATAGTAGTTTTAGATAAGGAGGAATACATCAGAAAAACGGACACTTTTTTCAGCAATAGCACTTTTTCGGAAATAGATCGAGACCTTACAACAAATACTCAGAAAAAGTTAAAAACATTATTAAGAAACGCAACTTTCATTTTAACTAAACAAGACGTCCAAAAACTGATAAATATGAACCCCGGTCTTCCAACAGCAAGGGCCTTACCCAAGTTACATAAAGAAGGAATACCTATAAGACCAGTAATAAACTTCTGCAACAGTCCTACTTATAAAACATTGCAATACGTACATACATTCCTAACCAAACATTACGTTTTTCACAACAAATCACCAATAAAAAATTCTGTAGATTTTTGTAAAATATTAAAAAATTTAAATTAACACCACATCAAGTAACATGTTCCTTTGACATCAAGGACATGTATACAAACATTCCAGTGGACGAAACAATAAAAATTATCAGAAAGAATCTAATAGAACACAAACAACTCAACCTACCAGACGTAGAAGATATCATTAATATACTTAAATTCGTTACGAAACACAATTACTTCACTTTCAATAACAAGATATATAGACAGGAAGGCCTCCCAATGGGTGTTCCCGCTTCGGGCATTTTAGCCAATATTTAGCTTGATTACCTCGAACATACCAATATAATAAGACAAATAGAAGGTCTCAGTTTATGGGCACACTTTGTAGACGACACTTTTGTTGTAATAGACCGTAGAGTCAACAATAGTGACGACATCCTCAATAAATTAAATACACTTGATTCTAGAATAAAGTTTACAGTAGAAGAAGGAAAAGATTGTTCCATAAACTTTTTAGATATAAACATAACATGGAAAAAGGAAGAGTTTGTCTTCAAGATACACAGAAAACCCAGTTTTACTCCCATTACAATAAAGAGCTACTCATTGCACCCGGAATCACAAAAAAGTTCAGCTTACTACAGTTACATATATAGAGCATTTAATATACCCCTTACACACGTGGAACGAGAAAAAGAACTGCACTTTATTCGCAAACAAGCCCAATACAACGGTTTCCAACTAAAAATAGTAAACAAAATAATTGGTAAATGCAAACAGAAATTACAAACTAAACTAACACCCAAAATAAAAAAGAAAGATAAATATGCCAAGTTCCCGCTCATTAACCCTAACTTATATACAGTAAAAATTTGTTCAGAAAATATAACTACAAGATCGCGTATTCAACCAGCAATAACACAAAGCAAAAAAACTTTAATTACAATAGTGTTAATTCCCTAGGAAAAAAACAAATATTCAGAATCAGGAGTTTACAAATTGATGTGTCATCAATGCGAAAAAACTTATGTCAGGCAAACAAGGCGCAGTTTAACTGTAAGATACCAAGAGCATGTAAACGCTGAAAGACACAAAAAAATTTCCACGATGGGCCAACACATGAGTACAACCGGACATCAGTTCACAACCATAGAGCAGGATTTAACTATATTGCATAAAATAAACAAAGGAGCTCTTCTAAATACATTTGAAAATCTATATATTTATTTAGAACAAAAAAGCAATCACGACAATAACCTAAATGATACAATTGATAATATAAACCCTATATTCGAAGGGATATCATCAAGTCTTGAAACCTTAGGCAAAAGAAACAACACAGACAACAAAAGGACAAACAAGAATGAGCCTCCGCCATTTTGTACATCCACTCTCCCCACCCCCTCTAAAGCCGAAGCCATGACAGTAAGCGACACACCTCCTCCCCTCTCCGCAGCCTTGCCTCCCCGAAAGGAGGAGCAAACAACAGAAAACACACGCCATTACTATACTAGACGTAAAGCAGTATCAAACGTTCCCCCTCCAGGGTCGCGGTAGAATTGGAGTCTAGCAACAGTAAGGTAAGGAACAATTTTATACATTAAGTTATTATGTAAAGACATACGATTTCATTACAAAAACAAATTCCTATTTTCCTCATTTCATTTCACAAAATGAGACAAAGCTCCCTTTCCAAAAACTGACCGGCAATTAGCTTCAAAATTCCGCATTAGACTCCAGTTAGGGCATATTAAGCAAGCATAAAACAAATAACAGCCCACCTGGAAGGAGGGACAGAAATAAACATTCAACAACAATTTGAACAGTGTCAAGAAGCCAATGATCTTAAAACCTTTTAAGAGGAAGACAAACAAATATTTTTAGTGCAACCGAGTTGCAACTTTTAACCACTATTTTAATTAATAGATATAGTTTTTAATCTATGTAATCATCCAGTCTCATTTCATTAACCCATTAACCCCCACATCATTTTAATGTCTTTTTATTTTAGTTTGTATTCAAATAGTATTAAGAGGAACTATGTACCTGCAAAAAATATATTCAGAAACTTAGCGATTCACCTAAGCTTAACAACAGCTGAAGATGTTCACAAGTGAGAACGAAACATGTACTGTTTATAATTGACAATTTGCTAAAAAGCAAATAAAAAGTATCAAAAAGGTGGAAGATTTTCAATTATTGTAATTCTCTGTGATAAAGGATGTACCCAGGACTAAAAAGAACTCTGCCCCTGGACTAGATCAAATTACTTACCGGCACATAACAGAAGCTCCACATCCCTCCCTATAACTTGGAAATATAGTACATACCACTATTCTAGATCCTGGATTCTTCCCACCACCCCACCCCAAAACTGGGTACATGTCAAATACCATCTCAATAAAAATTCATGTCTACCAATAGTGTGTTCTAAAATCTAGAAAATCATCTTCGCTCACTGTATATATACCTATCTCAACTCCCTCCTCCTTATACCTCAGTCTAAGGCTGGTTTCTGTCCTCAGTACTCCATACATGACTAAGTCTTCCACATCGCTGCAACCCTCACTAAATATTTACCTACAAAAATATGCACAGCCCTTAACAGTCTCGATGTTAAGAAGGCCTTTCTTCAGACTGATATGTAAACTCCATCACCTTCCAGTTCCTATGACAAACACCCGTTTCCTAGCCAAAAACAATGTCCATAACACATTATCCGACACATTTTCAATTAAAGCAGGAGTACCACAATGTAGCCCATTTTCACCATCTAGATATGTCCTGTTTTGTAAAAATATTATTCAACGTACACCTCCATCTTGATTGTCAGTTTGCTGAACACACAAAAATACAGGCTGTAGAATCCAATAACTGATTCTTGTTATCTCCTCTCCAAACCTATTCAAATGAACTCAAACAATGGCTTGATCCCTGACAAATCAAAAGTAATGTAAGCTAAAGAATTTATGATATTCCTAATCGTAAACGTAGATGCCGTCCTACTAACAAACTCTACCTAACCCGAATTAATAATCAACCCCTACCTATCTGGGCATTATGTTCCAAAATAATTTACAACGGAATGTACATTTGGACCAAACTTATAAATAGGAATCCCACAGGATTCACCTCCTCCATTAGCTAATAGGTTAAACCTAGGGATTAAAAACCATACAAATCATTAACATGTACAAAGCCTTTGTTCGACCTGTTATCATGTACGCCTTATTATCCTGGATCTCCGCCTCTCTTACCCAATACTTAACACAAATTAAAGCTTGACGGCCAAGCTATCCGACTTTCTTAATGACTCTGACCAGAAACTAGATTCAAAGTGATCAACAAGCTTTATACATTCCCTAAAATCCTTTCCCATCTATACTCTATTTGCCTTTTCTATTTACATAATCTTCTTTCCCACAACTCACATAAGCTTTTAGAAACACTTAGCCCTTCGCTTCTTGCTCCCACAATTTTTACAAACCAACCAACATCTACTACCAAGCTCCCCTTCCCACCTCCGAGTCAGCCCAAAGATAAATTTAAACTCAAAATGGAATTATGAATAACTGCAGACAGCACATCTCTGGGTGAGATTCTTCTTGTTGTTTTTCCTTTCCTCAGAAATTATGACAACTTGGCTTATTCACAATATGGAGAAGAATTTGTTAATAATTTTGTCATCGATTGTATACCTAAATTTTAAATATATGTGAATGTATATAAGTAAATATATAAAATAAATATATTTAATGTTGTTTCACTTCAAGAGAAACAATGTTTACTGTTTTATTATCATATTTGTAGAGATTCAATACTTTGATGAAAAAGAACTTGTATTCGTGATGACGTGTTTTACAAAAGCAGAAGAAAAGTTATTAATTTACTTCCATAAAACACCTGAATTTAGCACACAAGCATAACAAAAACAAATATTTGTAAATGTAAATGGACAGAGAGTCCATTTTTTGGACTGATGGCATGCTCCCCTACTAGGGAGAAAGAAACAATTATTAAATTAAAAACATTGTTTCATCTCTCTTGGCCTCTCTCTGCCATTACGAAAATATCTACCATGAAACAACCCACTCAGGGTTATATCTGCAAGAAGTGTGGAAGAACCTTCCTCTGGGGGTACAACAAGAGATGTCAGGGGATGTCATATAGTAGAATTTTTAGGTGCAAACATTGTAAAAGTCTGTTCTAGAACCCTTCCAATGGCAAACATCATGAGGAAGCTAGTAGTGCACCTTCATGGAGAAAGAAGTTTAAAGACCTAAAACATATTCTAGCAGATAATTTATTTGTGAATAGTAAACCATTACAAAATATTTCAAACTCTACTTCATTGTCTTGATTTACTAACAGTTCTCTCCCTATGCTCACATCTCAAGAGGAAGGCAAGCAAGATAAAGGAGAGGAAGAAAAAAGATCTCAATGGTTCTTTACCATCAGAGTTTTTTAATTCTACTTCATTGCGTAAGCCTACTACATGTTCTATCGCAATGCTAACATCTAAAGAACAAGAGCAGCAAGATGAGGTACAAAATGAAGGAGGCAATGAAAAAGAAGATGACCAAGAAGATCTCAACGCCTTTTTAACCAGGAAGCTGGTTAAATACAGTTTTCTACACATTAACTGTCTGCACATAGTCTGAAATGTTAACAACAAGCCTCTGTTACCATATGCAGATGCAAAATCCCAACCTACATGTAAATGCTTGTAACTGCTAAGAGCCAAACAAAATTGTTGTTACACAAATTATGAAGCAGAGATTCTAGAAATAGGGCAAGAATTACATTGTGTGGGTATTACCGAGTAATAGATTTTACAGTACAGTCAGTACAGTACCCTCCTAAACCTATGCTGTTTTTTGTAGCATACCATACACTACAATTTTGTAGAATCTTCTATAACCTCCATGTCTTTAAGTTTTAATTCCAACACTATCTACAGACCTGGTCTCAAGCCTGGAAAAAGCAAGAGAGACACCCTAAATCGTAGGCTAGCTAAAATGGTAGTTTAGGGGAAGTATGAAATTTAATTCTTGTATAACAGCACTAGTGGTCGTTCTATCAAGAAATGCTACATAACTAAAGGTGTAAAACATAACATTCCCAATCATTTTCTTCCGAACTTGCGTTATGAGTTTTCGTACAGGCTATATTAATACAGATAGTCATGAATATCAACTTTCACTGAGTTGTAACAAATTAGTTGCACAAAATGTTAGGAAAACTTGCAATGGACATCTCATTAATCCATGCTTATTAGTCACTGCCCATTAGCCCGCACTCATTAGTAACTGCTCACAAGCCCTTGCTGAATTTCCCCCTGATCATTTGCTACTGCTTATTAGGTACTGCTCATTAAGTCATGATTAATTGCCCCTCGATCATTAGCGACTGCCCATTGCTGATGAGCAAGCAGTTTCCAACAGGCTTACCCCTCACCTAAGCAGTTTTCAAACTTGGAAGATGGATGGATGTTTGTACCATATTTAGAATTAGATGACATCTTCCCAGCCTAAGTTAGTCGATAAAAACTTGATATGCTACTAAGTTTTTAACTTCACTTCTGTCTATCATTCTTAGATGAGCCTATCAGGATGATGGCCATGGAGTTTCTCAAGACTCAAAAAGCTAGTGCTCTGCCAACCAGAGCTATTCAGCCTAAGTTAATCTACAAAGATGTGAAATGCTGATATGTTTCAGCATCACCTCCGTCCAGTAATCCATAGATCAGCACTTTAGGCTATGACAGTGCAATTTTCAAGACCCGAAAGGCAAGCGCTCAGCTCCTTGAGCTACTCAGCCAAAGATAGTCTACACAAACATGATAGCTACTTTCAACACATCTGCTTAGCTCTGAACCCAAAGCTTTAACTCTCGGTGATGTAAACATTATGGTTCAAATACATAACCTCAAAAAGTTAAAATCAACAAGTGAGTGACTCCGTGGTCACTCAGCTCAGAGACCCTGACATCGAACTCCATTACATCCATATAAGCAATTCAAACATGTCAGACTTTACACCACCTCCCTAGTCCCATACAAAAAATGTACAGTCACTATCTTGTACAGAAGTACAAGTTCAGCTGTGAGTCCCCCAGGTAGCCTTTCATTATGCTCTTATCATTACTAAACCTTACACAATCTCCCTAGTCCCATTAGTAAAATGTGTAGCCACCATCTTTTTCCAAGGCCAGCACCGAGTCCATGTGACTGCCTTCCAATTTTATGCCCCTATGAGTAAAAAATACGCATTAAGCCTTATACCATCCCCCTAGTCCCGTTAATACAATGTGTAGTCACCATCTTGTTTCAAGTTCATCTCAAAGTCCCCAAGATCACCCTCCAATGTTACGACCCTATGAGTAAAACGTGTAGTAAGCCTTACATCATGTCCCTAGTCACATTAGTACAATGTGTAGCCACCATTTTGTTCTAAGGTCAGCTCCGAAAGAGCTAATGCTTCTGCACATTGCACTAAGATAATTGGAGGTATGTTGTCCAGGTCGAAAGCAGCATGTTGTCGAGTATTTTGAAGGCTGATAATTACCTTGATCTCTGTGAAGTAAAGGTTGGAGAGGGAGAGTGGTAATGGCTGAGATGTGTTTGGGTAGATATTCCCTGGCTCATTATTGCCCCTTTTAAATTTCTCACTGAACGTTGAGGCAATGGCCTCGGGGGAGGCAACTATTGTTGTTAGAGTAGAATGCACTCTGTGTTGATTTCCCGTGTTTACTATTAAGGTATTACCACATGTCTTTGCTGTTGTTACCTATCTTGCTTATGTAGTTTTTGTATGCTTCGTGGATGAGTTTCCTGGTCGTATTCCCCCCCACATTTATATTTGTTGCAGATAAGATTGCTTGTATCCTGTTTCCGTTTGATCTAAAGCATATTCCTTTTGCGTATCATTTTGCCTATTTCTCTTGTGATCTATGGAGATATTTTCCTGGTAAAGATGGGAAATTAGAATAACAGTTCTCAGTCAGAATTTTTTGTTATAGACTTCTCTATAAAAAATTTACTGGTGCTTTCTTGTATTTTATCGTAGCTGTAACTACCATGTGTGAAGCACAGGTGACATAATTTGAGAATGATGTGGTTGGACCAGTGCTCGTTTTGAACCCATGATATTGGGATCTTGAGGTCTTCACCCCTTCACTTGTCTCTAGAGGGAGCTACTGAACACATAAGAAGCAAATGCCATATTGTCAAGGATTAGGAGTGTAAAATCTAATTAAGCTAAACTGTACATACTTATCTTCTTCTTTGAAACAGGCGGCCAGCTGACCAACTGTGTCTTCATCCACACATATTTCATCCTTAGTATCAGTAGAAGGCTGTAAGGAAGAAATATGCAGAGCAAAGTAAGAGATGTAGTGTAAACAGATAACTAGAGTAAAAGTTTATAAATAGACATGACGTAGGTGACAAAAGAAATTTCATAGTTGCATATTAAAAATACCAGTTTATTCTCATAATGTAAGCAGAAAACAAAGAAGTGTAAAGTCATAATTATATGATGAACAAGAACAAGAAAAGGAACTCACAACAGGATAAAGAGGACAGCATTGGAAGAGAGAGCAAAAGTAGAAGAAAAACTATAAGGACAAGGATAATCTCCACATTTCTTCAATTCTCTTCCTACAACATCCTGTCATCGTGTTCATCCTATTATGTGTCCTTAAATGATTAGTCACTTCTTTGTTTCTTGTGTTCCCACAGATGACTCTGATTGTCAACCAGGCATATATTGGATCTTAACCTGAGAAAGGTAAATCTCTTGCCTACCATGTCCAAGTTCGTTCAACAATTAGTCAGTTGTTGGACTTTTCATTAAATCCAGACAATCTGATGGCCTCATCAATATAGACTCACAACATATACATTCAGATTTTAAATGACATACACCGCATACCCGCAAGCCCCAGAATTGATTCTAGGACAAGTCAGGGATTACTACCAGAATCTGATGGCTAGTTGCTGGTCCAGTCAGCCTACATGAGAACATTGAAAGTGTTAATTGATAGGGGGTAGAGTCCTTAGGCTAAAAAGCCAAGAATAACGGCCAAGAAAATTTGTTGTGCTCACCACATATCGACTTATAAACTGCAGGCAATCAGGCTAAGCAAAGGTAGCATGGCAGGGTAATGTTCATCGGAGTTGTAGCACAATGGACTTTGGTTTGTTCTTTAAAGAACTCTGTTCAGAGAGTTTAAAACTAACTAATATGTTTATTAGACATGAGCAGAACAGCCCAATATTTTTTTAAAAATTATCATTCAACTGACACTTGACACTATATGCAATGTTAGATTCATGTTATCTTTCAAGTTTTTTTTAGAGAGAAACCTTACACTTCGCTACCTCAGAAGTGAACTTTCAACTGTTCTAACAAAGGTGAAAAGATTAAATTTAATTAACTGTCAATGAATATTTCACCAATAGAGCAATGGTCAAATGAATTCTTCAATGTAAACCTTACTAATAAAAGATGAAAGAGATTAACTAATGCTGTATATTTTGAAGTTAACTGTACTGGTTGGTATACCTACATGCTGCACATTTGAATTTTCTGCCTTAAAGTACTCCTCTACTGCTGAAACTCTGAACTTTAAAACTGAATTAATTCAACCGTTTATCAGAAGATGTCACTGTGTTAATTTCGAATTGTTTTTGTTTTCTAATGATCAAGAAGTGTGGACATTCTCTCACAGATGTCTCTACCAAAAACTATGATCATGCACCCAGGTGCAAAGAGATGGAACTTTTCTTGAAGATATTTTATACTCATAAGTTTTCCTATAACTAAATTTCCTTCTTTCATTTGTAGGTTGGCAATATAAATCTTTTCTTTCCGCCAGTTTTGAAATTGGCCAATTGTAAATTTCTGTAATTAATTTTCAGCCAATGGCGTCCTTCTTTACCAATCTCAATGTGTAACTGTAAGCTACCCAATAAACAACTGTGGGTGTGACTTAATCATTCATGGAAGGTCTCGAATCTTCCCCGAGAGTATAAAAACTGGTGATTTTCTTGGCTCTCCGCCACTCGAATAACATCTAGCCTAGTGTATGGAAGTGTAGCAGGGGGCAGGAAGCACCTCTTTCATCCGGCAGCAGCTCTTCAACAAGGTAATGGCCACTTAACATCTTTATTTCTCGCTAGCTCAGCAGTTTAATCCTCGGGGGAGGTCCGAAACCTTCTTTATATAAGCTATCTCTTAAACATGTAGAATTTTGTAAAACTTCATACAACTTTAACTGTAATTCGGGGATAGAGAGTGCTTTTCCCTCTTGAGCTCCCCTTCATTTTTGATTTGAGGTGACTACGTTTTCATAACCGATTTTCTTCTCTTCCTTAATGTGTTAAATTTTTTTCTCTCTCTTATACGAGTCACCTCCCTAGCTTGGGAATAGCCCGTGTCATCGGCCTAGTGCCTCTTAGGTTTTAAAATGTGTAGTTAGGAGTGCTAATTCACACCTCCTTTCCTTTTCGCATTTAGGGCCATTTAAATTAACCTATTATTTTTCCTGTAGGCTGGGTACGAGATACCCCTGTTTAATTCTTGTAAGTTGTGACTTGATGGCAAGTGTACGTTGAAGGTCATAAAGTACAGTTTTGCCTTGAATAGGCTTAAAAGATTCAGAGTGGGTCAGCTCTTTCTGGTGTTTTGAAAAGTGCCTCTAGGAGGCTTGACATTACTAGGTGGGAGAAAGTGCTACATGTAATTTGGGCTTTTCTGCCCTTTGGTAATTTGTGGTTTGAGCTGAGAGCTCAGGAATTATAAAACTTGGGGCTCGAAGCCCAGATCTTGTAATGATCCCCTAAAAGTTGTGTTTTCGTGCTCTGGTTTATAAATTATACGTTGTACCTGATTTTGGCTTCTTGTTGATTTGTTACTTGTTGAATTTTGGAAGTCTATATGAAAATTGTTAAGTTCTGAAAATATAACCTTTATGGAAATTTTAATTCATCTTTCGGACTTGAGGTAGGACCCATTTCAGCCCACACCTTCTTTCACCTCTGCATTCCACGGGTAACAGAAGAAAATCCCAATGACTTGTGTAGCAAATGCTGCAAAAAGAAATCAAGGATCCAAAATAAATGGGTAAAACTGCCATGAAATCTCTCAAGGCTCAATTCTTCTCAGATAAGTCTCTTCAGGATCGGCTGCAGATATGCCAAGTAGCATTATATAGACTCTACACAAAATATCATACTGGAAAGGCAACCCAATTTGTTCATAACAACAGAGCTTCAATCAACAATCTATATTAACTTCACGAGAAAACACATGCTTGAAACAGCCGATTCTCCAGATATATCCGTAAAATGTTCCCAGTGGACTGTGCATATGAAGATTAAGTAGGCCACAGTTGGATGAAAACATAAATTATATTTAATTAACTCCAGAAAATGAAGGCAAACTGAAGTATGGGAGATAAGATGGTATTGGAACATTAATAGTGATGACACAGCAGCAGAGATGCTATGCTACGGAATCTAATCTTATGTTAATTTCAAAGACACTTCCTCTAAAGCATTACTTTGTCAATTTTATATATTTTTCATCTAAACAGTGTTATGTGGCTGAAGATGTTGATAATATACGAAACATGTACCACTTTTGACCATTAAAAATTGCCTTAGGCAATCATTGTATCGACTAGGTGGAAAATAAATAAATACTTCATTGTGAATCTATTGAAGTGCGATACGGACCATGAAGCTGATTTTATGTAATTGAAAGTTCGATCGAACAATCGATCGATCATAGTCGCTACTGCTTGCTATAGGCTATCCATATAGCTACTGATGCTACTGGTGACTTCACGTTCGAGATTACACTTTTTTTTAAAATGTTTATTCAGTTTTCTTTACAATTTATTCCTGGCGTAAATAACATGCCCTAGATTAATGTTATAAAAACTGAAAAATGTGCTTCTATTAATGGATAAATACGGTATGTCCATTTTATATGGCAGAAGAACAAATTTCCAGATTTTTCTGAATTCCTCAACATTTCCTGGTTTTCCCATCATTTATCGAATTCCCTGACATTTCCAGTTTTCCCCGGTTTTCCATACAGGTGGCCACCCTGAATTAGCTTTGCGTCGCACCGACACAGGTAGGTATTTTGGTGACGATGAGATAGGAAAGGGCTAACAGTGGAAATGAAGTGACCATGGCCTTAATTAAAGTACAGCCTGGCGTGAAAAGGAGAAACCACAGAAAGCCATCTTCAGGGCTGCTGACAGTGGGGTTCGATCCACTATTTCCCAAATACAAGCTTACAGCTGTGTGACACTAACCGCATGGCCCCTTGCACAATACAGGGATATTGTGCATGGTGAATGGACTTCATATGTATTAAGAAGCAAAAGAGTAGACTGTTGTCTCAAGAATGCCAGCCCTATGTTCAGCATATAGTTGCACTAATCAGTGTAACTAATCCAAGGATAAATTTTGTTTTAAATGTTACTGAATTATAACTGATATTGATTTTGTAATTCCTGTTTGTAATTAAACCCATTTTAATGTTTACACATAGGAAGTACTGTGAGACACAATAATTGTTCATTTGATTATGTTTCTGATTTCCTTTTTAAAGACCATTGTTTAAATAGTTTGAAACCATCACAGACATCAGCAGAATACAAATATTAATAAATTTCACTGAATAGACACTCACTTGACTTTGTAATGTGTTGACTGTTGATATATACTGGGTGCATGAGAGAGAGACGAACTACAGTGTAACTCCCTCAGATGTGAATTATGACTGTTCTAATAATTGTGAACAGAGTGATGTCATGGAACAATGTTATTTGAATTTATGAATCTAAACTTTACTAAGGAAAGGTACATAAACATAAACTACCATAAAATGGGATTGTTTTAGTTAATTTTTACTTTTTTCACTTTTTTCACTAAGAAGACACAATAATTGCTAGAATTATTATTATCCCGATCTTTAGTTAGCTGTGTCTATAAGGAATGTTTCAATATGTATTTTCAAAATATACACTAAAAAGTATTTTAAAAATTGAATATCCGAAGTAAGCCTGCATTTTAGAAAATTCAGGATGTGCACGTATTCGCAAACATGTCCAGAATTTTAAGAAATATAAAATTAATTCAGAAATCTAAACAGTAAAAGGAAAAGGAAACCCTCAATGCATGGCATTCAAGCTTCAAACCACAAGCGTGTTTTCCTCCCTTGCAGTCAAGATGGGCTGCCTGCCAATGCTACTTGCTTCATCTTCTTAAATTTGTTCTCCAGGGTCGAGGTGTCCCATACTTCTCCATATGTGAATAGCTCATCCTACATCTCTTTAAAAGCTTTATCAAAAATAGTATCGTCGCCATAAGACCTATCTGTGTCGGTGCGACGTAAAGCCCCTAGCAAAAAAAAAAAAAAAAAAAAAAAAAAAAAAATAGCATTATAATTGAAGGGTACAGAGTACGGGGTTCATTGCATTTTTTGAAAAATGGCAATATTCAATGTGTCTACTGATGCTCACTTGAACATTCTAGTGGGCAACTCCACTTGTGAAAGAAGGAATTCCCTCCAGAGAAATGAGCTGAAGAAAAAATAGCATACCGGGAAAGAAGAAGCCTATCGACATATCTGCAGGGGAAGGAGCTCGCTGTATTCTTCTTGAGCTCAGTGTATGAGCAGCAGGTTAGCTAAGCAGAACAGAAGCATTTTATTTGACAAAAATGAAAAAGTTGATGTGAATGTGAGGCGAATTTCTTTGACTGAGGGAGAAATTTGGCTATTTCTAACATCTCGATGAATGAAGTCTACTATGGGAGACAGTTATCTTTGTTTGCATATAACGTCATGTACTCCCCACTTCCCAAAGTGTTCTTCATGTGTATCCAGAGCATGAAAGCAAAAAGGAAAGTGACGACGTATCCTCCTTGTTGCATCATCTACATCTACAACCATTTTAATGTAATACACAAAACTATGTTCTGTGACTCGTGTAGTGGAAAACAGAAGAAATGTACCTTTTACATTTATTCTTCAACATGGTGAACGTTGAGAAAAAAGTACTGTGCAAGTCGGCCGTACGGTTATGGGCATGCTGCTGTTATCTTACATTTGGAAGATAGTTGGTACGAACCTCACTAATGGCAGCCCTGAAGAAGGTTTTCCATGGCTCCTCATTTTCACACCAAGCAAATGCTGGGGCTGTACCTTAATTAAGGCTTTCCCTCTCCTTGCCATTTCCTATCCCATCATCACCATAAGACCTATCTGTGTCGATGTGCCATAAAGCAAGTCGTAAAAAGGAAAACACAACTTTCCAAGTAAGGAGTCATTCCTATCTTGAGAACGATGGGTTTGGTGGATACAAACACCCTCACAATTGTTCCTAGTGACTGGATCTCTATTATCAAAACCGATTGTCAGAATAGCTGACCACACAATGTTTAGGAATTGGAAGAAATTCCTGGATGAGTGGTACCCAAGTAAATCACCATTTCCATCCCTGCCAGTAAGAGAGATGAAGATCAAGAGAGGATCATTCTTGAGCCTCCGTACTAATTACAACAGAGCTTGGGAATCTGTCTCCTTAACTGCAAAATGGAAGAGACATGATGCTCCCAATCATGCTGATGGCCAATTTGTCTGGCCAGAGGAAGCTCATGAAGGTAACTGTATTGTTACCTTCCTGGTATAATTCACACCTTCACAATGTTTTTCTTCCCTAGGAGCCTTGCCCATAACTGCTGAGAAGTTCATAGACTTACAAGACTTCAGGAGAATCTGTGATAATGAGGCAAGTGATAATTTCTCAAAAAATTCCTCATGGATAATGAATTGAAGCCTCTATCATGGGATGTGATGGATATGATAGTACTAAAATAATTGGTAAATTGTTACAAATAATCTAAAATGTGGTATTGTACTTGTCATGGGCCTCAAAAATGTTTAAACTTTATATACTGTTCTTGTTATTTTACTAATGGTAATGAAAAAACAATACTACAGAGATTTTTAGGTAATAGTTCAGTGCAATGAGCCCCTCTTTCCCAACACATGTGTGTAGACAAGAGAATATTTTAATTTTTTAAATTCCACAATGAAAATACGTTACACAGTCATAATTAATATACCAAGATTAGTGAATTTCTGGACTTTAAATAGGTAAAAGAAAGGTTTTACGATGCTTTGGAGTTTAAAATGCTTTACTGAAAAGTTGGTGAGATGTCGACGAGCAACTTCTTTCCATGTACCCTGCAATTGTGTTAGACCGTTTTTCCATGTTTTTGCTTACATCCTCCAGTGTTACCGGCTAATCTAGCACCAGCATTCTAATTGTAAAAGCTGCCACAGAGATGATGCTTGTGAATACATAGTGCCTAATCTAAACCAAGTTGAACCTAACAGAAAGCCAGTTCTCCTAATCTGCTCAAAACAATTGATTTCAATTAACATTTGCTGACAAAGTGATTGCTTACAATGTTTTCACTAGCACGTGACACAACAACCAAACTCTCCCATCCAGGAAAAGTGCGGTAGTGTAAAAATTTCGCAATATTACTGTGAACCTTGAGTGTCAAATAACAGGTAAACAAAAACTGTGCCCTACATCAATGCTAGAGCTATCTCTCTTAAGAAAATGATGTGCACATTTGTCAGAAGGCACAGGCCTGTACAATTAACCCCATTTTATATTACACTGAATATTTTGAAGTCCATGCTAAGCAAAATGTAAGAAGACACTAGTGGATGGCGCAGTATAACCTGTACAGATTTTAATGACACTCTGGTGAATGAACAATTAATATATCCTGAATTTAATAATTATTATTTTGCTGTAAAATCAATGGCAGTGTAAAAATTAGTTGCATAAAAGATAAATAGGCTGCTCAGGACAATTAACTGTTATTGATGCAGACTGACCTTGAGTAAGCAGGGAACAAATCCTCAGTTTTATTTTTTGCTGGTGGTTTAACGCTGCACCAACACTCCGAAGGTTTTTGGCAATGGAGGGATGGGAAAGGGTTACAACTGGCAAGGAATCAGCTGTGACATTAATTCAGGTACAGTCCCAGCATTCACCTGACATGAAAAACAGCCTAAAATTATTTTCAGGATTGTTGTGGATTGTTGTAGGAGGGTTTTGAACAATTTTCAAATTGCATAAAACAATTTATACCAAAAATGAGATTTTGGTACTGTGAATGGAATTTCTACACAAGCATTTTACTGACTCATGCAGCAGATCAATATATCAAAATATTTCATTTCTAATACTTTTGTATCATTTATAACTGATGAAAAAATAGTATATACTATTTACATATTGCAACATACAGAAATATGCATGATATTCATATAATGTTTAATTAATACAAATGAGGTAAATCTTGTTCAAAATCAATCCTTTTGTCACGCTGTGGAGAAATATGCAAAAATGACAGAAGTTAGGCAGTGTTTTGAAGCTCCTATTGACCTTCTTACTTAGATTCATTGCGAATGATACCTTCGACACAAATCATTATATTTAATTGTGCAGTAAAATGTTATTACTTTTAAGTAATTATACATTACAACAGGATAACTCTTATCATTAAGTTTAGCACCTTCATTGATGATTCTACCATGTCACATTGCGTTCGGTCTGGTCCATCCCAAACAGTCCCTGCAAGATCGACCAAATAGATGGAGACATCCCGTGACAGAAGTAGTAGTAAATGACTCTATATGTGAAACTTTATATGCTGAAAATAACTCTGTCAATTTTTAATTAAAAGCTTCCAGCAAAAAATTATACAAATTTCACACTAGTGTCCTAACAACAAGCTAACATGCCACTGATTGAAATAGCAATTCCTGGAATATGCCGCTTGTAGCAAAGTTGTAACACACTATACACACTGCAAAGAATCATGGAACTATATCAGCCAATGTATTGTGTGGAGCATTGGGCTTTGGAACAATGCTACTTGTCACAGAACACCTAGCTGTGCATTACAGTACCCAGCACAGTACCTTGGAACAATTTAAACAAAATGAGAATATTTTATAGCAAATCTAGCAATCATAAAATATCTACTATTTTTAAAGAATCTTCAGATTTAATGCTTTGAAGTAATAGGTCCTTCATTGAAATCAGTTCAATAGTTTTCTCATATTATACCAGACTGTGTCAACAACAGTAACAAACGAAAAATAACTCATATACTCTGTATAGAAACATATTTACACAGTCAAAAGTATGTTTAGCAATGAGATCATTTCCCACATGAAATGTAGTGGTGGTTTATGGAGCTATACCATCTACCATATGATATCTAATGCTATATCTTGAACTACTACAAGTAGATATAAAAATTAGTTAAAAAATTATTTAATAAAAACTAATATTTTCCCTAAGACCTTCAAATCGTATGCACTAAAAAGAATGATCACACCCTGAAATCCGTTCGGCTGTTTCCTTACTATTTTCATTACTGGACAATGGCTTATCAAATTATGTACATTACCTCAAAAGCATTTTCCTGTGTTATCCTTGGCTCTGTTAATTCTGATTTGGTCTCTTGTTTTACAGGTATCATTTCTGATGCAAGTTCAACATTTTCCTGTGGAATAAAGTATATATTAGGCATGCTCTCTGCACATATCAGCCACTTAAATCACTAACAAATGAACATTACAACTCATTACCTGACATTGTCTGAGTTTATTTCAAAAGTTACTAATGTTTAAGGTAAACTTCTTCATGTAAAAGATCCTTAAAATCCCAAGGTGCAGTTCAGGAGGAGAATTCCTGAAATATACTGCTAGCAGCAATGATACAAGCTGCCACACACTATGTACATAGAGAAAAATCATGGAACTACATCAGCTGTTGTACGATATAGAGCAGTGGACCATTTATCTATGCTAATTGCCCAACAAAACCTTGATGTGCATTACAGTACTCAGTGGAAGACCTTCGAACTAACTGAAAAGAATTGGAATATTTTATAAGCAAACTACCAAAACTACAAAAATTATATTTTTGAGGATCTTCAGACTTGCTTTATAATGGCAGGTCACTCAAAGAAATAAATTTGATAGTTTTCCCACGTTATTCTACAAAGAGTCAATAACAGTAATAAAAGATATATAACACATGCATACTGTGTTCAAATATTTATAGTCAACAATAACAGCAATGATACCAGCTCTCACATGATATGTAGAGGTCATTTCTTTTAACTATTCGATCAGCCACATGATATACAATGAGAGATCTTGGAACTACTCGAAGCAAGCATCAAAATTTGGTAAGAAAACTATCTTATAAAATACATATTTTCCCTAAGAACTTCAAATTGTATGCACCAAAATAAATGACAGCTCCCTGAAATCTGTTCAGATGTTTTCTTACTATTTCCATTATCAGAAAATGGCTTAGTAAATTATGTACATTACCTCAAAAGAGTTTTCCTGTGTTAGCCTAGGTTCAGTTGACTCTGATTTGGATTCTTCTTTCAAAGGTATAATTTCTGATGCAAGTTCAACATTTTCCTATGGAACAGATTAGATATTAGGCATGATCTCTGCACATATCTTCCAATTTAATCACCAACAAATGTTCAGTCTTCAGCCCTAAGGCTGGTTGGATCATCAACACCTCTGTCATCAGCTGTCATAGATTGCGTAGGCATCACTGAAGAGGTGTACTAGCGAAATGAGGAGTGAGGTAGTTTCCCGTTGCTTTCCTCACCAAGCCAGAAGTTACTATTACATATCATTCTGCCAAGCCCACTGAAATGCATCCACCAACCGACCCTATGAGCAACATTTTCACACCATTCATAGCAGGGACTGGCTGCAGAAGGAATGACATTACTAGCATTGCTCATACCTCAGTCACTTTCATATTGTCAAAGCCAAGGGTAAGACAGAGACAGATCAATGAAAGTAACAAAATTGCTCTAGCCCATACCAGAAGACATAGTGCACTGTAAACACTAGGTCCTGCCACCAAAGGCAAACTACCTCACTCCTCATTTCCCTAGTACGCCTCTTCAGTGACGCCTAGGCCATCTATGATAGCTAATGGTGAACCTGTTGAGGATCCAACCAGCCTTCGGGCTGAATACCCAACATACACACCAACGAATGACCATTATAATTCATTACCTTTCAGTACTTCCATTCATTTCAAATTTACTAATGTTAAGGTAAATTTCTATATGTAGAAGATCCTTACAATCAAAGGGTGCAGCTCAGAAGAAGAATTCCTGAAATATATTGCCAGCAGCAACGATACCAGCTGTGACACACTATGTACATTGAGAAGAATCATGGAACTATATCAGATGATGTATGGTACATAGCAGTGAGCCATGGAACAATGCTATTTGCACACCAATGTGCAATACAGAAATTACTTGAAGAAAATTAGAGTACCATATAGGTAACCTAGCAGTCCTATTAAAACTACTACTTACAACAGAATCTTCAGACTAAATGCTTTAAAATAAGGGGTCTCTTACTGAAATCAGTTCAATAGATTTCTCATATTATTCTACATAGTGTCAATAACAGTAACAGAAGAAAAATAACTGACAGAAATTTGTTTATAACTCTTATGTTCTCTAGTCTGTTGAAAATAAAAAGAAATGGATTCAGACACCCACAATTATAGAAATTTTGTGTTCAAAATATTTACACATTCAAAAGTATTAGAAGCAATGATATCAGCTCCCAAATGATAGCTAATGGAAGATCTTGGAACAATTTAAAGCAGATTCTAGAACTACGTAAGAAAAACTATCAAACATTTAAAAATTCCTATCTTTCCTAGAACCTTTAACTCCTATTTTCATACTCAGACAATTGCTTCTCAAATTATGTACAATACCCCAAATGCCTTTTCTGGTGTTGGAACAGGCACTGTTATCTCTTGTTTGATTTCTTGTTTCAAAGCCATCATTTGATAGGAATTCAAAACTTTCCTTCGGAAATGAATATATATTTCACATCCTTTGCAGACATCTGTCAATCTAGTCACCAACAACTGATTATTCATTTCCTGCCAGTATTGATATTTTTTAAAAATTTACTGATGTTTAAGGAATATTTCTACATGAAGATGATTCCTACAACAGAAAGGCGAAGTTCAGCAGAAGAAAAGCATCCTATCTCAATGTGCAGGGATACGTTTTTTATTGTGCCACACTTATATCATACATTAAATATCACTACGACATCACAAAAATTGTAAATAAATAGTGATAATTATTCTAATCATCCTAATCACCCTACAACTCTCAAAACTACAGACCACCGACCTTTACTTTACACCAGAAAGTAGAGTTCGTCATGAAATATATCTCGTCCATCTCACCTGCTGAACGTTAAGTCATCAACTATGTGTCACCAGGGAGACATACTAAAGAGAGGAGGAGTAAGTTAGTTTCCTTTAACTTTATTTTCCTAGCCAGAACGCGCTATCACACATTACTCCGCCAAGAATACTGAAATGTTCCTTTACTATTTGTTTTACATCACACCAAGACAGACATGTCTTACGGCAATAATGAGATAGGAAAGAGGTAGCAAGAAGCAACCACAGCCTTAATTAAGCTACTAAAATGGGAAACCAACATCAAGGCTGCTGACACAGGGGGTGAAACCCACTATCTCCCAAATCCAAGCTGTCAGCTATGTGATCCAAGCCATGTATCCAACTCACTTGGTCCCTATGACATGTATCCACCAAATGAATTTAATATTCGACAACAGTGATCTAAATATCACTACCAGTACCAGAAATGTTCATCAAATGATAAACATGATATATTTCTAGAATTTGGGCAGGTGACGAGTGCTCAGCTTGAAGCCAGCATATTACAAGGTGATACATGTTCAGCCTCCTGGCTAATACAATTTGCTTCTTAAACCTGAGCCACCTGTTCTTGTGCAGGCTGAGTGCATGTCAAACCAGTTCTCAGATTTGGGTAAAAAATCTACCAGGCTGGTAATCAAACCCAGAGTTTCTAGGTAATAGAAAGACTCTCCACCCCTAAACCAATAAGCTGGGAATCTAATTAATGAAGTTACAGTAAAAATAACAAGGTAACTCTAACCTAAACTCTGTTACTAATGGTAACCATCAGGAGCCATGAATACTAACAATGTTTGGACACACCCCAATTAGAGCAGAGTGCACATATTTTCTCCCCATGTGTGTAAAAATAATCAGCCATCAGTGAGCTGATCTGAGAACAGTCAAATCAAGAAAAAATGTGGGAAAAATAAATGAAATCCATGTTCCAAAGTCAGGAAACACTCACCCCCAGTGCTGCATTACAGCTGCTCTGATGATCTACAAGAGCAAAATGCTACAACATGTACTAACCTAACTAGATCTATAGGTGTGTCATGTGATGAAAAGAAGATGAATTGAACAACTGTACATCACTCATTATGTAACACACTTTATTTTGTGTGAAAGACATAATAAGCTATAAGTTTTTAAAATGCAATGAACCATTTAGAATAACCTGGTATGTTCATGAAAAAATATTTCACCTCCAACACTGGCATAAATCTTCCTTAACATAACTTTGATATTCATACAAGTTTGACACTAACATTATAAGAAAAAGGAATGGGAGTGTGCTTGTACATCAGGTTAGAGTTTGACACAGAGATATAATAACAATTAGCAACACTACAAATGTTGAGCAGGAATGTACTCATATGTAGGAAATGTTTAGACATCACTCTCTTCTACAGTGCTTGGACCTTGGAACTCTTCCAGCACACATTTATTCTGAGAACACTGTGCATTTCTTGCAGAATCTAGTCTTTAACAGTATAACATCTTTGAAGCAGTACTTCACAGTGTTTGAATAGATTAATACCATCAACCCACAGTTATTTACTGAATATCCTCCTTAAAAATATTTAAGATTTTCAAAGACACCAAGGTGCCAGAATGATATCATGCATGAATTTACTTACGTACCAGCATGACTAGCTATACAAGCTGAGACATTTCAGCATCTTCACAAACCACTGGACCAAACGTCGATCTCACTCACCAACATAAAATTAGCATGACATTGCTTTACCCTCTGAAGTAACCTAACTGACAATTTTTCTGTCAAGATTTAAGAGCCATTGACCTTCAAGGCGCACACTCTGAAGATTACAATGGGATGTGCTGAGTATAGCAACAGACAGAGCAAAGACAGATGATAAAAATCTTTTCACTTCTTTTCCAGAACCTTCACTGAAGCTAAGCCATCATCAGAGTGTTTGCTTTCAGATGTTCTATACTGAAAATAATCTGTCAAACTTATTCAAATAACAAGGGTTAAATTCTAATCACTATTAAGTTATATGGAATGAGACTTACACGTGAAGATTTTGCAGTTCCTTCAAGCCAGACTGGTTCCTCTTTGATCTGTACTTCTTGGTCCATTTCACACTGAAAATAAAATAGTTCAAAGGTGCTGAGATTGTAAATTGCTTCAAATGAACCTGTAGTGAAACAAGATTCAGAAATATATTATCACGGTAATTACTGTTGTGTAGATCACAGTCAAATAAATTTTTATTTATTTTATGTATATTTATTTGTCTGTAGTAGTGGTTAAGTTAGGACTCATGGTCCTCTCTTACAAGAAGCTTGTAGTAGGTATTTATCATATGGCATATACATGAACAGTACAATAAATTACAGATTTATATCTACATTATTTACATAGGTAATCGCCTGTGGCATCGCCAGGAAAAATTCACTTGTTTCTCCATTGAAACATCTCAGTGGGCATTCTTGTGCGATGTGCTTCACAGTTTGCCTCTCAGCACTACAGTTGCAGCAGGATGATGACTTTTTCCTCCATTTATACAGCAGATCTGCACACACACCATGCTTAGTCCAGATCCGGTTTATCTTGGACCATACTTTCTGAGATTGTTCAAAGACGGGTACCTTCTGTGTAATGCATGGCATTTCCTAAGGATTCTACTGGAGCAAATTGTCTCCATTCATTAGACCATCTCTCAGTCAGGTTGAAATTACAGGCTATAAGGTTCTCCGCCGTGCATACAGGTGGATGACTTCAGTCTGTCTCTATGTAGGTGGAGGATATCCTCATGAATGGGCAATCATTGATTATTCTGGATCTTGTTGTATTCATTCATCAGAACAATGCATCTACGGAGGTGGGGTGGAGGAATATGGCTTGGTACGGGTAACCATTGAATTGGAATTGATCTGATTGTGCCCGTGATCATTCACATTGTGTCATTTAACTTAACATCTATTCTCTTCACATAGGACTGTTCATCCAGACAGGGGCACAATACTCTGCAGTAGAGTAAACCAGACTTAGAGCTGAGCAGCATACAGTAGTTGCACTTGCACCCCAAGAAGAACCTCACAGTTTTCAAATTATGTTGTTACATGTCTGAATCTTGGCAGCGCTCTTTCTCAGATGTTCTTGGAAGGACAGTGTTATGTCAAGTGTAACAGCTAGATATCTGGGGTGTCTACTGTGGCGGAGTAGAGTATTATGGAAGTATACTTTGAGATCCCTTGAAGATGAAAACAAGAAACTTCGGTTTTACATATACTTGGTTGGAGTCTCCGTTTGTGAATGTATTTTCCTAAAATAGAGAGATATTTTGTGAACATTTCTTCTGTCTGCTCAAAGCATAGGTCTTTAGTGGCTAGAGCCCAGTCATCTGCATACCCCAATTTCCTAGAACTTATGGAGGGTATATCTGAAATATATAAACTGAACAAGCATGGGGCAAGCACTGAACCTTGTGGAAGCCCACTGTTTAGTTTGCTGGGTTTACTGATTTCATCCCCCATCACTACTCGAATTGTTCTGTCACTCAACATGTTATTTATAAGATGAGCCAGACTCCTGCATGGAATCACTTTAAGGAGTTTGCTGATTACACCTTCTCTCCATACTGTGCCATAAGCTGCCTTTAGTCAATAAATGCTACTGAAGTCTTTAGTCTTTGCTGGAATCCTGCTTCAATGAAGGTAGTTAGTGGCAAAACTTGGTCAGCAGAGCTTCTTTATGGCCTGAATCCTGCTTGTTCAATAGGGATCATTTCAAACACTTTTGTAGCAATTCAATTCAAGATTATCCTTACAAGTAATTTATAGCATACACTACGCAATTCTATTGGTCCATAGCTCCCTAGTGCATAATTAGGCTTTACTGGCTTTTGGATTGCAATTATCCTACTCATTTTAAATAAGCGAGGCAGATAACCTGTTCTAAGAATAAAGGTTAGAAACCTAGATAACCATAACTTCGTATCTGCTCCACAGTTAATTAGGAACTCAGGATGAATACCATCAAATCGCAGTGCTTTACCAGTTTTTATGTCTTTTAAAGCTACCTCATTACCTTGCACACTAAAGGGTCTAGTATCAAACAATCAATACTGATCTGCATTTAGGGCAAATTCCCTATCTGTTGTTTTCCTAGCCTTTCCCTAAATGATTTCAAAGAAATTCGAAATTTATTGAACATCTCCCTTCGTAAGTTATTCCAATCCCTAACTCCCCTTCCTATAAATTAATATTTGCCCCAGTTTGTCCTCTTGAATTCCAACTTCATATTGTGATCCTTCCTAGATTTATAAACGCCATTCAAACTTATTTGTCTGCTAATGTCATTCCACACCATCTCTCCGTTGACAGCTCAGAACATACCACTTAGACAAGCAGCTCTTCTTCTTTCTCTCAATTCTTCCCAACCCAAACGTTGCAACTTTTTTGTAATGCTCTTTTGTCGGAAATCACCCAGAACAAATCGAGCTGCTTTTCTTTGGATTTTTTCCAGTTCTTGAATCAGGTAATCCTGGTTAGGGTCCCATACACTGGAACCATACTCTAGTTGGGGTCTTACCACAGACTTATATGCACTCTCCTTTACATCCTTACTACAACCCCTACACACCCTCATAACCATGTGCAGAGATCTGTACCCTTTATTTACAATGCCATTTAAGTGATTACCCCAATGAAGTTATTTCCTTATATTAACTCCTAGATACTTACAATGATCCCCAAAAGGAACTTTCACCCCTTCAATGCAATAATTAAAACTGAGAGGACTTTTCCTATTTGTGAAACTCACAACCTGACTTTCAATCCTGTTTATCAACATACCATTGCCTGCTGTCCATTTCACAACATTTTGAAGGTCACGTTGCAGTTGCTCACAATCTTGTAACTTATTTATTACTCTACAGAGGATAACATCATCTGCAAAAAGCCTTACCTCTGATTCCACTCCTTTACTCATATCATTTATATATATAAGAAAACATAAACGTCCAATAATACTGCCTTGAGGAATTCGCCTCTTAATCATTACAGGGTCAGATAAAGCTCCACCTACTCTAATTCTCTGAGATCTATTTTCTAGAAATATAGCAACCCATTGAGTCACTCTTTTGTCTAGTCGAACTGCACTCATTTTTGCCAGTAGTCTCCCATGATCCACCCTACAAATGCTTTAGACAGGTCAATCACGATACAGTCCATTTGACCTCCTGAATCCAAGATATCTGCTATATCTTGCTGGAATCCTACAAGTCAAGCTTCAGTGGAATAACTTTTCCTAAAACCGAACTGCCTTCTATCAAACCAGTTATTAATTTCACAAACATGTCTAATATAATCAGAAAGAATGCCTTCCAAACCTTACATACAATGCATGTCAAACTTACTGGCCTGTAATTTTCAGCTTTATGTCTATCACCCTTTCCTTTATACACAGGGGCTACGAGAGCAACTCTCCATTCATCTGGTACAGCTCCTCCAACCAAACAATAATCAAATAAGTACTTCAGATATGGTACTATATCCCCACCCGTTGTCTTTAGTATATCCCCATTCCAAATCAGGGGGGCTTGTGGCCTTAAGACTGGTTAATTGTTTTTGATGTTTCTTGTATGATTTCTGTCACTCGGCGTTCTAGACATATCAACTATATGAGCTGTAATTTTGTTTGGAGTGACTGCGGAACTTTTATGTAAGATGGGAGTGGCCCCACCAAGCTTCCATAACAATGACCATGCTTTTCTCTGAAATTCATAGATGTTACAGTTACAGTCCATCTTTCCCTTCGGGCATTATCTAGATAATGAAGCAGTTCATCCCTGATTTCTTGTTCACCACTGGCAAAGAATTCTTTGTATAACTTTTCAGTTGCATCAGTCCAGCCAGGAATATATTCCTTCCTATAGCCTTTAGGAATGAATTTTTTTGCTGTAGCAATTGAAGCACCCATAAATCTCTCCTAATTGTTACTTGTTGGTGGTATCCATCTAACATATTTATCAAGGTCACATGAGAAAGCTTTCCAGTTTGCTTTCCTGAAGTTCCATCGTGGACGAGGATAAGAAGATACCAAGGGTATTTGCATTCTAACCTCGAGACATGCAGGACAATGTTGACTATGTGGGAAATCTTGAAGTACTTTCCGTAATGTGAGCACAGGTTGATTATTCTGATCACTGGAAACAAAACATAGGTCTGGGTTGTATTCCTGTTTCCATGCAGCAGATCTAAATGTTCCTCTATCTTTTGCATCAAATACACTATGAATATTATATTCCTCCACCCAGTTCATGTGAGTTTCTCCATTAGAATCAGTGGCACTATATTTACATTCTTCATGGTGACTGTTCAAGTCACCCACAAAGATGGCGGGATCATCCTGTACCTGAATCATCTGGGAGGGCCATGGTGAAGGTGGAGGCTTGTAGATGTAGTATTACATGGCCATTGATACGGTGATTATAGCTGCAGGACATACAGTTCCATACAACTGTCAATATCGTCATCGCAATCACATGACTTCCAGTTTTACAATACTGCCAATACTGTGATGATGGCCACAAATATTAGAGTGTTACATGACTGTAAATATCATATTCATAGCATAGGATATACAGATTTACATACAAATAACTTAAAACCACAGAGACATGACTCTTCATTCTAAAAATCCTATGTGGATTGATCAGGATCAAATAGCAGCAAACTTCATGAAATACCAGTGACTGGGCCACCTGCTTATCACTTCAAACATACAGATTCAAATGCAGGTTTGATGCAGCTCTGCTTGACACTCTCCTGTGCTAACATCCTACCTGTACTTGAATTGTGTGTTATAAGCTAACACTGAATAACACCTCTTCTTACCATCCTCATCTCTTTCACTTCACTCTAAATCAAACGAACAAGTTCCCAGTGTCTTGAGATGTGTTCTATCAATAGTTTCCTTTAGTGGGATCAAATTCTCCCAAATCATTCTCTCCTCATCAATTTGGTTCACTATCCATTTATTTGTGGCCTGTTCTATACATCTGACCTTCAACAACTTTCAATAACACTACACATCAAGACCTATGAGAGAAGTGAGAAAATTTCAGTTCTTAAGAAAAGTCCATGTAGAACTTCAGTATGCTCACCAGCTAGCAACACAAGAGCACACTGCACGGGGCACAAAGGACAATCCTCTCATTGTTAGCACCTTGCTCACTTGCAGGGAAAATGCTGCCATCAGTTACTGAAGGAAATTTTCTTTATTGGTCTGCACACATCCTAATTAATGAATTTTGTGTCAGACCATTTTTCTAAATATCTAGGAGTTTCTTGTTCCACAGGTGCTAACGAACCCAGCCTGTTTTGAATTCTGCGAGTGAGTTCAGGCAAGTGGATTGTGCGTTCAGCTGACAACATTGGAAAATGTCACTCATTTTGTGATATTTTACTCAGAAGGTAAAATGGCAGATTGGTTGTTCCTCAGCACTGACAATGAATACTTCAATTTCTCCCACATGTAATAGGGGTAATTTGACTTCCTATGTCGGGGACACTTCAATACTAATGCATGCCTGGCTTACTTTTTCTGACCATCACTGTTTATTTTTTAATATATTATTTTTACATACAAATAACTACATTTTATGGTTTCCAAAGCCAGAATTTTGTTCTAAATCAGTTCTTTTGTGAGCTGGTAATTGTCCTGTAATATCATGTGAAAGAGAGTACTTTTATGATATCGCACACAAATAAAATGTCAGGCGTGAATTCTGATTATCAACTGAATAATAGCTGTTGTGGGATACTGATACTGTAGCGATGAATCTCCAAAATAACGCTGATATTATGAGAAAACACTACAGAAAATATGGATAAACTTACAGATAAGGCAAAGGGCAGAACTGTCAATATTTCAAACCTGGAACATTATTACTAACATGTTTTGTAGCATACAAAGCAAGAAACAAAGAAACATTCTGTGAATCCCTGTTTAGTTGCACACACAGGTGAATAAAATAACACGCCAAAAAATAATTATTATCAGTTTTTTTAGCAACATTTGATGGATTATAATTAGGCCAATTGTGTTTTGGGCCTTTAGACAGAATAGCAATAGAAACAGAAATGGCGATCAAAAAGATGCCTCACGACATACAGGACTAGCTCAGACACGAAGCCAATAAACAAATTAAGAAAACCTTTATATCACCTACTCCGAACATAACCAAATCACAACTTGAAAACAGGAAAAAGATCATTCAACTAAAAAATAAAATAAAAAATACTCATACCATCGTTACGAAGGCAGATAAAGGAAATATTACTGTAATCATGGACCAAACAGGATACGTATCCAAAACAAAAAAAATTCTCACAGATAGCACTTTTACAATAATCAATAAAGATCCAACTCAAGCTATCCAACGGCAGCTAAAACAGACTCTAAAAAATACATCCTTTCTCCTAACGGACAGCGAAAAAAGCAAACTTATAAACATGAACCGAGGATTACCTACCGTAAAAGCTCAGCCTAAAATACATAAAACTGACATCCCCATATGGCCTATTGTAAACTATAGACCTAGTCCCCTGTATAAAACAGCACAATTCATTCAGCAATTCCTTAAAAAACATTACACTTTACAGTCAAAAAAATCTGTAAAGAACACAATACAACTTATCAAGCAGCTAGACGACTTTACACTTCAACCATATCACTCTTTTCACTCATTTGACATCACTAACATGTATACAAGTATCAAACCAGAAAAACTCTTGCATATAATTCCTAAAAACTTACGCACCTACAGTCAACTTAGCCAACTCGAAATTTCTGACTTCATGTCTATCTTGAAGCTTTTAATCAGTAATAATTGCTTCACATTTGATAAAACAATATACAAGCAGGACGGACTAGCCATGGGCTCACCTGCATCCGGCATCCTAGCAGAAATATACCTAGATTTCTTAGAATACACAAAAATAGACAGTAACGTAAACTTTAACAAACATCTCTGGTCTAAGTATGTCGATGACGTATTCATCATAATGGACCAACGTTCCATAGACGCAGTTACTACTTTAGCACTCTTAAACACTATCGATGCAGACATTAAATTTACATTAGAGTCCGAAGTCAACAACACCATTAATTTCCTAGATCTTACTATCACTAGGCTCCCCTCTTCCTTCAAATATAAAATTTACAGAAAACCTTCGCATACTGCTACAACAATAAAACATGACTCCATTCACCCCCTTAATCATAAACGGGCAACTTACAATAGTCTAGTATATCGAGCCTTCAACATACCTATGTCCAAATCAGACCTCAATAAAGAATTAAATACCATACACAAGATAGCATTCTATAACGGCTACAACAAGAGTTTTATAGAAAGTATAATTAGCAAATTCAAATATCGCTCAAAATCTAACCTTCTTAAAGAAACTACTAAATCAAAAACTTTTGCAGCCTTCACCTTTAACAACAACATCCATCCAAGTACAAACATATTTAAGAAACAGAATATCAACATCTCTTTCAGAACCGATAATAGAAACCTAGACATTCTACACAATTCTAACTCAATCAACACTTCCAACCCTTTGAAAAGTCAGGTGTATATAGATTTCATTGTAACAACTGCCTCAGTACTTATCTCGGACAAACCCGTAGATCATTCAAAATTAGATATACAGAACATGTAAACGCTATCAAATACCGAAGATTCTCTGCAGCAGGACAACATATAAATGACTACGAACACAAATTTCAAGGCTTAGACCAAGACATAGACATCATCGAAATAATAAACAAAGGCCCTGCACTCGATTTAACAGAACAATTCTATATATCACTTGACCAGTACTATAACCCTAATTATAATCTCAATGACCCCTCTGAAAAACCTACGATCTTCTTTGACACGTTCATTAAAATTTTAAATAATCTAAAAATACCCAAAAATCAATCAGTCTTCAAAACAATACATAACACGCTCAAGTATTAACCCTACTGCCCTCCGCACCCACCTGATTACAGTCCCGCCTCTATCGCCCTTCCCCTCCCCCTCCCTTCCACTTAGAAACTCCGCCCTTCGCTGCACTCGTGCAGACCTGCTTTTACCTTCAGTTAGTCCGCTGGTTCCTCTCTGACACATCTAATACTGGCTTGGCATCTGAGGCGAGTCTTCTACTTTTTATTAATAATATACATTCTTGGCTTACGTAATTCTAAATTCGCGGATTATATTTTCTTATAGGTTCCGTCTTGGTTCAAGATCTTTCTCGAACAACCTATGTACTCGCAACTCAAAGCACAAGAATCTCTTCAATGCCATCACAACAGAACTGCACTTAATCCAAAATGCTCTATCCACTAATATGATATAAACATACAAAATTAGAGTACAAAAAACTTATACATAGAATCTACCAATGGACATCCTTATATGCCAACACCAACGTGCTGTGACATCCAATCTATTAAGTCCAAGCTCAAGCCACATTCGAATACTTTCTAGATTTTACTGTACATACTTTTATGTAGAAACATTCATAACTAAACATGTGTTTACTTCCTTTATAATGTTAAACATGGCTACATAGCCTTCATAAATATAACCCTACTGTTCAACAGACAAATATGTCACTAAAAGCTGATTATTATACTTCACTTTCATTACCTTCTCCATTTTAAACTAAAATACTAAGGTGTGCACCTTATAAAAAACAATCTTTTATCGCACTGACTGTCAGCTTATATATGTATATACTTTTTAATTATATTCATGTTTATATTCAATACTATTAATGTAATATTACTGTAGAAGTCACGATCAATGTAATATATCTTTGTATAGTTGTCCTGGCTGATGATGACATCAAACATTGTCGAAACCGGTACCAAATGTAAATAAACGTGATGTTTTAAATGTAAACCTTTATGTAATATATTGTATTGAAAAGGTGGATATTAACTTTCCCATTTCTCTACTGTGATTCCTGACTGTAAACATATTGGAGAATCACGTAAGTGTTGTCAACTCTCAATGCAAGACATTCGTAAGTTTCACCTAGCCTTCTACTCCGAAAGAGACAAACTAGCAAAAGAAAGCTTTGTCCTCAAGTACACACAAAGTGAATCCCCCAACCGTGTAAGACCTCGAGAGGAACAAAAGCAGCCTCGTGTAACAGTTAATTGTTACCTGATCTTTAAGATTACAAACGGAAAAACAGAGCTTGTTCAGGTATGCAAGAAAAGCTTCTGCTCTATTCTAGGTATTAGTGAGAAGCGGGCCCAGAGGGTCCGCAGTAAGCATATAGAAGTGGACAGTTGCCAAGAGAGGATAGTGGTGGAGACCACAAATCTCGCCTCTTTATCAATAAGAGGTCTGCCGTGAAGTCTTTCATCGAAAGACTTGTTCCATTGGAGAAACACTACTGTCGTGCATCAAATAAAATGAGACAATATTTTCCCAGTTATCTTTCAATTCAGAAACTCTGTAGGATGTACAATGATAATACTACCGTAGAACTGAAAGTTCCATATTCTTATTTCTAGGACATATTCATAAATGAGTACAACGTAAGTTTTGGCTCACCAGCTGTTGATAAATGCTCAAAATGTATTCAGTACGAATACAAAAACCAAGCTGCAGATACATCTTGCATAGCAGAGTTTGATGTACACAAGAAAAGAAGTGATGCATTTTTTTTAACTACAAGCCAAGAACGATGAAGAGATAATTTTGTTTGACTGCCAGAAAAATCAAGTTCTCCCAAGGGTACCTGATCAGGCTGCCTGCTACAGTAGACAGATGTAAATCTATAATTTTACAATATGCGAAGGTATGTCCACTGATAAGCAGTCCAAAGACAAGGTCTTCATTTACACATGGAATAAGGCAGGTGGAGCCAGGGGACCAGCACAGATTTCATCTGCTGTATATCACAGATTAAATAACATGAATTTAGAAGGCTCCTCCATCCTCCCTATATTTGCGGATGGATGTTGGGGGCAGAACAAAAATTCCTCAATGATATGTATGATCATGTACTGGCTTGCAAACTGTGCTCCACACCAAATAAGGGAAGTGCATGTACTTTTTCCTGTGCCAGGACACTCCTACCTACCGCCAGATAGGGTTTTCAGATGGATAGAACTTGAACTCCGTGATATTGACACAATATATCAAGTCTGAAAGTGATTGAGAGGTCTTTGGTAACCATGAAAAGATTTTAGAATGGGAAATGATTGGTATGTACATGACTGGAAGCTTGTGTCACAACAAAGCATGGAGAAACCTGGACAATGGCATTTCAAATTTGCAACAGCAAAGACATTCATCATTACTCGAAGGGTGGATCCATCTGCTCCTATTCTAGTTAGATGTGAACCCTAGTATAATACTAACATAGGAATGTCAAAGAAGGTTTTCAAAACCAAGTGTGGACGTTTCACGTTTACCTTTACCATTAATTCCCGTTGGTGTCCCAATGAAGGGATCAAAAGTTCCTGATGTAAAAAGGCTGTTGGAACTTCATTTTGGTGATCAGTGGGAGGAAAATCCTGATTTGCAGTTCTAAAGTACGGTAAATGATCGAGATGCAAATGATGAAGTGTCAGAAGATGAGTTGGAGGGTGGTATGATGGAGGATGCTAATGAGTTGTAAGGATTGTAAACTTGCTTTGTACCGAGCTCGATAGCCGCAGTCGCTTAAGTGCGGCCAGTATCCAGTATTCGGGAGATAGTAGGTTCGAACCCCACTGTTGGCAGCCTTGAAAATGGTTTTCCGTGGTTTCCCATTTTCACACCAGGCAAATGCTGGGGCTGTACCTTAATTAAGGCCACGGCCGCTTCTTTCCCACTCCTAGCCCTTTCCTGTCCCATCGTCGCCGTAAGACCTATCTGTGTCGGTGCGACATAAAACAACGAGCAAGAAGAAGAAACTCCCTTTGTAAGTGTTACACAAATGTTATTTAATTTAGCCTGAACTTAATTCTGAGAGTACCACGCAAACGCAAATATCTGACTTTTGTATGCTTATTCATTAATAAAAGCTGCTTTCAATACTATAACTTTCAATTTGATTTTCAACTCAGCCATTACTTTTATTGGAATCGTATTACTTACTAACTATGCTTAATATTGTTCAATTGCACTTATATCATCATTTTAGAATCAAAGAGTCTCTTGCCCAATGTATTTGTTTTCAAATTCTCTCTTGCCCATACTTTAGTTTCAAAATGACCTTTGTCCAAATTAATGTCCCACATTATAGCAGAACTGATGAGTCTGTACAAACAATATTGAGAAAAAATATAACTGATGGTACAAAGAATATCAAGAAAGTATTTCCAAGGGGTCTGGTAGAGATTTTAGGCCTGAAAACGTTTTTCGTTATTTACCACAAATTTAGGAAAGTGGACAAGAGTCACTTTGAAAATAAGCTACTCGTATATGAAGTTCACCATTGGGATCTAGAACATAGGCAGAAGTAACTGGTTGAGACTTCAACTTACCAACAATATTTTGGAGGTTAAGAAACAATATAAAATGACGGAAATCCCAATTCCTTAATGAAAAAATATCTTCAAGAAGTGACACAGTTAGTGGAGTAAAGTGTACAACGTATCGCGAAGTCCCTAATAACAACTGCAATCGTCATAACCTAATGTCATACCACCCACTTCGAAATGAACCCGAATACAGTGAAGTGTATAGTATGCGCACTTTTTAGTGATAGATTTTTGTACTCTGTTCTGTTCTGTTCGTGAAATTGATTTGGGCTCGTTATTTCACCCAGACACAATACTGTATTATATTTGTACTAGTTCTAACACGCACACAATTTCAATAAAGTAGTACACAATGTTTTCTGAGTACGAAGTACTTGAAGATTGAGGGAAGTAGACCATGCAGCAGACTCACAAAATGGGTTCAAAGAACTTGAAGTAGTTCAGGAAAAGACGTATCACCTAGACAATTGAGAGTGAGGAAATACGTATACAAGACTAGGAGATATAGGAAAAGCACAGGGACACAAGGTATACTAATCTTCACGCTAGAGTGGCCGTCTCAGCGACTTCTACAAAACATACACACCGGGCCAACATATAAGGGACAAGCAGGAGAGGGCAGGGGAACAACGGAGGGGTGGATATATGTGAGAGTGTAGGACTTTGGACAGATGGAAAGAAATATCTGAGCAACGTATATGGGAGATGAAGGGAGGGCAAAGTGTCAGTGAAATCGTAAACAAAAGATGAAGAGGGGCGACAGTGTGTTGATATGAACATCAATGAAAATGTACACGCGATCGGTGGAGGAGGAGATGAGAATAAACGGTAGCTATGTGTCTTGGTTGAAGAGGAGGCGTTAGGGAGGGCGGGAGGCAAATGAGAATATGATGAAATATGTAAGTAGTGTCAATGTATTGTGGGAAAGTGGGGTTAGAGTTGTAAATTAGAGTGATCTAAGAACTGATTTAAGATACGTATGATTGTGGGAGAGGGCTTGTAGACGAGACATGCAATTGACGAGGGGAGTGGATAATTGTATTGTATTAAGTTAGAGTACAGGCATCGGCGAGGAGAGTTGTACAATGGGCATTGAAAAAAGAGATGATTGATATCAGCATCTACAGATCCACAATGGCATAGGGGATGCGGTTGTAAGCGAAATCGGAATTTATAGAGAGGTGTAAGGAAATGATTAAAGCGAAGACGTATGATATTGATGATATGACGACGAGTGTAGGTGGCGTGTTGATACCAGAAAGTAGTAGGTAGTATGGGTTGGAAACTATGATAGAATTTGCCCTTCTGACATGCAGATGTTGTCCATGTGTTTTGCCATATTTGTCGTTGTTGTGATTTGAGGAGCGATATGAAATCTGTGGCTGGAACAGAAAATGTAGCTGGGGTTGTAGATAAGAGGGAAGCCTCTTTCGCTAAGCGATCGGCGCGTTCATTGCCTGGTATGTTCTTATGTGCAGGTATCCAAATGAGGGTTATTTGGACACCTGATGGGTGTAAATTGAAGAGGATGTGTTTGACATTATAAACATACCGTACCAGTTCAGCGTAAACTTGTTAGATTTTAGTGTTTGTAGCACGGAGAGAGAGTCAGTGAATATATTAGCAGATTGTATGGATGAATGTTTGATGTACAGTAATGTTTGTCGTATGGCAAGGAGTTCAGCCGAAAAAATAGAAAAGTGGGACGATAAGTGAAACAATTCAGCATACTGAGTCTGTTCGTAATAAAAAGCAGCGCCGACACCACAAGAATTTTTCGATCCATCAGTATAAAAATTGGGACAGGCATTAGTGGATGAAATGCGAAATTTCTTAGAATGTAGAGGAAAAAATGAAAGCCGGTAAGGGAGCATAGCAAAAGAAGATTCTTTAGAATGAATAATAGGAGGAGTATATTGAATCACGTCGTATGCCACAGAATAGTATGGTAGCACATGACTACGAATAATAGTAGATTTGAAAGGGGAGACAGACTCAAATGCCCAAATTAAGGCAGGGGCTCGGCTAGGATGTGTGAGAGGTGTTGAGAATGATTGAGCGAGTAATTGTATTTTGGGTAGAAGGTTATTGGAGAGCACGAGAAGTCGTTTGAGGAGATACTTAGCTGCTAGAAATCTGCGTCGAAGGAGAAGAGGAGGGTCACCAGTTTCAACTAATAAGGCATTGGTAGGTGTGGTAGACAACGCACCAAAACAAACTCGTAGTGCTTGATTTTGAATTGTGTTGAGGGATTGAAGGGCAGATGGTGATGCAAGATCAAGTATATGTGCACAGTAGTCGAAACGAGCACGGATGGTGGAGCAGTAGACTAATTTTGCTGTAGCAGGATCAGCTCCCCACGAACGACGTGTAATGGCTTTTAGGAGGTTAATATACGTGGCAGTACAGTTGCGTAGGTGTTGTATATGTTGGGAAAATTGTAATTTACGGTCCAGGATAATGCCAAGATATTTATGTTGCGAACGTATGGGAATTTCATAAGTATCGAACAGTAAAGGCTCGGAGTTGTAAACCCGCTTGGTAGTAAAGATTACTGCAGAGCATTTATCGGGTGATAAAGAGAACCCATGAGTGTGTAACCAGGACTGAACTTGAATGAGCAGCCGTGTTATGCATTTGCGAGCAACATCTACGTCTTTATGGGAAAAGTAGAGAACTATGTCGTCGGCATACATAAGAATTCGGGCAGATTGGAGGGCAAGTTGCTCGAGGCCGGATAAATATAAAGCAAACAGTATTCCACTGAAGATATCACCTTGAGGGACGCCGACAGTAGTTTGACGAGGGGATGGCGTAGTGAGAGGAGGTTTGAAGATTAGAGTGCGAGACGTGAACAGATGACGTAGAAGAGTTATGAAAGTGGTTGGGATGCCTTTCTGTGATAACACATCCCATAACATATTCAGGGGGACGGAATCAAAGGCACCTCGTATATCGAGGAAGACAGCAATAGTGTGTTCTTTTCGAGATTTAGCTAATAAGATGTCTATTATAAGCATATTGATCGCATCCTGAGCATTTCGACCCTTACAGTAAGCATACTGATACTTGGGAAGGAGGGAATAATATTCTAAGTACCAGAGAAATCTTTGGAGCAGGAGTTTAAGAAATAGTTTGCGTATACAAGACGGCAAAATTATTCCTCTAATATTGTGAGGGGAGGTCATTGGACGTCGAGGCTTTGGAACCGGAACTAGGAAAAAAGTGTTCCACTCGGGAGGAGGAGTCGTAGTATGTAACACAAAATTAAAGTACTGAACAAGCACGTGCAGGGCTTTGGTCGGCAACTGTTGTAACATAGCATAAGAGATATAATCAGGACCGGGAGTGGATGATTTGCAGGAATTAAGAACGGACGTGAGCTCAGGGAGAGTGATGGGACGTGAAAGGACGGAACACTGACGAGTGGAAGCAGAGATAGCTGGAGGATAAGGTGGAAGTGCATGATCTGGAGTGAGGGACCTTAGAAAGTCATTCAGAATAGTCGGCGGGATTTGAGGGCGTGGGACGTGAGTGGAAGCCCGGGTGAGAGCACGGATAGCATTCCATAATTTAGATGCAGAAATATGGTTATGGAAAGAGGATATAAAAGTTTTCCAGGCCTGTCGTCGTTTTTGATTGAATACACGTTTGATATGCGCAATATGATGTTTGAGGTGAAAGTAGTGTGAAGGGGTGAGAGTTTTACGATAAATTTTGAAGAGTCTCTTGCGTTTAAGGATTAATTGGTGACATTCACTGTCCCACCACTTTAATTGAGAGGCACCAGTTGTCATGGAGTTTGATGGTGGTGTAAAAGGATGGTATAGGTCCAGATACTGTGTTATGATTTTGAGCAGTGAGTGATAGGATAATTCTGTTACAGGGAAGGTTTCCAATTGGGTTATCATGTAGGAGTTAAAGCACGAAGCATTGAACTGTTTCATGGAACGTAGCGGAGCGATATAATGGTCGTTAAGTGGGTTTTTAGTAATATACCCGTGGCCATAAGTAATGAGGATAGGAAAGTGATCACTTGTATGAGTGTCACTGAGTACCCGCCACGTGGTTATAGAGGCAATGGAGTTGCGGCAAAGTGATAGATCGACCGCACTAGGCAACGAACCAGGAGGAGTGAGCCTGGTAGGGGAACCATCGTTCAGAAGCAAGAGATTATGTTGAGTTACAGCATGTAAGAACTGTGTGCCTTTGGAGGTGTTGAGCGGGGCTCCCCACTGAGTATGATGAATATTGACATCGCCCAAAAACAACAGTTGGGTATCAGGTGGAAACTGATTAAAAAATTTGAACCATTGGGCAAAAGAGATGTAGTTATCAGGGGGATTATACAAGTTTATAACATATGTGTTCAGATATATAAGACCTAGGGAATAGGTATTTGGTATTATGTATTGTAGACGTAATGGAGTGTACGATAACGAAGTATGTATCATAAGTGCGACACCATCAAATCCTGGTCCGTCATGGCGTTCGATAGAATATCCTGGAAAGTAAAAGTGAGTTGTATGAGAAAACCAAGTTTCTTGCAAAGCGACTATGTGAGGAGATGTTTCGTGCATGAGAATTTTGAATTCGTATTGTTTATTTTGTAAGCTCCTAGCATTCCATTGAAGGATGCGTACTACCATTATTAAATATAAGGTGTAAACTTTCGCGAAGTTGACTAATAACTGGTAAGATATTGGGGTGATCGCCAATTAGTTGAGTAAGCTGCATGAGAAGATGGAGAACACACTCATGAACATGTTCTCGCTGAGGGAGTGTAGTACCTGTTTGAGGATGCTGTGCGGGTTGCAGAGGCATTGACGGGCTCGATGTTGAGGGAGTGGGCATTTTAAATGACAAAAAAAATAATAACTTCAGAACCAAGGTACATACACAGCTAAAATTTAGTACAGGGTCTAACTGTATTACAATACATGTGTACATAAAATTTGGTTCCAATAGCATGTAAATTGTAGAAGTTTTCAAATTCAGTCATAACTCCCCTTAACAATCACTTGTGTGAATTTGCGTTTATGACTGAAATTTGTGGAATTTATGTCGAAAAAGCACTTTTTGGGTTTAGTGTTTAAAAATTAGCTCCATCTTTTCTCTATCAGAAAATGTTATAAATTTCCTTCCAGCGCCATTTTTAAACCTCCCAGCGGCTATTTAAAGGGAGAGCGCGTGGGATTTAATGTCCGGTCCACGCCCTCTTTCTACTGAGACGCCACAGTCTTCGTTGTTGTTGCGTTGTTTGTTCGGAATTTTGAATATTGCGCGAAACATTTCCCTCTGAGGACGACAGACACTCAACTACGCAGTCTCCTTTCATTTGTTTACTACGTAGTCAAAAACAATACTAAAATAAGAGAAATAATTTACTAGTCCAACAAAGGGAACTAAAAATGTGTTGCAAAACAAGAGTAGATTTATTTGAGCCACATAAGTGTATTTTCAAGGTTTCATATTTTCTCTTCTATCTTTGTTTACATTTTGTACTTAGTATTTATATACGTCGCGTTGTGGACGCATGTTCCTGTTTTAATTTGTATACATTTTGCTCGAGAAATCTTATTCCTGAGTGATAAAATTATTTATCCAGTGAAAAGCAGTACCTAAGTTCATTTTACTGTGTATATATAGTGTGAATATTTTAAATTCAGTGTATATAACGAGATAGTGCTTTGTTTCGAGTGTATTGGTAGTTATATACTTTGTTAGGTTAGGCAAACATCCCGTGTTATGATGGATAAAGGGCCCAGAACTTCTTATAGGTCAGGAAAGAAACGCCCTTCTAGGAGAGGTCTGGCTGCAAAATTGAGATATTCAGCAAGGAAATGTCAGGAGGTAAAGCCAGGTACAGCTCCATTTAGGCCTAGTGAGGAGGTTCCTGTTTCTAGTACCTTACCACCTCCAGTTATTACTGTTTCAGAAAGAAAAATCGACTCATTTTCTGATTCTTACCCTACCTCTAAATGTTCTAATGTTGCGCCTGTAAATTACACCTTAGTACATAGTGATGTGTGGAGTGAACTTGTGAAAGAACTACTATGTGGTGAGTGTCGAACCAAGTCAATTTTCATTCAATTTAGAGAAAGCCATGGTTTATCCTCTAAAATTATTTTTAAATGCAGAAATTGTGATTATGTTTCTGCAAATGTATATAGTTCTCCAAGAGTGAAAAATAATAATTCACAGAGGCCTGCTTTCCATGTCAACAATGCTATGGTTGAGACATTTAGCACTCTAGGTAAGGGTCAACGAGGGTTGGAAAAGTTCTCAGTTGGTATGGGCATGAACACTTTAGGACCTAGGCCTTTTTCAGCCCACCTGAAACTTTTAATTGATGAGGGAAAATTAATGAGGAAAGAAGTACTAGATATGGCTGCACAAGTTGTACGCAGTTCTCATGGAGCTAATGACAATGAAATATTAGATATTTGTGTATCATATGATGCGAGCTGGCATAAACGTGGTCACACATCCAACTATGGAGTAGGGTTTGCTATTGACATTCAGACTGGTATTGTGCTAGATTACCATGTGCTGTCAAAGTACTGTCAGAAGTGTGTGGTAGCTGAAAGGGACTTGGGGAAACATAGTTCAGAATTTGATATATGGTATGAAGGTCATAACGATTCTAGTGAGTGTGAAAAGAATTACTGTGGGTCCTCCAATGCTATGGAAAAAGATATTGGAGAGATTCTGTGGAGGAGGTCACTTGGCAAGGGGTTCCGCTACACTACCATGTTGTCAGATGGGGATGCTAAGACTCATATTCATTTAAATCAGATTCAAGTATATGGACCAGGTATCACCATAGTAAAGGAAGAGTGCATTAATCATGTATCAAAACGCCTTGGCACTGCTCTTCGCAATACTGTTAGAGATTGGAAGGCAAAGGGTGAAACACTAGGTGGGCGGAAAGAGGGCAGCTTGACGGAAACCACCATGACCAAGCTTGGGCATTATTTCAGACATGCCATAGTCAACAACATCCCAGATGTGGCTAACATGAAGAGGGCAATTTATTCTACCCTTAGACATTGCATGTCAACAGATCTCAACCCTCAGCATATAACTTGCCCCAAAGGTGTCGATTCTTGGTGCTTCTTTAATAGACAGCAGGCAGAGGGGAAACCAGTTGACAGTCATAGTCGAATGACTTGCAAGCTTAGGCCATCTGTTGTAACCAAGATTGCACCAGTATATCAGCGACTGGCTTCAGATGAAATGTTGCGACGTTGTTGTGCTGGTAAGACCCAGAATGCCAACGAGTCACTTCACAGCATGGTTTGGTCTAAGTGTCCGAAGGAAGTATTTATTTCCAAGTCAAAACTTGAACTAGGTATACTCAGGGCAGTCTCAGAGTTCAACATGGGACACTACAAGACAGCTGAGACACTTCATGCCATCAGGAATTCACTTCTTTCTTCAACCACCCAGTCATTGTGTAAATCACAAGACAACCGTCGTGTAGCTCGGAGCAGGAAGAGGACCAGTGAACAACACAAAAAGGAGAGAAAACATCACAAACTGGTAAAAATATCAACAGAAGAAAGATTTAGGAGGTCTGAAGGTGCAACGTATGCTGCAGGACAGTTCTAAAGTGAGTTGATTTTCTTATGCATTTTTCTCACATTTGTTTTTTCTCATGTATTTGTGTCTTAAAAATGCTCCTTGCGACACAATTGTGACCTGAAATGAATGAAACTTGGTGAGTCTACTCTCATATGTGCTAGGATGGGAAGTTATCATAGGTTTTGACATGGACTGGTTTTTTCTATTGATTTCCTGATGTAGAATTTGGGTCATGCTGTGAATTTTTAAAAAAAAAATTTAATGAAGATTTCAGAATTTCTGGAAGGAAAACTATAACTCTGATAACAAAACCGTTTATAACTTTTGTTTCTGTATGCAAGAGCTACATTTCAGCAAATTTTTAGCTTCATCAGACAAAAACTTCATCGCAAGGGACTTTTCCGCATGAGTGCATTTTAAATGACAAAAAAAAAAATAATAACTTCAGAACCAAGGTACATACACAGCTAAAATTTAGTACAGGGTCTAACTGTATTACAATACATGTCTACATAAAATTTGGTTCCAATAGCATGTAAATTGTAGAAGTTTTCAAATTCAGTCATAACTCCCCTTAACAATCACTTGTGTGAATTTGCGTTTGCGAGGGGCGTCTGGTATTGGAGAAGGATGTTGAGAGGGTAGGGGAGGAAATTGTTGAATGTTATTATACTCAGAATAAGTAGGTGGAAATAGTCGAGCAGAAGCTTCTGAGAAGGAAATGTTATCAGTGCACATGAGTTTTTTGATTTCCACTTGCTTCTGATGAACAGCACAATCTGATGAACCCGTTTCGTGTTCCCGATTGCAATGTACACATAATTTGACATTAGCAAGGCAGTCTGAGGTAGGGTGATTCAAACCACAGTTGCGACAGCGAAAGTTAGTGGACTGACAATTGCGTAAGGTGTGTCCATAACGCTGGCATTTGGAACAAATAATGGGGTAAAATATAAAGGGATTGACTTCTAACATTACATGATAGATTGAAACATATCTGGGCAACGTTTTGGAGCAAAAAACAATCTTTACGGAGCCGGTAGGTAGATATACTGCCTGACCATCTTGGAGGGATTTACGGCGTAGGCGATGAACAGAATGAACTTTGACGTCACTCTGAAGTAAAGTAAGAAGATCGGATTCAGTGAGATCTTTCTCAACACCGCGTATAATGCCTACGCGGAAGATATTGGAGTGACGAATAAAGGCATGCAACTTGTGTGTATCAAGGAACTTATTCTGCAGAAAGTCATTAGCATGATTAGGAGAGTGAAAGTTTACCTGAATCCTGTTACGGCCTTTATACTGGATGGATTTAACAGGAAAGTTCCTTTCATGGAGTAAACGCCCTATAGCCATAGGGTGTAGGTTGCCAATGTTATTACCTTGTTTGGATGAAACAAAAACAAGATATGGTCCTGGGTGGTTTAATGGGTATAAATTACATGCACTAGTAGTAGGAGGTTGAGCAGGAGGGGGAGGGTTAGTATTGCATTGGGTCGAAGTTTGCAACGAAGGGGTAGGAGTAGAACTATCATTCACGTTTGTATCCATTTTCACTTCTTCTTCCCGTTCAACATTACTATTTGACGCGGGATGAAAGTCCCGAGTACCTCCACTATCAGAACTCATGCCACCACTGCACAATCACACGCAAGCTAGCACTCGAACGCAGGAGTAAGTTCTAGAAACTGTAGACACCGAACACGAAACCTCGAACACAACGAACCGTACAGTACGATGTCGCGGACGAGACTGGACATACAAATACACTGGATTTTTGTACTCGTTGGAGAAGTAAGAAGGGTTCCGGTAAATACTGCCAACTGAATGGAAATGAAATCTGAATTGAATCGATAATATGATCGATCGATATGAATTTTATAAACCTTTATTATTTTAAGCAAACAACTGTGTCTCACACACACACAATATATTATACTATATAACATTTCCCGTTGCGAAACGTGTTCCTAGCATGAATTCTATAGTTTGGCTTTGCTGTGTAAACAACAACAGTACGAGTACTTGAAGTGTACGCCAGATGGCGCACAGCGAAGATAAGCGATTCTTAGTTTGTGTTTCAAAGGTTGCCTATACGAATCTCGAAGATAACCGAAGTCGACCACTTCAGCACTAGGGTGTAAATCTATCACTAAAAAGTGCGCAGATAGTATAGTAATCCACTGTCCCATAAATAAAACGCTTGGCAAACAATCTCACTTCCTGTCAGCCGGTATAACAGGCTGGATTTAGAGGAGGATTTTGCGACCAGCTGTAAATTACAATCCAAATGTTTATTTTTTAAATAAAGGTGGTATAAAAGTTAATGTTTACCGAGGAGCCAAACTGACCATTGATACAACGTCTATTTATTATATTTAATAATAATAATAATAATAATAATAATAATAATAATAATAATAATAATAATAATAATAATAGTAATAATAATAATTTGGAGTACTAAACGATCTTTCGAAAAATTGTTGCTGTTGTTGTTGTTGGTGGTGGTGATGATTTCATCTTTCTAAAAATCACAACTTGTTGACATACAGGCATTGCAAAAAAATAACTCACGGAATTCCTATCAAACCTTCAAAAACAACCTGAGTGCTATCAATCTCTAAGTACACTGACTGACAGTGACAATGCAACACCAAGAAGGAGTGGTTCGAAAGGGATGAAAGTTGGGGAAAAAACAGAGACGGCACGGACGAATAATTGATGTTTATTTCAAACCGATATGCAGGTTACACAATGCGCACGGCATCGACTCAGTAGGATGTAGGACCACCGCGAGCGGCGATGCACGCAGAAACACGTCGAGGTACAGAGTCAATAAGAGTGCGGATGGTGTCCTGAGGGATGGTTCTCCATTCTCTGTCAACCATTTGCCACAGTTGGTCGTCCGCACGAGGCTGGGGCAGAGTTTGCAAACGGCGTCCAATGAGATCCCACACGTGTTCGATTGGTGAGAGATCCGGAGAGTACGCTGGCCACGGAAGCATCTGTACACCTCGTAGAGCCTGTTGGGAGATGCGAGCAGTGTATGGGCGGGCATTATCCTGCTGAAACAGAGCATTGGGCAGCCCCTGAAGGTACGGGAGTGCCACCGGCCGCAGCACATGCTGCACGTAGCGGTGGGCATTTAACGTGCCTTGAATACGCACTAGAGGTGACGTGGAATCATACGCAATAGCGCCCCAAACCATGATGCCGCGTTGTCTAGCGGTAGGGCGCTCCACAGTTACTGCCGGATTTGACCTTTCTCCACGCTGACGCCACACTCGTCTGCGGTGACTATCACTGACAGAACAGAAGCGTGACTCATTGGAGAACACGACGTTCCGCCATTCCCTCATCCAAGTCGCTCTAGCCCGGCACCATGCCAGGCGTGCACGTCTATGCTGTGGAGTCAATGGTAGTCTTCTGAGCGGACGCCGGGAGTGCAGGCCTCCTTCAACCAATCGACGGGAAATTGTTCTGGTCGATATTGGAACAGACAGGGTGTCTTGCACATGCTGAAGAATGGCGGTTGACGTGGCGTGCGGGGCTGCCACCGCTTGGTGGCGGATGCGCCGATCCTCGCGTGCTGACGTCACTCGGGCTGCGCCTGGACCCCTCGCACGTGCCACATGTCCCTGCGCCAACCATCTTCACCACAGGCGCTGCACTGTGGACACATCCCTATGGGTATCGGCTGCGATTTGACGAAGCGACCAACCTGCCCTTCTCAGCCCGATCACCATACCCCTCGTAAAGTCGTCTGTCTGCTGGAAATGCCTCCGTTGACGGCGGCCTGGCATTCTTAGCTATACAAGTGTCCTGTGGCACACGGCAACACGTTCTACAATGACTGTCGGCTGAGAAATCACGGTACGAAGTGGGCCATTCGCCAACGCCGTGTCCCATTTATCGTTCGCTACGTGCGCAGCACAGCGGCGCATTTCACATCATGAGCATACCTCAGTGACGTCAGTCTACCCTTCTATTGGCATAAAGTTCTGACCACTCCTTCTTGGTGTTGCATTTGCTCTGTCAGTCAGTGTATTTGCTTCAGAGATGAAATTGGCAGAATGTGTCTAACCAACACCGGGAACTGTGAAATACAGTACCACCAAACACTTCGATCAACTTCTGAACTGTGAAGCACCGTAGGCCTACCACAAGTTAGAATTTCCACAGATTCATGAATATTTAGAAGAAATTAAGAAAGCGATTAAAACTCTAAAAAACAACGAAGTTAGTAGAGAAGACCACATTACAGCTGAACTTAGAAAATGGTCTCAGTCAAAAATCATAGTTGATCTTCAAATCATATTTGAAAAAAATCTGTTAAACGGATAAGATCCCGGAAGAATGGAAAGTGACTCCTACGTCCTTTACATAAGATATGTAACAAGCAAGAGGTTAACAACTATAAAGGTACCGGTTGTGCCGAACCAAGCCTGCCTTGGTGCTGCACTTCCTTTATCCTACTTCTCCCTGACTGTCGTTGTCGCCATTAGCGACAACATTACCCGAATGTGACGTGAAACTTATAGCAAATACAATAGAGACAATACACGACACTGAGCGAGATATCGAGGGACAGCTATTGGAGCTCACTCTGGCGGATAGACCTGAACGGTACTGATTATGTCATAAGAGCACGTGTATTTTTGTGTGAAGTTTTTGGTGTTATTTATGCGTTTTCAGTGAGTTGACATAATTAAATAGTAGCGTGTGTCATTCCTTGATATCTCCTCTCAACATGAGGGGAAAGGTATGTGCTGTGTTTGGCTGCAGTAATTACGAAGTAGAGAAAAATGCGCGGTCGTACTTCAGATTCCCTCGTGACAAGAACATGTAAGTAATATTGTGTTTGCATATATATTCTTCCAGTGACAGAGATTTTTATAGTACTTCATAATCTTCTGACCTGCTCGGCCCATGTTTTAACGGGCTTAAAATATAATACGCATATTTTACTGTATAGTGCAGCAGTTAACCTTCAATACCGATGTGTTGTTGTAGGTGTGATCTGTGGGTTTTGAAATGTCACAGAAGCGATTTGGATAAAGTGTACAAGAAAGAAGGGACGTTACGCTTGTATACGAATTATAAGATCTGTTCAGATCATTTCCAGGCCAGTGACCTTGGAAATCCTCGACAATACAGGCAAGAGTATGTTACATTTTTGCTCTAATTGTACGTAAATATTCCTTAAAGCATCACTATCTACATTTTCATACTTTTCTTTCTTTATCCCTCTTCTCAGATTAAAGCCGGGATTTTATAGATGATCTTTAAGTTAGTAGGCTTCATGTTAGGAGGAAAATTGTCCAGCTATTAAATGTTAATTCGCCGGGCTGAGTGGTTCAGACGGCTAAGGCGCTGGCCTTCTGACCCCAACTTGGCAGGTTCGATCCTGGCTCAGTCCGGTGGTATTTGAAGGTGCTCAAATACATCAGCCTCGTGTCGATAGATTTATTGGCACGTAAAAGAACTCCTGCGGGACTAAATTACGGCACCTCGGCGTCTCCGAAATCCGTAAAAGAGTAGTTAGTGGGACAAAAAACATTATTATTATTATTATTATTATTATTATTATTATTATTATTATTATTATTATTATTATTATTATTATTATTATTATTATTATTAAATGTTAATTCATTGCATCATATGTGTAAGGAATATCTTTCTGTTAGTAGGCTTCATGTTAAGAGGAAAATTGTCCAGCTATTAAATGTTAATTCCTTGCATCATATGTGTAAGGAATGTGCCGATATTTTTATTGACAAGTGTTTTAATGTGATGATACAATGTTTTTAAATGAGAAAAAAGACAAATCCAACCGTAAGAGTTCAGGCAGGAATGCTAAAGCTAAAAAAGTAATGCATAAATGAAAGATCAAGCCATTTCACACCAGTCCATTTCACTTCTTGTTTATATGTCTAATTTCAGTCTTTGAATAATAACCTTTAAAATAATTCTTCATTCATTTATCCAGAATTGCTTTAGCAAACTTCGAAGTTAATATCTCAATAACACTTTCTTTCTAGACGTAATTTATTTATCCATTTCCGTATATACATTTCCATTCATGTTTTAATTTAGCGCGATTTGTACAGGTCAAGTCACTAGGAGCGCCACCGTCGAATTGTCTCCTATTTTAGCAAGGCGAAATCCGTAAGTGTCGTGTATTGTCTCTACTGTATTTGCTTATAGTTTCTCATTGAAGATGGCGCTCTTGCCATCTGTGTTTATACACAGTCTCTTTGACACAGTCTGTCTCTCGCTCTCCGAGTGTTAAGTTGGTCTGCTCGCGATGCCAACAATGGTCGGATCAAACGTGATAAGCAGACTGGAACTTTATATGTGCTTCTTGATCTGCGAATTGCTATTATCGTGGATTTACTTATTTCAAGGCTCGGTTCTCTGCTTGAAGTTATTATTTTGATTGAGGTAAATATTTCGAGACTCCTGATTGCTGCTCCCAGGTATTCATTCATTTTATTTCATTTTCATGCCAGTTACAAAAAATGTTCTGTGTGATTGTATTTCGGTAGTCTTTTATCACCTGTCTTTGCAGGCTCTTAATTACTTCATTTTATGTGTGTGTTTTAATTTTTTCTTTCTTTGTGTGAAAACGGAGAGTGGTATTTACCTATCTGTTTGTTTGGGCCTGTGTGTGTTTGTGGGTTTTGAGACCATGCATTTTTTTTTGCTCATCATTTGAAATCATGGCTGAGCATTGGTGTATTGTGTGATTTGACGCTACGGGGTTTAATCCATGTTTGTCCACGTGAGGCAATTTGGATGTCCCGTGTAGCGGGTCGACGAGTGTTGTGATTGCTACGATTATATTTGGATCAGCCTTGCCTATATTTTGCGGCGGTCCAGCATTGTATCTGCGGGATTCGAACCATGCTCGTGAGCATCCTTCGCTATCCTGTGCGATAGTATACGTCGCGTGCCTTTACACTCCGGCCTGATCTGGGTCGATTTTATATTGGGTCTCTCTTCTTGTTCATACGTGTGTGTGTGCGTTCCTGTGCTGTCTGCTTGTATACGGTCTATAGTACTCTCCGTATCTCGTAATTTCAATTTTAATTTTTCTTTATTTCATTTTATTTTTCGTTTTAGTTGGCCGGTTTGGGCCATGTGTAGTGTGCTATTTTATATTTCTAGGCCGTTATTTGGTCCATTGTCGGCGATTAGTTTTTGTAACTGTGGCAACATTCTTCTTCTCCTTCGCTTCTGCTCCTTTAGGGAGGCTGTGCTTTGCTTTGTTGGAACGCGCTAGCATCGAGTGGACGCTCGCCTGGAGCGCGGATGCAAACTGTTGATATGTGCGCGGCCCGTATTACCGCGACTGTATTATTCCTTTAGTGGTTCCATTTTCTGATTCCTTCGATAATGTGTTTCACGTCACATTATTTTTCTCAAACGAATTTGTAAATTCTATGTTGTCATACGTAAGTGTGTAGTGCGATCGTGTGTACTGGCGGCCTGTTACACGAAACTTACTATGTCATTGAACGGGATACTACTTGATGTTTCAATTTTCTACAGTTATGTAAGTAATTTTTAATGCAGCCTCACATTTCTGTTTTCATTCTAATATTATGTGTGTTTATAATAAACACCAGTTTCCTTGATCCATTCTTTTATTCCTGGGGGTTACGGATTCATGCCTTTCTGTCCTTTCGCTTCCCTTTGTCTACGCACGGATCCAGCTCTGAGCTGTTTTAGCTCGTTCCAGTCTATCCACGGCAATTTACGAAGAGAGGTAAGCGAGGTACCGGTAAGTATCTGCGCGTATATGTCGTGTACTGTGTTGATGTGTAACGGTAGCAGGGTATGGGGGTGGTGCACGGTATATCCCAATCAATCCATCAATCACTTATATGAATAGGCCTACCTAGGTATTTACAATGATCCTCAAAGGGAACTTTCACCCCATCAACGCAGTAATGAAAACTGAGAGGACTTTTCCTATTTGTGAAACTCACAATCTGACTTTTATCCCCGTTTATCATCATACCATTGCCTATTGTCCATCCCACAACATTATCGATGTCATTTTGCAGTTGCTCACAATCTTGTAACGTGTTTATTACTCTGTACAGAATAACATCATCTGCGAAAAGCCTATCTCTGATTCAACTTCTTTACACATATCATTGATATATATATATATATATATATATATATTAATACTGCCTTGAGGAATTCCCCTCTTAATGTTTACAAGGACAGATAAAGCTTCACCTACTCTAATTCTCTGAGTTCTATTTTCTAGAAACAGAGCCACCCATTCAGTCACTCTTTTGTAAAGTCCAATTGCACTCATTTTTGCCAGTAGTCTCCCATGATCTACCCTATCAAATGCCTTAGACAAGTCAATCGCAATACAGTCCAATTGACCTCCTGAATCCAGTGCCTTATAAAATACTTTCAACAATATTACTGAGTAGAATAGAAGCAACATTCATTTAGATGAATATCAGCGTGGATTGGAAAGGGTAGATCTTGATCAGAACAGATATTCAACCGGAAGCCCATAATCCGTCACAGATTAATGAAGTCCAAAAACATATATACCGGTACGGTACTGTAGTAGTAACATTTATAGATTTTAAAAAGGCTTTTGACTCTGTCGATAGGGAAACTCTATATAAAATAATCCGAGAGTTCGGAACTAAAACCAAATTGGCAAACCTAATCCGTGAAACCCTCACAGACACCATATCAAAAGTACAGTAACTTTTATGGGTGAAATACCGGTATCTTAACCATTCAGAATAAATACAGGTGTAAGACAAGGTGATAGCTTATCTTCACTCCTGTTTAATTGCGCCCTGGAGAAAATACCAAGAATTTGGAATGAAAAACACTGGGAAGAATGTACAGAGGTGTTGAAATTAATTCTGTAGAATTTGCAGATGATTTTGCCATACTCTCAGAAAACCTAAAAAATGCAGCAATACAAAATGCTCCACAATTTCTAGAAATTGGTGGAATAAAGAAGGTAAAGAAATTCAAATATTTGGGAGAAACAATTCAAGAAAATGATCTGGCAATGTCCGCTCTAGAAGAAAGGACACACAAGATGGAAAGAGCATACGGTATAACTAGTAATATATACAACAAAAAGTGTTTATCTAAAAGCCTCAAATACAACACTACAACCGGAATGTTTATACGTGAGTGGATGTCTAGAACGGTACTCAATTACAAGCTGAATAAATTAGAATTACTGGATATAAAAATTACAAGAAAATAATCGTCCCGCTAAGAATTACAGAACTCTGGAAATGAGGAAGTACTAATGATGAAATAACGGAACATAGAACACATAACAGGTACAATGCGGAGGAAGCGACTGGTATTTATTGAACATTTATACAGAATGGATGACAACATTTTAACCAAACAGATCTTTAAATATCTTTGGAACAAGAAGTCAACAACAACCTGGATTCATGAAGTCAAGAAAGATGTGGAAAGAACCAAGACAAAGGAAGAAGAACCAACAGAGAGAGGGTTTTTTCTTAGAAAGAACGTGTTAAAAATGGAAGTATTCCAAGGCCGCGAGGGAAAGAAAACAGGCTCACAATGGTCTGAGGAGTGGAAAAGGAAGCACAGTGAGCACATGAAGGAGAATTGGAGGAGGAGGAAGGAGCAAGAATAGATGAAGCGCTGATATTTTCTCGTGGTGACTGGAAGATCCTGACGGAGAAAGAAAGAATAATAAATTAATAAAGAATAATTAATAGTTATTGTTCATTTTTTACAATTTACTTTACGCCGCATTTACACAGATAGGTGCTACTTGAAAGAAGGGCCAGGAATGGGAAGGAAGCGACATTGGCTTTAATAAATGAGATTCGAAACCAATAACTCCAGAATGCTACGTGTCCAAACCGTGCTGCCACTTGCTTCCTAAATTATTATTATTATTATTATTATTATTATTATTATTATTATTATTATTATTATTATTATTATTATTATTATTACCGTGTTTTTGTGGATCACTGAGGTGAAAGAAGGTGCGGACATGAATGGATATATAATGAGCAATCAGAAGATTAATTTAAAATTTTTAAATCAGAGCTACCGGGATATTTCTTTTCTGCTGTTATTTTTTCTACGACAAATTTTTACAATACACGTCGCTCAGCCACAGAACAAGATTTCTTGTACAGAACTAGCTCGTTTGCTTAGGTCCAAAGTAGGAGAACTCACATAATCAACAAAATGTGTCAAATAATTATCTCAGCTTAAAACTCCCAATTCTACAAATGTTACCTGAGCACTATTGTTCTATCCACTCAATAGTTAAGGAGACAGGTCTCCAAATTTCATTTACAACGTACCTACAATATTCCAAGAGCATATTTTGCTCCACGAAATTATCTAGGAAACCACAAACTTACCGCAATCCAAAAGGCACCTTTCAATGTTTAAGTTAACACCTCTACAAGAATAGAATGTATGAATTTATATAGGAGACTGCGCTCCGAACCTTAAACCCTTGCTGCCTTCTCAAAGCAACCTTCAACTTTTATATTTAAGACCAGATCATCTTTGCTCACTAAAATGTACACTTTCCAGGCCTCTCGAAGCACAACCTACATTCTACCATTCAAAGAGTATTCACTGTCTTAAACTGTGAACATACAGGAGTATCGAATACCCATTCTACCGGGCTTTGTAGGAGAAAAAGAACATAGGTTTAAGTTACTGGCCTGAAAATAAAAATGATGCGGAGGCAGACACTTGCACTCCTTCCAATTTGCACAGAAGGTTAAAACACTATTTGGGCTCAGGCCCGAATTACAGAGGCTAAGCCTATACTAATGAGGAGACAGCGTAATAATTTATACCCTCTCCGTAAATATTTTTGGACTAGCTGCATGGCTATTGAAATCTGTGTCCTTAAAGTGGTTCGCCGCTACGTTATTCATTAAGTAATTCATGGTCAAAGATACCATGGTTGTCAATACATATAAACTGAAACTTTCTCCGGCTTGAAGGGTTATAAAGATGCCAATCTGTTGTGTATGCCCCAACGAGCTAGAGTAACATAGAGAGGCGGAAGCGCTGCCTGGGTGAAGCTAATAGAACGAAAGTCCGCCATGTTTCCTGTTGTCACACAAGCAAGGGGGCATGGCCTTTAAATGACGAAAAGTGTAGAAAATACGCATTTTAGAATCACTGGGGGAGAATTAAAGACCGTTGCAGATAGCTTGAAGCATTAAAGCGAATACCGCCACTTCATCATATTGCGGCACGAGGCCAACATCACGATCAGTTGATTGTAGGATAGTTCGAAATCATCGCACAGTGACATACGAATAGGCCTCGAAATCGGAACAAGAGCGTTACCCTGCTTGGCTGTTGTGGTTAAGCGCAAATTAGAATTAAAACGATGGGCATAAATATTTATGACAGGAAGCCTTAAAATTATAGGGACCTACAATAGGTTACAACCTCATTCTGTTCATATTTTAAAAATTATTGCATCCTCATGAGTACTGTGTTCCTTTCTTAATCTGCTTACCCTCCCGGGTTGGTTTTTCCCACGGACTCAGCGACGGATCCCACCTCTACCACCTCAAGGACAGTGTTCTGGAGCGTGAGACATTGGGTCGGGGGATACAAATGTGAGGGAGGGCTTACCCTGCTATACTGAACAGGGGCCTTGTGGGGGGGGAAGAAGGAAGCGGCCGTGGCCTTAAGTTAGGTACCATCTCGGCATTTGCCTGGATGAGAAGTGGGAAACCACGGAAAATCACTTCGAGGATGGCTGAGGTGGGAGTCGAACCCACTTCTACTCAGTTGACCTCCCCAGCTGATAGAATCCCGTTCCAGCCCTCGTGTCTCTTTTCAAATTTCGTGGCGGAGCCGGGAATCGAACCCGGGTTTCCAGGGGTGGCAGCTGCTCACGCTAACCAGTACACCACAGAGGCGGCCCATGAATACTTTACCACAATAATCGTTTAGTGTAATTATTTATTATAATATAGGGGGGATATCATGTTTCTCCCATTACCATGTCATACTGGGATTACTAGCTGAAAGGTAAGCTTGAAAGTTGTCCATTATGAAGTGTGGCATAGTTTTAAAACCCAAGGCAACAGACATCTACAATAAAGGCTGTATACATTTCAAAAATAGCAGTAAAATACTGTATTTACCATACTTAGTGTACGTTTGAACGAAATAAGTGGTTTTTTTTTTTTTTGTGGATACGTTTTCTTAGTTGTGGGCGCTCCGTTTCCTTTATTTGTAAATGTGAAAGAAAATTAAATAGGGCTGGAAATGTACAGAGCATAAGCAACTTAATTGTTCTTTAAACGAAATCTGAAACAAAATTCGACAAATAATTACCGTGGCTATCCGTTCTTTCGCTAAGTAAACAATAAAATGGATTTAATTACAAACAGAAATTACAAAAAGGAATCTCGGCTATAATTCAGTAATACTTACTTAAAGCACGATATACCCTTGGTTTTATTACTCCGATTAGAACAACCATACGCTGAGCTTACGGCTGGCATTCTTGAAAGCGAGAATCTATGTTTTCACTTCTTAAAACTTAGGGAATTAAATTGGCATGCACGATCTCCCTGTCACCTCAACATATGCTCTCGCGCCAATTCGCTTTGTTTTGACAACCGTTAACATGGCTGCCCCTTATCAACTTGCTTCAAGCAGGGAGCGCTGATGACAGGCTTACAGCCCCTCTATGTTATTCTAGCTCGTTGGTATGCCCAGATGGTACCTTTCCCTGTATTCTCCTGCATTCTAGTGGCATAGGTATGAACTACGTCACCACTCGCTCCTTCTTCCACTGGGCGCGTGTGCGCACGTTATCGTGGTGGCTGTGGACTGACTGAAGGTTCTTGGGTAATCGCGATTACCGTCATACCGTGCTGAAGGTGAAGCGACATGGACGAGCGGTGTGCTTCTCTGCTTAGCGAGATGAATTGTGGAATTGAGATGGACACAGGCTGAAATTTCTTTGGTAGGGCTTAAGCTCTCGTGAACCTTGAAGGTTTTCTTTTGATTTTATCTTTCTCGCTTGAAAATTGTAGTGCATTCTAAGCATTTCCTCTATCATATGTAAGTAAGGATACGATGCTGGAGCGACCTCACAACTACGGCAACATGCTAAACATTAAGTGTTTTTCCAACTCGTCTTTTACCGATCCCATGTGGTGAACTAATATTCCAAAATGTGAAGTGAGTGCCGGGACACGATGTAGTTTTGCGCCATCTTAAACCTACGATTTTGATTTGTGATATTTGAACATTTTTCGGGTTATTAAAAAGAAATTACAGTATATGTAAATAACGTTTGTTTACTAGGAACTTGCGTGTACTGTAAACGAATATTATTTCTTATTTTTCATTTTTCGAAATTGTAAATTCAAAACTTAATGTTTGATTGTGGCTTTCTACGCCTAATAAGTAGGTGGTAAACGCAATGTCTTAGCAGGGTTACTAATCAAGCGAGATGCTACAAGGGTGTGGGGTTTACTTTTGTATTTCGTTTCCGTCCTAACTTCATTTCCGACTTCTTTATTAAATTTTATTTCCTTTTGGCTTGGTATTTGGGTGGTATTTCAGCGTCGTGTTTTTCTCCTGTTTCTTAAGTTGTATTCGCCTATTGTTGATTGGCGGCCTGTGATTGTCCCTTTCCTTTCACTGACCTATGTGTGTTCGTTGCTATGGAAATTAAAAGAAGGTTGTTATTGTTGATGAATGTTGATGGATATCAGTTGATGTCCCTGTTACGAATTTAGTTTGTGGGCGGTTTAACCTGTTCCCTTTTAGTTAATTTAGGCATTTTTCTCACCCTACTGCTTATTTTTCTACCCGGTGTCGCGGACATTATTATTATTATTATTATTACTACTATTATTTTGGGTAATTCCTTTCTTGGAAACTTGTTCGTTATATCCCACCCATTCTTGTAGGAGCTCCTTTGGAAATACGCTAAATAACGTTTCAGTATCAACAAAATAACTGTTTCAGTCAAGTTATATCAAGGTTGAAAATGATGAACAATAGAACTAGGTACTTGTCAAGGTAATTTATTGGTATTTAAAAGATAACTTCGAGTTGAAGAGGCATTTCAGAATTGTACGTAGTCATGTTAAGTTTCTTATTCCTTAATTAATCAATTAACTTTTTCTTTTATGAGCGGTCGACCGTAGGTTTTTCTAATCTTTGAACACTAAGTTTTTAAAATTTAATTTTCCAGCGAGGATATACCTTTATTAATTTGTAAGTTACTTAAAGTCTGTCATTAAATCTCTCTTTGTTTCCAAGTAAGAGTTTGTGTTTTTTTAAAGGGGGGTAATTCTGAGATGACCAGGTCTACATTTAATCCACCCCTCCGGTGTCATCAGTTTTTTAAATGGTGAGTGGTTTTTTTACTTGATAAGTGTTGGACTGCCACGTTTCCATAACTCTGATCTGTACCCTTGCTGCATGGTCAGAGCATTTGTGCTGTCACTTGGGGTAATTGTATCATTGATTGCTCTAAGTGCTACACTTACAAAAGCTACAGACGGAAAACGGTTACAAAACATAGTCACCTCAAATTCAAGTTGATAGGGAATGCAAGAGGGTGTCATCCTCTCTATTCCTGAATTTCGGCTAAGTTTCTTGGGCTAGTTTTGAGATTTACATCAGACGATGAAATTTACATTACTGCAGATTGGAAATTTAAGGTTACATTATTAAAGTTTGGAACCTTCCCCTCGAGCTACATTTCAGAGGCTATCACCTAGTTATTAAATGGTTGCCATTACCTTATTCAGCTGGAATATTCGATGATAGGCGAGACGCTCCCGCCTCCTCTATTACCACACACTCAGTAGACTGGGCAGTCAATAAGACAAGGTGGTTCTAGAGAGCTCTGGGATAAAGCCCGACACACCTCCAAATTTTATTGGATAATCAAATAGATACAAGACGGCTTCAATTGGCTAAGACATAAACATACAAAATTATCTTTTGGTCAATATTTTAAGTTGGCGGACAGAGATCGAATTGTTGTAAACTTTAACATACCAGAAACAAGGAATAAAACTATTTAGTTTAGTAAAGCTTAAAGTAACAAATTACATTATAATCTTAATAGTCCTTCTTCACACTAGAGGGAATAACATACGCTGTTCTGGGGTGGAGAAAATTGTCGAGAAAAGTCCAAACTTCTTGCGCTAGTTGTTGCGACCTTCATATATTAGATGGCATAATTCAAGGCACTTCATTTGAATGAACGGGGCGGGTGTACCTCCTCCCGCCCCCTTAAAGTTTCTCCTCACATTTAAAATTTGAAATTTTGCTCGTTAGGATTGTAACGGACTCTTCACTTCATCAGCAACTACTATTATGAAATTCGCCACGCACATAACCTTTTTTCTACGATTAATATGGACTTACCCTCATCATGATATAACTGCCTTTTTTCTCCAACTGGAACCTGCATACTTCTGTGAACTTGCATACTTCATACTTTGCATGAACTCTACTCTATTCATCTTCACCATCTTCAATAAACTAACTTTCTTTTTGCCGGCTGACGTCACGTGACCGCCTGCTTTATTCGCGCATGCTTCACTAATCTCTGGAATCTTTCAGATATATTTCTCATTCTACTCCACACTATAAATTCCTGGCCTTCCTCTGGAAATATTGAGATGGACTTAGGCCTGTGTGGAGGGAGCAACATCCTACGTCAACTTCGTCCTTAATTACATGTGCCCAGAAGTCTTCATTTGCGGGCGGTTCAATTTGCTTCTAGATGAGGTATGACAAACTGATTTCTTTACTGTAAATACTTTTAATTGCATTGGGATAGACTTTCCCTGCAAAATTAAGCTGGGAGCATGGCATTTCCAGGCCGAAATTTCACTTGCCCCTTTTGTATTTAAAACTTTTCATTCTCGACCTTCGTAACAACTTTCTTTTGAAATGTGCGTGTGGTGTATTGGCAACTGTGCGACTTCTACTGTACACGTACTTCTATTCGTTCAGTGCTTCTGGATATTGTGAAACTGGTTCAATGAAACTACATTGTGATTATTCGGCTGTAGAACTACGTTACCTAGTGTTAATCTGTGTGATAACAGAAGTGGTGGTGACCTGCATATAGTATTTGCATCTTGCTCAGATAATTTTTTCTGCTGGTGTACTCGAATTTGCTAACTGAACATCTTCCCTTTCTTGTCGTTCTGGATTTCTTCTTTTATTGCAGTATTCATCCTTTCCTTGTTCGCCCTTTTCCTTTCCTGCGGCATCTTCTCTTTTTCCTTTCTTTCTCTTGGATATCTTATCTCTTTTTTTTATATATATATAATGTATTTGTAATCCGTGTAAGTGGTTGGGAAAATATTATATTTGTATAGTTCTCATTTCATGTAAATTGTCAGAGGTTCGATTTACTGTTTCAATATATATATATATTTATTTCTAAATTTTAAATTGGTTTCCGATCTATTTTCACTTATCATGTCCCTTATTCCTCCTTACATTTTTTCTTTAACTTTCCAGGTTATGTAGCATCCTTTCCTTTGCCCAATATCTTGTTACTCAGCAATGCTTGTTGGAGATTTCTAAGACCACGGCCTCCATTCTTAATTGGAAAGTTACTTCATTGCATAAATCTTACTACTTGAGGGGAAACTATTCTTAGATTTTCCCTTAGCACTATTATACATAATATATGTATATTACTCCCATGGGCCCAGTTACACATGGTAGCAGAGTACATATCGCAGCATAAACTCGAATTGTGTAGTCCATTACTACTTTAAATCTCCACTTTGTTACGGCCTTAGTTGCTTAATATTTTTTTCTTGGGTGGTTTAGTATTTCACCTCGCTAGACCTTGTCCTTCTTTTTCTCTTCTTTTTCAACATGGCTTATTTCTCTGACAATTTTTCTCCCTACGCTTCCGATACTTCTGATATTTCATTTGATCCTCATTTCAATTTTTCTGATCCCAATCCTTTTACTAATCTGTCTTATAACACTTTTTTTACTTCTACATCTTGTACTTTTACTACGACAGTTTCTTCCAGTGCAGGCTCTGAATCTCTACCACCCCCACTTCCACCTAACACCCCTCTCTATCCTGCTCTTTCTCTTTTTACTGCCGAGTCGAAACCTCCACTTAACCAGGCACCTCCGCCTTCTGTCGACAAAACTCAATCAGCACAGCACTACACTCCTGATTTGCGAACTCCACCACCATCTCCTTCTCAGCAATATTTTTATGAATCTCCATATCATCACAACCCCTCTTTACATCACCACTTAATTTCCATATTCTCACTAAATGTCTTGACCAGGTACCCGTCATTCAGTCTACTGATCCTGATACTTTGACACAATGGCTTTTTTCAGTTCGCAAATTTCTACAAACTGACTTAGCTCCGTTTTCCCAATTGCTTTCATTGCTTTACCCAAAAACATCTGGTCATCTTAGTAACTTTTGGCTTCAATATATGAAGTCCTCTCACGATTGGGCTCATTTTCGTTCAGTTTTACACACTTATTTTTTGCCTTATGAGATCCGACAACAACTCGGTACCAAGTATATCAGACGTCATCAACGTCCCGATGAATCGGCTTATGATTATCTTGACTCCATCATCGGCTATTCTGACGTGTTAGCTATTGCTCAACATCCCCAGGAAATCATTTCTCTTATTCGATTTTATGCCTCTCCAGCCTTCCGTCAAATCATTAATCCGTTTTCGCCACCCACTACTGTTCCTCAGCTTTACAGTATTGCTCAACTAGATGTTCTAAATACCCATAGTAACTTTTCTTATTATTCTTCCACTCCACCTCCCCAGTTCAACATTTCAACAATTCGCACGCCTTCTATCACTCATCTACCTTCTCAGGGTAATATATCTCGTTTCCGTTGTTATCGGTGTCACGCTATAGGGCACTTAGCGCGCGATTGTCCCAATTCTACCTTGGGAAACTTCACTTCCCGTCGTCAGTAGGCAGCTCACGACCTCATGGGCAAACTCTGCCTCATGTTTCTTCAGCTTTCTCTTCTGGTACTCAATCACAGTCCTATACTCTTGTACAGTTACATAACACTCCCTCCTTAGCCTTATTAGATTCTGGTTCTGCCATTTCCCTAATCAGTTTTTCTTTTTTCCAGCAACTTTTACAAACACATCCGCATCTTCAATTATGCCCTTCTACCCTCAAATGTCTCTCCATATCTCAGCACACTCTTGAAATTGTGGGTCAACTAAAACTCTGTGTTAAAATTTCCATGGTTAGCAATTGCTCACTCCCTGTCATACTCGGTTATGATTTTTTTGCTCATACTGGCCTTATTTATAATACTGCTATGGCTTCTATCTCATTTTTTTAAATCCACATGTTCAAATTCCTTTGGTGGACCCCCTCGATTTCCCTATGAACCACGTCTTCAGTCATCAGCATATTTATGCCACTGCTCCCCAACTAGATGCAATTGATGCCTTAAAATCTGAATTCGCTGATGTTATCACTGATAAACTAGGCTCTGTGGTTACTTATCAGGCTCACATTGATTTAATTGATCAAACTCCTGTTCGTTCACCTCCTTACCATCTCAGCCCTCCTCGGATGGCAAAAATGGATGACATTGTTCACAAAATGCTTCAGGATGGTACCATTGTTCCGTCCTCTTCCAATTACGCATCCCCGGCATTTCTTGTCGACAAGCCTGATGGTTCTTCGCGCCTGGTAATTGATTACCGTAAATTAAACTCCAAAATCCTCTATGATTCCTATCCTAATCCTAAAATGCAAAACGCTTTCCACTTTTTTTCTAAAGCTAAATATTTTTCTCTTTTAGATCTCAATTCTGCTTACTACCAAATCCCCTTGGACTCACGGAGCAGTCGGCTTACTGCTTTCATCACCCCAAATGGCCTTTTTCAGTTCACAAAAGTTCCTTTTGGATTGAACTTGGGGTCACAAATCATGCAGAGATTAGTAGATTCTTTATTCTCAGATTTCAAGTACAAATTTCTCTATCCTTATATTGATGACCTTTTAATCTTTAGCCCAGATTTTGATTCCCACATGTCTCATCTACACCAAGTTCTTTCCAGATTACGTTCTATTGGTCTGACAGTTAACCCCTCTAAAATTTCCCTAGCTCAAACTTCTATAAAGTTCTTAGGTCACATTGTGTCATCTCAGGGAGTAGCCGTCGATCCCAAACGTACTTCTGCTATCTCTAATATTCCACCTCCCAAAAATCTCAAACAAACGCGCACCTTTTTAGGCCTGGTTTCTTTCTATCACCGGTTCATCCCTAACTTTTCCCACATTGCTGAGCCTCTCAATTATCTGAAACGTAAAAATGTTCCGTTTACTTGGACTCAATCTCAACAGGATGCCTTTCTTCAGCTTAAATCTCTTTTGATGCATGCTCCCATTCTTCAATTTCCTGATTTCTCCCTACCTTTTGAAATACATACTGATGCATCTAATCTTGCTGTTGCTGGTGTTTTAACTCAGGTTGTTAATGATGTTCCTCTACCTATCGCCTATTTCAGTCGACTTCTTTCTCCAACTGAAAGGAAATATTCTATCTTTGAACGTGAAGCCCTGGCCCTATTAAATACTATTGAACACTTTGCTGAATATTTGGAGCATAAAGAATTCCTTGTAAAGACTGATAATTAGGCTCTCTCATGGTTGTTGCACAATGCACCTAAGATTGGTAGAACTGGCCGATGGCTCATGCGATTGTCCAGATTTAAGTTCTCCCTTAAGTTCATTTCTAGCACTGAAAATTCTGTAGCGGACGCTCTTAGTCGTTTATTTGACACTTCTGCTCCTCTGCCTAGTACCACTGATGATTTACCCCTGAACGTCTCTATGTTGCCTTCACCTTCCTCTGTTAATGCTGTTTTTTCCTTAACAGATTTTCCCCTTTCATTTCAATCTTGTCAGTCGCATCAGCTCACCGATCAGTTCTGCATCCAACTCAAACAATCTTTATCTGACCCCTCTTACCAGGGTCCGTTTACTATTTTTAAAGACCTCTTGGTCTACAAACCCACCAAGAAAGCTTCTCCTAAAGTGGTGCTCCCACAGGCTCTTCAACCCATGATTTTGCAATATTATCACTCCTCCCCTGTAGGTGGGCATCTCGGCATCACCAAAACGTACAACCGTATAGCCTCTCTTTTCTTTTGGCCTCAAATGCGTAAGTCTATTCGCAACTTTGTTCAAACTTGTGAATTGTGTCAAAAATCTAAACCTTTAAACATAAAGTCTGCTGGTCTTCATTCTGCCCTTCCACCTACTCACCCTGCCCAAACCTTTTTCATTGATCTAGTTGGACCTATTGTTCGGTCTTCTCGTGGCAACTTGTATATTTTCACCCTGTTGGATGCATTTTCCAAATTTCTAGTTCTCCGACCCTTACGCAAAATTTCTACCAAGATTATCATCAATTTACTCACTGAACAAATTTTTCCTATTACCGGTTTGCCTGCTAATATTGTTTCTGATAATGCTTCTATTTTCACTTCCGGTGTCTTTTTTAATATGTGCTTTCAACTGGGTATCAAACGTATTTTGACTTCTCCCTACCATCCTCAGTCCAACACCGTGGAAAGGTACCACCGTAATCTCAAAGTTGCTTTATCTATATTTCATAGTTCTTTTCAGAAAGACTGGGATTCTTATCTTTCCTCTTTGGCGTTGGCCTTTAATTCCAGCATCAATAGCTCTACTGCTCAAACTCCGGCCAAGCTCTTTCTTGGTCGTGATCTTCACACTCCTCTTTCCCTAAATTGGGATTTACACAAACTTTTTGAATATTCTGATCAGCCATCCTCTTCATCACTCTGGAAAGACGCCTTTAATCAATTGCTAAAAGCTCAACAAGTGTACAAAAAAGTTTATAATCCTCGTCATAAGCCATCAAACTTTAAAATTGGCGATTTAGTCCTCATTGCCAATCATCCGCACAGCTCGGCAATCAATGCCACCTCTGCTAAACTTGCTCTTCGATGGCTTGGTCCATACCATATTTTGTCTTTCCCTACCCCTGTCACTGTATTTTTGCAATCTACTACTGATTTGTTCGACACTAAGAAACTTCATCTGAGTCAGCTCAAGCGATTTCATCCTTCTTGAACTTTCACATCTTGCTTTCCTTTGCACTGTGTTTTCCTTCTCTTGTTATTACCTCTTCTTTCTAAAATATTTTTTCTCTCTCTCTTGTCTGCTTCTACTCTGGAAATGTCTACTGCTCCCAGTGTTATTTTTCTTTTTTTTTTTAATTCTTTGTTGTTTGTCTACCTCATCACTTCCTTTTGCTCCCTTTATGGATTTTTTTTTCTTTCTCCCCCTCCACACAGGTCTCTCCAGTCTCCCTCCCAGCCCAGTCGGCACAGGTTATAATGGGAGTGTAAATATGCTTCCCAACCATTTTCTTTCTCTCTTTTAAAATTGTTCTTCATTTTTATTGTCGTTTGTGATATTTACATTTATATATCTATGTATATATTTCTATTTATAACTACTCTCCTCTCCTTCCCTTCTCCCCTTGCTAATGCGTTAGCCCTTTCCTTTTTCTCCTTCTTCCCCTACCTCTGTGTGTTTTCCTATTTTTCAGACTAGGCATGTTCTTTGTGTTTGGATATTTTTTTCTGCTGCCTTTTGTTTTGTTTTGCAGTACCTTTCCTCTTTGATATACTGTTGCGGCTGCCGTCGACCCCCGCTCCAGCTTTTGGAAGGGCCCTCCATCGCTGTTCCCGGGGCCGTCTCGTCGTCGCCATTCAACTGTATCTTCGGCTTTTCGTCTCCTACCACCAATCTTCACTCTTCAATCATATCAACTACTTCAACTTCAACTACAACTACAGCAACTACCAAATAAAAACCAACAAAAAGAATCCTTTGGATTTTTTTTCTGGTGCCCGGCGGATAATGTAACGGACTCTTCACTTCATCAGCAACTACTATTATGAAATTCACCACGCACATAACCTTTTTTCTACGATTAGTATGGACTTACCCTCATCATGATATAACTGCCTTTTTTCTCCAACTGGAACTTGCATACTTCATACTTTGCATGAACTCTACTCTATTCATCATCACCATCTTCGATAAACTAACTTTCTTTTTGCCGGCTGACGTCACGTGACCGCCTGCTTTATTCGCGCATGCTTCACTAATCTCTGGAATCTTCCAGATATATTTCTCATTCTACTCCACACTATAAATTCCTGGCCTTCCTCTGGAAATATTGAGATGGACTTAGGCCTGTGTGGAGGGAGCAACATCCTACGTCAACTTCGTCCTTAATTACATGTGCCCAGAAGTCTTCATTTGCGGGCGGTTCAATTTGCTTCTAGATGAGGTATGACAAACTGATTTCTTTACTGTAAATACTTTTAATTGCATTGGGATAGACTTTCCCTGCAAAATTAAGCTGGGAGCATGGCATTTCCAGGCCGAAATTTCACTTGCCCCTTTTGTATTTAAAACTTTTCATTCTCGACCTTCGTAACAACTTTCTTTTGAAATGTGCGTGTGGTGTATTGGCAACTGTGCGACTTCTACTGTACACGTACTTCTATTCGTTCAGTGCTTCTGGATATTGTGAAACTGGTTCAATGAAACTACATTGTGATTATTCGGCTGTAGAACTACGTTACCTAGTGTTAATCTGTGTGATAACAGAAGTGGTGGTGACCTGCATATAGTATTTGCATTTTGCTCAGATAATTTTTTCTGCTGGTGTACTCGAATTTGCTAACTGAACATCTTCCCTTTCTTGTCGTTCTGGATTTCTTCTTTTATTGCAGTATTCATCCTTTCCTTGTTTGCCCTTTTCCTTTCCTGCGGCATCTTCTCTTTTTCCTTTCTTTCTCTTGGATATCTTATCTCTTTTTTTTTAATATAATGTATTTGTAATCCGTGTAAGTGGTTGGGAAAATATTATATTTGTATAGTTCTCATTTCATGTAAATTGTCAGAGGTTCGATTTACTGTTTCAATATATATATATATTTCTAAATTTTAAATTGGTTTCTGATCTATTTTCACTTATCATGTCCCTTATTCCTCCTTACTTTTCTTTAACTTTCCAGGTTATGTAGCATCCTTTCCTTTGCCCAATATCTTGTTACTCAGCAATGCTTGTTGGAGATTTCTAAGACCACGGCCTCCATTCTTAATTGGAAAGTTACTTCATTGCATAAATCTTACTACTTGAGGGGAAACTATTCTTAGATTTTCCCTTAGCACTATTATACATAATATATGTATATTACTCCCATGGGCCCAGTTACAGGATAAAACATGTATTTTGCAGACATAATTTTTTTGAAAAGGTTCATTTTTAAGAAATTACTTCGAAAACAAGTCTTGAAGTCTTCTTTCAGCCGTACCAGTACAAGATATACAGTTCAGGTTTTGACGGCAAGAGCAGCCACCGCAGCCGATACCCTGGTTGGGTCGCCCGAACCCCTCAAGTACCCTCAGAGACATTTCTCCCGCTACCTTGAGAGGGGTAGCCATGGTGATGGTCGCCACAGACCAGATACAGAGATACTTCTCCAAGATAGTAGACGGTTGAGTTACCGCACCACAGCCCTCACCAAAAAAGATGGTGTTCCAGTACGCCGTTATGCAGGAGACCGGTCCAGAGCAGAGTGGGCCCTTACCCCACGCCGTCATCCCTCGCCAGATGTTGAGACACGGCCACACATGACAGAGAGGGCACTGCAACAGTCATTTACTTTGTGACATAAATTGTTTTTTATGGGGAGCGAGAGTTTTTTTTCTAAGCTGCAGGTTCAGATGAGTCGGGCTGCATTGGGGAAGAGTGTGTGAATTGCAGACCTTGGTTTTGGAGGTGGGGGATAAGGTAATGAAAGCCAGGCAACCTTACTAGAGGGGAAGGTTGTACAGGATTAAGCACATGCACAAAACTACCAATAGATGGATATGGGCGGGACAGAAGGCCTCGCCATATGCCTTACAAACAGTTAAAAAATTAAGTTACTGAACTGAAACCGAAAGAAATATAACTGTTTTCTTACTGCCATGACTTATTGGCCTATACCCAAAAACGAAAAATTGTACCGGTTTGATCTGTGAAAGGTGGACTCTAAATATCCCTTTCAGTGGCTGGGTTGTTGACCAAAAGAGTGACAGGCCGTATGTTTATTGGAACCCAAGCACTTAATTTGAATGAGCAAACTCTGGCAACTTACGCACACAAACACACACTCTTCTTCAGCCATCGACTCAACATACGCATTACAGAAAACAGTGATATCAGGTGAATTGTGAATGCGGTGGCGATTATAACATTAGTGGAAACGTTTGACTCTGCTTTACCAAAAGGAATGTTTGCTCTTCCAAGTGTTATTAGCGATCCCGATATCAGGGGGTCAAGAGTACAAAGTTAAAAGCATGTTGTCCTAAGTATTGGTTATTCCTAGTTATTCATTCTATTTCGGGAAATGGTGATACATGTTGTAAGAATTCTTGGGAAACAAATGCAATATCCAAATAGTTAGTTTTGAGAATACCTATTGGCTTTGAGAAGTTAATTAATCATTGGTTTGGAAACAGCTGTTCAATTTCCGCCCACACTCTCTAAGGACTACTTAAGTAAGGTAGTATTCTTGCCTTCTGACGCCCCCTTAATAACCGAGTTAGAATCACGCTTTTGTGACAACGTTAACAAAGCGACACCTATCAAGGGCTCATTCCCAGTAATTCTTCTATGTTTTTAGTATTTTGAATTACTAAAGTAGCAAAGATGTATGAAGCATATTTCACAACAACATGTGCTAAGTTAAGAGGAGAATTTACCTTTGGATGGATAATTAGATTCCGTCTCATCGAGAAGAAAATGCCAAAAATTTGCATATATGTAATAAAGACTTATTTCCCAACTCCTGCTACAAATATTTGCCACCATGCCAGTCACAACAGTCTCTACAGAGAAAAGTTTCTTGGCCCTACTTAAGCTGAAGACCTAAAAGTACAATGGGAGAAAAACACAGGGAGAGGGCAATAAATGTGAAGAGCTCTGAATTCAAAACCACGAAGGCTGAATATTTCTAACTGTTCAAAGAACTGCTAATATAATATTGTACGTAGTTTTTAAACCTGAAATAAATTACTTTAACATTATTTATTGGAATTGTTGGTGAACAAATATCAATTAATTACCTTCACTAGCATTTAGTGTACTACAAACATTTCCTTAAGATGTACTTGGGAACATTTCATCACTGTGGAAATAAAATATCTGCATTACTCTTTTTTGCTTTGTGGTATGGAATTTCTTTCCCATTTAGCCCCTCCCTTTAATAAATAATTCTATATTCGCACCAGCCGTCAGATGGTTCCTCCATTGTAAGCTGATGGACCTCAAACCACCCCTGATCTGGCTCGGAATCGAACCCTCGGCGTCGGGGTGAGAGGGACGCTACGCCAACACGACGGTGCTGTATGTTGCTGGTTGGAAATGTGGACCAATAGGTGGACTTAATAATGGCGGGACTTGTGCACCTCAAGCGTTCAACCCATCTACGTATCTTGTGGTTACACCCCGTTCTTCTTCTCCTAAGAGGTTTCAACCCTCTTCTTTACGGGTTTTGAGTTATTGAGTGGGTCGACTAGGCTTTTCTCCTCTATTAGAGCTGTCTTGATTGAATTGGGTTTTCCTTCACACTCCTTTTTAGATTACATTTTTCTTTCTTATCTTCTTCTCCATTATCCATGAACGTCACCTGCAATACACGCTGAACACTACCACCACGTTTCCTGGTCAATCTACAGCCAATGCTGCTGCTATAGCATAACATACCGAATTATTGCCGTCCTAGCAGTCCGCGCGCCCGCCACATTCCAGTACACCGGAAGGCGTACAGTGAGTGACTCGCCGTATTGACATAGATGTCTGACCGCCGCAAACTCCCACAGCTACTCATCACCAATTAATCAGCATGCCACAGAGACATATCCAACCAGTACAGCCCCCCATCTCCTCCGTTCGATCCACACAACCTCGATCAGAATGTACCCACTGATTAATCCTAGCCAAAAGCACACCTGAATTGCGCTCTGCGCAAGTGATCCTCCCCGCAGCGCTCAACTTCACAGGCACACCTGATATACAACCAACAGGCGGTGATGCGGCGCAACTTCTACATCAATCAGTCAGTCAATGAATGAATGAATGCTGATCTGCATTTGGGGCAGTAGCCTAGGTGGCAGATTCCTGATCTATTGTTTACCTAGCGTTTTCTTAAATGATTTCAAAGAAATTGGAAATTTATTGAACATCTCCTTTGGTAAGTTAATCCATTCCGTATCTCCCCTTCCTATAAACGAATATTTGCCCCAATTTGTCCTCCTGAATTCCAACATTATCTTCATATTGTGATCCTTCCTACTTTTAAAGATATTACCCAAACTTATTCGTCTATTGATGTCACTCCACGGCATCTCTTCACTGAAAGATCGGAACATACCACTTCTCAAGTGTTATTACAATATTATAAGTCCACCTGTTCAATACAATACAATATGATCCACTATTTCATATGGTCAAATGTTTTTTATACATAATACATAAAAGTCAAAGGTACATGTTTCACCCTCCTTAGGGGCATCATCAGCCTATATCAATCTTAAAAAATAATAGTCACTTGTAACATACCACTTCGTCGAGCAGCTCGTCTCATTTCTCCTAAGTCTTCCCACTCCAAACTTTGCAACATTTTAGTAACGCTACTCTTTTGTCGGAATTTGCCCAAAAAATCAAGCTGTTTTTATTTGGACTTTTTCTAGTTCTTGAATCAAGTAATCCCGATGAGGGTTCCATACACTGCAATCATTTGGGGTCATACCAGAAACTTGTATGTTCCCTCCTTTACATTTTTACTACAACTCCTAAACACACTCATAACCATGTGCAGAGAACAGTGCCCTTTATTTAAAATCCCATTTATGTGATTACCGCAATGAAAATCTTTCTTTGTATTAACATCTACGTACTTACAGTTGATCCCCATAAGAAACTTTCACCCACATCAACGCAGTAATTAAAACTTAAGGGACTTTTCCTATTTGTGAAACTCCCTACTTGACTTGCCAGCTGTCCATCTTGCAATATTATCAAGGTCATTTTCCAGTTGCTCACAATCTTGTAACTTATTTATTACCCTATACAGAATAACATCATCAGAAAAATGTTAGCTCTGATTCCACTTCATTACTCATATCATTTATATTGTACCAGTAACTGACACGCACTCATTAACGCGTGTAATTGAGCATGAGGGTTTCGCAGGGCGTATGTAGTATTATGTTAGGAGATTGTACAGAGAGGGAGTAAACTATTGCATATGCCGGCCACATAAAATGTATTCAAATCAGTCAAAGTAAACGAATTGCACAATATTTCCTTGAATGTTTGTCAAATTGGACACTCATCCACACTTAATACTCAATAAACTGATAATAGATTGTGTCAAATATTTAGAATAAAGTTCACCAATGAAATTAATAAAATCTCTTCTTGATATAATTAATTAACTTGGATAAAGAAAGTTCATTCTTGAAGTTATAAATGACAACATTAATATAAATATCACACTGAAATAATTAGTTATATTAGGTGAGAAATGTTCATTCTTGAAGTTCATAAACAACGATATTAATTAAGTTCATTTTGAAAAAAAAATATCATTCTTGAAAGTTGAACTAATGAAATTAGAGTTCCTTTCAGAAAAGTTAATTGGTGCGAGCAAATAAAGTTAAATCTTGACATGCCTATCAAATTTTGAGCTAAAGTTCATTCTTCAGTTTGCTAACTAAGTAACGTAATATGGAGATAATCAAAGTTCTAATTTGTAGAAATGTTAACGAAGTGGCTAAGTTTCAAAGTTCCCACTCGTTAGCAAGTTCGTCAGTACGACTTAATATTACACTGGCTTTAATAAATAGCAAGTCATTGGAAAAATTGGAATGTATGAGTTCGAAATAATATTGAATGAGAAATAAAGTTGCTGGAATGTTTTAAAGTGACTTGCTGAATTGAAAGTGACTTGATAAGACCCAGTTCACACTATTCTTTAATGACACAGATGCATATCATCTTGTTGAAGAACTAGCTCCGTTTGACTGTGTCCTCACAGACTGTAGTACCGTGTCCACAATACATCAGGAACACCATTACCACGTCCCTCGTAGTTACCGCGTCCAACATAGATCAGGAAGACCATTACCACGTACCCCTCGGAGTTACTACATCTCCATCGGCGGGGGAGTTCACATGACAATACGGGTGGTCGGAGCGTTGGATTACACACACCACTGTTCGTTCCAAGTTGTACGTATAATATGCGCCGTAATTTGCACCAAGTCCACTACTAAGGTGATTGACTTGTCATGTGACGCTGAATTTGCTAAGTTCCACTTGCCAGTTTAATGCAATTCAATAAGTTTTAAACAAATTCTTTGTTAAGGTAACTGAACCTTCACAGTACCCTGACATCACTAAGTTCTGACTGTCAGGTTAATGCAGTTGAAGGAAATTGAAATAACGTTCGCACGTGATCTTATTGTAGGATTCAGTCTATGTTCCCGATGCGTTAAACACACAGCTGTCTAATCTACGGTCAGTCAATGAGATATTGACAGAGACAATATATTCAGATAATATCATGAGCCTGTGGAAAAAGGCTAAAAGGAACCTTAAAGCTTCTCATTAGAAGGCTAAAGAGAGATATGGTCGTGGACGGAGAGCCACCAATTTAAAGGTCGGAGAACAGGTCATGGTGAAGAATTTCGTACCTGTTGGCAAGCTTGCCCCTTGATTTCAAGGACCGTATATTATTTTGGGTTCTCTTAACAGCGGTCACTCTTTTGGTGAGCAATCCAACCACTGAAAGAATATTTAGGGTTCATTTGTCACAAGTAAAGACCGTATGAAATCCCAGGTTTGTAGTACAGGCTCCTAAGTCATGGCAGTGAGAACGTAATTATATTTTTCTTTTTCTAACTGCTTGGATAATCAAATATACAAGTAGAATATTGAGGCCTTCTGCCCTGTTATAAATGTAACGCACCTGAGATATGTTTTGGTTACCTTGTCCAATAATCTACAACCTCCGCCTCAGTAAGTTTTTTTTTTGTTCCTGGCTGTTATTACCTTGCCCCTGCATTCCACACACTCATCCTCGATGCCGCCAAACACTAACATGAAGGAATTCTCTCTCCATAAAAGCAGTCACTGTCGCCCAGAAAATTATTGTTTCAATTTTCTGATTGTCATCTGCGACCGGATCACAACAACTGGCGAGTGATGCTGGCACGAGGTAAGGGTCCACCCCACTCTGGTCCAGTCTGAGTCACGTCGGCGAACTTGAGCACCACCTTTACTGGCAAAGGCTAAGGTGCGGTACCACAACCGCCTATTTCATCATGGGGCAGTGCTTCAGTGTCTGGTCCGGGGCGACCATCACCATGGCTACCCCTCTCAAGGTAGCGGGAGAGATGTATTTGAGAGTACTTGCGGGTTCCAGGGGACCCTACCCGGGCAATGGCAGTGGCGGCCGCTCTTGCCTTAAACATGGACTGTACCTTCGGACTTCTGCGACTTCATAAAAACTTCAAAACGTCAAAATAACTTATAATAAACTCCCCATCAAGAAATATTCTAACTTCAGTCTTCAAATTCAAAATTTTCTTAAATGCAAAATTTCAAAACTGTTTAAAAGGTGAATGGACCTTAGAGGGTGGAGGTCTCCACCGGACGTACGCCTGCCCCGTTCATTTAAAATAACCGCCTTGTAGAAGGCCATCTATAGCAGAACTTGCGAAATTATTTCGGAAATCGTTGGAACATTTATCGACAGATGTCGCTACTATCAAATTAGGTGCGCCCTCTGGGGCGAGGATAAACAACTAATTTTGAAATCATTTTGTGTGCTAAAGTTTCCTAAACTGAATTTTTTTATTGATTTTTTTTGATGTTCCTAAGTTATTAACACTGTTATCTCTTCCCACTGACTGAAATCTTTAGCCAGTTGGAAATTTTGTAAATTTATTTAACTACCAATCAAACTTTTCTGATATATATTAAATTAACCAGTAGGAATTTTGGGGGTGTCAGGGCCTCAGGCCAGAGTTTTCTGGAATCTTCCTCTCCGCTATAAAATCCGGAGACTGGTGAGCCATGTTGTCTTTGTAATCGCTCCAGTCTAGAGAGAGTTCGTAACGGGGGCAGGGTTAAAGGCTGTCTCGTCCATCTTCGGAAGGCAATGGCAGACCGTTCAAAAATATGTTATAGTCTAAGAAAGATGGTTCGTGGGGAAGTTTCCAAATATTAGTAATGTAACTTTTATTTCCACAATGTAAACTTCAAAGCTGAAATGTAAAGTTCAAGAAAGTCTGAGGACTCTAGTCTAAACAGGGAATAAAAATTGATACCCTCTTTTACTCCCCTTCAACTTGGTGTCGAGGTGACTACGATTTTGTAACCTTTAAAATCTATCTCGCCATTTCTATAAATTAAATCTTTTTCTCCAACTAGTCACTTCCGTAGTTTGGGCTTAGCCCCTGCAAGGTTGGGCCTTGAGCACACATAGGGTTTTAATGATGTTCTGGTGAATTCCAAAAGAGTGCAAGCGTTCGCGTCCTAACATTTAGATTTTTCGGTCAGTAACTTTAACCTTTAGTTTTTAAATAACACCTCGTAGAGTGGGTATTCATTTCCCCTGTTAATGTCAACATCTATTTGTTAATTTTGTGTCTAGCTAAAGCTGATTGTTGAGCGATTAAGACAGTGTCTACTGTTTTCTTTTGTTAAAGATAGGTTGTGCCTTCGATAGGCTTGGAATGTCAGAATGTCGGGAGAATAGCCTTCTAAAGTAAAGACGCTCTTCCTACTAATTTAAAAGTTAAATTGTGTCTTTCAAAGGCCGTAATTTTATAATTCTTGGAAATTAGTCTCCTAAGTGTGGAGTATATTTTTTGAACTCTGTCTTCTAGAGGTAGTATTGAATGGAGCATTGGTTGCTCTAGACACATTGGCAAATTGGGAGTTTCAAGCTCAGTCTGTAAAAATTGTTGCTATTTGATTATTCTCGACGGTCTAATATTGTAACTGAACCTCACCAGCTAATGTTACCTATCCAATTGTTATTTGTTAATATTTACATTCTGTAAAGAAAAACACAATCTAAAGGAAGGTAATAATTGCCAATTTTAAAGTTTTAAACTAATCTTCCATCTTTTGTATATCCACCCATTCATGCCCGCATCTTCTTTCACCTCTGAATTCCACAGAATCCCTTGAACAATAATAAATCCAAAAAAAATAGGAAGAGAAAATTAAACACAACGATAATCTCAATTAAATTAAACTAAATGACACTCATAGGCCGACATAGCGCATTTCCAAATTACCTCAAAATTTAATTACTGTAAAATCTTAACAATAATGATTTTATGTTTTTGTCTTTTCTGCAGGAGAGTACGTTGTACACAATAGCGAGGTAAATCATTGTCGAAAAATCTTTCGATAGACAGGCCTAATTTTAATATTGTCACATGACGAGGGATTTATTGTTAATTCGATTTAGGGTAATATCTTCTTCAACTAATCCACGGCCGTAGAAATGTTCCCAAAATTTTTGAAAGTATAATTATTTACATTTTCCGTTCAGAATATCCAAATATATGTAATCCAATGGCTCGCACACTTAAGACACAGATGAAGTTAGGCACGCAGCCTGTAATTTAACACTCACATTACTATATAAACATTTAAAGAAAGGTTTAAAACGGAAATGGCTTGGAACAAATAATTAAGGCAAGGCCTTATTTTTGAGCTATTTTAACCAGGAGTACCGTACTCCATTCCTCCTACACTAAAAGATGTCTTCTCGCACACACGCCAAGGGACCTCCATGTTGCAGCCTGGTCGCAGAACAAGTCAGGAGATAGAAGGAGCTCACGGTGCAGAAAGGAGTTCCGCGCATGCGCACCAGTACTGATTTCCCATTGAGCGAACAGAATACATTTCAGCTTCGACGCAATAGTTGTACGTCTCACATTTAAATAATCTGAATTGTAGACCGCATCAATTAACAGGCGCTCCAGACAATGGACGATTAAGGGGCATAAAATCCCAATACACAAGTGTAATAAGTTCAAAGAAATCATGTTTCCCTTATTCGTGTCACAGATTCTCCCTTCCAGAAGTCTGAACACACGGGAGGTGAAAGGTTTAAAACGGTGGATACCAGGTGATATTGTGCAATCTTCATATATAGATCACAGGGAGTGGCAGTCCAAAATTTATCAAGTGAAATGACGTGGAATGATCTTATTTGGTTGATGAAAATCAGATCTTGACAATATACCAGTTGATAAACATGTTGAGTGCGACTAGAATGAGATGCCGACGTGGCCAGCGTCGCATCACACTCCACACAGGTTGACAGTACAGAACGTAGAACTTTAATCACACTAGTACAGAGTGCAGTAAACAACCATAAGTATCACACATTCTTGCTCTCCAAATATAGTTGCATATATGAAAAATCGCGCGAAGAAGTCTGCAACAGAAGTATGGGGGAGCAGAGAACATTGTTCAATAAGACTGACAATAATTTTGTAGGTCGACGCATTGATCACGTGGTGGCATGACGTGCTTCACGACAGAGGAGAATAGACGTGCTTAACGACAGAGGAGAATACCATTAATAATTTTGACGCACAAGGTTCAGTATCTCTTGATGTTTAGTAACATAAATAATCCATACAAGACAACTACCGAAATTTATAAATAAAAATATACCTAGTGTGTGGACAAGTTACATAATTTTGAAGAGAATTTGTAAATGTAAATTTAGAAGGAAATACAATTTACATGATCATTAAATAAGTTTAAAATTTTTATTATTCAGTGGGCTTAATTTGACTCAGCTGAACTCGTCTAATGCGTTTGGCAAAAAGTCATTAACAAACAAGTACACTGGAGAATAAGGCTTGACGAGAACAGTGTCACCAACAGATAGATTGGTAAGTCTGCGACCTTCATCATACTTCTTTTGCACATTAGCGTAAGAAAATACAAGTTTAGCTCCCTCTCTCTCTCTCTCTCTCTCTCTGTCCCACATTTTGCTTTCTCCTTTTTACAATTTCCATCCCCTTTTTATTTTCGTAATACATTACTTCACTCCTCCCTTTTTTCTTTCTTTTCAGATTTCAAACTTCAAGTTTATACCCAACAACTCTACAATTAATCAACGCTTCAAACATCGAAGTTCTTTTTAATGTCTACTATTACATCTTTTCTATTTCAACAAACTTTATGATTGTTTTTACATTTCAGATTTTTAATATTCATTGTACTTTATGAAAAATCTTTGATGCTAATCTGTATAATATGTTACAGTCTAATTTTAATACTATACAACCACTTTTATCACATTTTACCATTCTTTTAACATAACGACATTTTTAACCATTTAAATAAACTCAGGGCCCTGACCTTAAGCCTTGTATAATTATAGCTGATGATGTTCGCAAAGACGAATGAAACATGTCCTATTAACCAATGTACCTCATGAATATTTTATAAAAAGTTTTTAACTTTAAAACCTAGAAATACCAAACTTCCTTAAATTATAACTTCTTACACACCGCACCACAGTGCATGATCGCCAAAAGAGGCGCATTTGCCAAAGCAGATTTATGTTTATCAAAGGCAGTTTGCTGAGGCTCTTTCCAGACAAATTTAACCTCCTTACCCGGAAGGGCATTAGGAGAGGCAGCAATTTGGTAAAAATAGGGATAAATTTACGAAAAAATCGTGATACAAGCGAAGTGGGCTATTCCCTCCTGATCCTTGGGTGGGGGAAATCATAGATGACTTGGGTTCTACTCTGGACCACAGCTACACCAGTAGGTGATACGATGAGACCTAGAAAATACATTTGTGGTTGTGCAAATGAAACTTTAGGAGGTTTAGAAGTGAGACCAGGTTGTTTAAAGCGATGGACAACTTCTTTAATATGAGAGAGATGTTCTTCGATGTTTTCCGAATATACCACAACATCATCAAGATAATTATATACAAATTTGAATTTGGTATCAGATCGTATTGAATCTAGTAGTCTGGTGTGTACAGCTGCGCCCTTGCTAAGGACAAACGGAATTCTTTCATACTCATATATGTTCCAGTTCGTGATAAAGGCAGGTAATGTTTACTCTCTTCAGCCAAAGGCATTTGGTGATAAGCTTGATAGAGACCAAATATCGAATATAATTTAGCATGATAGAAAAATGAAAAGTAAGTATGGAAATCAGGCAAAGGGGTACACTGAAAAATATTCTTCTTATTGGGGCCCCTGTAATCAACAACAGGTCGATAGCCATATTGAGGCTTAGGAACTAGGAAGATGGGGGAAGCATAGGCAGAAGTTGAAGTTCCGATAAATCATTCCTCAAGCAACTTGTCTATAAATTCCTTAGAACCTTCATACGCGGAGGAGAAAGACGAATACGGAGGTGAATGAACAGGAATCTGTCACTTAAATCAATTTTATATTCAGGCACATTAGTCACCCCTAGCTTATCAGTAAATACTTCAGGGAATTCATTACATAATTCACGTATCTGTTGAACTTGTTGACTTGTCAAATGATTCAGGTCATACTTTTCCTCAGCAACTTGGTCATGAGCATCAATAGAACAAGGATGTTTAGCAGAACAAGAGAAATAACGGTAGGGTATAGCTAGTACGAATTTTAAAGGATAGACAACGGTTATGAGCATCAAGCATTAATCCTACATGAACAACAAAATCAAAACCAAGAGCTATACCATGTGATGACCCTCTAGCTACATTAAAATTAAACTTCCAGGTAAAACGATTGATACGAATTTTGACTTTAACAGAACACTGAAAATTTCAGTTAGAAGTATGGCTGGCACAGGTACAATGTCAGAATGTTTACAAAAATATTTATTTTTAGAAAACCAAGACCAATTCATAGCAGAGGTAATACTGTCGGAATCCACCAGCGCAAATGCAGGTTCATTATTGATTTCCACAGGGATAATAGGAATTTTATTATATACACTCCGAGAAATACCCTTGCAATCACCAGGACAAACTGCATCATTATCGTTGAAATAGGTATCGTCATATTTACCCAAATTATTCACACACTGGCCTCCATAATCAGTAGCTTTTCCTAGTCAAAAGCGTTGATTAGCGTTACTCAGATTAAAGTTAGCAGAGGGAGGAGGATATAAAGGAACAGGGTAAATACCACACTGAATTTGGAGGTTAGGGTAATTAATAGAAGAAGAACTTATTTTTCTCACCAATGGGTACTTGATTCTTAAATGGTTCTTTGACCCACAAGCAAAATATTTTTTTGAAATAGCTCCAAGACTATAAGGCATTCAGACCAGACGGCTACCCAGAAGAAGGACGCTTTGGAGGGGTGCATTAACTGATCTACAACTATCACTATGTTTAGCCTCTTCATCTTTAATACACGCAACCTTTAAATCGCTAAAAGCTTCAGGATATTTTCGAAAGATAAGTTCGAACGGTAGTCAGGCGATTTTCCACTCGTTATACTATCGATCGTATTTTCCTCATCAATAGAGAGTGTAAATACATTGCAATACAGCTTGAGACCACTGACATAGTTAAGGAGACTTTCAGAATACAAGTGGACTCGAAACGATGTTTCGCCGTGAAATCCTGGAGTCCTCTAAAGGGGACACATTTTCTTCAGGTACCATCATGAAATTGGTCCAAGGTAATCACCCCAACAAACCTCCAAAATGCCAGTCTTGAGGACACCAACACAATGCGTAAACAAGGTCCGGAAAACACTAGAAGTGCTCAAGTTTATGCAATTTGCAGTTTCCTTCACCTCGAGCAGTAAATTCAAAAAAAGGAAACAGTATCGCCAATTGAATCAATAGATAAGTTATGGACCCCTTAAAGCAATTCATTAACAGAGTTTAAATTATCGCATCGTGGCATCCCAGAATTATCTACCGAGAGTATAGGTTGATCATAAAAAGATGCTAGTGACTGATTACCCAATAGATAACTTGAAATAGGTTGGCTCAATTCAGGAGTAAGTGAAATATTGAGGTCATTTACTACCTTGAGGACCAGAATTAATTTTACTATTCCTCAGTTTAAGAATTTGGATGATGACAACAAATCTGCTGAAAAGTGACAGCCTTAGTTAGTAGAACAATATATTTATTCAAGGTACACCGATTCCTATTTAATGTAAACATATCATTGATACGATTCGAGTAATGTGTCGCACGAGCGATTTGTCTCTGTACTTGAGATGTTTTAGAGGCTTCAGCTAACTCATTTATTTCATCTAGGGCATGACTAATAATAGGGCATAACTAATAATTCAATAAGCTCTGCTTCGGACATTTCAGGGATAGAAATAAGTAGATCTTCAATCTCAGAAAGTAAGTCTACGTCAACCTAGGCAGTTCTGGATGACTTCCTACCACGAATCTGCACTTCATAACTTAGGTCCAGCTTTCTCAGCATTCGAGGAACTTGCAAGGGGCGAGACTCCATCAGAGATATGAAACAAACAAAATGTCCATTAGATTCAACATTTGGTCTTACAAACTTTAAGTTTACAATGCTTGCCTTACTTGGTAATTCGTAACGTTGAAGTAAGCAACTCGTTAAGTTCATTAGTATAAACAACAACTTACGTAGCAACCAGCACGATGCTACCACAAACTACTGCAACGCCGCAAGGACACAGAAAATGGACACAGTCAAAACAACAATAACAACATCAAAGCACACGGCTACTTACCTTGGGTGCAGCAGCTTACTAACATAAAACGTGCAAGGGCCCCAGAATAAATGAGTAAGAGACCAGGATCTTAAATTTACACTTAACTAGTTTCCAGGTCAATGTGACTAGGTATACCAAATTAAAACACCAAATTAAAATTGGAGTGAAATATTTAATTTCAAATGTAATTAAAAATCGGAGAGAAGTTTCCTGATATCTGGACTTGTGAAAATACCCTCCTTGATTTTGGAATTATTGATGCCTGGTAATCGATTACGCAGGTACTGAAAGCATTCACCTTCATTGTCTAGGGCCTTAATGGCTTCATAAACCCTAGTTTGATATGAAGTGCAGGTAACAGTATTTTGCTCTTGTGAACAATATTTTCGTGTTTTATGCTTTTCGACCCTACAATCCGTTATCTACTACGTGGCCATTTTTTTCAGTCCAGTGATGTAAGCTTGCTCGACTGTCGCACGCACACAGAAAGCAGGGGTGCTTTGTGTAACCTCCTTGTAAACCTAACATAATACTATCACTTTGAGATCACCACACAGTTGCCACTTGTGTTCCTGGTACTTCAGTTTACACAACAGCATTTCGAGATTTCCATATGTTTCTCGCATAATAACTGAATGAGAAACGGAAACGGATGCAAGTTTGTTTTCATTGTGAAGAAGGACGCACTTCAAACTACGCTTGGAGGTGTCGATGAAAAGTGTGCAGTTAGTAGGGTCATACTGTGGTGCTCCTTGTTTTAAGATAAACTCCGGAGTTTTGTTGCAGTAAACCAAGATTCCCTCTTCAGAAAAGAAGGGTGTAAATTCTTGTTAGAAATGTCTGTACCAATAGTACTTCGTCTTGGTGCCGACATGTTCATTTCACGAAGTCTAGACCCGAGTAACTCGGCAGATTACTTTGTAGGCCAAGATCTCGAACGAAGTCATTTAATGCATTTCGCGGAACCGTCTCGGTTATTTTTTAAGACATTCAGGGGATAAATCACAGTCAGAGTTAGTGTCCACCATTTATGCGTCAGATTCAGAAGAGGAACAATCCTGTAAATGTTCTGGACGCTTTGGTGCTGGTGTATCAGGGCCATGAGGAACGGGCAAAATTGCTTATCGAATATTGCTTGGATACACAATGTTATCTTTGTTGCAGCTATTAAATCCCTTCACATTGCCAGAGCACAAGTAGCAGTGTGTACTGTGGTCTGGGGGTTCTCGGCACAGCATTGGAATACGGAATGGCAACGCAGTTCGCTTACCATTCACACATTGCCGTAACTGCTCTATACATGTCCTACAAGCCTCATGTGGTGCCCACGGCTTGTCTTGGTCTACAAGTTTCAAGCCAAAGTAGGCACAGTAGGTCTTGCTCACGAGCTCCGTTATATTGCGCCGCTACCTCTGTAATGGATTTAAAATTATTTTTCGCGATGGTACGATGCATATTGGTTATGTGTCTATTTTCTTGTCTGGCCCACCGTGTATTCAAACTTCAGGATTCCATGGACCTTCTATAATTGATGATGGTGTGCTATCTAGCGGTCGACTTGGAATTTAAGCAGCGAGGTAGCTAGTTGTGCTGCTATCTGGGCGCTAGATGTGAAGCTTTCTCAGTCGTAGTCTGTCGACAATGCAGATAGCAGTTGTTCCGATTATTGCTTTTTAATCTGAAGACGGTGGAACCTATTCTCTACTGATTGTGCTTTAAGAAGAGTAGAAAATCATGATGCAAGAAGAGGAGATGGTTGAGAAACTAGACCATGGGTGATGGATTGTCCATCTGGGCCATAGGCCTGAATATTTGGTTATCCTTCTGAATTTTTAATAGTATATTTTGTTTCCTTCGACCTCGTAAGTAAGCTGCATCCATCTTCTGTAGTGAACTAAGCGACCGAGGAATGGATTAGATAATAGTGTTAATACGCGGAGATATTTAAATTCGTATGTGAAATTGGGCATGTGGTTTTAAAAGAAATTAACTTCCTAAAACAGGTCTTCATAAAAATCTTGTAACATGGTAATATTTGTTTTAGGCTTCAGTGTTGTAACGATCATGTTGGCATTTGTTTACCTTCTTGACTTCAATTAATTTTAGTTTGGTGCACCAAAACAAGTTATTTTTTTTTATTATAATATTTTCAAGCGAATGTCGGGCTACTAAAAGAGAAACAGTGTGACTTTAATGTAGGACTTCTAATGACTTCCTCGGTACTTCAAGTGCTTGTTTTGATTTCGGTGCTCGTCATCTGTTACATCTGTGTAACAGAATGCAAACTTACCGTAGCCATGCCGTGTTGAAATTGACATTCGAGTATCGACGTATTATTGGTAACTTGATATTATTCAGCTGATTTGGGTGTGGATGTTGTGCGTGTGGAAGATTTTTCTGACGAGTTTGATTAACTCATTTGGTTTAAGCTACCGTTCCTTGGAGTATATTTGGGTTATTTATCCTAATTATGGATTTATGCCCATGTTTCGAATAATTTCTTGGTATTAAATGAAGTCATGCCTTTTCTTCGATTTGATTAATTTTAATGCAGCCCTGGAGTGACCGAGAATTTCATTAGGAAAGATTTCAAACTTCTTTCTATAATAGTTGTCTTAAGATTTTAATCTTCTATTGGCCTACGTTTGTTTATTTTCAAAAGATTTACTGCCTCTTGGCAAATTGAGTCACTGTTAAAATAATTTATTTTCAATGGATATCCTTAATTAATTTTTCTGAATGGTGTTCACGTTCATTGTGCGGTGGTAATTGATTTGTTAATTAGTTTGAGGTCGAAAATTTTTAAATTATTTTCCTAATTAAATTTGGTTTGATCAATTTATTTTGAGTTATTATTTCAGCCAATTAATTAAGTAAGCTTATTTTAAGTTGATTCGCTTGGCCTCTTGTGTCCAGAGCTTCCACAGTCTGCGACGGCCTTTGGTTGGGATAATTCGTAAGTTGTCCTTTAACTTATTTTATCCCTGGTCGTGCTAACACTCTTGACATTTACCTTAAGTTGTGAGAGTGTGTTTGGTAGCAGATAGCGTGGTTGCCATAGCAACTACGTTCTGTTATTCTCATTATTTGTGTTCGGTATCAGATTGCGTGATTCTCTGTACAGCTACGTTCTGATATCTTGTGAAAGCATATTTTTCTTTCTTGTTTCTTGTGACTGTTGGCTATTTTGTCAGGCCATTGATATCACCTTGGCTGAAATAATAAATCAATTGAGACTAATTAATTAACTTGTGAAGGGAAAGACAGGCTTATATTGAGTGCTAACCTTGGTGTTTTCTGTTTCATATCAATATGAGTGCACGTGCTGTGTTGTTGCCAAGAATGCTGAGGAAGGGTGAGCTGTTGTACGAGCTCGATATTCGGGGTTTGGTGTCCACTGGTTCTATGGAAGGCGATGTTAACTTGCTTCTGGCCTGCCTTGATTCCCCTGTAGATCCAGGTAACATGAGCATCGACTTGGGTAAGTCAGTGCAGGCAATGTCCAGTTCTATTAACGAATTATTAGTGTTTGTAAAACAGTTAAAAGAGTGTAATCCATCAGATTACCAATTGAGAAGATTAAAAGCTCGTACCAATCACTTTATTAACAGGGTGCAAGATTTGATTTCTCTTGGACCTGAAGGTGAATTGATGTCTCAATGTACTTCGTTATTGACTTCAGTAATTAATGTTTCGGTTGAACTCGATTTTATGATTAATATGAAGAAGGTTGGTCAGTTATCATTAAGTGATGAGATTGAAACTAATGAAGGTAACAACCTTGGTGCCACTAATGAGTTAATTACTTCTCAGACCGTCAATAATCCATCCTCATCTCATTGCTGCGGACTTAGTCCTGCGGTTGAGAATTTGTTGATTAGGTCATGTTCGGCTCCTAATTCTATTAAGGATCTTTTCAAAAATGTAATGACCTTTTCTGTAGATTCCATTGACGAAACCATCAGATTCCTGCGGTTTCTAGTAGAATTATCTGAGTCGGCTAATGTGTATTGCATGGATGCGCTGGGAATTTTTAGAGTGTTATTTCCCAACTGTCAAGGTGTTCTTAAAAGAGAAATCTCTAAGGCTATTAGCAGTAATTTAAGTGTAAATGAATTTCACGAGTTGATCTTGGCAAGATTTATTCCGTCCCTTGCGTTACAAAGTCTGGTTCCAAAACATTGTTATAGGACGCAGTTCTTGCATGAAAATCTATTGGCCTATGTCTTGGATTTGAAATTTTATTGCGAGGTTTTTAAAATCATGGTACCGGAAGAAGAGATGGTAGCTTGTGTAATCAAAGGCATTACTCCTCAATATCGGTCCTTTTTATCTTTGACTAAGTGTCCTAGTAATTTTGGAGAACTTGAGGAAGCCTGTACATTTGCCGAGGATGTAAAACATGGAGATGAGTCTAGGCACTCCCGGTATCCTCCTCCCTCTGTTTCGTGTAGGGCTAATAATTTTACTACACATCGTGCCATCTCTTCTTCATCCAATAAGGCGTATGCTTATGCATCTAGGGATCTACTGAGGAAAAATTCAACCTAACCTCTGAGCATGGCCTTCTATCTCTGTTTACTTGAGTAAAACGTTTGGTGTGAAATTGTGTGCTGTGATGGGTTGCGCTCTTTCATTATTATTAGCTGAGGTCTGTTACCTTGGCATTGATGATGGTATATATTTATTTGGCCTTATTACCTTTTACTAACCACTGTTATTTTTATGTTGGTACTGTACATTGATTGTTAGTATTTGATGATCGGGTGTGTACATCATGGTTTCTTGAAAAATTATTTAATCAGTGATGTAGCTGTGCGCTTTGGTGTGTTTTATTCTGAAATTAATTAACCTTATCTGACTTATAAGGTTATTTCTTAAATTTGGTTAATTTACCTACTTCTAATGTGTAGTGAGCTTGATGTGTGCCGTTATATGTGTCCACTCGGTTGTGATTAGGTCTGGGTTATGTCACAATCAATTAGTGATATGTTTTCGCCCTTGTGTGGAATTGGATATGATATTGTACTGACCTGGTTAATGTTTTGGTTTACTCCTTGTGTCAACTGTTTATTGGGCAGTTACCATCATGATTGAGCCATGTGGATCAGTATCTGATTGGGATGACTTGTTGGTTTCGTACCTAAACCGTAGTGTTTTTACTGGTTTTCCCTGTCTTAATTATTGCTTGCATGTGTTCTGCTATTCTGATGTGTCGAAGCCCTCTTACTTTGGTTGTGAGGTATTCATCAGGTGTCTGGGCCACTTCAAGTTTCTCTAATCGTGATCTCCTTGGTTGAGTATTGATTAATCTGCCTGGCTTTTCTTAATTTCTGTTTGTTTTCATCCTGGGGTAAACGTTATTTGGTGTTTGATGTTTCTCATGCCTGACTGTCCCTTGCATTGTTGTTATTGTGCACCCTCGTGGTATTTATGTATCTGATTCATGTGATCTGGTTCCTTTCTTCCTCTCTTTATGCATCGCCTGTTGATCAGATGTCCTCTAGTGTTTAACCTTTTTCTGTAAAGCCCATTTAATGTTTACCTGCCACTCAAAGGCATTTTCTCTCAGTGGTTCTTATAATGTTTCTTGACATGGTTGTTGTCATCTTGCTGTGTTATTGGATTTGATACTTAGGTATGGGACTAAATAGCAAATCCTCTAGCCGGTACTGGAATCCTACTAATGATGGTTTATGGGGGCCATTTGCGGTGTAACTGTCTTTTTCAAGGATTCTTGGGCATTTCCATCGACTCGACTTCTATTCTGCTACTTATATTTTATTTACTTCGTCCCCTGGGGAATATTGGGGGAGGTACCTGTTTTGCTGTGGAGCGACAGTGTGATCTTGACATCACCTATTTATAGACCGGGTAATGCCGAGGTTCTGCAAAGGACAACTGTGGTATATGTAGTTTGGGTCCTTGCTCGTTATTTCCCTGTTGGTTCTTCTAATCGAAGGATTTATTTGCCTTTTTTTAAAATTGGTTGGATGTTCCATGGTGGGATGAATTGTATCTGTGTTTCTGTGAAGTAGGCTAGTTACCTGATTCCAGACTGTGTTCCCTCCTGAGTTTATGTTATCCCTAATTCTATGCTGTTTGATCTGATGTTTGATAGCTTGGCATTAATTGTTGATCTGTTGTGATGACAAACTTATTGAGCTCTCTTCATCTAATAGTACTAGTGGTCTCCAACTGATCGTGCCTATTTTGCCTCGCTATGAACTGTTTACCATTTCTATCTTGGATTTTGCTTGTTTGATATCTAGTTCTAGATTATTTGAAACATAATTATTAATTGTGGATCGATTGCTTGTCCTTCTTCTTATTCAACTTGGTGATGTAGTTGTGGAGGAAAGTTGAACCTGTGGCAGTTGAAAAATTATTTTACGTTCTGGTCTGTCAATTATGTTCTAGTGTTTTGAAGTTGTAGTATAGTCTACTGTTAGGTGTTCTTACCATCTTCAAAGGGGAAGTGTAAGGAAAGTTGTGTTAAGTGATTTCATCCTGTGGAAATATTGAATATTCGTGTGGACTTCACGTTGTAAGGTGATCTGGTATCCTGCCTATTCATCGCTGTTATCATCATTTCCTTAGGTGTTTTGGGGGAAATTGGGACTTGTTTTATTGAAAATGTTGTTTAATTTGAGTTGTAGGTTCATGTAATGTACTTAGAGTTTTACTTCTTCCGTCCGTTATTGTGAAGTGATGTTGAGATAGTTAAAGGATTCATGACCTAAGGAGTGTACCTCCTTTTGACCTTAGGGTATGGTTTCTGATCCTTGAGTATTGGTGAAGTTTGGTATCATGGGTTTGATTTTGGGAATTATGTTGGGGTGGCATTATGGTTTCGTTGAGAGGTGACTGTGTTCCTCTGAAGTCATGATGGTGTTATTGTGGTTGTTGTGAAATGATATTGGGTGGGCACTCTGTGATTTGTGAGATGGTGTCGAGGATTTGTATGTCCTTTACCTTCGTGGCTGACACATCGGCACTGGTGGTCATTTGAGTGGTGATGTATTGTTGTTATTTGAGTTACTTATTTGGTGGGTTATTGTAGTATGGACACCTTGAGGAGGTTGTACATTGCCTTTTTATTTTTCTCTTGGTGTCAAAGGTGGATTTGGTGAAAACTCATTTTATGTATCTACAACTCATTTTGGGAAAAATTCTTAACTATGTGTTTAGTTTCGGGTCTGTCACCTGACTTGTGGTTCAACTTCTTATATTCTCTGCCATAACCCGTTCTTCTGAAGTCATCTTGCTTTTGCTTGGGGATTTAAACGTTCATTTTAATTAACCTGCCTGGCTAAGGCATTTTATAATGGGAGTTTCACCTGAATGATGTCGTTGATATGGTAAGTTATCGTTCTGTGATGTAGAAGAATAAGTATGGGATTATTCGGTTCGTGCAGTCGGTACTGCGGTCATCGATCCTCTACCTGCATATGGGGGCTTGTAGAAGGAGTATATGATTTCAGAATAGTGTTGTTTCCCGTGTTTCTCCTGGTCATTTTCTGTCCCGGTGTAGGTGTTGATATTGTGTGTTCATTGCCTGGTAATTGGTGATAGTTCGGTTGTTGATGACCCACCTTACGCGTACCCTACATCTGAATTATACATATGTCTCCAACTGTAATTAACCTTTTACCCTTGGCTCTAAACATTCATATCTTCTACGCTAGCTTTGCTTATTGTTCTAAACGTGTTATTCAGTATTCTTCTATTTATTGTTTCTTGTTTTCACCTTCTGCTTGGAACGAGTATATGTGTAGTAAGCCTATGGAAGTTGAAGCTGTGAGAATGGAATATTAATTTAAGCCAAGAAATGATTTGAAAATTTAAAAAGAAAGGCTTTGTCATCTATTGATTGGGGGGTTTTGATTTCACAAATATATCTGTTAAAATTTTATCTTTATTCATGTATTGATTTATTCGCTACTATTAGCTTGATGTGGTAATTTATCGTGAGTGATTTGATACTCTGTTTATGCCTCTTGCAGTTGTATTCTGTACTGATTGGAGGAAACTGATGATAAAGTGATTAGTGCGATAAGTTACCGTACTTAAAGAATTATCTAATGTTTGTTGCACTGATTTACTTCTCGTAGAGGCTTATGTTTTCCTAATTATTTTTCTATTTTCTTTCTTCTTCTTGTGTTTCCTTTTTTGGGGGGGGTATTTATGTGGTAATTTGGTTATCACTCATGAAGTCTTGTCTTCCCCTATAATTGTAGCCCGGAATCAATTTCAAAAGAGAATTTTGCTATGTTTAAAACATTGTAAGACCTGCCTTCTTGTGTAGGTTGTGACTCTGAAAATTTATTGTGATTATGCGAACTTCGATTACCTTAGTAACCTCGGTATTATCTGCACATTTCAAGGAAAATTGGGGTGCTGATGATATTACGCGTGAAAACTGGACTTAATTGAACACTAAACAACTGCGTGTGGTCTGTATCCCTGTTATACATCACCCAAGTATACCTCTGCTCTGCTGGAGAAGTGCTTATGTTAAATTATTCAAGATGGAACTTTTCTTGCATATATTCTTGAGACAACAGATGGTTTTTATCTATGACTGCTTGTTATACCCCACCCCAAGTTGATGGTTTCGGGGGGGAGGCTGTAATGGATTTAAAATTATTTTTCGCGATGGTACGATGCATATTGGTTATGTGTCTATTTTCTTGTCTGGCCCACCGTGTATTCAAACTTCAGGATTCCATGGACCTTCTATAATTGATGATGGTGTGCTATCTAGCGGTCGACTTGGAATTTAAGCAGCGAGGTAGCTAGTTGTGCTGCTATCTGGGCGCTAGATGTGAAGCTTTCTCAGTCGTAGTCTGTCGACAATGCAGATAGCAGTTGTTCCGATTATTGCTTTTTAATCTGAAGACGGTGGAACCTATTCTCTACTGATTGTGCTTTAAGAAGAGTAGAAAATCATGATGCAAGAAGAGGAGATGGTTGAGAAACTAGACCATGGGTGATGGATTGTCCATCTGGGCCATAGGCCTGAATATTTGGTTATCCTTCTGAATTTTTAATAGTATATTTTGTTTCCTTCGACCTCGTAAGTAAGCTGCATCCATCTTCTGTAGTGAACTAAGTGACCGAGGAATGGATTAGATAATAGTGTTAATACGTGGAGATATTTAAATTCGTATGTGAAATTGGGCATGTGGTTTTAAAAGAAATTAACTTCCTAAAACAGGTCTTCATAAAAATCTTGTAACATGGTAATATTTGTTTTAGGCTTCAGTGTTGTAACGATCATGTTGGCATTTGTTTACCTTCTTGACTTCAATTAATTTTAGTTTGGTGCACCAAAACAAGTTATTTTTTTTTATTATAATATTTTCAAGCGAATGTCGGGCTACTAAAAGAGAAACAGTGTGACTTTAATGTAGGACTTCTAATGACTTCCTCGGTACTTCAAGTGCTTGTTTTGATTTCGGTGCTCGTCATCTGTTACATCTGTGTAACAGAATGCAAACTTACCGTAGCCATGCCGTGTTGAAATTGACATTCGAGTATCGACGTATTATTGGTAACTTGATATTATTCAGCTGATTTGGGTGTGGATGTTGTGCGTGTGGAAGATTTTTCTGACGAGTTTGATTAACTCATTTGGTTTAAGCTACCGTTCCTTGGAGTATATTTGGGTTATTTATCCTAATTATGGATTTATGCCCATGTTTCGAATAATTTCTTGGTATTAAATGAAGTCATGCCTTTTCTTCGATTTGATTAATTTTAATGCAGCCCTGGAGTGACCGAGAATTTCATTAGGAAAGATTTCAAACTTCTTTCTATAATAGTTGTCTTAAGATTTTAATCTTCTATTGGCCTACGTTTGTTTATTTTCAAAAGATTTACTGCCTCTTGGCAAATTGAGTCACTGTTAAAATAATTTATTTTCAATGGATATCCTTAATTAATTTTTCTGAATGGTGTTCACGTTCATTGTGCGGTGGTAATTGATTTGTTAATTAGTTTGAGGTCGAAAATTTTTAAATTATTTTCCTAATTAAATTTGGTTTGATCAATTTATTTTGAGTTATTATTTCAGCCAATTAATTAAGTAAGCTTATTTTAAGTTGATTCGCTTGGCCTCTTGTGTCCAGAGCTTCCACAGTCTGCGACGGCCTTTGGTTGGGATAATTCGTAAGTTGTCCTTTAACTTATTTTATCCCTGGTCGTGCTAACACTCTTGACATTTACCTTAAGTTGTGAGACCTCATCGGCACGAAACTTCCACATACATAGCAGAATGTATCTGGATTGTTCTTGAAGCCACGTCGTGGCATGTTGATAGATGTAAGTTCAATAAAAATATTAACACGGTACGTCACTCACATATAGAACGCTTATGAAGACAAAAATCTCCTTTCACTAGCAAGCGAAATACAAATCAGACAGTCGCGGACGAAGCACAACGAGAGAATGACGCTACTCAGCCAAAAGCGCGCGTGTCCGGCTATGTTGTACATAGTTGCCGACTCTACGCTCTGAGCATCATAATACAGGACAAGGAGATGGCTGGAGGACGCCGAATTAATAAAATAAATTAATAAAGGAATATGGAAATCTAAATTAAAGCAACACTCTTCCTAACAACGTAAGAAGTGCATGAGTGCACGTGATGAAGTAAACGTAATATAGGATTTTTGAAAAAATGTGATGTGATGGGAAAAAAATAACATCGGATCCTGATTCAGGATGCAGAAGTCATCCTAAAAAGCAGTACGGGATGGCGACAATGAAACCATCGCAGGGCAGTGTTATCTTATTCAGCGCATCGACAGAGCTCTAATGCGCGGTAGCGTCACAACCATTCTTGGGACATCCCCACCTGGCAAAAAGCTGGATGTTTTTTTCTTTAATGCATGACTTTGTATTTTATGATATTCAGCATGTATAAGAAATCTAATTTCATAAATGCTTAAACATATACAAAACATTTTTATTTAATTTTTTACCATAGGAACAGAGGTGTACGGGAGATTATCTTTGGCGAGGAGTATCAGATACACTACTGATCCACTTTCTTCTATCCATGTTTTTCTCACGAAATTCAACTGTAATATGCATCCAATTTCCTAATTTAGAATAGGCATTCCTAGTTTAAAGACACCAATAATGTCTACATTTATTCAAATAATCATACAAGAGTATGACAATATTTTGGAACCGCATCACGAGTCATATTGGTGGAAGTTCAGGATAAAGGAAAATTTTAATCCGTTGGCCAGTAGGCCTAAAATTTTATACTGTACGGGGAAAAGAATACCCTTTAATACCAGATCACTATTGGATCTGTCTCTGGAATTTAATGAAATCATTTACATAACCTCTTCTATATTAACCTATGGGTAATGGGTTTGATGAACTTATATTAGACTTCTGATCATCACACTATTCTCACTTAATTTGTTCAAAGAGGATGACTAACTAGATGAACTTCCTCTTAAAACGAAAATCACCACCACAACCACCACAAACACCTGACATTCTGATATAGATTCAAGCAAATTCGCCCGCCATTAAAGAATATACCCTTCTAGGTAACTAATGCAAAAATAGAAGTATAACCCCAGTTCCAATATCTTGTATTATAATAAATTAACTTTCGGCTATTGTTATCAGTCCAGTATGTAGCATTAGTTTTGTATTACAGCAGTACAGGAAAAGAATAATCAATAATACCGGTATCTAAGTGAAAATAGGGCATGCATTCCAATATATAACTTGAGGTCATAACACTCAATGCAATATTGAACTAAAAATACAATATGAACGTCAAATATAATATTTAAAATATACAAAATATTTGTTCACACCTTTACGTAAAGCCTATAGGCACTATATCTTGTTATACTGAAGAAAATAGATCTCCTCTGTAGCCTAAATCAGTCTGAAAAAGTCTGAAGACGAGTACAGAGTAGAGTGTCTTGTCTCACTCCGGTGTGCTACTTCTTTCTTACTACTCTAGTTCATTTCATAACGGGCACCTGTGTGCCACGCTTTCCGTCTCCAATAGAAACAGCCGAGAGAAGGAGGAAGGTTCATTTGCAGATTTGTTTGAAAATCAAGAGATTAAAGGTGAAACAGGCCAAGTGGTTCAGACAGTACAGTGTAGGTCTTCTGAGTTCGAGTTGAAGGGTTCGATTCTTGTTTAGTCTGGTGGAGGTCAAATCCACCAGTCTCGTTTGTTGGACTTCTATTCAAGTTAAAGTACTGAGGGGAGAAATTTGAGCACTCAGCACTCAATGGATCTCGAAAAACATTAAAAGCAGACAAAAGTGCGTAAAACTATTATTATTATTATTATTATTATTATTATTATTATTATTATTATACTGGCGCAAAAGTATCCAAACACCTAGAAGTGTTTGTGCTAGATTAGCGAAAGTTCGTAGGGTTGTTTATATATCTGAAAGAAGACGTTGAATTAAATTTCCCGCAAATCGCATTAGCGTGGCACAAGCAGCGGCATTATGACGTTGCACAACAGGTTTGCTTTAAATGCGGATGTACTGTGCGAGAGCGTGAGATAGGACAGAGTGACAATGAGTGGGTCAAGAATGCCTTTACGTTGAAGAAGAATCAACAGCTCACTGCAGTTGAAGGAGGGCTACATAAAGGTTGATATTCCTTCTGCGATATTGCAGAACGACTTGGCAGGAATTTCTCCAATGTGCATGCGTGCTGCAGCAGTGGTCAAGTGAAGGTATGTTCCCAAGAAGACCTGGGTGCGGACGCCCCGTGTCACCCCAAAGAGGCCGGACCGCTGTATTTGGCGCAGCGGACTGTGTTTGCAGCAGCAATTCGAGCGGCGGTTGCCACCACAGTAACGCAACGAACTGTTCGAAATCGGTTACTTGAAGAATAGGTCCGAGCAAAACGCCCTGCGGCGTGTATTCCACTTACCCCAAACCATCGCCGTCTTCGCATTCAGTGGTGCGGCGTCGACAGAGTGGATTTACACCGGGAGTTCCGGTCAGGGGAACAATTTGCAATGACAGCAGGGGCACTCTCGTAGTTATCCCACGCACCCCGAGTGCAAATGTGTACATCCTTTTGTTGATTCGACCTTTTGTGCTCCCATTCTTGAACAGCATTCCAGGGTTTTTTCCAGCAGGATAACGGACGGCCCCCGGCCGCTGTTGTAACCCAACGTGCTCTACAGAGTGTCGAGAAGTTGCTTTGACGTGCTCGAACAACTGACCTGTCCCCAGTCGAGCACGTATGGGTAATCACTGGACAACTCCAGCGTTATCCACAACCAGCATTAATCGTCCATGTATTGATGGACCACATGCAACAGACATAAAATTCCATCCTACAAGCTGGCATCCGGCACCTGTACGTCACAATGCATGCCTGCATTCAATTGTCCGGCGATTACACCGGTTATTAATGGGCCAAGATGGCACGTTTGCGGTGGCCTTTCTCGCGCGGATATTAACCGGTAGTCTTGTACCTTTAATCAATTCAGTATGTTACCTCGACAAAGATATTGCCAACATTTCCATATGCCACATTCCTTACTTCATGATGTTTGGATATTTTTTCCGCCAGTGTATACTAATAATAATAATAATAATAATAATAATAATAATAATAATAATAATAATAATTATAATTATATAATATTATATAATTATATAATATATAATATAATTATATAATATTATATAATTATATTATATATATATTATATTATTATTATTATATTATTATTATTATTATTATTATTATTAATGACAATAGATAAACTTACTCTCAACATAATAATCCTACTTTTCTGTATTATCGAACCACTCACTATGAGGAGGCATTGTGTTGACACATTATCATCGGTGCTGCAGGGCAGATTGACTAAAACACCACATAGTATGTATCAAAGATGCACGTTTGGTAAGACTGAACGTGACAGATTTGATGGAGGAGTAAAATAGCCGAACAATATTGCCAAACTGAGTTATTTGATTTGAGATGACCTATTGTCGTGTGCTTGTCCGAAAAATGAACGTATTTTAAACTCAACATTAATCCAAGTATGCCATTTCTCAAAATCAATAAAGTGCACAATAATAGAAAACCATACAAGTAAACCATACAAGTAAAATATGGCGGACTTTGAGGTGACGCTGTGAGTGTGCTCCGTGTTTATCCCGCGCTAACTGCATTTAAAACAGCATATATAGTCCGTAAGTTGTGTGAAAAGTGGTGTTAAGTTGTAACTAGTAACTAGTGTACGTTGGAAGATGCCTTCCGTCAAAGGTGCACACGAAAGACTGGATAAATTTGAAGCAGCTATGAACAGGTTCGAGGCACGCCTAGAACTTGTTGATGGCTCCCAAGGCTCCAGCACAACCAACCCTGCTGGTAATTCCCTAGCTTCCTTGAGGCAGGAATTCATGGAATTTAGGTCAGCGATAACCAGTGAACTCAAGTCGCTTAGAGATGAACTAAATGATCTTCAACATAAACTGGAGGAACATGACAAGCTACTGGATGAGGCAGAGCAGTACAGTAGAAGAAACTGCTTGCTCATACATGGTATCGCCGAGGAACCAAATGAAGACATTTACAGAAAAGTGAAGGACGTATTCTCCAAACATCTAGAGTTGGAAGTGCCCATAGAAGGGATCGATAGAATCCACCGAATTGGAAAGCCTCAGAGGACAGCAGCAGAGGTACTAACAGCGGGTAAGCGGCCGATTATCGTTAAGTTCACTCGCTACTGGGAACGTGAACGCGTGTGCGGTGCTAAGCGCAAGCTAAAAGGCACGAAAATCCTGATCACTGAATCGCTGACAAGAACACGTAAGGCAATTTTAAATTCTGCTCGGGACAGATTCGGCATGAGAAATGTGTGGACACTAGATGGTCGTATTGTAGTTCTGCTTCCAGACGGCACTAAGAAGATTATTACCACGAATGCGGATTTGAAATCTTTAAAGTTTTAGTGGGATAAACGTTAACAACTATGTTTCTTGTAATTATTATTGTTGTTATTATTATAGTGTTTTTAAGAATGTGTGAATGTGTGTGTAAATGCCGGCAAGTGATTGTTAGCTGTCTCATTCTCCAGGAAGTCGAGGTGAGTTTCCTTCTTCTAAATAGCATGTATTGTTATCTTATAATCTACTTGTTGGAATTCTTAGTATTCAGCTAGACAGTTATTGTGCACCTGGACCTGACCTTGGCAGTGACAGTATTAATAATCCCTAACTCTCGGTCTCTTCCTTCTCAGCAAGTACCGGTACTCTGTTGAAACAAGCATTGTCGTCCTCTTCTTACAGTCTACAGTGTTGCCATGTAAATGCTCTTTCTCTTCCGGCGCACTACGACGAAATTCAAGCAATACTAACGGAAAATAATTTACATATACTGTACTTTGCATCTCTGAAACCTGGCTGTCTCCTAGCATCCCTTCCTCCATGGTTGATATCGATCGATATGATCTAATACGCTTCGATCGGTCGGATGGAAGGCGTGGTGGCGGGACAGCGATTTACTGTAGAAACGATCTACAGAGCCGAGTGATATGTACTTCTTCCCAGGGTGTACGAACACGGCCGGAATTCATGTTCGTTGAAGTAAATATCAACAGACAAAAAGTGATGTTTTCTGTCATATACAAACCGCCTGGTGTAACTGATATGACCGAATTCGAAACGTCTTTACTAGGCTTCCAGGCTATTTATGAACACATAATCATTATGGGTGACTTTAACTGTAACCTACTTAATACGACTCATGACAGTAAACGATTAGTAGATTTGTTTGGTACTTGTAACATGACCATTCTCCCACTACAACCCACGAACCACGTGTATGCAACAAACCGTTTATCACACACACTCATAGATCTCATTATAACGAACAACCCAGGTAAAGTAATAACCCATGGACAAATCCCTGTACCATCCATTTCGACCCACGACCTTATATATTTATCCTATTCCCTCAAAGTGCCTAAATACAAACCCAAGTACATAACTGTCAGAAATACGTACGACTTAAACTTGGATTACTTGAAATATGACGCTTATCAACTACCGTGGGACGATATACGGAGTCTAAATGATACTGACGCTAAAGTTAACTTGTTTAATGCGATGGTAAAGAACTTATATGACAGACATGTCCCCAAACGTCGAATAAAGGTTTCTCGCCCTTCTTGTCCATGGCTAGATGATGAAACCAAGAGAATGATGGCCCACCGTGACTCTTTATTTCGACATTATAAGCATACCCTAGATGACGCAGACTTCGAATCTTACCGCATCTTAAGAAATCGCACAAAGCAATTAATCAGAAATAAAAAATGTGCATATTTCCGGAATTTAGCTAACAACATAAATTCTAATCGTGCATGGGACCAACTTAGAGCTCTGGGAATAGGAAAACATCAACAGAGACAGACAACTCCTGACATTCCACTTGACGAACTGAACGATTACTTTAGTAGAATAAATATTCAACCTACCCCAATTAACTGTACTGTCTCACTGCCCTCCCCTCCAGCCAATCCACCATTCACATTTCACAGTGTCACAGAAAATCAGGTTAAAAAGGCTTTGTACTCGATTAAATCAAAGGCCACAGGTGTAGACGATATTCCTATTGCTTTTATACATAACATTATGGGTGCTGTCCTGCCTATACTGACGCACATACTGAACGTTTGTTTACTCAACGGAACTTTCCCAACTGTTTGGAAAACAGCCAATATTATACCAGTACGTAAGAGTTTAGACCCACCATCACCCTCTGACTATCGTCCGGTGTCCTTACTCCCTGCGCTTTCTAAAGCCTTCGAACGTTTAGTATACGAGCAGGTTCTGGAGTACCTAAATAAAAATGCTCTTTTGGACCCTTTGCAGTCTGGATTTAAGAAGGGGCACAGTACCGCGACAGCACTTTTGAAGGTTACTGAAGACATTAGAAATGCTATGGACAAACGACTGCTTACTATACTTATCCTTCTTGACTTCAGTAGCGCCTTTGACACTATAGACATTCAGACTATGATAAAGAAAATGGAACTACTAAATTTTGACCTGGCTGCGCTTAAGTTTTTTAGGTCTTATTTGAGTAACCGTCAGCAGCGTGTAACAGTAAATGACAAGGTCTCTAAATGGAAAATGAAACTTAGTGGTGCCCTACAGGGCAGTATTCTAGGGCCCTTATTTCCTGTATTTATATCAATGACATATCATCGGTGACAGGAAATAACACACCACCTCTATGCTGAAGATCTTCAGATTTATCAACACTGCAAGACTTCAGACTTAGATGAAACAATACAAGATATTAACAATGACCTCCGACGACTCAGTATATATGCACAACGAAATTCTCTTATACTAAACTCCACAAAATCTCAGGCAATCATAATAGGAACACGAAAATTACTGAACTGCTCAAACAATATTGCAATCCCGCCTATCCTACTGAATGGTAACATTATTCCCTACAATAAAACAGTTAAAAATCTCGGCGTAATTATGAATGAAACACTTGATTGGTCTGATCACACAAAAATCATCTGTAAAAAGATTTTTGGAGCGCTACACCCTCTTAAACGGCAAAGGGATGTATTTCCATTTGAGCTTAAGGCCAAACTAATACAGACACTGGTTCTCCCTATTCTTGATTATTGTGACGTTGTTCTAGTTGATATGACAAGAGAAGAAACACTTAAACTTCAACGAGCACTGAATTCCTGCCTGCGATTTATTTACAATATTGGTTACGATGTTCACATTACTCCATACTATAAGGCTCTCTCATGGCTGAAGCCTGATAAACGTCGGCAGCTACACATTTTAACGATGGTATTTTGAGTACTAGCGGAAAGTCAGCCACTGTATATTTCTTCTAAATTCACCTTTCTATCATCATTTCACAACTTAAATACACGTTCCAGATCCACTCTTTCTATTCCAGTGCACCGCACAAACAAAATTAATAGATCGTTTGTAGTGACCGGCGCCAGATTATGGAATTCCCTGCCAGCTCAGGTCAGAGAAACTAGCTCTTTAGAAAGGTTTAAGGTCACCTGCCGAGACTACCTGCTGAGGACAGCTAACTGAATGGTTGAAGTATGAATGTGTGCGCGCCTGAGGATAAGTCATTATTAAGAGTTCTTACTTTTAATTAGTTTTATTATTAACTTCGTAATGTATTTAAAATTGCTCTCAATTCTGTTAATTTTTTGTTTGGTTTTAACTATTTTAAATATCTCATAACTTTATGTATGGTTTTGATTAGTATGTGGTTAAGTAGAAGAGAGGGCCTCGAGCCCTAACTTCGCCACTGAAAAAAAGGCATTAATAAATAAATAAATAAATAAATAAATAAAACAACAAGTACAACGTGGTACCTATTGGCATAGAAAAAGGATCAAGGGGGACAAGCTCTCCACGTCTTGATAAACAAGCCGAATAACCGATTGCATTTAGAGAATGAAATCTCTTGCTGTTTGCAGAATATATTCCGCTTGAAACACACAGTAGAACCTGCATCACACAACTAGCTTATTTAGAAAATCGTACTGTCTGGAAAGAAGTAACTCTCTCTTCACGAGGAACTTTCTCGTTCAATAAAAGAAAGTATTGCTCAGTGTAGAGGTGTGTGCTGAAACAGGCCGAAATTTCTATTTGCAAATCAAAAATGTCTGACCGTCAGGGTAACTATAAAAAAAAGGAAATATTCTTTTAAGGCATCATGACTAGAGGAGAGCGACAGCCATTTTACCCAAATATATAACTGAAATTGCAACAATCACTGTCGGAAAGGAAAATTTTTAACAACTACTACCGTACCCTGCCCTGTCCTATGCCTTGGCCTTGCTCAGCGGAGAAGCTACGTGCATCGTCCGTTAGTGAAATTTGCCAAACATTTACCTAAAAATGTAACTTAAATCAAAATGAGGATGGGAGCAAGTTTACATATACTAGTAATGAGAAGTAATTGAATTCAGTGGGTTGAACAACTTTTAACAGTTAAATTTGCGTGAGATAATATTATCACAACCGCTGTACAACAAATTTACAGATATAAATACCGAGCTCGATAGCTGCAGTCGCTTAATTGCGGCCAATATCCAGTATTCGGGAGATAGTAGTTTCGAACCCCACTGTCGGCGGCCCTGAAAATGGTTTTCCGTGGTTTCCCATTTTCACACCAGGCAAATGCTGGGGCTGTACCTTAATTAAGGCCACGGCCGCTTCCTTCCCACTCCTAGCCCTTTCTTGTCCCATCGTCGCCGTAAGACCTATCTGTGTCGGTGCGACGTAAAGCAACTAGAAAAAAACAACAAAAAAACAGAAAGAAATATCTTGACGACACGCATGTGCGTCAAAGAAATCGGGTCACGAACCCATGACGGAAATTTCCGGAAGTGGAGAGTATCGTAGATGATTCCGTGATTCGCGGACTTAATCAGATGAGCATATAGAAATGTGGCATACGAGTTATCTATAGTTAGCACTGACACACAATAAAAGACTCATGCCTCGCCCAGATCTTTACAAGCACAAGCCGAACTAGTTGATATAAACATTAAAAAGTGTACACTCTTGGGACCGAAAGACGTACCCCTAAAAGTACTGATACTACCACCTTGGGGTCCGCCCGGGCGTAATTGGATGGTTTAGAAACACCACCATCTACAGCGCGTTCTGCCACAGATTACTCAACGTCGTGAACTCAATAAGTATATGCATAAACGCACGTTACAAATGTTGAAAACACCAACTGAAGATAAAAAAGCCACATAGAAATACCCTGGAATATCACAGAATGATATCCAGTCTGTAGCCACGAGATGTCAGAACACATAACCAGCCCATATGGGCGGGTCTTATGACGTCTTTGGCGAAGGATTACCAGCTGTGCAGACCTTACAAGGCGAGAGCGACGAAAAATAAACAACTTTCACTGCGGACAGGATCGTGCCGGCCTGGCTTACTACTACTAACGGGAATCTCCATATACCTCGGGAGGCCACTGACACAAAGTATACCTGCTACACAAAACATTCCCCAAATAGCAGTCTCCAATGACTTTTCCACTACACCCTGGCAGAGAAACTAAAACGCAAATTACACTTTCCTCGCTATTCAATATCTGGGTCAACGATACGGCCACTCATAGGCGTCTCACAATCTGTATTTCACATCATTAGCACTAACGACTTTTCACAACTAGAATACGCAGGTTCGTAACTCGGCTAGTATACAGCCTATCACACAGTCGTCTGGAGACTAAATCTCAGCTATATAATCCCTGCGCACTTCCTGGCCACAAATTGTACCGTTGACAACACGTCTCACCTAGGCTACTGTACTATCTGTTGCAGTATTAATTACGAAAGAAACTTTGCTCTCAACGATGTTAGCTACAACCTAAAACTGGTCTCGCTCCAAGCTAGAAATAAAACAACATGGTCATCTGTCTGGTGTCCCCACACAAAAACTGGAGGTGATTTTGCCTCGTACTTTACTGATGAGAATTACTTCATTTACCTTGCACGAACACGAGACGAGCGCTCCCCACTAACACAAACATACCCTCGTTCCTACACGCGTCACGTCAGCCTACGGCATATAGCTTATGAACTTATATACAAGATTAATTACAAATGAAATCAAACAGGGCATCCCGTGTCTTTATTGCATACCATGCCTAAAATTATAGATTTCTCATCTGATTGATGTCCGCCAACGCCTTCGGCCCTTCTGTCGGAACTCATAGTAGCTTAAGCCATCATGTTGGCTTGATCCTCCGGACTGGAACTCCTCCGCTCGAACTCCGGGACAGGTTGACGCGTTTCTGTCGGTTTGTTGCTTGAGTTATATTCTGGAACCATCAGCTGCAGAAGAAAGACAGTGCTTCGATCATTAGCCTCTTAATCTCCGCACAAGGCTGCGATTTAGGCGAGGCCAATTAGCAAGTCTCACAAATTGTAACTTAGTCCGTCAAATGCAGCGCCTAATTAAGTTTGAATGACCAACCACAGAAAAATTCATGAGGCTTACGGTCACCGCGACGCGCACTCAAATGCACGCGAACTTGATGAGTTTCACTGTCTAAGCTCGGAGTAGCTACTTACATCAGAGTAAACTGTATACGTTCACGTTAGTAGTTAAATTATCCCTCGGATAGAAATTCACTCAGTTCTTCCGGCTAGATTAAAGATAAATTAAGCGTTACGGGCGTCGCACTCTCGATCACACACGAACGTCACTTGCCAAAATAATCAGAATGAATGGCGCGAGCTCTGCGTCTGCCGGTATTTTATAAGGGTTGGCTTGGACCGTTAGGTCTGGGGACAATCCTTGGTGACGGCAGTCTTCCTCTGTGTGAAGGCGGTTGGCCGGCAACGGCTTTCTCATTTAAACCTGTCAGATCGATTAGGATCCCTTCGTAATGGTATTATAACCTCTTCATAAATTAATTTGACACTTGCGATCATTCGCATTCTCTTACAACAGACTGGTGTGATTAAAATACCAATAACATCTGACGATCTGCCTAGCCTGGATCTCTCGTATTCGGCTGCGTAGGGTTGCACACACCTCCACGTGACAATTTCAAAGTTCTCTGTTTCATTCAGAACTCATCGGTCTCTGTCTCACTGGCCCGTTCAAATAATTTTGAAATAAACAGTCGCTGGCAGCCGGGGCTTTCATGAGTAATCTCACGGACTGATACTGGTTCCGGCACCTCCTAAAACAGGGAGGTTGGGGTTTAAATGGCGCTGTATTTGAAACACGTAGATTGAATAAATATTGTAAATGACTATATCATAGAAAGTTATGATGATTACTTGACCGTAAACATGTGATACGGTTCACTACCAACAGATACAAAACAAGGCTTAAAACTCTAGCCGCAAGGAAAAGATCACGTTTGGAATTGCTTTCTAGACAGCACCAATTGCATACATACTTCTCGTTAGCTGAACAGTTAGCGTACTGACCTTCGGTTCAGAGGGTCCCGGGTTCGATTCCCGGCCGGTTCTGGAATTTTAACCTTAATTGGTTAATTCCAATGGCACGGGGGCTGGGTGTATGTGTTGTCTTCATTATCATTTCATCCTCATCACGACGCGCAGGTCGCCTACGGACGTCAAATAGAAAGACCTGCACCTGGCGAGCCGAACCCGTCCTGGGATAACCCGGCACTAAAAGCCATACGACATTTCATTTCAGTGTAAAAACTGGTCACACCATAACTGAAAAGTGGCCTATGAAACATGCAGTGGCAGGTTCTCATCCTAACGTCCAAGATGAAAAAGGCGAGTGATAATTTTATCCATACTCGCAAAACCGCTCGCGTTCTTTTCTTGCACATCTGACTATATTTCCAGTAGCTGTCAGCTTGAACGGTAAACAGAACTCTTATATGAGATAAAGTATGAAGCCTACGTTCTGCCGGGTAACGAAATCTCCTCGCACAACATTGCAGGAATAAAGTTTATATTTATGAGTAGTCACCAGCTGTTAGGATTTGATCCTGAGTTTAAAGGTTCGGTATCTCAAATCCGGGCTCAACTATAATTTATCCGTTTAAAATAATTTAATAATGACATTACTGGCTTTACATCACACTGGCTAATTTTATGGTAGACGCGGAGGTGCTGGAATTTACTCCCGGAGAACTTTTCCGACCCAGTAAATCTACCGACACGTTGCTAACGTATTTGAACACCTTCAAAAACCACCGGACTCACCCAGGAGCGTACCTGCCAAGTTGAGTTCAGAAGACTAACGCCTCAACCGTCTGAGCCATTAAGCCCGGCAAAATATTTAATAATATTGTAAGGAAAATCCTGACGTTTATTCATCTCTTCACTGCATTTTGGCACCTATAGTGGGATGGAGTAATTTTTTTTTGCTACCTGACATGTCTGAATTGAAACACTTATTATCTTGCAGTGATAACATTGATAACCAAACATCTAATGTTAATCCAATCTAAATAGTGAAGCTTAATGCATACAAGGCAGATACCATGTCTCTTAAGTGAGCAAATCAGACAAAATGCTTATTTAAATAAAAAACAGCCTATAAATTGTATTATATCCAACGTTGAGTTCCAGATAAGCACCAGAATGAACCGCGCAGGATCATCAGCATCAGTTAGGAACGAACCAATACCGTATGTTTTCTCACTTCAAGATTCCTGGTGTGGAAACACACGCGTTGACAGTGAAAATGCGTTACTTCACTGCAAAATATCGAAGGTGCAATAACTCATCCTCTGTTAATTATCACTCGACCGTATGCCTGAACATTCCAGTTTAAATGTCACTTGGGTGGTCCATGACCAGTGTAGTGAACTCCGGAGCGCCCTCCAGTAGATTTCCAAGTGTGAAACATATCTCGATAAAGTACACTTATATTTCATTCATTGTTACGGATGTCGAATTCATAGTGTCACTGCAGTCTTCTCCATCATAGTGAGGAATGAAGATTTACAATTACGTACGAGGATGTTTTATCAAAGAAAACGAGGGAGAGCCTGGTTTCTCAAGCGAGGTGGACAAAGAACAGGAAACACCAAGCCCCACTGTGTGAGAGAAACGTGCAAGCGAGACAAAGACATTTAATAACCCAAGCGTTTTCAATTGCTTCGAGGAAATATTATTGCTAATTGTGTGGGTGGGAAATATGAGATGATTTAACGTTGGAAAACCCAACAGATTTCTATCTAGCACGGGTACATGATATGGGCGAAATAAAAATGCCAAGCAGCCAAGATATAATTACAGTGGCTGAGAAATAGTTACAACTAAAAAAATGCATTTTGGAGATTTTTCTGTCAATGTTTAGCATATGCCAACATCTACAAACTCCGAGAGTTTAACTACACAACATGTAATGTATTTATTTTAACAACCACTTCAAACGGTTTTCATTGTTCTGAAATTGGTCGCTTTTCTTACTTTCAACGGCTTACATTATGAGTTGTAACTCTTTTTCCAGATAATACCAACCCTGTAAGAACCGTGTACACACCAATTTTCATAAGAATAATCAAAAACATATATCTTTGAGATGCTATGATGTAATCTGTTAAAACTCTAAGTTCTTCTCTTGAAAATCATGGATTTTGAATTGTGACACTTCCATTCTAGGCCATCGATCCATACAGCCATGCACAATCATGCATTAATTCAGCATTCTGGTAGAAGCAAGGAAATTACAGCAAACCATTAACAGAAAGTCGGTTGACCTTGATGTCAGAAAGAAAAGTTTGTAAGCGGGCTATATACTTTGACATTTTAATAACTTGGACTCCATTTTTGTTCCAATCAGTTCATATAAAGAACTGTGTAATGGCACAACATTTAACACATCGTTGAGTGCAGCTAGAGAATATAACATGCAATTAATAAAGAGAAACTTTAAGAGGTAGGAACAGTGCACTTGTAAATAGATTCAATAATAATTCCAGCCGTTAACGTGAGCGCTCAACTAGACCAGCTAGTTTGGAGGTGTGATAAATGAACACATTTTCCAAGCCATCAAAAATATAGCCTCACCAGTAAGTTGGTCAATATCACAAAGGATCCCGTGAACTTCCCTTAAGTCAATATTATCGCCATGGAGCACTCATCACCAATGGCCGACTCTCTGAAACAGATGTTCATCACAAGATTGAGACCAGGTGTGTGGTAATCATTATTATTACTTTATTCAGGAGAGTTACAACCGCACACAGTGATCCATATAAATATGTAAATATCAAATAATTAATGATTCATTGTGACGATTTTAAACTTTCTAGTTACTTGAGATACAATTGGGTTAATACATGTCCCCTTATGGTTGATGGATTGCCTAAAGGAGTATTAGTTATTGCAGTGTAAGTATTACTAATCATGGGTGTTCAGATGTATTTGCTTAATGCTGAGCTGACATGAAATGACTGTACTTTAGAAAATATTATAACTAATGTAGACAAAATTTATCCTTCATATGTTGTTATAGACAATTCATTGCCTGATCATAAAATAAATAAATAAAAGGTTCAACAACCATAGCACTGCACATCCTGGATTACTTCTTTGTAAACAAGTACAAACTGGAAAACAACTTTGAGCTCCTTGGGGAGAATTACAATTTACTTGCTGATATTCTGAGTTACCATCAATTACAGAGAGCAAATGATGTAAATTGTATGTGGCATCAAATTACATTTGTAAAGTCACTCCATGATAACTGGTAGCATACATGAAATATTACGACTAGTGGTAAGTAAATAATAATATCCTTGTCTATAATTTCCATTGCTCATTTCCCTCATGTTGCCATTGCATTTGGGTTGCGTTACTGCACATTATATCCAGACATGTAATATTAAACTTTTTTGTTTTTGTTTAATGCAGTATGAAGGATTGCATTCGTTTTATGTTCTTTCAAAAAATAAATGTTAACTTGTATCCGCCACAATTACAAACATTAAAGAAAACTACGCATGTGATAGATTTCAGACAACTTCACAAATTTTAGATCATAGCATGTAGCACTGTTAAAGAGCAAATGCATGTACTTAACAGTATTTTAAAGTGTTATTATGCCCGAAGGGTGGAATTGTAGGTTACTGAGCGGGGAAAGCATTTTTCTATTCAAATACAAGAAAGCAAATTTCTACTTCCAATGTTGCTTTCAAACAAGTACACTCATAAAAATATATTTCAACAAATCACACATCTAACAAACCATACTCTACAGTAAATAGATAGAATGTCATTAAGAGGAACTTACTGGGTGAATAAACATTCAGGCACAGAATAACTATATGACAATGACCAAGATGGAGATACGATTATTTAATAATAACAATAATGTTACTGAAAAGCCTCCATGGCTCAGGCATGTCAGCCACTCATCGCTGGATTCCTTGGTTCAAACCCCAGTCACTCCATGTGAGATTTGTGCTGGACAAAGCAGAGGCTGGACAGGTTTACATCCGGGTACTCCAGATTTTCGCTGTCATCTTTTATTCCAGCAACACACTTCAATATCATATCATTTCATTTGTCAGTCATTAGTCATTGCCCCAGAGGAGTACGACAGGCCTCGGCAGCCAGGACAATTTCTATCCTCGCCGCAAGGCGGTGGCTTCATTTATTCCATTCCTGACTTGACCACTGACTGGAAAACAGGTAGTAGGTTTTCATCTACAATAATGTTACTGAGCCACTCAGCCTGGCTGTTTTTTAAGGAAGGATCTGTCAGAAAAACAGGGCACTGCATACATGAGAAATGTTCGGCCTGACACGTGAGTTAGTGAAATCATAATACCGACAATTGTACCAATGAGAAAATTTACTTTTGTATACATCGCTATGGATGGATCTTACTCAGACTGAGTTAACACTAGAACAGTAGGGTGAATATCATAACATGAATGGCCATTAATTTTGCATTAAAGTATTTTACAGTAAAACAGCATAATGTCAATAACCTGAATACATTTTAAAAATAGTTGACTCCATAAAAACTTTAAAATGTTCACTGAAAATCAGTATAAGACTTATGGTACAAAACACACATGATATGAAAATTTGTGACATAGAATATGTACTCAATATATCTATCACTGAATTCTTATCACCATTACCAGGATGTACACAGGTTACCATCCCTGTGAATGCTGAGGCCTTGGTGTAACTGTAAAAAGTCATACTAGTGGGTCTCACACGCCGAGACCGACCATTTTATAGTTAATAGTCATGAAACCAGAAGAGTCTTCAGACATAAACATACCTACACATTGAATATAAGGGTGACGCCGTTCTGTAAAATCCTTTTTAAGATTATGAATACCTGAAAATAATATGGAAATATACCGTATAAGTACATGGGGTTAACAATAGTTTATAAAGATGTGTACCTTGGGAGTTTACTTACAAAAAGAACAAACGACCAATGATACATTACATCACTGTACATGTTCACAGAGTGAGCTACAAAATATGTCTGAAAAAGAGACTTGTGGGAATACATTATTAATTAATTTATTAAAATGGTATGATCGTTCTGCAGCGTTAACGAGTGTCTTCTTAAGATAAGTCTCTAAGAAATCCTCTTGCCACACTTATTACACTGAAGCGGTTATTCACGAGCGTACGTGGAGCAGGTGTTTACTAAAATTTGCCTTCATATTGAACAACGAATCATATTCTTCAAATAGAGAACCTTCTACAAAATTCGTTAGAACAGTGGGAGAGAGATGTGTAAGAACTTTTCACCTAATGCTTTACAAGAAAGTCCCCGTCCCACAGCATAAATCAACATACATAGTTGTATTGCATGCCTGAGAGTTGTATTGCATGCCTGAGAACATTTACCATCACATTGATATCAATACTGTGAACGTAACTTGCGATGACTCACCGGATGCTTTCCAACACTAGCCTTTTCACTAAAGATTTTACCTCATTCCTAACAATAGTGCGAAGATATTCCGGTGCGTCACAAGGTGAATTCGAAGATTAGATTTCCTAAATAAATTATTAGCACATTCTTGAGAAATTTGTAGGCGCTCAACAGCAAGATTGAGTAGGTTTGTTTTGAAAATAAGATGTCGGTGGAAACGTTTACCATAACAGCGCGAAGGCTCTAAAATATCTTTGAAGCAGTGTCTCATTACGCCTGCATTTTCTATGAAATGTATTACCACATTAGTTATGACAGTATGTGTGACATCAAGTATGGATAAACAGATATTTCCGACAAATATATGTGCGGATAACGCTCACAACAAGTAAGAAACGACTGTCGCCACTCTCCAGTGTCTGTCAAAGAAATTTTATATCGTGTAGGGTATTTTCACAAATCCTCTTACCAAATCCGTTACAGCAATATGGGACCAGTTCCATATGAGCAAACCTGTGTACTCCAAGAATGAGATTTGATACAAATATTATCAAGACATCGAAAAAATGGGGTGAACGTCCTCCTAAGCGAGGTCTTACATATGCATATTCAAATCTATTTTGAACGAAAGCTGTCACCACATCGTTCTCAACATAACGGGCGGCCTGCAGTATGTCTTTTTACGTGTCGTCGAAGGGCACACTTCCGAGAAAATTTCCTAACACATTCACTACATGAATATGGACGCTCACCAGTATGAGTGCGAGTGTGTCGTTGAAGACTTTGCTTGTTAGAAAAGGTAAAATCACAACTACTACAGGAATATGGACGCTCACCACTATATTTTAGCTGGTGTACTCCAAGACTATATTTGGTAGTAAACCCAATACCACATTGATTACAATAATGTGGACGCCCTGCAGTATGAGTGAGTAGGTGACATTGAAGATTTTGCTTGCTAGCAAAGCTGATTCCGCATTCCTCGCATGCATATGGACGCTCGCCAGTATGAGTGAGCACGTGTCGTTTAAGGTTTTGCTTAGTAGGAAAGGAATTTCCACAATCACCACAGGAATATGGACGTTCATCAGTATGTGTAAGCCCGTGTACTCGAAGATTAGACTTGCTAGCAAACTCGCTGCCACATATATCACAAGAATGTGGTCGCAGTCCACTATGTATGCGTATATGCTGATCTAGGTGTGACTTCATTGAAAACCTCTTACAGCAAAGTACACATGAAAATGATCGCTTGCCAGTGTGAGCAAGCATATGTTGCTCAAGGTGGGACTTCCGCAGAAACTTCTTGCTGCACTTACCACAACAATGTTTACGCTCACCACGATGTATCTGCATGTGTTGGCGAAGATTCGCCCTTTCCGAGAACTTCTTACCGCATTGATCACAATAATATGGATGCTTTTCAGTATGCAGGTGGCTTTGAAGGTCGGACTGAGTACAAAATCTATAACCACATTGACCACAGGAATGTGGACGAACATTGTTATTTTTAAACATATATTCTGGAAGATATTTGGAAGATATATGACTGAACTCGTTACTGGAGCCTAGGCGGTCTTTAGTATGAGCGTGCAGGTGCTTACGAAAAGTGGATTCATCATAACATGGTGCCCATTGTCCACTAGCATGGATTGACATTTCACCAGAGTTAGCTTTGGTCAATAATCCGTGATTTTCAAGGCTAGAAAACAGAACAAACAAAACTTGTTATTTTTTTCCAGAAATCAAATGCAGTAAACAGAAGCAAACACATCACACGTACAGAAAATCATTGTTTACATATTACAATAATTACTATCATTTCAGGTAATGTCTCCAACAGGTAATCGAAAATGATTTTCACTCGCCAAAGTGTGCCCTCAATGGCAGCACATCTCAACAATTTAAGAGAGTCCTTTATGGTAGCAATGATTGTGAGAATGCTTCTCTTAGTGATTTCCTTACATGCTCTCTTCAAGTTTGTTTTTTACTGAAACTCATCACATTTAGGATGCCAAGTAAGACCTAATGTTTTAATAGCATGATGACACGGCATGGTAGTAAGGTAAATTAAGACTAGACGGATAGCTCCTACACTAAGATTTATTAAGTAAGCACCAAACTACACATAACTTTCACCCATGTACACACTTACACTGTTAGCGTGCTCTCTCTCTAGGTTTCTCACTGGTTCTCACACTACACACATACACACAAGGTAAAAAGTTGTCACAAAGTCACATGGTCATATGTTCTCTCCTTCGCAGTCAAGTTGCACTGCAACGTGCTAGTCTGACAATCATGGCAGTCCACACCGGCAGTCACTCGCTGACTGAGCTCACGACTGAACTACATTAACCACCTAGGCTATTCAATTCCCTCTTATATAACCGTCCGGATCCTAGATGTGTCCAAGAACCTCAAGAGATAGACTCCAGATAAATCATCGAGAAATTTCCATAGCCCTCTGGTGCACTACTGCAGACAGAAAAGAGAGGGGGCAGCCTTAGCACTTAAGTCTTGTTCCTGATCAGCACGGTCAAAGCATAAGGGAGTGGGCCAACAACCCCGACCGGAAGAAAGTTGGCAGGGCAGAAGCTATAACCATTACAATAGCTTCGTTCTTAAAGATGTTACAATTTCACAAGTTTCCTCTATCATTTACAGGGACATTGGCAAGGGCTTCTGGACAATTTGATGTCCATGTTCTGAGATACACATGTGTAAGATAAAGCATGGAAGAAAGTTCTGATGAAGATCCTTAGCTTCTTCAACTGAGCTAGTACCAATTAACAGGTTGTCAACGTAAAAAGAAGAGGATGCAATGGGGTGAGATACTTTGTGTTTATCAGAAGTTGAACTAGAAATCTCATGGCAAGAAAGGGAACAGAACTTGTAACAGTAGTAAGGTGGTAAACCTTGATCCCTTCATCAGAGGATTCTCTCCACACAATTTTCTGAAGACTCCTGTGGTCAGGATGAATTAAAACAACACTTAAAATGAAGTCATGAGCAATATAAACATTGGAACAATCAATTTGCTCTCCAGGAAGTTGGCTTGTTGTTATATTCACAACTGCACAGGCCAAGATCAATGTATTATCAGACACATCAACAATATCAGCTGGAAGAGTAACAAGATAAGTTCTGAACTTTAAAGCAATAGACAGGAAGACAATCTGAATTTTAGGGTTGACCATTAACAAAGAATTCAATACTACCCCATTTGAAGATTCATAACTTCCATCAAACTCAACTTCTTAGTTGATTGTCATACTAGAATCTTTGAGCACACAATGATGGGGCATGTTAAAGCTTAATGAGTTAGAATTCTCGAGGGATGCAATTTCCATGCATCCAGTTTCACTGTATTCATGAATGAAAATTACATACTGCTGTTTCAAGTCTGGAAATATAGCAAAATTATTTTCAATGTGCTTGACAATTTTAGCAGCATTATGCTTAGATTTATGAACAGGTGACACTTCAGAATGAATAGGAAATTTGCCAACACACCTGCCGGAATCAACCACTTGATCATTATTAAAAACATGTTCTTCACAAGCTCTTTCTTTAAGAGTTAGAAATGGTTGATGGGGTTCTTCAAGTTTCCAAACCTTTTGCTATTTTGTTTCAAGAGAATCAAGTTTTATAAGGCTGGCATGCCGAACCTTGGAATTAATCTTAACACAAAACTCAGAGATGATGCCTGACAATATCCAACCAAATTTGGTCATCTATCACGGTGGGATAACCTTTCTTATCAAGATATTAGAAGACAAAATTTCATAGTAGACATCAGCTCCTAACAAGATATCAAGAGTAGAAGGCTAGTTAATTATACCAACACATAAAATGACATCATGAGCAATATACAATTTGGAACAATCAATTTACTATGCAGGAAGTTGACTCATTATTGTATTCACAACTGCAGAGTTCAACTTCAGTATAATCTGTCATATTAGAGAACAAAACAAGGGTGCATATGAATCTTCCCGGCAATATATCAGTGTTGCATAAACCATCTATAGGTAGCCGACAAGCCTTAGTACAAATGCCAAGCTTCATGACAAGGCCACAAGACACTAATGATAAATGACTCCACCAGTCCCAATAAATCTTTAACTAGTACAATCTTTCCTGAAATGTTTTTCACTGCTACACAAGCTGTGCTTAGAAAAATATTTAAGTGGGTGAAGCAATTACAGATATTCAAATATTAATTTCATTATTGGAAATTGTTTGTTATTTACGAATCAATAAATTGTGAGGTCAATTATACTGGGGGCACTTGTGTTGCTTACAATGTTTAGAAACATGAGAAGTAGAAAACATAGATAACAAAGGTTATTTTCCCTCACAAATGTGTCGAGAATCAATGTTTGCTTGTGTGAACTCTCTACAGTCAGAAATGCTATGATTATCAAGTTTATAAAACCTACAATTCAAAGAAAGGCTCTTGTTGGTATTGTGAAGTAAAATATAAAACAATTGATGATGAAAAAGTGATAATGAACCCAAAACAATCAGTGGATCCAATTCACAATGCATTATATCCAGAGATGATACCTGTTGTCCAAATGGTTCCAAAATCCATGCCACTGGCCCTTATAACAGTACTAATCACTGGTAAAGCAGAACAATGGCCTTCTCCATATAGTGGTATTAATCACAGGTAATGTATTCATGGCATTCCTGGCATGGTGGTACTAATCACAGGCAATCTATACACATGGCATATCACACATAATAGCACCACTCATAGGTAACACAGACCAATGGTGTTCCTCACATAAGGGCACTATTCACAAGCAATGGAGACCAATGGTGTTTCTCACATAGTGGAATTAAACATGTTCATAGACTAGATCAGTGATGGTGATGATGATGTTTCATGTTTAAAGGGGCCTCTATTGGTATGAGGTACAAAACAGAATGAAATAGAAATTATAAATTAAAGACATCCACTGACAAGAATCTAAAATGAATGTTGATGAAGAATCACCATGAAACCAAAACAATCAGTGGATCCAATTGACAATGCCTAAATGACTTCACTATGCAGGGTAAGAATAGAAAGCACTTCAGGTAAATGAAGAAACTTAGCCTGGAGTCTCAACACTCAATGCTGCATCAGCCTGTTTGCATCCTCGAGTCAGCATGCTTTTCTCCTCCACAGAGCAAGTTAGTTATGTGGCTTTTACGTCCTATAGACAAGAACGTCCATTCAAGGGATTTTAAGTAAAAGTCCCCAGCTCTGAAGATAGTTTTAAAGTGGTTTCACATTTTCACACCAAGCTGGTCTATGCAACATCACTGTAGCATGAAACTTCTCCTTCTCAAACACTTTGTAGTGTTTAACCTCCTTATGGACAGAGTGGTATGCATGACCTCTCCCTATTCAGTACTCATTTCTGTTACAAAGTAGAGTAAAACTCAGAAATATCTCTCCGACCTCATAACAGACAATCAAACTAACACCTTTTTTAATAGACCTAACAGAATTGCTGTTAAAATTTATACTTCGTCCATTGAGATTAAAATAAATGCTCTCCTTGCCACCACCATAAAGAATCAAACCCTCAATCCTTGGGTTCTGAGAAAAAGATTTGAGCCACATAAACCACAAATTCCTTTGCAGAGAAATGTGTTAACAATTGCATTCGCTTAGCAATCTAGTTATAATATAATCTTTTGACAGCAAAGCAGTTCATCATTAGATTTAACTACTGAGTAGTATGACAAGTCTACGATGACTAGCGACACAACAACTTACAACAGAAAACCAACAGAGAGCACCACCAGTAAGAAAGCTACCGCATGTGGGAAAAGCTCCTTCCATGGCACCTGGAAATTTCACACAGTCACCACAACACCATGAGGACTACAAATTTTGATGAAGGAGTATGCAGGAAAGCTGGCTATGTGCCCGGAAGACAGTGATTCTGCAAGTCCAAATCATTGCAAGTAGTTTGCTATTTATCCAGAGTAATAAATCCCACTTGCATTGACTTGCAGTACATACACACCACCGTCAGTCAATCAGGTGGCATATCACCTCTCAGTATCACAGAGAGTGTGATATTCCAGTACAGTTCCATTTACCAGCTGTGAACTGCTCCGGGATTTACGTCATTAAATATCAGGAGGTAAGCAGAGGGAGCAAAAAACACTGCACTGCCACATAAAGTAAAACAACATAATGGCACAACAACAAACACCGATCTCCATGCCCCATTGTATATAATGAAGCTGAGAAATCTGAACCCAGATATCAACTGACCCATCAGAATCTACAATATAAACACCAAGTTTCTGCCCAACGCCACATGAGATTACCACCCAGAAATTTTGTGGAGCATAGACGGCCACACCATCAAAATCTCCAGAAATATTTACACAATCCTAGTGAACAAAATTAGACTGGGACATTTGCGATGCATGCTGCAGCACAGAACAACCTGGCTGCATAATGGGGCACAACCAACCACCTATTCATCCAGCCTCCACTAAGTCAGTAGTGGCATATGGGGTTGATAGCAGCTACACAGAGTATGTTACCACTGGCCACCTTCAGCAACAGGGACATCAAATATACTGGGCCATTTGGGTCCAGAATTCCACGCTGACGGGTGCCCTGCCTAGAATACAGCAACAATGAACTAGCTGCTGAAGGATAGCGTGCTGACTTACGGGAAGCAACATCATGTGGAGGCCTGTTGGTCATCTCGACCACAGCGTAGACACTGTGATCACTGCCAATTCTATGTTCATTCTACTATTGCTTTCTTGAAAACATATGCACAATTTGTAGTGGTCAGCACAACTCAAGAGCTTGCATGAAAAAGGAATCACTCAAATGCAACAACTGTGGCAAAGCTCATCCAACTTTCTCAGTTAAATACAAGGGTAAACCTCAGCCTTCTCCCACGCAACCAGAAAAACTGTTACCTTTCACCCCTGTTGATATCCCTTTTGGATCTGCCCATTCCACTCTTCCCCCTCCTTCCACTGAGAACATTCTGAAAATCATCATTATGGTGCAACAGAATATTCTTCCATTCCAACATCCTGATGTTCTGTATCAGATCCAACTAGCAGCGTGACTGATCTTCCAGGCTCACTTTGACTGAAAGTTCTCTGGGACAAGAATGCACTGTGCATTCATTCCCCTTGATCCTAGTCATCTATTTTAGTAAATAAAAGTTCATTATGATAAGTTGTGTTCTTTGAGGACAAAGCCACCACTGCCCAAATAGATGTCGCGGAGGGGTAGCAATTAGTCTTCATAAATCCTTCCCATCACAACAACATTATCATTCCTTAAATGAATATCTATCTGAAAACTTAAATATAGAAATCACAACTGGAAATCAAATAACAGCTTTAGCAACAATTTATATACTTCCTGGCCATTCCCCACCTCAAAAATCAATTGAATTTGTACCGTCTGATATGTGTCCTAACAGTGTGTTCAAAAATCTTAAAATCATCTTCACTCACTGTATATACTCCTATCTCAACTCCCTCCAGCTCATAACTCAGTTACAAGCTGGTTTCTGCCCTTAGCACTCCATACGTGACTAGGTCTTTCATATCTCTACATCCACCTCAAAATATTTAACTACAAAAATATGCACAGCCTTACCAGTCTTGTAATTGAGAAGGCGTTTCAGCAGACTGATATTGTATTGTATTTATTCTTGAACATAACAGGCGTTCAGCACCAAATACATGTTCACAATAAAATGATGATAATAAAAAAATGTAAAAACTTACAAAAACAGGAAATAGGAACAAAAAACAACAACACGAGACTCTCAGGGCATGCCATGAGGTCCATCAGATACTCCGGAAACGTGACACTCCCTAGGGAGGATCAACACAGTAGCCATCCTCAGTCCCTACATGCCACACCCATCGACCCCACTGGATAAAAAAATAAACGACTGATTGTCCGGCCCTGGTGAGAATTTTTTTCTAGTGGCTTTACGTCGCACCGACACAGATAGGTCTCATGGCGACTATGGGATAGGAAAGGCCTAGGATTTGGAAGGAATCGGCCATGGCCTTAATTAAGGTACAGCCCCAGCATTTGCCTCGTGTGAAAATGGGTAACCATGGGAAACCATCTTCAGGGCTGCCGACAGTGGGGCTCGAACCCACGATCTCCCGGATGCAAGCTCACAGCCGCGCGCCACATGACCGGCCCTATCCACGGGGCGCATAAGATGCCCCCAACCATCCATATCTAAAATAATAATAATCTACTAATAATACTAAACTGAAGCTCTATATACTAACTGGCTACCTGAACGAAATACTCCTTAACTACCCTAACATACTAAATATATCCGATACAAGATCATTTTAGCTGTCACCAACTCCTCTTTTCAGTACACTCATCATGTGTCCTTATGCATTCAGCAACTTTCGTCACATTCATTGTTCCCTGACCTACTCCCGATCAATACCAAAACAACGACAGTCAGCAATTACATTCCATCCTGCCATATCAAAAACAAAAACTCCACTACCTTTGCAAAATAACACATCATTTACCCAACTTCACCCACTCAACTATGTACCCAACACCAGTACTCCCCTCACCATTAATTTTATCACACAATCTCCATCCAGTGCATATCATCAAATTATTAAACAAGCTTCCCATAGACATACATCACTATTCCAAACACATACCCCCGTGTCCACCCTCTTACTCTTCCTCTTCCATTTTGCTCTCAAAGGCCTTTTTTACCGCACATAGGTACCTGTTCAACTCTCCCCCGTTTCCCCACTGCTTGATAATCCATCTTAAAATAGACTGCTCACCCCCTCTTCCCAATAGTTTCTGATGCTCGGCACTCAGTAATCTAATTCTTATCTTACTTGTTTCTGCACAGTCACCTAATAAGTGAAAATCGTCATTCACTGCCCCACATAGTATACACACTGTCTTGTCCCTCCCTTGTAACCAACCCTTATTCTTATGCAATCCCATAATCCACCACACCAATCCACACCTATTTAACCTGTCAACGTATCTAATATTTATCCCCATTACTTCCTCTATTTTAATAAAAACATTCAGCGAATTTCTCAGTCTACTTTCCCCCAATAATTTCTTCCTATGAATGTCTCTAATCCTCCTCTCAAGGACCTTCATCCCTCTGGCTTCTGTCTTCATCCAAACCTCCCCCCACACATTCCCTAATCCTATCATCTCCAAATATCTTTTAATTTTGACTAGCCAACATCCCTTTTACATACTCTTCAGTTGTTGTTCGTACGCAGCTTGTAGCACCCTCCCGCCATCTTGTCTCTTCAAAATCACCCAATATTTCATTATTCCTTTCACACACTCAAATTCCAAGTCTTCCCCACATAGTAATTCCACCCCAGCACTAGCTGTGCACTGCGGGAGCCGCAACACCAACTTACCGAAATTACTAATAATTCATCTTAATTCTACTGTTTTCTCATCCACCTCACAAATTTCAGCCCCATACATTACCCTACCAAAAACCACCGATCGTAAAAAAACCTCAAAGTTTTATAACTGATACCCGGCAGCAGACTGATGCATAACCTCCATCACTTCCAGTTCACATGACAATCACCCATTTCCTAGCCAAAATCAATATCCAACACATTATCCTACACATTTCCAATTAAAGCAGGAGTATCACGAGGTAGCACATTGTCACCAATTTGATATGTTCTGTTTTGTGTCACTGTTATTCAACCCTGATTGTCAGTTTGCTGAACGTGCAAAAATATTCGCTGTAGAATCCAATAATCAATCTTTGCAATCCTGTCTCCAAACCAATTTAAATGAACTTGACCAAGGGCTCAATCTCTGTCAACAAAATTAATGTAAGCAAAACAATTTATCATTTTCCAAAGCGTAAACTAAATGCCATCCTACTAACAAACTCTACTTAACCCTAAATAGTAATCAACCCCTTGCTGAAACTACCATTTTTACCTACCTAGGTATAATGTTCCAAAATAATTTATAATAGAATGTACATTTGGACAAAATTTATAAAAAGGCACCTCCGCTGGCTGTTAGGTCAAACCTAGGTATTAAAAACCATACAAATCATTAACATATACAAAGCCTTCATTCGACCTGTCAACATGTATGCCTCTCTTATCCAATACTTAAGGCATATCGAAGCTTGACCACTATGCCATCCAAGTAGCTTAATGACTCAGACGAGAATTTAAACTCATAGTTATCAACAAGCTTTATAACATTCCCTAAAATCCTTTCCCATCTATGCTCTATTTGCTTTCTCTGTTTACAAAATTCAGCCTCCCACAACTCACATACATTTTTAGAAGCACTCAGCCTTTCCCCACTTGCCACTGCCATTCATACATACCAACCAAAGCCTGCTGCCAAACATCTCTTTCCACCTTCGAATCAACCCATGGATAAATTTAAACTCAAAATGGAATTACGGAGAACTGCAGATCGCATATCTCAGGGTGAGGTTTATCTTGTTATTTTTCTTTCTTCATAAATTATAACAACTTGGCTTATTCACATGGGCATGAATTGGTTAATAAATTTATGATCAATTGTATACTAAAATTTAAAATATACATAAATGTACATAAGTATATATATAAAATATATACATAAAATATTTCATATTGTTTCACTTCAAGAAAAACAATATTTACTGTTCTCTTATTATGTTTGTAGTGATTCATTACTTTGACGAGAAAATGACTTAAATATCTGACGTGTTTTACAAAAGCAGAAGAAAAAGGTTTTTAAATTTACTTCCATAATATGTGTGAAATTAGCACACAACCATAGCCAAAGCTAATATCTGTAAATGCAATTGCTACAGAGTCAATTTGTTGGACTAATGGCCTACTCCCCTAGAGCGGAAAATGAAATAACTATGACACTAAAAATATTGGTTCATCTCTCTTTGTCTCTCTCTGTGATTAGGAATGTATCTATCACGAAACAACCCACCCCGGGTTATATTTGTAAGGACTGTGAGAGAACCTTCCTCCAGGGGTACAAGAAACATCATGAGATGTCATACATGACAATTGTTTTTGGCTGATCTAAGAATGACAGCCAGAAGTGAACTTAAAAACTTAGTAGCATATCAAGTTTATATAGACTAACTTGGTCTGAGAAGATGTCATCTAATTCTTCCAACTTTGAAAAACTACCTAGGTGAGGGTTAAGTCTGTAGAAAACGGCATGATCATCAGCAATGAGCAGTCGCTAATCAGCAAGGTGCCGTTAAGCATGACTTTATGAGCAGGGGCTAGTAAGCAACCACAAATGATCAGGGGGCAATTGAGCAAGAGCCTCTGAGCAGTTACTAATGAGCATGGGCTAATGGGCAAATGGGCAGTGACTAATAAGTGTTGATTAATGAGATGCGCATTGCTAGTTTGCTACATTGTTTGGTGGAAACACTGTAAAAGTCTGTTCTGGAACCCTTCCAACAGCAAACATCACAAAGAAGTTTGTAGTGTAGCTTCATCAAGAAAGAAGTTTAAAGAGCTCAAACTTATTCTAGCAGATAATTTATTTGTAAATATTACAACTTTACAAAATATTTTGAACCCTGCTTCATTGTCCAGGTATACAACAAGTTCTGTTCATATGCTACCATCTCAGAAGGAAGAGAAGCAAGATAAAAAAGGGGAATAAAAACGAAATCTCAATGGTCTTTTACCATCAGAGTTCTTAATTCTATTTCACTGGCAATGGCAGTGCAAACATCTAAAGGAGAAGAGCAGGAGGATGAGGTACAAAAGGAAGAAGGCGATGAAAAAGAAGATGACCAAGAAAATCTTGGTGCCTCATTACCATCAAAGGAGGTTAATTACAGTTTTCTACATATCAATTGTCTGCACAGTCTGAAATGTTAACAACAAGCCTCTGTTACTGTATGTAGATGTAAGACACTATAAAGACCCCAATCTACTCGTAGAACACTTGTAACTGCTAAGAGCCAATCAAGATTGCCATTACACAAAGTATGAAGTAGAAATTCTAGAAACAGGGCAAGAATTACACTGTGTGGGTATAACTGAGTAATAGCTCATCAAAACGAAAACCTTACCTGTAGTACAGTCAGTACAGTACCTTCATATATTCATACTTCCAAACCCATACTTTTCTTTTCTCTAGCATATAGTATACTAAAATGTTGCTGACTCTTTAATAACCTCCATCTCTTAGGGTGTTAACTTAACCTCTAGCTGTAGAGCAGGTCTCAAGGCTGATAAAGCAAGAGACACACCCTAAATAGTGGGCTAGATGAAATGGTAGTTTAGGGGGAAGTATACAATTTAATTCTTGTTTAACAGTGTTAGTAGCCATTCTATCACAATATGCCACATAACTAAATGTGTAAAATATCACTTGTCTAATAATTATTGTCCAAACATGAGTTTTCATACAGGCTATAATAGCACACACAGTCATGAATTTAAACTTTTACTGAGTTGTAAAAATATAGTTGCATAAAATGTAAAAAAAACTAGTAATGCGCATCTCATTAATCAATGCTTATTAGCCCGCACTCATTAGTAACTGCTCAGAGGCTCTTGCTCAATTGCCCCCTGATCATTTGTGGTTGCTTACTAGCCCCTGCTCATAAAGTCATGCTTAACAGCACCTTACTGATTAGCACCTGCTCATTGCTGATGACCATGCAGTTTTCTAGAGACTTAACCCTCACCTAGGCAGTTTTTCAAATTTGGAAGAGTTAGATGACATCCTCTCAGACCACGTTAGTCTATATAAACTTGATATTTTTCTAAGTTTTAAAGTTCACTTCTGGCTGTCATTCTTAGATCAGCCCAAGAACAAGTGCTCTGCCACCTGGGCTACTGACTCTAAGTTAGTCTTTTTTTTTTTTTTTGCTAGGGGCTTTACGTCGCATCGACACAGATAGGTCTTATGGCGACGATGGGATAGGAAAGGCCTAGGAGTTGGAAGGAAGCGGCCGTGGCCTTAATTAAGGTACAGCCCCAGCATTTGCCTGGTGTGAAAATGGGAAACCACGGAAAACCATCTTCAGGGCTGCCGATAGTGGGATTCGAACCTACTATCTCCCGGATGCAAGCTCACAGCCGCGCGCCTCTACGCGCACGACCAACTCGCCCGGTCTAAGTTAGTCTACAAAGTCGTGAAATGCTGCTGTGTTTCAACTTCACCTCTGTCTACTGATCCGTAGATCAGCCCTTTAGGCTGATGACAATGCAATTTTCAAGACTCAAAAGGCTAGCGCTCAGCTATTTGAGCTGCACAGCCTAAGTTACTCTACACAGACTTGATAGCTATATTTCAATATTTTTTTAAGTTCTGAACTCAAAGCTTTAAATCCAAGTGATGTAAACATTATGGTATGGAATCAGAAGTCTCTAATGTTCAAATCTATAAGCTCAAAAAGTTAAAATCAACAAGTGAGCGACTCCGTGGTCGCTCAACTCTCAGCCCCTGAGATCGACCTCCATTATGTGCATATAAGCAATTCAAACATGTTAGGCATTACACCACCTCCCTAGTGCCATATAAACAATGTAGTCACCATCTTGTGCAGAACTGCAAGTTCAGCACTGAGTCCTTCCGGTTGCCTTCAATTAGGCCCCTATCCGTACTAAACCATATCCACGATCCCATTAATAAAATGTGTAGCCACTATGTTGTTCCAAGTCCAGCACCGAGATCTGTGGTTGACTTCCAATGTTATGCCTCTATGAGTAAAGCATAGGTACCAAGCCTTATACGATCTCCATAGACCAAATAGTATAATGTGTAACCACCATTTTGTATGCAGGTCAGATCCAAGGGAGATAATGCTTCTGTGCATTGCATTAAAATAATTAGAGTTATGTTGTCCAGATGGGAAGCAGCATGTGGTCGAGTATTTAGAAGGCTGTAAAATACCTCGATCTCTCTGAAGTAAAGGTTGGAGAGAGAGAATGGTTATGGCTGAGCTGCGTTAGGGTACATATTTGTACTTTTCCCTACCTCATTATACACCCCTTTAATTTCTCACTGAACATTGAGGCAATGGCCTCGGTGGAGGCAACTGTTATCCTATTATAGTATAACACATTTTGTGTTGGATTACCATTTTTACTATTAAGGTATTAACACATGTCTTTGCTGTTGTTACTTACCTTGTTTATGTAGTTTTTGTATACTACATGAACGAGTTTCTTGTTTGTATTCCTCACACATTTATAGTTGTACCACATACGATTGCTCATTTCCTGTTTCCTGTAAAGTGGGTTCCTTTTGTGTGTCATCTTGACTATTTCTTTTGTGATTTATGAAGAGTTTTTCTTGGTAACGATGGGTAGATGGCTTCATAGAAGTTATGATAACAGTTCCCAGTCAGCTCTTTTTAGTTGTAGACTTTTCTATTACATTGTTTACTGGTGTTTTCTTATATTTTAGGTTAGCTGTAACTGATAGGTTTCTAGAGAAACAGATGATTACTTATGTCTTCAGTACTGTAGATGGTAGGTTAGTAAGGACAAGAGTTTTTGTTATACGGGTTGGGTCAGTAATGAATTGGTCAAGGAACAGGTCATAGAATACTACTATGAAAGTTGCTGCTAATGGACTAGTGGGAATAGGCAGGAGGTGAGGGCGATCCTGCTGCCAGAAAATTTCTGAGAAAAAAGCAACAGCCTTGTAGACACTTTTGAAGCAATGCTGTATATTTTCTACATGGCTTAGAGACAGTAGTAATTCCTCATATTCTCACTGGGATAGTTCGGAGCTCAGTATATAGAAACCAAAAATAAATTTGGTTCCAGCGCATGTGAATTCCACTGAAAGAAATTCTGCCTTTGTTTCCAGCTGCTCAAAGCACACATGGTTGAATTTGTGTTTCACGGCAATAAGTGTTCCTCCCCCTGAGGTCTCTTATGTACTGTGTATGACTGAGGTACCACTTCTAAGTCATAGATTGATGAATTTAGCCAGGATTTATTAACACACACAATTGGTGGGCTTAAGCAGCAAGAGTGGCCAGGACTGCTTGTTTACAACTCACATATTTGAGGTTGTGAGCATTAAATCAAAACATAGTAAATGTCCTATTACCTACATTCCAAGATTCTGACATGCTAACATCACTATTTACACTGCTTGATGCCATGTTAAAAACTGATTCTGAGATTGAGGAAAACTACATTTCCAACATGACCAAGTCTGTAATCCCAAGTTAATTTTCTACAGTAGAGATGTATTAATTACTGTGCATGTTCTCAGAGCAGGAGAATGGCAAAATGTACACATCATAAAGAGCTGATTCTCATGACCTTTAGAATTATACACAATACACAGGCATTTGAATGAGATTTCTGAGTTAGGTCCTGGTTCAATTCTATATCTTCACTAAGAGCAAGAGAACACATCACAAGGTGCAGTAATGATACAGGCAGTTTTGGCAACTTTACTCCCTCTGCCCCTCCACCCACTGATGTCCGTTACCCATTCCTGTGGTGGACTGTAGACCTTCATGTCCACACCATGCCCAAGAATTAAATATCATATTTAGATCCTTCTAATAAGCCCTTATTAACTTCTAAATATTGTCTGTTTGTCAAGAGTACTTTGATACTACTTTTGTACTTTTGTAGATGTTAATCCACTTTTTAACATTGAAAACACGACACAAACTTGGAGAAATCATATCACTACAGAGCTGCTTGCTGTCATCTTGAACTATTTTCTGGTTATTTTTTTGTGATGAGCTGCACATTTAAATATTCCAGAATAACATTCTTGCAAAACCAAACATTTGATTCCTTGACTTTCATCCAACACAGCCAAATAAGAGGCAGTGTTCCCAACATTTCTATCCGAGAATATATTTTCCACCTGCCTGAACACTGAGGATGCTGAGGTCAACCTCTCGCTCTGAATCAACTCCACTTTTGTTTTTGTTTACTCACTTAATTTAACCCTGAAAGGATGCATTTATCAAATAGGTTGCTTACCTGTTACCCATGACCATATTTCAGTCTTTTTGATTTGATGGTTCTTGGAATATTGTGATGAGTGTGTGAGTGGTATTTTGCACTTCTACCATACAATGCCCGTAATCACATGATTGTGCAGAAATCAGCTACTACTTACAGTACAGGGTCAGATGTAAGAACAAAGATTGTAAAAGAGCAACAGGAGGCCAAGTTACTTGTCAGAGAGCAATAAAGGCTTGACATTTAGACAATTAAATATCTCCAAACTGCATACAACAGTGTTTATAATGAGGTGATAGAGGTGAAGAAGAATAAAAAATACAGATGATGGAATATAACGCACCAGCCCATGAGGATCACTGATGGAGTTTCAGCCACCTGATTGCAAGATCAAATTTCCAAAGGTCAGAATAAATTTTGAGTACAGAAAGCAAAATTGAGTACATCAGGACATGGTCATCTGTCAATAATCTGGCCTTGGAATATAAGAAAATTCCAGGCATGTTCCTGATATTATTCTTCCATCTGAAACAACATAAAAGATATTTACCTAATAACACCATGACAAAAATCTAATATGTCTTCACATGAGTCAGTGATTTCCAAGGCTCTGAAACTTTACAAGCCATGAAAGGCAACAGTAAATATATTAGTGTCACAGAAAGAAGATATTTGTGAAGTGTCACTAATGAAAGAAATGGGGGTTCGATAGAAGAATGCAAAGATCTCCAGAGATATGAAAGGAGACAGAATCGAGTGCCTAAGTCAAGGAAGGCTGATTAACTGGACTGGTCATGGTGCAAGAATAGACAACAGCAAGATCATGGTCAACTAGACAAACCAGGAACACCTATTACAATATGGAGAACAGAACAGGGATGGTAATATTAACAATCATTCTACTGGCTTAGATACCGAGTGGTGCCATCTAGGTGGCCTGCTGATCAATAGATAGTATCGGCTGAGAGATTTTAATTTTTGTGGAATTTTCTCATGAACCCTGATCAAGCAAACAAGTTCAGACCATGAGTTAAGTACAGGAGACAGAATTCGAGAATGATCAGGATGGGCCTGTGCTCACTTTGAACCCATGATATTGGGATGTCGAGGTCTTCACTCCACCTCTTGTCTGCAGTGGGAGCCACTGAACACATGAAAAGCAAATTCCATATTGTCGAGGGCAGGGGTGTAAAATCAAATTAAGCTTAAGTGTACTTACTTGTCTTCTTCTTTGAAACATTCAACCGACTGACCAATTGTGTGTTCATCTACGGATATTTCATCCTTAATATCAGTAGAAGGCTGTAAGGAAAAAATACGCAAAGCAATGAAGAAATGAAGAGTTAAAAAATAACTAGAGTAACAGTTTATAAATAGACATGACATAGCTCACAAAATAAATTGCATTGTTGCATGATTAAAATATCAATTTATGATCCCAATGTAAAAAGAAAACAAACAAGTATCATGTCATAATTATATGAAGAACAGGAACTAGAAAACGAACTCATAATGGGATAAAGAGGACAGCACTGGAAGAGGGATCAAAACAAGAAGAAAAACTTGAAGGAGAACAATAATCTCTGCATTTCTAGTCTTATTTTCCTGCAACATCCTGCCATCATGTTCATCCTATTAAGTGTTCTTAAACGACTGATCAATTGTTTGTTTCTTGTGTGCCCACAGATGACTCTCACTGTCAGACATACACTGACTGACAGAGCAAATGCAACACCAAGAAGGAGTGGTTCGAAAGGGATGAAAGTTGGGGAAAAAAACAGAGACGGCACGGACGAATAATTGATGTTTATTTCAAACCGATATGCAGGTTACACAATGCGCACGGCATCGACTCAGTAGGATGTACGAGCACCGCGAGCAGCGATGCACGCAGAAACACGTCGAGGTACAGAGTCAATAAGAGTGCGGATGGTGTCCTGAGGGATGGTTTTCCATTCTCTGTCAACCATTTGCCACAGTTGGTCGTCCGTACGAGGCTGGGGCAGAGTTTGCAAACGGCGTCCAATGAGATCCCACACGTGTTCGATTGGTGAGAGATCCGGAGAGTACGCTGGCCACGGAAGCATCTGTACACCTCGTAGAGCCTGTTGGGAGATGCGAGCAGTGTGTGGGCGGGCATTATCCTGCTGAAACAGAGCATTGGGCAGCTCCTGAAGGTACGGGAGAGCCACCGGCCGCAGCACATGCTGCACGTAGCGGTGGGCATTTAACGTGCCTTGAATATGCACTAGAGGTGACGTGGAATCATACGCAATAGCGCCCCAAACCATGATGCCGCGTTGTCTAGCGGTAGGGCGCTCCACAGTTACTGCCGGATTTGACCTTTCTCCACGCCGATGCCACACTCGTCTGCGGTGACTATCACTGACAGAACAGAAGCGTGACTCATCGAGAACACGACGTTCCGTCATTCCCTCATCCAAGTCGCTCTAGCCCGGCACCATGCCAGGCGTGCACGTCTATGCTGTGGAGTCAATGGTAGTCTTCTGAGCGGACGCCGGGAGTGCAGGCCTCCTTCAACCAATCGACGGGAAATTGTTCTGGTCGATATTGGAACAGCCAGGGTGTCTTGCACATGCTGGAGAATGGCGGTTGACGTGGCGTGCGGGGCTGCCACCGCTTGGCGGCGGATGCGCCGATCCTCGCGTGCTGACATCACTCGGGCTGCGCCTGGACCCCTCGCACGTGCCACATGTCCCTGCGCCAACCATCTTCGCCACAGGCGCTGCACCATGGACACATCCCTATGGGTATCGGCTGCGATTTGACGAAGCGACCAACCTGCCCTTCTCAGCCCGATCACCATACCCCTCGTAAAGTCGTCTGTCTGCTGGAAATGCCTCCGTTGATGGCGGCCTGGCATTCTTAGCTATACACGTGTCCTGTGGCACACGACAACACGTTCTACAATGACTGTCGGCTGAGAAATCACGGTACGAAGTGGGCCATTCGCCAACGCCGTATCCCATTTATCGTTCGCTACGTGCGGAGCACAGCGGCGCATTTCACATCATCAGCATACCTTAGTGACGTCAGTCTACCCTGCAATTGGCATAAAGTTCTGACCACTCCTTCTTGGTGTTGCATTTGCTCTGTCAGACAGTGTATATTGGATCTTAATCTGAGATAGGTCATTCTCTTGCAAATCATGTTCAAGTTTTGTCAACAAATAGTCAATTGTTGGACTTTTCATTGACCCTAAACAATCTGAAGGCTTTATCATTATAGACTTACAACATTTACATTCAGATTTTAAAGAAAAATGCTGGCCCCGTTTTTTATGGATAGCGAGTACACCGAATTTCCGGAAGCCCCAGAATTGATTCTCGAACAAGTCAGGGATTATTACCAGAATCTGGTGGATACTTGCTGGTCCAGTCAGTTTATATGAGAACAATGATGGCGCTAGTTGATGGAGAGGTAGAGACATTAGTCTAAAAACATAAGAATGGCCAAGAAAATTTGTTGTGCTCACCAAACATCAACTTATAAGCTGCAGGCCATCAGGCTGAGCTGAGATTGCTTGGCAGGGTAATGCTCTTTGGAGCTGTAGTTTGTTGGTCTTTAAAAGGACTCTGTTCAGAGAGTTTCAAACTACCTAATATGTTTCCTAGACATGAGCAGAACAGCCCAATATTTTTAAAAATTATCAATCAACTGACAAATTCCACACTTGACTTTCTACATAATGTTAGATTAACATAATCTCTAGGGTTTTTTGAAAGAGAGAAATCTTACAGCTTGCTTCTTCAGAAGTGAACTTTTGACTCTTCTAACAAAGGTGAAAGGATTCACTTTAGTTAACTGTCATTGTGTAATTCACCAATAGAGCAATAGTCAAATGAATTCCACAATCAAAACTTTACTAATAAAAGTTGAAGGATCATAACTAACGTTGAATATTTTGAAACTAACAACCAGCAAAAGAGAAGAAAATCCCAATGTCTTGTGTAACAAATGCTGCAAAAAGAAATGGAGGATCCAAAGCACATGGATAAAACTGCCCTGAAAACTCTCAAGGCTCAATTCTGCTCAGATAAATCTCTTCAGGATTGGCTGCATCTATGGATATGACATGTAGCACATGTAGCATTATATTGACTTTAATGTAAAATTTTATACTGGTAAAGCTAATCCATTTGTTCACAACAAGAAAGCATTGAAAAAAATCTATATTAGCATCATGAGAATAAACTTGCCTGAAACGGGCATTTCTCCACATATACCCATACATTTTTTTAATGGACTGTGCATAAAAAGATTAAGTAGGCCACAGATGGATGAAAACAGAAATGATGTTTAATTAGCTGTTGAAATTGAAGGCAAACTGAAGTATGGGACATAAGATGGTTGGAGCTTTAATAGTGACAACACTGCTGCAAAGACGCCATGCAATGTAATCTAATAATGTTAGTTACATACCTGCCTTAGCTCAGAGCATACAGACTCTGCCTTCTCACATCATGCGCATGCGAACTGGCATAAGGAACACAGCCTCGGGTTCGCGGGCAATCTAAGTCAGTGTTGTCACAATGTTTTTGAGACAGGAACAATGGGATTGGATAAAGATTGAATGTGCCAGTGGTCATATAGCACAACAGTGTCATCAAGTTCTTCAAGAGGTTTGGGGGGACAGTACAAGACTTCAACGAGGGACGCCAATATCTGGGAGACATGCATCAGCCAGGTCATCCTAGTGTCAGTGAAGGAGAAGTGTTAACGGACACTGACCAATGTCATATGTAATGTGAGCTAGCCCGAGACAATGGGGTAGCGAATGCGACAGTGCTTCATATTTGAAGGATCACCTGGGCATGAGAAATATTTCATCACAATGGGCTAAGCATGATTCAACAAAAATGCAGAAATTATTACGACACGATGCTGCTCGCAACCATTTGCAGGATCCATTTGGAGTACTATAAGTGTGAAGTAGAGGCTTTCTTATGCCATACCATTACACTGGATGAGACATGAACTGAATTGCATGAGCCGCAACTGAAATGTCTATCGAACTAATGGTATATTTATGGGAAACCAAGAAGACTGAGAGTTTGTGAGAAACCCAGCCCTGTGAAAGTTATTGTTATTCTCATGTATGACTGTGATGGTTTTATCCTAATGCACTATGTTCCTCCACAGCATAGCGTAAATGCGTATTATCCGTCATTTTCCATGACAATGCTCGGCTGCATACAACGCAAACTGTGGCTGATTTGTTTGGTCGATGGGGATGGGAATTGCTGTACCATCCACTGTAATCCAGGAATTTAAACCCTTGTGAATTTGCCTTGTTGACAAGATGAAGGAACCACTTCTGGGCTTTTGCTCCAGAATTATTCGAAGATCTTCTGGGAGTAAACCGCTCCATTCAAACTATCAACACAATACGTGCTGCAATAGATATGCTATGACTTTTGCATCACTGGTAACAGGATGTACACAATGCTGGTGTCTACTCTGAAGGACACCATTGGTAAAACATTCATCTCTTTTGTAAGAGTTGCTGCTATTAATGTTCAAACCCTCCTATAAGTCCAATAACTTTCTCTTTACAACTTGCTTCATGGCACACCGGCATCAATAGGTCTTATGGCAACCATGTGATAGGAAAGGGCTAGGAGTGGGAAGGAAGCAGCCTCGGCATCAAATGACGTACACTTCCAGCATTTGCCTTCTTTAAAAGTGGAAAACCATGGAAAACCATATTTGAAAGAATGGCTGAAAGAGAAATGCAAGGGTGTTCAAGGCTTTATGGTCATAGGAAATGTAGAAACTGCATACGAGAAAATCAAACAATCCTTCAGAGAAACGAAAACTAGGCATGAAGAGAAGTGATGGGTGATATGATAGTGCTGATGGATAGGATATGGAGGAATGTAGTCAACAGCTTGCTGATAATCCTATGAAACTGCAGTCCAAGGATTGGGCATTTGGTATTGCTAAATGGACTAAGCTACTTGAGATTCTGAAGGTGATCAGTATCAGAAAACGAAAAAGATGAATTATTTAAAATCAGCACATAAATCAACCTGTAGTGATAAGAAACTGGCAAGCTTCTTCAAAGTTTCACGTTCTGCTTGAACTGAGGAAGCTCACTCCTACATGTACCTATATGTACATTGAAAACAACCTTCAGACAAGCAGAGCACAAATTTAAGATAAGAAGACTATAACACCAACAGCGCTTAGATCATTCCTCAGTGCCGCATTTCACTATGAATAACACACTTATCAAGATTTTAACTGTTCATTAAGCTTTATCATACCAAAGCCCAACTTTACAGAAAGTGGCTCAACTTACATACCAAGACAACATATAACTATTACACCACTGTGTAGCAATCCTCGTAAATTTTATATAAAGTATTTTAAATGTGAATCGTTAACAAATTTTACCTAGTGTGTGTGTGTATTGTTGCTATGTGTTGCAACGCCCTCAAACAATACAAGAAAATGACAAGCGTCATTGGGACGTGTGTATACAAGATAAACAGTAAACAACATCATCAAAGCCAAAAATGGAAGAGTGCAGGACTTAACCCAACAGAAATAAGATTAGAGGATGGGATCATTAGGTATTGCGACAGACATTGCCCAAATAACACCAACATAAAGTTTTAGATTAAATTTATCCTTAAAAGAAAATTTATTCTTACATATTATTTAAAATAAAAAAAATCATTAGACCCCAATTAACATAATGAACTTGAGAAAATAAAATTATTTAATTTTTGGCATCCCTGAAAATAAGTCAGATAAATAATCAGGATATAAATAAAATTAATATTATTTAAAATAAGTTTCTTCTTTTGTAAAATAAAATTCTTGTGCACCAGACAGCTAAACTAAATAAATTACTATTAAGTGTTCGTGAACAAACATAAAATTTTAATAAAATTTATAACAAATTATTTAATAGAGGGCTTCCAACACATCCTAGTGGAAGGATCATTCCCCACAAAACTCACATAATGTAAACCAAACAATGCATGAAAATAAAGGGACTTTACACTATAACCGACCAATATGAAAACACATATCGTACAGTAGTTAAAATAAAATCAACACTAATACATTATAAATAAAATCACTCCACATAGTAGATGTGGTAATTAGTAACAACATGACCAGAAATGCACAATTTAATGAGGCGGAACCCACATTACAAGATAGAAAACACACGATCTTGCCTCAATACCGCAAAACAAAACATCATAATAATTACAGCGGCCCACAACAGCGGATGCTAAAGCCCACAAGACAATAATGACCAATGACAGTTGCGTAACTACCACACGGCGATAAGATAAGATAAGCAACAATACATGGAAGAGTAGATAAGCCCCAAGCAACAATCACTCCACACTAAGGGTGCCCAAAACCCTCAATTAAATCTTCAAACTTTTACATTGTTAATGAATCTCATCGTTGTAATAAATGTAGGCATCCTCATATAATTAAGCAATAATAAAACAAAACCACCCACAGAAATGCAAGAAATATACAATCCTATTCCCTAGTCATACGTATGAATCAAATAAGAATCAATGAAAAATCCAACTAATAATAATAATAAAAATAATGATGCCCTTTAAGAGAAATGGGTGGTGTTCAGTGCAATCGCAGTAGTTAGATCGTAACACGAGTAACGGGAGGCTAAATCACACGAACCGAATCACAAAACAATAGTATGGGAACAAAATATCAGAGAGAACAGACGATAGTGTACACCACAATAAACACGGCAATATGAAGATGCAATTTATCAGAAGAAACAGCACACGAATCAAATAATACACGAAAACACACATAGATACACCAGAAACAAGAATTAACAAAGGGAATCACAAAATTTAGAAAAGGCAGGAACGAATTTTGACTGTTACCTAGAGCAAACACTGCACTTCGCCGTTACGCAGCACACACTTCAAATATGAACACCATCACCAAGCTGTAGCTTAACTACACTTACAATAAGCAATAAACACTTATAGAATACAGAAAACTACACCAAAATGATATATACACAGTAATAAGACCTAAAGGCCAACTTTTGTGGTGATCAATAATGCCCAGGTAACATCCTCGTGCTATAACCAACTACCACGGCACTTCACAAATAAGAATTTTTAAGAATGACTTACATACTAAAAACGAATATACTTAAATACTGTACAACACATTTAGACTTCCTCGTTAGGCAAGGTGTACTCTCCTTTATCACCCAATTCCCTCAGCTTCCATAATCATTATTTGAGTTACAGAGTAGCCATTGAACATGGCTGAGCTTCCAGTCACAAGCGAGTCCAACAGCTTAAAAGCGCATTTCACACGTTGTCACTAGGCGCGACACAGTCTCAACCCCGCTACACGCTCTGGCGGAGACCGCCGAACCACCAAGATAAGTTGCTAGCCACTCTCACAGATGGCATAGGAGTCCATGTATCGTTCCACTATGTACTAATAGCTCGTAGAAGCATTACCAAGCAATAAACAATGTTCCGAAAAGTCACAATTGCCACGTTTAGACAGAAAATATGCCCAATATTCCAACAGTTCATAGCGCTCATGCATTGAAATAACCAAGTCTACCAGACTCAAGGTTTTAGTCTTTCCATAGAGTGAAATAACAGTTCCATATGAACGGGAAAATCACGGCTCAGTACAGTACTTAGCCCGTGAACATGATGTCCGTAGAGGAATTAGTTAATTCACCAAAATACCAGTTCCGATGAGAGACACTATATAAATGTATGTCGCGTAGACAGTAGAAAGTTCACATATATATATACATCACAGGTAGCGTATTTGTTAATAACGCTACAGTGTGAATTTATTTTCTTGCTTGGTTTTACAAGAGGCTGACGATGACATTGAAAACATGTCAAAACCAGTACCTTCATAATAATAAAAGTGTTGTAATATAACTTTTGTGCAACAGTTTTATATGTATTGAAAAGGTTGACTCCTTACATGAAAATTACCTGTGCGATTCTCAGTTTAATATGCAAAACCATGAAGTTTTTATCTTTAGATCCTGTGATAAGAATCAAAAACTTTGAGAAAACAGCAGCATTCCATAAGGAAGTGAGGCAAGGCTGAAGGTTCAATGTGGTGGTGAAGTAAATCAAAGAGGTATTTGGGAAGGGAATCTCAATTCAAGGAGAGGAAATAAAAACCCTGAAATTTTCTGATGATATTGTTATTTTATCTCACTCTTCAGAAGAACTGGAGAAATTGTTGAATAGTATGGACAGAGCCTTGGGGAAGAAGTACACGATGCAAATAAATAAATAAATAAATAAATAAATAAATAAATAAATAAATCCAAAACAAGAGTAATGGAGTGCAGCAAAAGAAAGTCAGCTGATGATGGAAATATTAGATTAGGAAATATAAACTTTTAAAGGAAGTAAATGAATATGGTTACTAATGGCAGCAGAAGTAAGGACATAAAATGCAGACTGCAGGCTAGCACAAGCAATGAAGACTTTTCTTCAGAAAGGAAATTTGCACTCTGCAAACATTTAAAACTGAATTACCTAAATGTTTTTGAACAATTTTTTTCTGGAGTGTGGCATTGTATAGAAGTAAAGTATGGATGATAACTAGCCCAGGTAAAAAAAGGAAGGTAGAAGCTATTGAAATGTAGTGTTAAAGATGAATGCTGAAGGTGAGATGGGTAGATCGAATCACGAACGATGAGAAATGGAATTAAATTGGTGACCGATCAATTTGGCTAAATTTTAGAAGAGATAGAATGATAGGACATATTTTAGGACACATAGGACTTGTTCAGTTGCTTTTGGGGGAAGTGTAGTTGGTAAGAGCAGTAGGGATAGCCCAAGATATGAATATGACAAGCAGATCAGACTAATGTAGGGTGTAGTAGTAATCTAGAAATGAACAGGATATGGGTTGCACGAAGTGCTGCATCAATACCAGTCTCTGGACTGATAACTCAAACAATAACAAGTTCGAAGTCGTGTCCTGGTTAACACAGACTGGAATTCCTTTCCAAGAGAACCCGGTAATATTCATTAATCAAAATGAAAAAGCCAGTCCCATACACTTATAAAACAGATTGTATTTAAGATAAACATGGACATACTGTGTTAAACCTTTCTCCAAATCACCCATCAAGCTCATATGGGCAAGTGTCAAGAATGGCATTTCTGAACATAATGCGATATTCAGAATGGAAGCATTACTAAATGTTATGGGCGAACAAATTGCTTTTATTACAGATGAGGAAGGGAAGAAAAATTTAGGAGCACATAAAGAAAACTGAAGACCAGTACATTTCAATGAAGGTTTATTGGACCATGGTAAACATAAACGTGGTAAGTGAAATGGATTGAAATAGTGACAGTCATGGAAGCAATACTGAAATTGCAAGAGAAGATGATAATAAATCGACTAACACTGCAGGCGGAAGTGAAATAGACACAGATACAGAATATGATGAAACAGTGGGAGGGGCATTCTCTAAGAGATTTTCTTTATCTGGAAATAGTGACAGTGAATGATCCTTAGTTCCAATCAAGGGATTAACATACTGAGTTATGTGTAGCATGCAGTTGTGCGTATAATTACTGGAAGAATTTTTCAAATTCTTCTTAAGAGGACTGCTACAATTTATGATAACATAGTTTCATAAGGCCTGGATTGTAAAATATTCTCACTTATACTCTCCTATGTATGTCACCTTCTACTGCAGCACTACTCACTACCATGAGTGTCCTCCACAATTTCCACAAGCTGTGTGTAAGGATTGCAACTTTGTGTTCATCTTCATTAGCATGTGGCAACTCCTATCCTGAAATGATCGCAGAATTAAACCTCATAAAGAGAATAACAAAGTGTTGCATCCCCTCCATCTTACTAAATAACATACAGCCCCATGTATTTCATTACCCAGAGAAAAGAGAATCCAAAAAAAAAAAAAAAGGTAAAACAGCAAATGGTATAAATTTGTGGGTTATTTTTATGTTGCACCAATAGCGATAGCTCTGATGGCAATGGCAGGATAGGAAAAGGCTAAGAGTGAAAAGGAAGCAGCCATGGCCTTAATTGAGAAACCTTGAAAACCAACTTCAGGCTGCCGACAGTGGGGTTCAAAACCCCCAATCTTTTGGTTGGAGCATAGCAAAAGAGGGATGTACACCACACAAAGAGCTGTTGACCTCAGCTCATCAAGACAATTAAACTGAAGAGACTGAAATACATGAACAAATTATGAGGAGTCCTAAAAGGAACAGTTTATTACAAGTAATATTTTGATGAACAAATTTAGGCAAAAAGGGACTCAGCATAAAATCAATCACTTTCACATTGTCAGAGTCAAGGACAAGACTGAGGGACTCTTTGATCAATATTTCAAGAAATTGTTTGGAGCTCCTTGACACATGACAAAAGGAAGATAGCCAAGCTCATAGCCTAAATCCAGTTAGGATAAGGTAAAAGTAACAGTGATAAAACCAGCCATCAGATGCCATGCAGTGGAAGGACTTCAAACAATAATGGCTGGTATATCTAGCCGAGCATAAAATTTTGAACTACGTAAAAAAAAAAATGAAAATCATTTCAAAATATTGGAAATCTCACTATAAATCTTTCTGAGGACCTCCTGAATGCCTGCTTTAAAATGAGGAGTTGTTCAATAAAATATATTCAACCGTTTCTTACAATTTCTATTAAAAGAAAAATGTCTTCAAAGTATCAGATTACACCAAATGTGCTCACCTGTGTTTCTCTTGGCTCTGCCAACTCTGATTTGGGTTCTCCTTTAAAATCCATCCCATCAGATGTAATTTTATAATTGTCCTGTAGAAAAGAATATATTAGACACATTTTCCAAACATCTCGAAATTTACATATATATATGAGTGGGCTTAACAATTCATAATTTCGTAGTAAAAGAATCAGTATCAGTTTCAAATCATGATCATTTATCAGAAAATTTACATGTTGAGTATCCTTAAAAACATGCCAACTACGAGAACTTCAAGAGTGGAGAAATGTCCTGTTCAATGCTCAGAGATATTTTTGAAGAGTAGAACGATTATATAATACAGTATAAAACCTTCTAAAATAACACTAAACGATCAGGAAAATATACAGACAGACTTACAAATAATCTGTTCATCATAAACAAACCAATTCTGAAATATTAAGAACTTCAAAATTTATGACTCTTATCTTTTATATCATATACCCCTCGGCATGAAGTACGTATCTTCCATATCTCCTGTTGTCTTTGATGTGTTCAGCCTGAAGGCAGGAAGGATTCTCAACAGCTCTACAATCAGATGCCATAGAGAGCTAGGTGTCATGGAGGAGGCAAAGTATGGAAACGAAGAGTGAGGTAGTTTCCCATAACCAGAAAGTGTTACTTTTTTGCTAGTGGCTTTACATCACACCGACACAGACAAGCCTTATGGTAATGATGGGATAGGAAAAGCCTAGGAGTAGGAAGGAAGTGGCCATGGCCTTAATTAAGGTACAGCCCCAGCATTTGCCTGGACCAGAAAGTGCTTACATGACAGACTTTCATGTTCACTGTAATGTGCACATGAATGTCAATTTCACATCCTTTCCTACAGAATCTGGCCGTATTAGGAATAGTGTTACTAGCACTGCTCATATCTCAATCACTTTCACATTGTCAGAGTCAAGGATGAGACTGAGATACAAAATACACGTGACAAACTTCATCATCATCATCATCATCATCATCATCATCATTGCCCTTTATCCAGCTATAGCCAGGTAGGGGCAAATATGGTTCCTCTCCACTTTCTTCGCGGTCTTTCCACCACTCCTCCTCCAACACTGTGTCCCAGTCCAGGTTTCTTTCTATAATGCTGCGTTGGATACTATCCTTCCATCTCAATCGTGGTCGTCCACAGCCTCTCCTTCCTTGGATTTGCATTTCCATCACCTTTTTTGGCATTCTTTCGTCGCTCATTCGCTTTATGTGCCCAAACCATCTAAGTCAGCTCCTCTCTATTCTATCATTCATTTTTTCCACTCCAATTTCTTCCCAGATTTTCTCATTCCTTATTTTGTCTCTTCTACTCTTCTGTATCATAATCCTCAAGAACTTCATTTCAGCTGCCTGTATTTGACTCTCAGCCTTCTTTGTCATTGTCCAAGTTTCTGCTCCGTAAGTTGTTATGGGTACGTAATACATCTTGTACATAGTATCCTTTGCTTCCATTGGCACATCTTTGTCCCATAACATGTTTCATACACTATGATAGAAACAACTTCCAGCTTGAATCCTTTTACTAATCTTAGCATCCAGTCGAGCATTCTCCATTAATTCACTCCCCAGGTATTTAAACGTTTCCACTACTTCCAGGGGCTTGTCTGCAAGTCTAATCTGACCTTCCCTTCTTTCTCCCCTCTAGTCATAACAAGAGTTTTACTCTTCTCTACACTTATTTTCAATCCACATTTTTCAATCTTCCCATTCACCACATTCAACTGTTCTTGAACCTTCCTGTCATCTTCTCCCCAAATCACAATATCATCTGCAAATAACATCATGTTCATTTCTCTTCCACCACATGTTGCTTTTGCTGTTCTCATGATGTCATCCATTACTATCATCATATCATTCCCGTTCTCCCAATGCTTTTCCATTAGTTGTCTCATAATGAAAATGGGCTCTATTGTTGAAGTATTTTTCTTTATTTCCTTCTTCTGAGCTTTTTTTCATAGAAGTCTCTCTCCTAGTATCGAACTAGGAAGACTTTGACCCCCTTCCACTTCTGAAACCAAACTGATTTTCCTGTATCTGATTCTCAACCCTCAACCTTATTCTACTTTCCAGTATCCTTTCCATTATCTTAGCAACATGGGATATTAAAGTAATTCCCCTGTAGTTCTTCAAAACTTTCTTATCACCTTTCTTGAAAATTGGGATGATTATTCCCTTTTGTCAATCCTCAGGGACCTCCTTATTCTCCCAGACATTCCTTAGAACCTGATATGTCCACTGCAGGCCTACAGCTCCAGCTGCCTTTATCATCTCCACTGAAATTTCATCTATTCCAGCAGTTTTTCCATTCTTCAACTTTCTTACTGCCATTTCAATTTCATTCATTGTAATTTCTTTATCCATTTCTTCATCAACTAATTGCCTTTCCTGGTCGTCCATTGAATGACTGTCATCCGTTCTTATGTTCAGCAGTTTCTGAAAATACTCTCTCCATCTATTTCTTATTTCTTCTGGCTTTGTTAAAATTATGCCACCTTCATCCTTCACAAATCTGGTGTTTACTTGATCTCTCTTTTTGTTTCTTAAGATACCATACAGTAATTTCTTGCTGCCCTGCATATCCTCTCTCAATTTCTGTGTGAATTAGGCCCAGCTTTTCCTCTTTTCTTCCTCCACTACTTTCTCGGCCAAATTATTTGCCTCCACATATTTTCTTCTACTTTCTTCAGTCTTAGATGTTTTCCATGCCTTCCATGCCATTTTCTTTTCCTTTACTTTAATCTTTACCCTATCATTCCACCAGTGTGTTTCTTTGTCTTTCACATTTCCTGATGTTCTACAACACACCTCTTCTGCACATCCAACCAGTGCTTCCTTAAATCTTTTCCATTCCTCAACATTCCCCACCTCTGTCCTGGGTACCAAGGGTATTATTTCCCTTTGAAATTCTTCTTGTATGCTTTTCTCCTTCAACTTCCATACTTTAATTCTTTTCTCTCTTCTTAATTGGGGTTTTTCAATCTTTCCTACTTCCAATTTTCCTATCACAACTCTATGATCTCCACCAAAGGCTTCTTCAGGTATGGCTGCTACATCTACAAGGTTCTTCCGGTGTTCTTTCTCTATGATTATATAATCAATCATGGTCTTTGTTCGTCTGTCTCCCGAACCATACCTTGTAATCTTCTGACTGTTCTTCTTCCTAAACCAGGTGTTTCCAACAATCATTTGATTCTTCATGCAAAAATCCACCAACAACTTGCCTTCTGGATTTACATTTCCATATCCAAAGGGCCCTACACCATCTTCCTTTCCTGGTCTTTCCATTCCAAATTGTGCATTTAGATCTCCCTTCAATAGTACTTCCTTATCTTCTATCTGTCTCTACACTTCCTCTAAGAAGTCCTCTAGATGTTCATCTATGCAACCAGTTTGTGGGGCATACAACTGAAATAGATCTTTCACGCCATTTTCAAACTGGAGTCTCATCATCATCATCCTATCGCTGACGTACTTTGTATATTCCACATATTCTTGTATTTCTCTTCTAAGTATGATGGCCACTCCATTTTTTGCTTCAGGTCCTCCGCTGTAATACAGCCTGTATCCTTCTCTCCCCTGTACCCTCTTCATGGTCTTGCACAGTCCAAGTATGGCTATATCTTTTTCTATCATGAAGTCAACCAGTTCTTCTGTCTTTCCCGTCAGTGTCAGTACATTTAGTGTTTCAATTTTGATGTAGTTTGGTGCTGGTTGCCCATTTTTCACAGTTCTCCCAGCACCTGAAGAGCTGCGCGTCGCTTTTAGCAGGGGACGCCCTAACCTTTTTCGAGGCACCATATCTGCTTTGTCCATATAGGCTATTGTTACGATGGGCTCGCCACACCCAAAGGCATTTTATACCTACTGCCAGGTTCAAAATTAGGCTGCCCCTAACATGGAGACAGACGCCTTTCGTAGCTGCTCCTCTGGAGTACAGAGGCTATGGGTATGCCCCTTCCGCCATCTCCGCCGTACCAAAGTCCACCTTCTCCGCCGTAGATGCTTGTTCTGGGAAAATCCAGAAGACATTAAGCATTGAGCACACAGTATCTCACCAGAGATGCAATAGGCATATGTAATTTGGAAAGGAAGTCATCACGGATATCGGCCCTAAATTACATGAACTCGCAAACAATTATTCCTATAGGTTATCTGAACCACAACAAGCTACAATATCATAGAGGGACTATACACCAGACATCAGCACTCCTTGTGAAGGCATGTGAACACTTGGTGTGAAAACTGGAAACCACAGAAAACCATCTTGAGGGCTGTCATCAGTGGGGTTCGAACCCACTATCTCCGGAATACAAGCTCACAGCTGGGTGACCCTAACAGCACGGCTGCTTGCTCAATACAGGGATATTGTGCATGGTGACTGGACTTCATATGTATTAAGAAGCAAGAGGTTAAACTGTTGTCTCCAAAACAACATATGGCTGCACTAATCAGTGTAACTAATCCAAGGATACACTTTGTTTTAACTAAGTGTTACTGAATTATAACTGACATTGCTTCTGTAATCCATGTTTGTAATTAAACCCATTTTAAAGTTTACATAGGGGAAGTACTGTGAGACAAAGTTATTATTTATTTCATTATGCTCCTGATGTCCTCCTTAAAGACCAAGGAATTAACTCAACAATGGTTTGTGAGGATGAAAAGAGACAAATTTTATCCCACCCAATACAGTCACTTATGCTCTGTACACTCTAAAGGTAAGTACACGTATCAAATGACCAGCGGCGATTACTGCCAAACACAATTCTAACCATATTTTAATTTTCCCTGCATTTGCAAACAAAGAAAATAGAGGACCCATTGCCAATAAAAGATAACCAGGAAAACCCACCTGAAGAAATTATGACGAAAATCCTGTTAAAATTAAGGTATATGAAGTGGGGACTATTAAACAGTGTTGCTAATCACTTGCTACTCTAAATTGCAGTGATCTGGATGACTTTGTTTTAAAATTGTTTTATCTTTTAAATTACCAAACCAACAACCTAAACTACAGCTCTTGTCCCAGCCCTATGAAAATTAAGCAACAACTGGTGCAGCTTACCAGGAAAATAAAGCAGCCAAAGTAATGGCAGAGCAAAGAAAGAGGAACAGTAGGAAAGTACTCCATCAGCAAGAATTCACTGCAGGTCTTCACAAGAAACATGATGATTAAGGCTCAATGTTTTGGGTAGCTATTTCCAAGAGGTGATCCAAGGTCAACCCAGCTGTGCATGAACATCCCTAGTATCCCTATTGTTTGTCACTGGGCAATATTTACTGATGGGCAGTCCAGATTTTACAGAGGAGTGTTTTTAAAACAAAGAAATAGTTACGGCTATTTCAGAACCAATCCTTGGAACTTAGACGTTTGATGAAATGGCTGTTAAGAAGTACTTGGTGTGGCACAATAAACAGCTTGGTGTCTATGTTGACTTAAGTCAGGAGTATTTAGACACTGGCAAATATGAAGTGGCCAAGGAAGCATTAGACTTTAAGGTGGCAGCACTGAATAGGAGTTTGAAAATACCAGTCAGTGAAGTTCCCAAAGAAGTGAAGTAAAATTTAGTGAACGAGTATTTGAGAAAACTGCAAGAGACAAGTACAAAAAATCACATCATCAACAGTGGTGATGGGATTGGGACTAACAGCCTTAGAAATGAAGTTTGTTGAACTGAACTCCCAGCGTTGGTTTCCTCATCCAGCAGAGTCTGAGCAAAAGGTGTTTGCTTCCCTTGATGCTGCTCACAATATAAATCATGCAACCAATCTGCTAGCAGAAAAGCAGGTTCTCATAGATGGTAGTGATCCAGACCAAGAAAATATTACTGAGATGAAATACCTGGAAAAATTAGGTACTATTACAGATTGTGAAAGGCCTGCACACTGGTTATAGATTATAGAGAAAGAATTTAGCGTGGCTGAGACAGAAGTTAAATGCTTCCTTAGGCGCATAAATCTTCAAGAATTCTGTGGCTAATACCATTAAATTTTGCAGAGATCTGGGTCATAAAGTGTTTACTAATTGTGAAAGAACAATTCAATTTGCAATGTTCCTACATCTTGCATTTGATTTAATGAATTCATGCCATCCTACAGGTCTGTGAACCAAGGCTGCAAAACGACATTTCAGCAAGGCCAAAATCTGTACTGATATTGAAAAATGCTTAAGTTAATTTAATAACATTAGGCTAATTGACGGTTTATCACTCTGTAAATCTAAGAACATAACTGCAATGAATGCCATCATTCCTGCCATTTTCACTTGAACATTTCAGGTCTAATTTCATCCATCCCTGCTGCTTTATGACAATGGACTTTATTTACCACCCTTTCCACTTCCTTAAGAGTAATTTCACCAACATCATTGTCCTCGTGACACAAGAGTTGAGAAACAACAGGGATTACAAGTAATAAATAACACAGGAATGTTGCTGAAAATAGACTATGTCCTATGACTGAGAAAAGTATTTGTGAGAATCTATCTGAAGGGTATAATGCTGTACTGCATGAATGGGCTAAAGATGGCATTGCTGAAGAGAGACATTATGAAGGGAATTGAGGTAAAGGCTACATTCTACTTCATTGGGGTGTAATTAAGGACAGTGCAACTATACAAATTAGATCCATATTCACCGCATCCAGTAAAAGGAAGAGGGAGTTGTCACTGAAAGACTGTATCAACGAAGGTCCGGACTTGATCGAACTTACTCCCTCCCAGGTTTAGAGAGAGTTCAGCGGGTATGATCTCCGCCATAAGAATGGTGTTCCTACAAGTGCCAGTAATGGGGTTTATCAATTTCTGTTGTGGGAATTTCATACTCATAAGAACTTCAAGGTCTTTTGTCATCACCAAGTGGATGGGAAAGTAGCATGCTTTATCAGGCACAGAAGACTCAGTCTCTCCAGTACGGGGACTGCTAGGTTTTGTCACAAAAGATTGCAAAATTCATAACGAACCTGTAAAAAGACAAAGTATTCTATCAATCTGTCAGGGCATCCTTGTACCCATTTGTTTCTCCTGTCCAGAGACTCTGATGCCAAAGATTCTGTTGCAAGACAGTTGAGAGCAGAGAATAAGTTATGGCACAGAGGTACTTCCAGAAACAACGGACATCTTCATAAAGTGGAATAAACAATTACCTCCATTAGCTTGTATCGCTATACCAAGATGACCTACTTTGGCTGACTGTAAGGAAGTCTTATCAACCTTCTTCATTCTGTGATGCCAGTAAATATGTTTAGGTTGCAGTTGTATTGCTGAAAAGCAAGCATCAAAATGAAATCAGTCTGCAGCTAATATTTGCAAAAGGGAGTGTAGCACGATTTAAGAGAACTACTACACCCCAACTAAATTTACTCTCCTGCCATACTGGTGTTTGAATGTAAACCATTTAAAAGACAGTCTCAGGCTCGTTGATGTGCAATGCTATTTTTGAACTCTGCATGGATATGGATAAAGAAAGGTGTCTTTGTACGAAATAGAGTGAGGGAAATATTGACTTTTCCCACAGAGTAGAGTGGCGGCATTTACAAGGAAGACTTAATCGTGCTGATTTGCCTTCGCGAGGTTGCAGCATGGTGAATTTTAGAGGAAACCATGCGGTGGGAAGGTCCTGCCCTGGTGAAACTGGGAGAAGAAGAGTGGCCTTGTGTTGAAAATTCCATGCAGAAAAGGAAGTTGATATTGAAAGAGATAAGGAAACTGTGACTTATGCTGTCCCCTCTGGTAAGCCTCCTTGGTATCTGGAATATGCTTATTCTATACCAAGGTCTCCACAATGGTAACTTGGATGTTGTGGTTTACTGTTAACAAAAGAAGGAACGCGAAACAAACACCGGTGGGAGAGAGAACCATGAATTAAATAAAGGCATCAGGAAGGATTAGTGCAAGAAGAAGTTTCTGAGGGAGAAGGGATTTGCAGCTGGAAGTCAATTTGCATGTTCAAAGACTGTGAAGGAAATTTTTGAGTAAAAACAAAGATCATTAAAAGAAACGATAGTGAGGACTTCGGATGCCCAATGGTACTACCGAGTAAACATCGTCTGGTGAAACTTTTAATTCATGAGGAACATGTTAGAATGTTACAAGAAGGTACTTGCATTTTACTGTTGCACTTGCAAGAAAGAATTTTGGTCATATGAGGAGGAAGGAGCTGTCAAGGTGTGCGAGATGTAAACAGCACGGAGCTAAGAAGGCGGATGCTCATCCTGGAACTGTATCGGAAAACAGAATAAAATATGTTTTGGTATTTAAGGTGACAGATGCAGACATTTCTGGACCTCTCATACTGAAAGGAGGAAGAGAGGGATGGATTTGCCGTATACAGGGTGATTTCTTCAAATGTGTACAAACTCTAGGGATTGATTGTGAAGAGGAAATGGAACAAGAATGGTCTAATGAACGTATGTCCAGAAATGCATGGTGTCCATGCTAGCGACCATGTATTCAATCATACTTTGTTACAGAGCCTGCAGGCCAATACGCACTGTACCATACCACCACAGTTACAGCATGCGTGGTTTCCTCCTAAAGGGTGGTACACTTCCTCATACGTCATGCACTAGTGCCCTCTTCTGCCATAGTCATTGGTACCGTTATGACCGAGTCACTTCTCGTGCTGACTCACCGGGTACTAGTGTTGCTTCATTGTACACAATGGTTCCGTATTCGACTCGAGAGATTGCCAACATGGTGTTTGCTTACAGCAATGCAAATAGCAATGGGCAGTGGGCAGCATGGTTATATCGGGAGACCTATCCCACCGACAACAACCATACCATTCAATGTTTGCAAAAGTGTTTTGCTGTTTATCTGAGACAGGGTTGTTTATGGAAGCAGGATACACATACCCTGTTCAGACACCAGACGTGCAGGAAAATGTGATTCATTCTGTGGAACGCGACCGTCGTGTCAGTACCAGGCAGTTGGCCTGGCAGTACAGGGTAAGCCAGACAACCGTGTGGAACATTCTCCTTGACAATTGTTACCACCCTTATAACTTACAGCATGTGCAGGGCATACTAGTGACAGACTTTCCATATTGGGCGTGGTTTTGTCACTGATTTATTCCCAAGGCAACCACAAATCCAGGATTTGTGGCATCCATCTTATTCACAGATGAGGCTACCTTTAAACGGAGGGGTAGCTTCAAATTTCATAACAGTCATCTGTAGGATTTATGCAGAACCCCCGTGGTTTGGTGCCAATGAATTATCAGCAGCAGTTCAGCTGGAATGTATGGGCCAGGATAATTGGCAACCGTGTTTTGGGACCAGTCTTCCTTCACGTCGCCTAACAGGCCAGAACTATTGGCGTTTCTTGCGGGTGACTTTGCCCCCCCCTGCTGGAAGACGTACCACTGAAGATTCGCAAGGTTATGTTGCTGCAACTTGATGGTGCTCCAGCCCACTTCGCCATGAACGTCCGGACACATCTCAATCGTACCTTCCCTGGTCAATGTATCAGACGAGGAGGGCCAATTGCATGGCGTGCTCATTCACCAGACCTCAACCCATGCGATTTCTGGTCATGGGGCCACTTCAAATGTATCGTGAATACACAGCCCATTCCAGATGAGGAGAAACTGGAGCAGCGTATTCGTGCTGCTTTTGACACTGTTCGGATGTAGCCTGGCCGATATAACCCGTATGAGACAGAACATGCTACGGTGCATACACACATGCATGGAGGCACATGGAAACCATTTCCAACACATACTGTAAGAGAGGCTGCATGGTACAGGGCATATTAGACTGCCGTTTCTGTAAGAAAGGATGAATGAATAAATGGTCCCTAACAAACAAACCATGCATTTGTGGACATATGTTCATTAGACTTTGTCTGTTCCGTATCCTCTCCTTGATCAATCCCTAGAGTTTGTAAATGGTGGAAAAAATAAACCCTGTATAGGGCAGTGCACTTGAAACTAGTCAGCAGTTTCATAATAAACAGATATTTTACTGAGGTTTTGAGGGTTCACTGCTTGATGAGGAAGTCCAAAAGTTGTCTACAATGGCAATGAAACAAATTTCACAGGTACAGATAATTTGTTTCAAAATGTTGACTAAAACTACACAGAATGAGAGTCCACAATGCAGCAAATACAGAGGAGGATTAACCCTCCCAGAGCAGGCTGGTGGGGTGGTTGGTGGCAACGTTTGATTTTGGTAGTAAAGGATTTTGAGATGTGTCCTCAGGAGAGCTTCACTGTGTTACAAAGAGATGACGACCCTACAGTGTGAGTGAAGAGCCGTGGTTAATTCCTGTCCTCTTACCTATTTGCCAGAAAAGCCTGAAGGTCTCAACCAACTTTCACCTTTAAGTATTTTGCCAGACGATGTCTGCATAGGAATACTAAATCTAGATCAACTGGATCCTGTGAAATTATCCAGGAGATTTTTATTTCTACTAGAGTTTTGGCAAGATTTTCAGAAAAGCACCTAAGTCAGTTGATCCAGAGGCAGAATAAGATGTCTAAAAACACTGCAGAAGCAGATGTGGTGCCGGTTGGAGCTGATGGGAAGAATTGAATGGACTGGCCATTAGTACGGGTGCTAGAAGTGTATCTTGGGAAAAAGTTGGAAGAGTTATGAGGTTGAAAACAGGTGAGGTGACCGGTCCTCATCAGTAACTTCTGAAACTGCGAAGGAGGATGCTGACGACTGCCCCAGTAGCTTCCACTCTCACGAACATTCTGCCTCATCAGACTCCTCAAAGTAGTACTGGTAACCACAAGTGGTCGACAAGTGAAAGTTTGGAAGTTTCATAATGTAATTTAGACAATTTTATACAAGGTATCTGATATGGTTTGGAAGTTTTTTAACATATTAAATTTTGTATTAGATTTAAGATCAATTTTAACCATGTACCTGACATGGTTTGAGGTAATGATACGGCTGATGATGCCCCACAGGAAAGGACGAAACATGTCCCAACACACATTTTAATGAGGATTTAGCTCTAACTTTAACATTTGAGTTGTATTGAGTAGGTGGAAGAGAAATTTTCTTACATCTATATATATAAAAGCAAGTCAGTCTGGAGCGATGTATATATAAATATTTGAAAATGAAAAGAGACGTGAATTAATGAGGCACTTCCAGAAATCTCAGAAATTTGAAACTTGGTACGGGAGAAGCTCATGACCCCAGGATCCCTAGAAAAATTGAAAATTCTCAAAATTCCCTGAAGGGGGCACACTGGGGGCCTCAAATTTTGGGCTCAGCATAAGAACGCAGTTGTATAATTTATCCAAAGCTACAACCTATATGTTTCGTGGGCTTTAAAATTTTCAAGAATTTACCAATTTTTATCCCCCGTCCCCACAAATCAAGATGGCGGCACAACCTGCCAGACGAGGTAAAAAATTGAAATTTTGGTGAAATTATAGCTTTTGGTCCCTAACCGACGTAAAGATTCCAAGATGTTCAAATTTTTCACTTTTTACCCCCAAAGATATCGAAATATGGAGACAATTTTAATGACTGTGCAGACATTCATTTTGAGCTATTTGTTGGCTAAACGGTAAGTCGTAGCACAAAACTGATGGCACAATCTCCTTCAATTTGGAGTGATCTACAACTTTGGACCTATGACATTTTGGCGTATCTCTCTCCCTTATACGTTAGATTTGGCCATATTTCTGGATTGTTCGTAAATTTGATGATTTTTACAAGTATATTTCATTGTTTGACACACTTATAGGAATGACAGGATCATCACGTTGGGTGCGCACATTGGCACGCTTAGGGGCCATATGTGGACCAAATTTAATGATTCTAGCTTATACACAAGTAGGCGAAAAGTAATGTGAAATGTTAAAAATGTACAAAAATTTCACCCCATTCAAATTTTAAACTCAATTTACCCCCTAAATATAGGAGATATGAGGAAATGGTTAAGAAGCACCCATGTAGAGCGATAAATGACGCGTCTGATGGCGTAAACCGTTTGTTAATATCATGCACCGTTTATGAGTTATGAATCTCGAAGTGGAAGTCTGCACTTTTCAACGTGCTCATGCTTATCCGTCATTCTATATATATAAAAGCAAGTCGGTCTGGAGCGATGTATATATAAATATTTAAAAATGAAAAAAGACGTGAATTAATGAGGCACTTCCAGAAATCTCAGAAATTTGAAACTTGGTACGAGAGAAGCTCATGACCCCAGGATCCCTAGAAAAATCGAAAATTCTCAAAATTCCCTGAAGGGGGGACGCTGGGGGGCCTCAAATTTTGGGCTCAGCATAAGAACGCAGTCGTATAATTTATCCAAAGAAACAACCTATATGTTTCGTGGGCTTAAAAATTTTCAAGAATTTACCAATTTTTATCCCCTGTCCCTCCAAATCAAAATGGCGGCAACACCTGCCACACGAGGTAAAAAATTGAAATTTGGTGAAATAATCGCTTTTGGTGCCTAAGCGACGTAAAAATTCCATGATGTTAAAATTTTCCACTTTTTACCCCCAAATATATCGAAATATGGAGACAATTTTAATGACTGTGCAGACATTCATTTTGAGCTATTTGTTGGCTAAACGGTAAGTCGTAGCACAAAACTGATGGCACAATGTCCTTCAATTCGGAGTGATCTACAACTTTGAACCTATGACATTTTGGCGTATCTCTCTCCCTTATACGATAGATTTGGCCATATTTCTGGATTTTTCGTAAATTTGGTTATTTTTTACAAGGAAAAGGTTTAGAAATAAATATGTAGAGCAATAAATGGGGCGTCAGGTGGCCTAAACTGTTTGTTAATATCATGCACCGTTTAGGAGTTATGAATTTCGAAGTGGAAGTCTGCACTTTTCAACGTGCTCATGCTTATCCGTCATCTTCTTATAAATAAAGTTGTAGGGGGTCCGCTGCCTGTAATTTCGTTTGTTTTGCCAATTATTCAGATATTTATCCGTTTTAGGTCAACTCAAGACCGAATCGGTGGTTTTTACTTTTCGTGTCTGTTTGTTTGTTTGTTCCACCATCACGGCAAAACGGCTGGATAGATTTAAACCAAACTTCATATTTGGAGTATATTCACCCCGAGGAAGGTTTCTATATTCATTTCATTTTGAAATCTTTGATTAGACGGGGGTTTTCTCTTATACTATTGATTTCCTGTAAACACCGTGGACCGTATGTGAAACGTATCTTAATTATAAACAACTTCCGTTATGTTCATAATTTACTATTCAAATGACGGTGAAATTTTCTATTTTCCGCGGGTATCATGGTCTGCGTGTGTGACCGACAGACCGACAACGAACCTAGAGGTTACCATGGCAACGTCTCTGACTGCTTGCCAGCAGGGATATAACGTATTGCCATTTTCCTCATCATACCTTTAAATTCATGGTTGTTCCTTGGGTAGAAGGCAAGGGAGGGCGTCAATCGGCCATTCTGCGGGATATTGGCGGAATATCGTTGGAGTTTATAACCGTCCTCGAATAGCTTAAGTAATAACACCATTGGCCATCTTATCTGTTGACCTAAGAATGCCTGCGCCTAAATTTCTCCTCTGTTACCTCTTTCTTATATCCATAACTCACACCAGCATAATTTATTGAGGGGCATTTGATTTTCCAATACATTCACTTGGTATATACATACTTGTCGTCACCCGAATGTCCTCAGTTTTTAATCCATTTTCTATTAATTTCAACTTTCTTTACTGAATTATTTTCTTCCTTAATTATACCGTATGTATGCGAGTGCTAATCCCGAAAGCTTGACACTCTTTCCTTTGAGGAAATATTCTAAGCTATGCAAATGTATAACTTTCGGCCCCGGAAAATATCGAAATATGGATGTAATTTTAACGACGGTGCACACCTTCGTTTCGGGATAATTAGTGGCTAATCGGTAAGTCTTATTACAAATCAGAAAGCACAATCGCCTTTCAGTTTGGAGAGATCTACAACATTGGTTCTATGACTTTTTATCGTATTTTTATTCCTTATACGTTAAATAGAGCTGTATTTCTCGATTTCAATTTTGCACTTTCACACGTATATGTTAACATTAATTTGGCACACTTATAGGAAAGATAGAATCATGACATTCGGCACGCACATTGGCATGACCAGTGGCAATGTGATAGCCAAATTTTATGATTCTGTCACATGAGTATCACAAATATAAAGTAGTATGCGAAAACTGTACAAAATTTCACACCCAATGATTCTAACTCAATCTAAACCATAAATATAGGAGATACGAGAAGATGTCATAGGACCAACCATGTAGAACACTGAAAGAGGCGTCTGATGGTGAGATCCGTTTGCAGATATGTCGCAGAGTTTCAAAGCAGTAACTCTCGAAATAAAGGTCTGCACTTCTAGAGTGTGTCTGTACATTGACTATTTTGGCGACATTTCTGTACAGTTATCCCATTTGAGGTGTAATAATGACCATCTGCATATTTTAAGCTTTGGTGTCTGTTTTTCTATTTGTCTGTCTGTTTGTCTATAATTTGGAAACTACTGGATATATTTCCTCCAAACTTTATATTTAGAATTCACCTGCCCTTGGGTAGGTTTCAGGGCAAATATTGTTTCTAAATCCATGAAATGACTGGGGGGTTTATACGAAACCGAAACCGTGATTTTGCACTCCCACAAAATATACACAACCAAACTTAATAGAAATCTACCTGCCTTAATGAAAAATTAATTTTTAAATTTTTTTCTCATGTGCATCATTTCGGTAAGAGGATTTATAAGGGAGATATCATTAACCGGACTTAACTTAAGAACGGGCACGTGTTGAGCGTATTTCTTACAACTTGAAAACTATTGAAGATATTTGAACCAAACTTTATATTTAGCATCCACCTTTCCAAAGGTAGATTTTAAAGGTCAATAACATTTCCTGTTCCTGGAATGGACTGGCGGTTTATAGGGAACCGAAATGGTGAATTTACTCTTCCACAATATATAGAATACATGACCAACCTGACAGGAAATCGACCAAATTTGTTGGAAATCCATTTCTAAAACTTTTTCATGTGTATTTTTTCGACAGAAAGATTAATAAGGGAGATATCATGAATGGTCAGTTTTGCAGGGTAAGTCCAGCAGACATAGACTAAAAGGTGCTGTACGTGGAGCAGATTCCTTATCTATCTATATAAGTAAAATCCTAACGACTGTGTGCCTGTACATTGACTATTTTGGTGAAATGTTCGCACAGCTATGCGTTTAAGAGGTAATAATAACCATCTGCATAATTTTTTGGGTTAGTTTCCTGAAATTCCTAATTTTAACCCTCCTCGCCCAAAATCCACATTGCGGCATAATCTGCCAGACGAACAAGAAAACAGAAATTTGGCAAAATTATACGTTTTAGCCTGTAACGAATGGAAAACTTCCAAGATCTTTAAATTTTTCCCCTTTTATCCCGAAGAATATCGAAATATGGAGGCAATTTTAATGCTGGTGCAGACCTTCGGGAATTATTATCACATAACGGATGGCACAATCCCTGTTCAATTTGGAGTGATCTACAACCTTGGTCTTATGACTTTTTGTTGTATCTGTATCGCTTTTACGTTTGATTTTTGTCTATTTCTCGACGTTAAGTAAATTTGGACTTTTCATATGCATAATTCATATTTTCAATCACTTACAAGATAGATAGAACAATCAAACCCTACACAAAAATTGGCCCACCCAGTAGCCATATGTGAGCCAGATGCTATGTATGTAGCTGTCACATAATTATCTGAAAAGTAATGCAGTGTGAGATAATCTTACAAAACTTTTACCCTATTCAACGTTTCTAACTCAATCGGACCCATGAATAGATCAGATATCATACGACCAGCCATTTAGGCCGCTAAATTTGACGTCTTATGGTACAATACTTTGTCGATATGACATCCGTTTTGCAGCAGTCAATCTGTAAATGAAGGTCTGCAATATTTTAAGCATGGATATACTTTCGTATGTCGATCTGTAAATATTCACTGATGTCGTCTTGTAGCGATCGAGAAGGGGTGTGTCTGCTATTGTAATCAGTACTCCCCACACCGACGTTGACTGGCAGTAGGAATGGGGTCCTTCTCCAATTCCTGTGTAACTGGCATTAATAAGGCAGGCCTACCATTGTAATGAATAAATCACTTCTCAATTTGACTTGCAGAAGGCAAGGGAGCATGTAGTTTTGTTCAAAACTCCCCTTACCCGATTGTGTTTGGCTGTAGGCAAGCGTTCCCGCAGTTATAAACAGATATACCCATGTAAAATGTGACTGGCATTAGGCATACTGGCCTGCTATTTTGATGGAAACTTACCAACTTGGTGTGACTGGCAGTTGGAAAAGGGGCCTCACATTATAATGATAACTGCACAACTCAATTTTGACTGGTTGTAGGGAAGTTTCCTGCCATTATAATAAAAACTCCTCAATTTGTAATATGTCTGGAAGTAGGAAAAGGGGACTGCCATTGTGACGGAAACTCCCCAAATTGATTGTGACCGCGCAGTAGGCAATGGGGCCTGCAATTATAATGTAAACTTCCCAACTCGATTGTGAATGGCAGTAGACAAGTGAGCCTATCGTTATCATCACAAATCCGTAACAAGCACTTTACATTGGAAACAACATATGGGGACCTCTCCATGCTGTTTCTCGGATAACGCTAAGAGACATGCTATTTTAAAACAATCTTATTCACTGCATGGAAGTATTTACTTCAATATTCGTATACAATGCAGAATACCGTAGTGAAGCACGGGTACATTTGCTACTCTATATATATAAAAGCAAGTCGGTCTGGAGCGATGTAGATATAAATATTTAAAAATGAAAAGAGACGTGAATTAATGAGGCACTTCCAGAAATACCAGAAATTTGAAACTTGGTACGGGAAAAGCTGATGACCCCAGGATCCCTAGAAAAATCGAAAATTCTCAAAATTCCCTGAAGGGGGCACGCTGGGGGGCCTCAAATTTTGGGCTCAGCATAAGAATGCAGTCGTATAATTTATCCAAAACGACAACCTATAGGTTTCGTTGGCTTAAAATTTTCAGGAGTTTCCTAATTTTTATCCCCCGTCCCCCAAATCAAGATGGCGGCACAACCTGCCAGACGAGTGTAATTTGGTGAAATTATAGCTTTTGGTTCTTAACCGACGTAAAAATTCCAAGATGTTCAAATTTTTCACTTTTTACCCCCAAAGATATCGAAATATGGAGGCAATTTTAATGACTGTGCAGACATTCCTTTTGAGCTATTTGTTGGCTAAACGGTAAGTCGTACCACAAAACGGATGGCACAATCTCCGTTCAATTCGGAGTGATCTACAACTTTGGTCCTATGACATTTTGTCGTATCTCTCTCCCTTATACGTTAGATTTGGCCGTGTTTCTGGATTGTTCGTAAATTTGGTGATTTTTACAAGTATATTTCATAGTTTGACACACTTATATGAATAATAGGATCATCAAGTTGGGTTCGCACATTAGCACGATCAAGGGCCATATGTGGACCAAATTTCATGATTCTAGCTTATATATAAGTAGGCAAAAAGTAATGTAAAACGTTACAAATATACCCAAGTTTCACCCTATTCAAATTTTGAACTCAATTTACCCACTAAATAGGGGAGATACAAGGAAATGGTTTAGAACCCAACATATAGAGCGGTAAATGAGGCGCCTGATGGTGCAATCCGGTTGTTAAAATCATGCACTGTTTAGGAGTTATGAATCTCGAAGTGGAAGTCTGCACTTTTCAACATGCTCATGCTTATCCCTCATCTTCTTCTATCTATCTATCTATATAAATAAAATCGTAACGACCCTGTGTCTGTACACTGATTAGGCCTATTTTGGCTAAATTTCCGTACAGTTATCCGTTTCAGGTGTAATAATGACCATCTGCATAATTTTTAGCTTTGGCGTCTGTTTGTCTGTCCTTTTATAACTTGAAAACTGCTGGATATATTTCCACCAAACTTCATATTTAGAATCCACCTGTCCTTGGGTAGGTTTTTGCGCAAATATAGTTTCTAAATCCCTGAACTGAGTGGGAATTTTTACGAAACCGAAACCGTGATTTTGCACTCCCTCAAATTATACACAACCGAACTTAATGGAAATCTACCTGCCTTAATGAAAATTAATTTCTAAACCTTTTTTTCTTATGTGGATCATTTCAATAACAGGATTTAATAAGGGCTATATCATTAACGGACCGTTTTTCGGTACAAATCCCAGCGGACTTAACGCAAGAGCGGGTGCATGTAAAGGCGTATTTCTTACAACTTGAAATCTAGTGAAGGTATTTGAACCAAACTTTATATATAGCATCCATCTGTCCAAGAGTAGGCTTCCTTGGTGTCTGTTAGTTGGTTAGTTTGTTTGTTTGTCTGTTTTTCTTTCTATAACTTGAAAACTACTGGATATATTTCCACCAAACTTCATATTTAGAATCCACCTGTCCTTGGGTAGGTTTTAGGGCAAATATTGTTTCTAAATCCCTGAACTAATTGGGGGTTTATACGAAACCGAAACCGTGATTTTGCACTCCCTCAAAATATACACAATCAAACTTAATGGAAATCTACCTGCCTTAATGAAAATTAATTTCTAAACCTTTTTTTCTCATGTGCATCACTTCGATACCAGGATTAATAACGGAGATATCAATAACGGACCGTTTTTCGGTACAAGTCCCACCGGACTTAACGCAAGAGCGGGTGCGCGTAAAGCGTATTTCTTCCAACTTGAAAACTACCGAGATATTTAAACCAAACTTTATATTTAGCATCCGCCCCTCCAAGGGTAGGTTTTAAGGTTTATACAATTTCAAATTCCCGGAATGGAGTGGGGTTTTATAGGGGACCGAAGTGGTGATTTTTACTCTCCCACAATGTATAAAGTACAAGACCAATCTGACTGGAAATCGATCGAACTGTTTGGAAATCCAGTTCTAATATCTTTTTCTCATGTGCATTTTTCAATAGGAGGATTAATAAGGGAGATAACATGAAAGGTCGGTTTTCAGGCTAAGTCTAGCGGACATAGCCCAAAAGGTGTTATACGTGGAGCAGATTCCATCTATCTAGATAAATCATATCGTAACGACCGCGTGTCTGTGCATTGACTATTTGGGCAAAATTTTTGTACAGCTATCCGTTTAAGGTTAATAATGAAAATCTGCATATTTTTAGCTGTAGTTTTCTGAAGGTCTTTTATTTTACCCCCCTCACCCAAAATCAATATTGTGGCACAATTTGGCAGACGAGCTAGAAAATTAAAATTAGGCAAAATTACACGTTTTAGCTGGTAACCGACGGAAGACTTCCAAGATCTTCAAATTTTTCAGTGATCTACAACCTGGTGTGATGACTCTTTGTCGTATCTGTATCCGTTAAATTGGTCTCTATTTCTCGATTTTAAGTAAATTTGGACTTTTTACACGCATAATTCATACTTTGAATTACTTGCAGTAAAGATAGAATCATCAAATTCTACACGAACCTTGACCCACCCAGTAGCCATATGTGAGGCATATGCCATGTTTTTAGCTGTCACATGATTATACAAAAAGAAATGCAATGTGAGATAATCTCTACCAAACTTCACCCTATTCAACTTTTCTAACTCGATCTGACCCATGAATAGATGAGATGCAAGAAAATATCATAGGACCAGCCATTTAGGCCGCTAAATATGGCGTTTTATGGTAAATTTGTTTGTCAAAATGACGTACCGCTAAGCAGCAGTTAATCTGTAAATGAAGGTCTGCAGTATTGTAAACATGCGTAAACGTTCGTATGGCGATGTATATATATTCATTGATATAGATTTTTAGCGATGGAGAAATGGTGTGTCTGCTATTGTAATCAGTACTCCCCACATCGACTTTGAGTGGCAGTAGGAATGGGATCCTTCTCCAACTCCTGTGTAACTGGCATTAGTAATGGGGGACTACAATTGTAATGAATAAATCACTTCTCGATTTAAGTTGCAGAAGTCAAGGGAGCATGTAATTTTGTTCAAAACTCCCCTACCCGATTATGTATGGCTGTGGGCAAGAGTGCCCACCTATATAAACAATATTGTACCCATCTGAAATATGACTGGTGGGCATAGTGGTCTGCTATTTTAATGAAAACTCACCAACTTGGTGTGACTGGCAGTAAGCTGGCTGGCAGTAGGAAGAAGGGCCTCTCATTATAACTCAAATTTGACTGGCTGTAGGGATATTTTCTGCCATTAAAATGCAAAATCATCAACTCTAATCTCTCTGGAAGTTGGAAAGGAGGCCTGCCATTGTAACGAAAACTCCCCAAATCGATTTTGATCGCGCAGTAGGTAATGGGGCCTCAAATTATAATGTAAACTTCCCAGCACGACTGTGAATAGCTGTAGGCAAGTGAGCCTGCCGTTATCATCACAATTCCACAATCCACACTTTACATTGGAAACAACGTATGGGGACCTGTCCATGCTGTTTCTCGGATAACGATAAGAGACATGCAATTTTAAAACAATCCTATTTACTGCATGTTCAGTAAATTACTTCGATATGCGTGTACATTGTAGAATACCGTAGTGAAGCACGGGTACGCTTACTAGTTTTATCATAAGTGAAACTGGCTAATAAATTATGTTTGTGAATTACTTCAATGTTTAATTTCTATATTTTTTCAGATTATAATTCTGATTGGTGCCACTCCTTCCATATAGGGGAGGATGTAAATAACAATATGCTGTAAATATTCTATTTTGTTTTCTCTTTCGAATTACTATCAATGAGTTTACACACGAGTGTGTATTCCTTGATATTATGACAGTATGTCTACTGTTTCATGTGAACATAAAAACTGATTAAATCTAAGTACTTAACAATAAATGGGAAGTTCCTTTCAAGTAGAAACAATGCTTCTCACAGGCTATATTTTCTAGGAATACAACTGTAAGACATTCTGTTAAAGATATCTGTCTTATTAATCCTATCAAAATAGTATATATGAGAAGAGAAATTTAGAAATAGATATCCAGTAAGGTTTGTAAATTTTACATAAGGTTGGCCATGTATATTTTGTGGTCAAATCACTGTACCAGTCTTCCTATAAACGCCCAGTCAATTCGTCAACGTCGAAATGATATTGAGCCTAAAACCTATCGATGCATAAGAGGATTCTAAAGGATTCAAATATATCCTGTAGTTTTTCAGCTACAAGAAATTAAAAACAACAAATGAAAGGCAAGACTCATAACCTAAAAGATATGTAGGTATCATTGTTACACCTGAAACAGATTATAAGAAAATGTTGCCAAAATAATCAATGTATAGATACACAGTTATTACAAATTTCTTTAATAGATTACAGTCATTACTAATGTGCTTTGCTTATCAGTCAATGGACTAGAATTATGCAGCTATCCACATTACTTTATCCTGTTCTATCAGCTTCTCCTTTAAATATTGTAGTGTTCTTCCTGGAAATTTTGTCAGCTGGGCATCAGGAATGAGTAGCCAGGCGGGGAATACTGCGTACCAAAATGGATATGAAAAAAATTCAATTTATTCCCCTCAAGGCATTCATAACACCAGACAGGTAACATTAACTGCAAAATTGAACTATTTTAGTGTTATTATGAACAAAACAACAGAGTATTTTCAACTTCTGTTGTTCTACTGCTCATTCATAATCATTCAATACCAGGTATTCTCATTCCATTGTTGTGGAGTGCCATACAGGTTCATGATGCCATGTGGAACAGCTAAACATTTAAACTCCAATGTAACTGATTTAATTATGCTGCAAATACTGATTGATAAATTAACAAAACAGTTTTATAATATGTAAGTAGCGCATATCTAGGTTACGTTAGACAGGTGGCCTGCAAACCTCGCAGGATAGTGCGACTATTTAAAAGGTCTTAGCGAGAGCATTATAGTCAAATTTATATTAACTACAATCCTCTTATCATATGAACATCATGGCCTGCCCTACCACTCTAAACCGCTAGACGTGCTCCCAAACTAAATTCATGAAATCCTGCAAGATTGTCCTTCTAAACGGGTAACAATAAAAAGGTTGTTATAACATGCCTTCCATTGTTGTAGACTACATAGAACATTAGTACAGCTGTTGCAGTACCTACAGTCACACAATCAGGTCGGGTGATACCAGTGTTGTAATATCATGGTGGAAAAAGTGATGGTCAAACATTTTGCCATTAACTGGTTTTCAAATGCAGTATAAGGAGACTTTTCATTTCAATGGAACATTTAATCATTTCACTATCCACATGAGCCCTGTAAATTCCTCACACTAACAGGGAATAAAAATAGTATTCCTCTAGATTTACCTATCTGTGTAATCTCAAAAGCAAAGGTGTAGGAAACCTTAAGAGTATTGTGACAGTTATGCCATACCTTGAAGCACTGCAGTAGCAGTTTTTATAATTCTGGTAATTTCAAAGATCCAACAAGATGGACTCCATCTTACCGATGAACAGAAGTTGTATTGCTACCTGGATGAGTAACTCTCAAGCTGCTGGATTAGACTAAGTACTGAGAACAACCTGGTGGTGTTTACATAACCTTCTAAGTTGCATAATTTTTGTTGTAGTTGCGGGGATATAATTAAGGCATTCTTTTAGTATCACAACAGGGTACTTACAATTGCAAAGATGCTAATTTCATGAACAGCCCCAACTGCTTCATCTGGAAACACCATCAGCATTGCTAACAAGCCATGACCATCCTGAGCAAGCCATAGATTGTTCAGGTAGAGGAGTATAAATAATAATCAACCCCCTCCCATAGCTCTATCGTAACTTTGTTTTTCAGTGGCTTCAACGACTGTTGGATGTCCCGGTTGTATTTCATGAATATAATTCACAAAAACTCAACAGAACGGTTCATACTAATGTTAATGTAGCTCAGACCTTAGAGATGGCTGTCCAAGTAAACAAATTCATAAATAAATTACTGATACCAATAAAAAAGGAATATAAATTAAGTGGAAGCAGAGGGAACACAGCATGAGATATTGTACAAAATACTTAAAAAATCACAACAAAAATTTCCCTCCTTGATCACACAGACCATTTATAAAATCAACTGGAAAATCCAATTACCTAAGTTGACCATCAATGTTATAAAATTTATTCAATCAGGAGAAAAGATGCATAAAAATGAATAATTAGCAAACTCACCACACACACACGTCAATATAAATTTCTTGTTGCCAAAGAGGATAATGTAGAATATTCAATACTACAATTAACGAATGCAAACCTTTCATGATTTTAGGTGAAAAGGACCATATCAGTCACAGTGTTATTTTTTCATGAACATTAACCTAAATGTCACTATAGTAGTTTTACCAAATGAAGGAAAATTCCATAGCATTGACAGGATCCCGAGTCAGCACAAAGATTCATGTAATGATAATCTCAAACTCGCTGGGAATCTTACTGAGGCCCTGTAGGAGAAATGAAGGTGCTCATTCTCTAAAGAATATGGCCTGCTCAGTTAATTTACACTGAAAATAATTAGTGCTATATAACCAATCATTAAACTATCAATGGGGAAAAATAATGAACACAGGGATCCACACATATCCAGAATGCCATCACCACTCATCTGATGGCCATTCACAGCTACAACACACAGCACACTCACAAGACTATCACTAAGATATGTCATGCTATTAAAGTAGAACGCTGGCCCTGTGGTGTAGGGGTAGCATGCCTGCCTCTTACCCGGAGGCCCCAGGTTCGATTCCTGGCCGGGTCAGGGATTTTTACCGGGACCTGAGGGCTGGTTCAAGGTCCACTCAGCCTACGTGATTAGAATTGAGGAGCCATCTGATGGTGAAATAGCGGCCTCGGTCTAGGAAACCAGGAATAACGGCCAAGAGGATTTGTCATACTGACCACATGACACCTTGTGATCTGCAGGCCTTCGGGCTGAGTAGCGATCACTTGGTAGGCCAAGGCCCTTCAAGGGCTGTCGTGCCATTGGGTGCGGGTGGTGTGTGGTATTAAAGTAGAATACAATGAAATATCTGGCAAAGTAACCTTTAAAAGTTTGAGAGTTATATGCCTCTAGTTATGCACTGAACATTATTCCAGGTGAAACACTTTGTAGCTTATAGCTCTGAAAATGGTTTGATAATCAATTAAATTATCAATATAAAGTAGTCAGGAATGATACTTACAAAGGATGCACTTGCCGTGCCTTCAAACCAGACAGGTTCCTCCTTGATCCCTATTTTCTGGTCCATTTCACACTGCAACGGAAAATGAGACATAAATTACTTACACTGGCTTTTTACTAATTAAAAAATGTACAGAAAATGTATATTATTATTATTATTATTCTCATCATCAATTGGGTCATAGTTTATTGACAAATGAAGTAAGTCTGTAGCACTCCATTATTTTCAATATTTTAAACACAGCCTCTAGCCTTCCAAGGAAATCATATCACATGGTCAACTTTTATTTTTAAAAACTCACATGCACTGGATGGGACTGACTGCTAGCAGAACATATTTTTGAAAACAGAGAATTTGCTTCTCCTTTAGCAGGTTAACAATCCGTATTTGCTAACACTGCAGGACCACCCAGTTGGTCAGCCACTGCTAAGCAGAGTCTTGGAGGGCAGGCGAATCCAATTGATGACCCCAAATGGCACATCTGGGTGAAACTCTGCAAACGCACACCACCTAATCACCCAAAAGCTGGTCCTATTCCAGAGATTTCAAAATTTCTCCAACTCGATTGTGACTGGCATTAAGAAGAGGGGCTTGTTAATGGCAATTGGCAAATAAGTTTGACATTAAGGTACAAACCCCTGAACTCTATTTTGAATGGTGATATGAAATGTGACCTGCCATCATCATCAAAACACCCCAACACCCACCTTACTTTAGAATAACTGCATGGGGCCTCCACGTTTTTTTCTCAATGGGCGCCAAGGGACATACAATTGAATATAACCTTATTCACTGCATGTACAGCAATTTTCATTGAAATCCATACACAAAGTAGAATACTGTAGCAAAGCATGGGTACATTAGCTTTTTGTTATATTTCTTCAAGGAATGTTTGGAATTATGAAACCACATGTGTAATTGTATGCCATACACAATTTTTTTGGAGCTACTTGTTTCCATTTTTGTCATTATTATTATTCCTTCCTTTATTTATCTGATTTTATGTTTAATGGGTAACTTGTATTATTATCAAGGCAATCTTTTATTAACCTAACACTGGTGGGTGGTGAGGGAATCCCTAAATCCTTGATTTTGTCACACAGCACAATTATTTTGTACCCATTTCTCTTCATCTAGGTATTCCAAGTTTATTATCTTCTGTATCACTCTAAGACTGTTGCATGTTGGTGAGGGTTTGTTACTTTCATTTGTGGTGCGCTGTTGTCATCCTCGCAGTTAAGTGAGATTTTCCCTCACCTTGCACAATGTTCGATTAGTATTTCTGCCATTGTTGAATACTGTAGATATATTTACTATTCATGAATATACTGAAGTATGGTTGTTGAGAATGCACAGAAACTGTTACAATGGACAGATCACCGGGCGAGTTGGCCATGTGCGTAGAGTCGCGCGGCTGTGAGCTTGAATCCGGGAGATAGTAGGTTCGAATCCCACTATAGGCAGCCCTGAAAATGGTTTTCCGTGGTTTCCCATTTTCACACCAGGCAAATGCTGGGGCTGTACCTTAATTAAGGCCATGGCCGCTTCCTTCCAACTCCTAGGCCTTTCCTATCCCATCGTCGCCATAAGACCTATCTGTGTCGGTGCGACGTAAAGCCCCTAGCAAAAAAAAAAATGGACAGATCAACTGGAAAATGAGATGAACAGGTAGGAAGAAGCAGGTGAGGATTTAGATTTTATAATCAACAGTCGCTATTATAATGTTGAAAAAATTAAACAAATATTTCCGGAAGGGAAACGGAACCTGTTGTTACAAATTCTCATCAATTGTTACAAAACAGACCCTATACACAGGGAATGATGGAAAAACCACATGCATAAGAATCTTGTGAGACATCTAACAAGTGCGAGGGGAAAGGCACAAAATGTAAATTCTGCAATGGAAGCATGGCATTTATTTTTCCCTGCAGACACTACAAAGCTAATTGTACATCATACCAAACTCAAATTAGCAGAGAGGTGTAAAAGAGTCACCCATGAAAGAAATATTCATGATAGTGACTGAACAATGTAGAATTCCATACATTTGTAATTAAAATAGTGTAAAAATACATAAATTCTTACAAAAATAAATACATAAAGCATTAATTAACCAATTTGATCTGAAACTGTCCTATAAAGATTATATTTAATTTAATTCATGCGTGAGGGAGGTTCTTACCTGTGCCCATTTATGTCCCTATTAACCTTATCCCTTGTGCCAAGTTAAGTAATGAAATTATGTTAATAAATTCCACGTAAGGCTTTTGAATCATTCTGAATATCCAATAAGACTACGTTCTAACAAGTTTCTTGAATTCAGCTAATGCTTCTCCATATCATGTCTGCCTTTCTTTTCCTTTGAGGGCTGTGTTTAATATATATCTGTCTACCCACTGTTATTGTGTCAATTGCCATTTGTTTATTGGAAATAGATTGTTAATTGGGATTGATGTGTCTGCGATGGTGGGCATCAATTTATGTCCTTAATTGTGGGAAATATTGGAAGTTTTTTCAGGATTTAGAATTTGTGAGCTTCTCTTGGTGATGTTATTCAATTATAAATATTTTTCTTCTAAGTAACAATTTATTTCTTTGTGTCTTGTTCTTGGTTTCAACGAACTGGGACCTTATTAAGGATTCTCCATTTTAATATTCATCACATTCTAACTATGAGTTGTGAACTAGGTTTAAATTCACCTGCCTTAAACTATATTTTATTAAGGGATCTCTAAACATTATTTAGTTAAAAGCAAAATTCATTATATTCATACTACTTATCAACTTGTTGTTGTTGTTTTAGTCATCAGTCCATAGACTGGTTTGATGCAGCTCTCCATCCCAACCTATCCTGTGCTAACCTTTTCATTCCTACATAACTATTGCATCCTAAATCTGCTCTAATCTGCTTGTCGTATTCATACCTTGGTCTACTCCTACCGTTCTTACCACCTACACTTCCTTCAAAAACCAACTAAACAAGTCCTGGGTGTCATAAGATGTGTTCTATCATTCTATCCCTTCTTCTTGTCAAATTTAGCCAAATCGATCTCCTGTCGCCAATTCGGTTCAGTATCTCTTCATTCGTGATTCGATCAATCCATCGCACCTTCAGCATTTTTTTGCAACACCACATTTCAAAAGCTTCTATTCTCTTTCTTTCTGAGTTAGTTATTGTCCATGTTTCACTTCCATACAATGCCATGCTTATCAAATTTGTCATGAATTATGTCATGCTTTACCATTTCAAATATACTATTCAAGTTGTTTTAATTTATAAAATTGAATGTTAATGGTAATGAGTGTTCTCACATCTTCCATTCAGGCAAAGGTACAGAACATATTACAATACATGTTGCCTTCTTGTTCACACCCTCGTTCCTGCAAGAGGCTGATGTATTTGAGCACCTTTAATACCATCGGCGTGATAAAGGATTTATCATACCAACTTGAAACTAGAAGGCAAACCCTCCACAACCTGAGATACTCAGACTCCCATTTTTCCTGACAAAAGTTACAAAGCAAATAGAGATGAAGAGAAACCCAAATCTTTTTTAAAACCTAATGAATGAATTCGACTTGCAGACATGCTATGCAAAATAAAAGTTGCATACTTGTAATTTCTGCATTTTTGTAATAATAATAATAAAAAATATCTAGTCAATATCAGATTAGTATACAAATATATGCCTTAACAATAAACAGCAAGATACTCCTATATTTCATGAACACCAGATAAAAGAGATAACCAGTCAAATTCAGATGAATGATATGGGCTGAATTGTAATCACTATAAAAATATCTATAATGATACTTACGCATGAAGTATTTGATGTTTCCTGAAAGAAGATAGGTTCCTCTTTGATCTTGACTTCCAAATCCATTTTAAATAGGGTGTGATGGTATAGATGGTTTTGGGATGTAGATTTAATTCCACAGACCTTGCACTGAAACATGAGCAACATACATTATTATTGCTGTTTTGTAGTCAAGCCTGTAATTTTACGTGACTTATTATTATGCTCATAGCCACAGGACCTCCAGTTTTACCTGGAAACTGAACAACAGATGTAAACAATTCCACTGAAAGAGCATCCCACACCAACAGATTGGGATTAATTTGTACACAACTTGTGAAAAGCCTGTGACTATGCAACTTGCACATTGCCTACTACATTGGGTGTCTCCCCATACAACCCCATCCTGTGATATGCTGTAGATGTACTCTAATCTGTTCATTATATTTTGTCCTCTATACCACAACTGATTTCCTTTTTTACAATTTGTTTCACAACACACTGACACAGATAGGACTTACGACATTATGGCTAAGAGTGGGAAGAAAGAGACCTTGGCCTTGAGTAACATATGTAATGTATGTACAGTATGAAAATCAGAAAAGGTGTTGGTAAAGAATTGGGTCTCCACCACCAGCAGGATTAAAGTATTATTTATGTTTGGGTCAGTAAGTAGTATGATCTTTGTCCTCAAGCTAAAACATATCCCTTGTCACCGTAAGACCTATCTGTGTTGGTGTGATGTAAAGCAGCTTGCTATTAAAAATAAAAAAAAAATTTAAAAAAAATCATCCTGTCAAAGCTGCTCCTATTACTAGGAATAGGATTACCACACCTGTTGATCAGGTATGCATATAGTTATATGAACCGTAGTATATTCCACTACCTACATCGAGGAGTGAAAGTAGGAAAGCACAGAAAAATGTCTTTAGGGCTCCCATGGCCACTTCCATCCCACTCCCAGTCCTCCCGTATCCCATTGTTACCATACATCCTATCTGTGTGAGCATGATGTAAAGCTAATTGCTTGCTTGTTGTTTTAAGGGGCCTAACATCGAAGGTCATCGGCCCTAAAGCTAATTGTAAGAAAATAAATTCTACAACCAAACTTCCAAACTATTTATTTCTTCCTCAACTTGCAGGGCAAATGATCTGCTTTTAACCACTATGAAGACAGAAAATCCCCACCATGTCACTCCACCACCTCTATTGGCTATGCACATTCTGTACTGCTCAATATAAACCTCACTGTTTTTACACTAAAGTCCAGCAGGGATTCGGTTACAATATACAATATAAATTTGTACGTCACTAATATGAATGTTCTGATGTAGTTCATTCAGTTTTATTTTCAATCAACAAACATTTGGATAGTAATTGGAAAGCCCAGACTTATTCATCATTAGGCCTATGTGAATCATCCTGGATGTTAGTGACAATTGTGTGTAAGCCCTGTGCCTTACGTATTTTTAGCCGGTTTCTTACACAGATAAAGGGGCTAGCTGCCCCTTTAAGGGCTAGCATACAATATGGCATATTCAGTAGCAGTTTAGCAAGATGCCTCAATGATCAAACAAATTATTTGTTAGAGGATAGCCAGGTACTAATTGGCAACTTTATCCAACAAGTTAAAACCATTACTGATAGTGTTGTAATATATACTTTATGTCTGTTACAACAAACAGTTCTGAACTGGCTATAAACTAATTTGTTAACATCAAACAGTTCCAAACCAGCTGTGAACTACTCTGTTGCACCAAACAGTTCTGAACTGGCCATGAACTAATTTGTTACCACAAACAATTCTGAACTGGCTATGAACTCCTTCATAACAACAAACCATTCTGAAGTTATTATGAATACACTCAAAATTATCTTAATGCGCATACACGTATCCGAATAGTTCCAGATCTGATTGTTAATAATGGTTTGCTGGAATTAGCAAATAGCAACTGTGAACAGTATCAACACCATCTAGGAAGAGTTACAAAATGTTTAGTGACGGATGTTGGAAGACCTCACTATTCCAATGAGAAGTACTGTATGTAGTCACACCACTTACTGGTCAAATTAAATGTGCATGTATACAACGGGCAGTCCCATGTACTGAATAAAAACTGTTGGCATTGGCTCTGAATGTAGTTAAAACAGAATGAATTCAGAACTCATAGTTCAGAACGAGTTCTGAATTTCTGTTGGAACAGTATGTATACTACTGCACATAAGGAGGCTATTCAGAATCAATTTGGTACCATGTTGGAACAAACATGCTGGTATTCCCACTAAGAATCGTAGCTGGGTAATATTTAATATAGACAGCCTACATTGGACTGGAAAACAGAACTATCGGACGCTGTTTTTTTGTGTGTGTGTGTGTATTCGGGAGATAGTAGGTTCGAACCCCACTGTTGGCAGCCCTGATGATGGTTTTCCGTGGTTTCCCATTTTCACACCAGGCAAATGCTGGGGCTGTACCTTAATTAAGGCCACGGCCGCTTCCTTCCCACTCCTAGCTCCTCCCTGTCCCATCGTCACCATAAGACCCATCTGTGTCAGCGCGACGCAAAAGCAACTAACAAAAAGTTTTTTTGTGTATAAATACGAACTTAACAATAAAGCTAACCTTATTCCCTATCACGTATCGTTCGGTATTAAGTTCCTTAAGGAGATGTAGAAAACTGAGACTCCAACTTTATTAAGCAGTATGCTCAGATATTTGGACACAGCGTAAAACGTTAGAAACTGCAGTTACCTGATGAAGAAAATCTAGAGAAACACCACAATCCACAGAGGCACAGAATACACCTCCACAAGCTGCCGCAGTATGTCCGAGAAGAACAATACGAGCATTCAACAACAAGCCAACCACTTGGAAAGTAAACTAGAAATAGCGAATAGCGCTGCTCACAAATTTATAACCAGTGCGTCGTTCCTCGACTGTATACATATACATGTGGTAAAATTCACTTATCTCCACCATCTACTGTACATAGAAAGAAGTTATAAGTCACCTTGGACGTCCAACACCAACCTTTACACTCAGATCACATGACAGAAAATATATGGGGTTCGTACCAACTCATGAGGAAGAAATGGTGACTAAAGTTATATAGCGATTATAAATGTGGTAACTAGGTTAATTGCCGCATGCCGCGTCTAATAACACAAGGGAAGAAGGAAAACGGAAAAATAAATTGTTAGTATTTTTTGTTGGTAAGTAAATACACGTGTGGTGAAATAATTGTTCCTGCTCGGTTATCAGAGAGGCATTTCCGGGAGCAGATCTTCATATCTCGCGTGAAATAATTTCTGTCTGTATGTCATTAAGTAGTATCACGGCCGACTTGATGCGTCGCTCTAGCTAGCTCCTTACCGGCCTTGACAATCGGGTCCACGCATTGTAATCGGAGTAGTTACACAACGCGACACGTGGCGCTGGCGGCCGACCTATTTGCGGTAGAAATGCATACTTCTATAAGGAAAATATATTGACTTTGGTTGCCGATTTATCGTAATTTAGAGCTATGGAGAATATTACATGGGTTAATACTGTTAAAATGATTAATCTTAAAGGTTACTTTCGTTGATATTTGCCAAAATGATGTCGTGAAATGAAACTGGGGGGAGATGACTTAGTCCAGCTGACGTTCTGATATTGACTCTGCCGATGTATCTTAATTTAGGGAATAAAATAGTACGTTACATTGACTAATATTGTTAAAATGATTAATCCTAAAGGCTACTTTCATTGATATGTGCCAAAACAACGTCGTGAAATGAAACTGCGGAGGAAGGAGTAGCCCAACTGACGTTAATTAATTGTGAGGAATAATAGTAATCATTTTTATTATCATGGCATTTAGATACATAGCAGAACTTACCACAATGCTTTTGTCTTCTGATGTTAATATTGAGATTAAGAGTCATTGTTCAATTAGAGTTTTAAAATTCTTCAAGCGCTGCTCTCAGGAAGGGGGCTGGATAAAACATAAGAGTCTTACATTTTCCATATTCGTTGTATGCAGAACATAAATATTTTGACTCAAACATGTTTAAATGTTAATTTCAATATATATAGTTTCAGATTACAATTCAATTCATACCTTTCACTAGAATATTAAATACCGGGCAAGCTGGCCATGCTAAATTCAGAAAATAAATTTTACTTGAAATGTAGTAGGGTGGAACAAGTTGGCCGCGCGGCGTGGAGCTGTGAGCTTGCATCCGGGAGATAGTGGGTTCGAACCCCACTGTCGGCAGCTCTAGTGATGGTTTCCCGTGGTTTCCCATTTTCACATCAGGCTGTACCTCAATTAAGGCCACGGCCGATTCCTTCCCACTGCTAGCCCTTTCCTATTCCACCGGCGTCATAAGACCTATCTGTATCGGTGCGACGTAAAACAAATAGCGAAAGAAGAAGAAGAATTTTAAATAAAAATTCAGTGAGAGAAAAGTATTTTGAGTAAATAAAATGTAAACTGTTCTCTGCTCGATGGTGATGATTCTTGTTGTCTAAAGGGGCCTAACATCTAGGTCATCGGCCCCATTGCTCAGGTAATAACACTTCATACGCTGGCCTTACCGTCATAGCAGTAGCGATTCTTACTTGTCAATGTTTAAATGTTAAAGTTCAGATTAGCTTGGATAAAATGTGTTGTGTTGCTGTCATATGGCAAATACGACACCGCCTAAAGGATTATTCTATGAAAGAAAATTCATGGGTAAAAATACCTGATTAGCGTGATTAGCGGCCACTCACGGAGGCCCGGATTCGACTCCTGGCCCTGCCACGAAATGTTAAAAGTGGTACGAAGGCTGGAACGGGGTCCACTCAGCCTTGGGAGGTCAACTGTGTAGAGGGTGGTATCGATTCCCACCTCAGACATCTTCGAAGTGGTTTTCCATAGTTTCCCACTTCTCCACCAAGCAAATGCCGGGATGGTAACTAACTTAAGGCCATGGCTGCTTCCTTCCCTCTTCCTTGGATATGCCTTCCAGTCTCCCCATCCCCGACACAAGGCCCCTGTTCAGCATAGAAGTTGCGGCCGCCTGGGCGAGGTACTGGTCATCCTTGCCAGTTGTATCCCCCGACCCGCAGTCTCACGCTCTAGGATACTACCTTTGAGGTGGTAGAGGTGGGATCCCTCACTGAGTCCGAGAGAAAAGCCAACGTTGGAGGGATAAACAGAGTAAGAAAAGAGAAAGAAAGAACGAAGGTAAATACCCGACATAGAAACGGAAAACTAAGACGAGAGTGTTACCTGCTTTTAGCCACTTCGTAATTCTGTCCTGGTCTACAGAGAATTCGTGAAATGATAGTGTACCTTTGCTTCTTTTTTCCTGTTCGGAATACAAAAACGTCACACAGCAATATATATTTGAATATTTCCTAACACAGTTAAAGAAAAGCAAATCAACACACCATAAAAAAACGAATTAGCACATAAATAAAAATCCTTGTTCAGATCGAAGTTACAGCGAGAAAATCACTTTGTTCTTGTTTCCATAAAATTTCTGCTCGAAGTACGAAAAGATGCACAAGAATGTCTCAAATTCCAAGATTTGTAAACACAATTTAAAAAATATAATCTAATATAATATAAGGCAGCTGGAGCTGTAGGCCTGCAGTGGACATATCGGGTTCTCAGGAATGTCTGGGAGAATAAGGAGGTCCCTGAGGATTGGCAAAAAGGAATAATCATCCCAATTTTCAAGAAAGGTGATAAGAAAGTTTTGAAGAACTACAGGGGAATTACTCTAATATCCCATGTTGCTAAGATAATGGAAAGAATACTGGAAAGTAGAATAAGGTTGAGGGTTGAGAAGCAGATACAGGAAAATCAGTTTGGTTTCAGAAGTGGAAGATCAACAATAGAGCCCATTTTCATTATGAGACAACTAATGGAAAAGCATTGGGAGTACGGGAATGATATGGTGATGACATTCATTGATATTGAAAAGGCATATGACAGTGTCCCTAGGACGAAAGTTTGGGACAGTCTGGTGCAAAAAGGAATTGGACAGGGATTAATAAAAATGATCATGGCATTGTATAAGGAATGTTGTAGTTGCGTGCAAACACAAGTTGGCAGGACAAGTTGGTTCAAAATAACTAGTGGGCTGAGACAGGGAAGTGTTCTATCACCAATCCTGTTTACAATAGTAATGGATGACATCATGAGAACAGCAAAAGCAGCATATGGAGGAAGAGAAATGAACACGATGTTATTTGCAGATGATATTGTGATTTGGGGAGAAGACGACAGGAAGGTTCAAGAACAGTTGAATGTGGTGAATGGGAAGATTGAAGAATGTGGATTGAAAATAAGTGTAGAAAAGAGTAAAACTCTTGTTATGACGAGAGGGGAGAAAGAAGGGAAAGGTCAGATTAGACTTGCAGACAAGCCCCTGGAAGTAGTGGAAACTTTTAAATACCTGGGGAGTGAATTAATGGAGAATGCTCGACTGGATGCTGAGATTAGTAAAAGGATTCAAGCTGGAAGTTGTTTCTATCATAGTGTAAGAAATATGTTATGGGACAAAGATGTGCCAATGGAAGCAAAGGATACCATGTACAAGATGTATTACGTACCCATAACAACTTACGGAGCAGAAACTTGGACAATGACAAAGAAGGATGAGAGTCGAATACAGGCAGCTGAAATGAAATTCTTGAGGAGTATGATACAGAAGAGTAGACGAGACAAAATAAGGAATGAGAAAATCCGGGAAGAATTTGGAGTGGAAAAAATGAATGATAGAATAGAGAAGAGCCGACTAAGATGGTTTGGGCACATAAAGCGAATGAGCGACGAAAGAATGCCAAAAAAAGGTGATGGAAATGCAAGTCCAAGGAAGGAGAGGCCGTGGACGACCACGATTAAGATGGAAGGATACCATCCAACGCAGCATTATAGAAAGAAACCTGGACTGGGACACAGTGTTGGAGGAGGAGTGGTGGAAAGACCGAAGAAAGTGGAGAGGAACCATATTTGCCCCTACCCGGCTACAGCTGGATAAAGGGAAATGATGATGATGATGATGATGATGAATCACCACACTACACAATAAAAAATAAACTCACTAGCGCATAACTATCAGATTTCATTATCAAGCCAACAAGCACCTCATTGCGAACACATTGCCAACATTTACTGGAAATGCAGCAATTTGCGGTATGCAGCTTCCTGTCAGTGGGTAGTAGGCCAGCGCTCCAGCGGCATTATGGTGAAACTTTCCAATTACAGCTTTATGCTGGGCTTCACAAGCGATTGTCAAGGCCGGTATAAGGAGCGCAGCGAGGTATCCAGTCGGCCGTGGTAGTATACTTGTCCCTATAGGGACCGTGCGTAACAACAAATTTTCGACCGCAGCGCCCCTAGCGGAGGAGACGATTATTCATCGGTAGGAGAAACACCAGAATAACATCAGCTGTCGTTGTTTACTTATTGAAATATGTTGTGAATACGTATAATTTGAATTAATCAGCTACGTCGAATGCAGTTATTCTTGTAGGTTTTCAGAAAATTATGTGGAGTTCTAAGTATTTTAGGAAATCTACTTGAGGAACGGAAGAGAGCTTAATGGTAGCCATCACATATATCAGGTAGAAGAAAAACTTTCAAAGGAAATAGGCATATCTGGTGTATGTTTGAGAGAGACAAATGTTAGTCAAACCCCATATAATATTAACATCAAGAATATAATTTTTTTAAAATTCTTAATGTAGATCCTTTTCATATTTTATAAATTTGTAATAATCTTAGTTTTAACATTATTAAACATATACCCGGTAACCTTAATGTTCAGTTCAAATTTTCCGGTTACGTGAACGAATCCGATCCACGAAATGCCACTATTATTTGTCCCAAATGGAAGATAATAATTGTTTTTACTCAAATAAAGTGTTATATCTGCGGTAAATTCAGAAAAAGTACGAAATATTTTACTTGTAGAGAATAATATGGATACATACTTTACTACCGTACCTTACAACTATTTTTTCTGCTACGTCGCAGCGCCTCCGTACGCGTTTTGTTTGTCTAACACTTCCGTGCGTAAAATTGTCAGAGTTTTTGAATCACATTTTGAATTATCACTGGGCAATTATAAATGACAATATAGTACATTTACATTTCCCTGGCCATGTGAAAATGGTAAATAATCAGTCTGAATACCTATACCAACCCCCATGGCACTACAGCCCTTGAAAGGCCTTGGCCTACCAAGCGACCGCTGCTCAGCCCGAAGGCCTGCAGATTACGAGGTGTCGTGTGGTCAGCATGACGAATCCTCTCGGCCGTTATTCTTGGTTTTCTAGACCGGATGAATACCTATGCTACAAACAATTTGGGGAGATTGTGATTCAGGAACAGAATTCGTGTTTTCTTTCATTTCACTTTGTCTCCCTTTCCTCCTCTAGTACCTGACTGTCAGTTTCCTCCGTATTTCGTCCTCATTAGTTCTTCCTGGTAATATATGCAAAGTAGGCTTATATCCAGGGCTATCAGGGTCTCTGGTAGGTGTTCCATCAATGAAGTGTCGGATGCAGATTCTGAATTCCTGGCTGGAACCCACGGTTTTCCATCAAGTGTTGAACGTTCTAAAGATGTTATCCATGCTTCCCTTCTGATCTTATGGGCAGCTGCCGCTGGAAAACGAAAAATAATTCGTTCCTGGTGGGCTGTTTTAGTAAGTGTAATTACAACCGTACACGGAACAGTTCACGTGACATTTACTGCGTTTACTGGTTCTATGAGTTTCGTTCATGCTTAGAGAATATGCTGAAAGAACCTAATCAAAACGTAGGCTACCGGTACCTCAGTAAGCAATGTGAACAGTCAAAGACTTACAGCTAGAAAGATAAAAAAAAACACTATTCACTAACTCGATGGTGAAAAATGCTCCTACGGCTCCTACCAGTTACTTCAGATTAAGCCACCAGATGGCAGCAGTCGCTATACGCACGGTCCCTATTGGTCAACTGGTCTTAATACATTCTTTCTACTTAGATTTACACTTCAATCGTGTTTTGTTTCTGGGTAGTCTCGTCCGCGACATCGTACTGTACGGTTCGTTGTGTTCGAGGTTTCGTGTTCGGTGTTTGACGTTTCTAGATCTTACTCGTGCGTTCGGGTGCTAGCTTGCGTGTGATTGTGCAGTGGTGGTGGCATGAGTTCTGATAGTGGAGGTACTCGGGACTTTCATCCCGCGTCAAATAGTAATGTTGCACGGGAAGAAGAAGTGAAAATGGATACAACCGTGACTGATAATTCTACTCCTACCCCTTCGTTGCAAACCGCGACTCAATCCAATCCTAACCCTCCCCCTCCTGCTCAACCTCCTACTACTAGTGCATGTAATTTATACCCATTAAACCATCCAGGACCATATTTTGTTTTTGTTTCATCCAAACAAGGTAATAACATTGGCAATCTACACCCTATGGCTATAGGGCGTCTACTCCATGAAAGGAAATTTCCTGTTAAATCCATCCAGTATAAAGGCCGTAACCGGATTCAGGTAAACTTTCACTCTCCTAATCATGCTAATGACTTTCTGCAGAATAAGTTTCTTGAGACACAAAAGTTGCATGCCTTTATTCCTCACTCAAATATCTTCCGCGTAGGCATTATACGCGGTGTTGAGAAAGATCTAACTGAATCCGATATTCTTACTTTACTTCAAAGTGACGTCAAAGTTCATTCTGTTCAACGCCTACGCCGTAAATCCCTCCAAGATGGTCAGTCAGTATATCTACCTACCGGCTCCGTCAAGATTGTTTTTTGCTCCAAAACGTTGCCCAAATATGTTTCAATCTATCATGTAATGTTAGAAGTCAATCCCTTTATATTTTACCCCATTATCTGTTCCAAATGCCAGCGTTATGGACACACCATACGCAATTGCCAGTCCACTAACTTTCGCTGTCGCAACTGTGGTATGAATCATTCTACCTCAGACTGCCTTGCTAATGTCAAGTTATGTGTACATTGCAATCGGGAACACGAAACGGGTTCATCAGATTGTGCTGTTCATCAGAAGCAAGTGGAAATCAAAAAACTTATGTGCACTGATAACATTTCGTTCTCAGAAGCTTCTGCTCGACTATCTCCACCTACTTATTCTGAGTATCATAACGTCCAACAATTTCCTCCCCTACCCTCTCAACATCCTTCTCCATTACCAGACGCCCCTCGCAAACGCAAATTCACACAAGTGGTTGTTAAGGATTTGCCACCTAAACCTTCTCCTGGCTATGATAGAGCTGCGTATCTCCAGCTAGTGCAATCCACTACACCCTCTCACCCCTCTCAATCTCTGAGTTATCAATACCCCATTCAACCCAGTCAGCCCACTCCCTCAACATCGAGCCCGTCAATGCCTCTGCAACCCGCACAGCATTCTCAAACAGGTACTACACTTCCTCAGCGAGAACATGTTCATCAGTGTGTTCTCCATCTTCTCATGCAGCTTACTCAACTAATTGGCGATCACCCCAATATCTTACCAGTTATTAGTCAACTTCGCGAAAGTTTACACCTTATCTTTAATAATGGTAGTACGCATCCTTCAATGGAATGCTAGGAGCCTACAAAATAAACACTACGAATTCAAAATTCTCATGCACGAAACATCTCCTCACATAGTCGCTTTGCAAGAAACTTGGTTTTCTCATACAACTCACTTTTATTTTCCAGGATATTCTATCGAACGCCATGACGGACCAGGATTTGATGGTGTCGCACTTATGATACATACTTCGTTATCGTACACTCCATTACATCTACAATACATAATACCAAATACCTATTCCCTAGGTCTTATATGTCAGAACACATATGTTATAAACTTGTATAATCCCCCTGATAACTACATATCTTTTGCCCAATGGTTCAAATTTTTTAATCAGTTTCCACCTGATACCCAACTGTTGTTTTTGGGCGATGTCAACATTGATCATAGTCAGTGGGGAGCTCCGCTCAACACCTCCAAAGGCACACAGTTCTTACATGCTGTAACTCAACATAATCTTTTGCTTCTGAACGATGGTTCCCCTACCAGGCTCACTCCTCCTGGTTCGTTGCCTAGTGCGGTCGATCTATCACTTTGCCGCAACTCCATTGCCTCTATAACCACGTGGAGAGTACTCAGTGACACTCATACAAGTGATCACTTTCCTATCCTCATTACTTATGGCCACGGGTATATCACTAAAAACCCACTTAACGACCATTATATCGCTCCGCTACGTTCCATGAAACAGTTCAATGCTTCGTGCTTTAACTCCTACATGGTAACCCAATTGGAGACCTTCCCTGTAACAGAATTATCCTATCACTCCCTGCTCAAAATAATAACACAGTATCTGGACCTCTACCATCCTTTTACGACACCATCAAACTCCATGACCACTGGTGCCTCTCAATTAAAGTGGTGGGACAGTGAATGTCACCAACTAATCCTTAAACGCAAGAGACTCTTCAAAATTTATCGTAAAACTCTAACCCCTTCACACTACTTTCACCTCAAACATCATATTGCGCATATCAAACGTGTATTCAATCAAAAACGACGACAGGCATGGAAAACTTTTATATCCTCTTTCCATAACCATATTTCTGCATCTCGCTTATGGAATGCTATCCGTGCTCTCACACGGGCTTCCAATCACGTTCCACGCCCTCAAATCCCGCCGACTATTCTGAATGACTTTATCAGGTCCCTCACTCCAGATCATGCACTTCCACCTTATACTCCAGTTATCTCTGCTTCCACTCGTAATTGTTCAGTACTTTCACGTCCCATCACTCTCCCTGAGCTCACGTCCGTTCTTAATTCCTGCAAATCATCCACTCCCGGTCCTGATTATATCTCTTATGCCATGTTAAAACAGTTGCCGACCAAAGCCCTACACGTGCTTGTTCAGTACTTTAATTTTGTGTTGCATACTACGACTCCACCTCCCGAGTGGAACACTTTTTTCCTAGTTCCGGTTCCAAAGCCTCGACGTTCAATGACCTCCCCTCACAATATTCGAGGAATAATTTTGCCGTCTTGTATACGCAAACTATTTCTTAAACTCCTCCTCCAAAGGTTTCTCTGGTACTTGGAATATTATTCCCTCCTTCCCAAGTATCAGTATGCTTACTGTAAGGGTCGAAATGCTCAGGATGCGATCAATATGCTTATAATAGACATCTTATTAGCTAAATCTCGAAAAGAACACACTATTGCTGTCTTCCTCGATATACGAGGTGCCTTTGATTCCGTCCCCCTGAATATGTTATGGGATGTGTTATCACAGAAAGGCATCCCAACCACTTTCATAACTCTTCTACGTCATCTCTTAACGTCCCGCACTCTAATCTTCAAACCTCCTCTCACTACGCCATCCCCTCGTCAAGCTAATGTCGGCGTCCCTCAAGGTGATATCTTCAGTGGAATACTGTTTGCTTTATATTTATCCGGCCTCGAGCAACTTGCCCTCCAATCTGCCCGAATTCTTATGTATGCTGACGACATAGTTCTCTACTTTTCCCATAAAGACGTAGATGTTGCTCGCAAATGTATAACACGGCTACTCATTCAAGTTCAGTCCTGGTTACATACTCATGGGTTCTCTTTATCACCCGATAAATGCTCTGCAGTAATCTTTACTACCAAGCGGATTTACAACTCCGAGCCTTTACTGTTCGATACTTATGAAATTTCCATACGTTCGCACCATAAATATCTTGGCATTATCCTTGACCGTAAATTACAATTTTCCCAACATATACAACACCTACGTAACTGTACTGCCACGTATATTAACCTCCTCAAAGCCATTACACGTCGTTCGTGGGGAGCTGATCCTGCTACAGCAAAATTAGTCTACTGCTCCACGATCCGTGCTCGTTTCGACTACTGTGCACATATAATTGATCTAGCATCACCATCTGCCCTTCAATCCCTCACCACAATTCAAAATCAAGCACTACGAGTTTGTTTTGGTGCGTTGTCTACCACACCTACTAATGCCTTATGAGTTGAAACTGGTGACCCTCCTCTTCCCCTTCGACGCAGATTTCTAGCAGCTAAGTATCTCCTCAAACGACTTCTCGTACTCTCCAATAACCTTCTACCCAAAATACAATTACTCGCTCAATCATTCGCAACGCCTATCCCACTTCCTTGCCGAGCCCCTGCCTTAATTTGGGCATTTCAGTTTGTCTCCCCTCTTAAATCTACTATTATTCGTAGTCATGTGCTACCATACTATTCTGTGGCATACGATGTGCTTCAATATACACCTCCTATTATTCATTCTAAAGAATCTTCTTTTGCTATGCTCCCTTATCGGCTTTCATATTTTTCTCTACATTCTAAAAAAGTTCGCATATCATCCACTAATGCCTGTCCCAATTTTTATACTGATGGATCGAAAAATTCTTGTGGTGTCGGCGCTGCTTTTTATTACGAACAGACTCAGTATGCTGAATTGTTTCACTTATCGTCCCACTTTTCTATTTTTTCGGCTGAACTCCTTGCCATACGCCAAACATTACTCTACATCAAACATTCATCCATACAATCTGCTAATATATTCACTGATTCTCTCTCTGTGCTACAAACACTAAAATCTAACAAGTTTACACTGAACTGGTATGTTTATAACGTCAAACACATCCTCTTCAATTTACACCAATCAGGTGTCCAAATCACCCTCATTTGGATACCTGCACATAAGAACATACCAGGCAATGAACGAGCCGATCGCTTAGCGAAAGAGGCTTCCCTCTTATCAGGCGCGGCTCCATAATACGATCTGCAGAGCTGCAGAACCACCTGAGTCGAAAGATATGATATACAGCGATGAGCAATCCCATCTGTCATGCTGTGTTGTTATTGAGCCAAAGACTGACAGCCATTCGGTTACTAGTGATCTGGCGATCTGGCAACCTTGTTCGGGACTGTGAACGCCAGCTCTGTGAAGAAAGCATGAGAACCACACTTTTAGCCACCTATCGGAGAAAACGGTAGTTAGGAGTCGCCCATAAGCACATAAGGTTCTATTTGTACTGCATGCCTTGCAGCTCAGGTGGCTTATTCGTTTGTATTAGACGTTCCAGGCTGTGATTTTTCGCGCCAGTTTCCAGTGCAGTTTTGTTAAGAGAGCGTGTGAGTGGAAATATATTTAAGAAATTGTTGTTTTGGTGTCAGTGTTATGTAAGTGCTCAGCAGAAATTCACAGGTAGAGTAGATTAGTTATTTAGCATTGTGTAGGCCAATAAGCGAAGTTTAATTATTACATGTTTAAATATGGATGTCGTGAAGAACTTGTTGTCGAAGCCATTTTCTGCATTAACTTATGAGGAAAGACTACTAATTAAAGAACAAGGGAGACCCCTTCCGAATTTAACAATAGAAGTGTCAGGTTCCAGTCGAGGTAAAGCGTACACAAGGCGTTTTAATAATGATATATATAATAGAAATAAATGGATTTGTGGCTGTAACAATGCCAATGCTCTGTTCTGCTTTCCATGCGTTTTATTCAGTGGTGAGCCCTTATGGTCAAAAACTGGAGTAAAAGATCTCGTACATCTAAGCGAAAAACTTAAGAAGCATGAAAATTCAAAGACTCATTTGAACAATCAGACAGAACTTGCATTATTAGGAACTGTGAACATTCAACAGCAACTCGATTCTGCGTATTGGATTAACATTCAAATGCATAATGAGAATGTCACAAAAAATAGGTATGTTCTATCCAAAATACTTAATTGTATAAAATTCTGTGGATCTTTTGAACTAGCCTTGCGTGGTCATAATGAAAAAGAAGATTCACTAAACCGGGGTATTTTTCATGGCTTGATTGATTTATGTGCCGATTTGGATAGCACGTTAAGGGAACATTTAGAAAGTTCTAGGCAGTTCAAAGGCACGTCTAAAACCATCCAAAATGAATTATTGGACAGTATGTTAGCAGTTTGTCGTGATGTAATTTCTCATGAATTAGGACAGGCATCCTTTGTTGCTATTATGGGCGATGAAACTAGTGACTGCGCTCAACAGTGTCAGATGGTTTTAGTTTACCGGTAGGTACGTCATAAATGGTTGTCCAGTTGAGCGTTTTGGTGGATTTATTTTACCATCTGATTCTGATGCCGAAACACTCACGCAAACAATATTAAATGAAATTTTACCGATCATTCCTTCAGACAAACTAATTGCTCAGTGTTATGATGGGGCAAATGTCATGAGTGGCAGGCATGGGGGTGTGCAAACAAAAATCAAGGAGAAGTATCCAACAGCACATTTTGTGCATTGTTATGCTCACCAATTGAATTTAATAATGGCCCAAGCGTCGTCACAAAACAAGCAAGTCAGGTTATTTTTTTCCGATTTACAAGAAGTACCGTCGTTCTTTTCTAATTCTCCGCAACGCACTGCTGTGCTGGATAAGATAGTACAGCGAAGGGTACCTCGTTCTGCACCTACACGATGGAATTTCAAAAGCCGCACAGTGAATGTTGTGTACGAACACCGAAGTGATATTATTGAGTGTATGCAAGAAATACAAGAATAATCACGACAGACGACGACCATTAATCAAGCTTCAGCAATAGAAAGAATGTTAGAAAGTGACAAATTCATCTTTTGGTTGACATTTTTTCATCATGTTATGCCCCATGTTGATATATTATTCAATCAACTACAGAAAGTAAAAACTAACCTTAATGATATCGAAAGGGCGCTGAGATATTTTGAAACAAGTATATCGTCCGTAAGAAGTAACATGGATGGAATTACGAATCAAGCAGACATTCTTTCAAAGAAATCAGTTTCCCAAGACCCGAAACGTAAGCGCCCAGACGATTCTGTAAGTGATCATCGCGTTGCAGCTTTGAAAGTTTGTGACGTAATCACAAGAAATGTAAAGCACCGATTCGAATTCAACGGCCATTTAATAGCTTCAGCACTATTCTTATCAGGTAACTTCCTACAGTATACCTTGAACTTTCCAACCGAGGAACTGAATACCACCGTTCAAAATTACCCAATGCTCGATAAAGATCGTTTACAAATAGAATTGTCGATAATGTACATGAGAAAGGATTTCAGCCATATCCAAGGTCTGACACCATTATTAAATTACTTTTTAAGACATAATTTGTGTGACACTTTCAAAGAAACTGTTAAACTGCTGGACATTCTCATCACAACTCCAATGACTACATCAGAAGCCGAACGTTGCTTTTCTACTCTGAAACGAGTAAAAACCTTTCTCCGGTCAACCATTTGCCAAGAAAGACTGAATGCATTATCCATGCTGTCTATTGAACGGGAATTTGTGGCCAGTATACCCAGCTTTAATGAGCGAGTCATAGACCACTTCGTTCGTCAGAAAGATCGTCGCATGGAATTCATCTACAAGAAATAGGGTGAGTTTACAGTTTAAATAATTGTTTTCATGGTTCAGTATTAAATTAATGTTATTTATACGTATGTTGCTGGTATAAGGCATGCTAATATAGTTAGAATGATAGGACACGTCTTCAGACACCCAGGACTTGTTCAGTTGGTTTTTGAAGGAAGTGTAGGTGGCAAGAACGGTAGGGGTAGACCAAGGTATGAATATGACAAACAGATTAGAGCAGATGTAGGATGCAATAGTTACGTAGAAATGAAAAGGTTAGCACAGGATAGGGTGGCATGGAGAGCTGCATCAAACCAGTCTATGGACTGATGACTCAAACAACAACAATATAGTGGTGTAATTATCCGTATCTAACCAAGATGGCATAGCTCGACTCCCGGCCAATGCATGTGTATATTCAAAACTAAAAATATGTCCTGTGGTTCGATTTACACATGTAAAAAAAGGATCCGTAACACCTCGCAAAGCTACAAACTTGCCTTGCATTTCTTGGTGTACGGTATAATATTGTTCGAAGGAGCTCTGCAGCTGAGAAGTACCACTACGGTACTTGGAATTGTTGACAGTTTCTCCCCGAGCGCGGCTGTAAATCACACCCTCTCTTCTCTCCTCTCTCATCCCTCTTTGGGACGACCTTGCCTTACAGAATGTGAAAGGAAAGGACGGCCTTGACGATTTGTATTGAAATGTCATTGCTCCGAGTTTACCTCTTGCTATTGGATCGCGCTGTAGCAAAGAATTATTTCAAGGGTTTAAAGTGTCCTCTTTTCGACAAACGTAATACTGCTGGCAAAATGAGACAAGCCATAAACGTAATTAGATTAATAAGGAATGATCACTTTACAAGTAATCGTGAAGATTTTTCTCCGTAATGGTACAGATGAAGGCGAGGTATTCATGAAAATAGGAACGTTAGTATCATCACACGATTTACCCCTCCATTAAGAAAGCTGGCTGCAAACGTTGTGTACAGATCTCAAGCCCTGCGGTCTATTGGTAGCGTGACTACCTCTCACACGGAGGCCCCGAGTTCGATTCCCGGCGAGGACGGATTTTTACCTCCTAGATCTGAGGGCTGGTTCGAGATCCACTCAACCTATGTGGTTACAGCACAACTGAGGAGCTATCTGACGGTGAGATTGCAACTCTGGTCTAGAAAGCCAAGAATAATGGCCGGGAGGATTCGTCGCCCTGACCATGCGTCACCCCATAATCTGCAGGCCTTCGAGCTGAGCAGCGGTCGCGTGGTGGGCCAAGGCCAATCAGTCATGAGGTTTGGTTTGTTTTGTTCGATACTAGATCAGAATTATTTTCGGTACGGTAAGGGGAAGAAATGCTTTATTTTTGTAACATTTTATCATCATCATCATCATCATCATCATCTGTTTACCCTCCAGGTTCGGTTTTTCCCTCGGACTTAGCGAGGGATCCCACCTCTACCGCCTCAAGGGCAGAGTCCTGGAGCTTCAGACTCTGGGTCGGGGGATCCAACTGGGGAGAATGACCAGTACCTTGCCCAGGCGGCCTCACCTGCTATGCTGAACAGGGGCCTTGCGGGGGGATGGGAAGATTGGAAGGGATAGGCAAGGAAGAGGGAAGGAAGCGGCCGTGGCCTTAAGTTAGGTACCATCCCGGTATTCGCCTGGAGAAGTGGGAAACCACGGAAAACCACTTCCAGGATGGCTGAGGTGGGAATCGAACCCATCTCTACTCAGTTGACCTCCCGAGGCTCAGTGGACCCCGTTCCAGCCCTCGTACCACTTTTCAAATTTCGTGGCAGAGCCGGAAATCGAACCCGGGCCTCCGGGGGTGGCAGCTAATCACGCTAACCACTACACCACAGAGGCGGACTGTATCATTTTAACCATTGTATTTTTTGTACAAGTCGGTTCTTTATATCGTCGAAGCCACTCGAAGTCAGGGAGTCTTAGAAATTGAGATGTACTGTATGTTTACCTGCATTTTTTTCTGTAAATTTTCGGGAACTTCAAAGCAGATAGGACATGGAGAGAGAGGGGCCCATTAGACGCATTCGCGGGATTGGAGAACGGATTGCACACGAGATAAGCTGACTTCTCGTGTGCAGTGCGAATTTAGATTTCACTATTACACTTACTGCAATGGACTGGCGCTCATATTGCAGAACCACCAACACAATTCGGCACGAGCCGCCACTGCCTCTTATCTACAACCCCAGCTACATTTTCTGTTCCAGCCACAGATTTCATATCTCTCCTCAAATCACAACTACGACAAACATGGCAAAACACATGGACAACATCTGCATGTCAGAAGGGCAAATTCTATCATAGTCTCCAACCCATACTACCTACTACTTTCTGATATCAACACGCCACCTACACTCGTCGTCATATCATCAATATCATACGTCTTCGCTTTAATCATTCCCTTACCCCTCTCTATAAATTTCGCTTTCGCTTACAACCGCATCCCATATGCCATTGTGGATCTGTAGATGCTGATATCAATCATCTCTTTTTTCAATGCCCATTGTATAACTCTCCTCGTCGATGCCTGTACTCCAACTTAATACAATACAATTATCCACTTCCCACGTCAACTGCATGTCTCGTCTACAACCCCTCTCCCACAATCATACGTATCTTAAATCAGTTCTTAGATCACTCTAATTTACAACTCTAACCCCACTTTCCCACAATACATTGACACTACTTACATATTTCATCATATTCTCATTGCCTCCCGCCCTCCCTAACGCCTCCTCTTCAACCACGACACATAGCTACCGTTTTTCTCATCTCCCCCTCCGCCGATCGCGTGTACCTTTTCATTGATGTTCATAACAACACAATATCCCCCCCTCTTCCTCTTTTGTTTACGATTTCACCGACACTTTCCCCTCCCTACATCCCCCATATACTTTGCTCAGATCTTTCCTTCCATCCGTCCAAAGTCCTACACTCTCACATATATCCACCCCTCCGTCGTTCCCCTGCCCTCTCCTGCTTGTCCCTTATATGTTGGCCCGGTGTGTATGTTTTGTAGAAGTCGCTGAGACGGCCACTCTAGCGTGAAGATTAGTATACCTTGTGTCCCTGTGCTTTTTCCTATATCTCCTAGTCTTGTATACGTAATTCCTCACTTTTAATTGTCTAGGTGATACGTCTTTTCTTGATCTACTTTCCGTGCTTTGAACCCATTTGTGAGTCTGCTGCATGGTCTACTTCCCTCCATCTTCAAGTACTTGTACTCCGAAAACATTGTCAACTGCATTAGTGTACTACTTTCTTGAAATTGTGTGCGTGTGTAGATCTAGTTCAAATATCATACGGTATAGTGTCTGGGTGAAATAACGAGCCCAAATAAACTTCACGAACAGAACAGAACAGTGTTTTGTTTCTGGTTCTTAAATGTGCGGCACGTGGACTGGTTTTCTTTAGCATAACTGACCTTCATGCCGGGTATTATTATTATTATTATTATTAAGCCACTAGCACTGAGTTTATATTCACATGAACAAACTGTACCATAGTAGCTGTAATTGTCCAAGTATGGCTATTACGTAATGCATGATTCAGTTTTGAAGTGTGAGGTTTGTTATTTAATACTTTTAACATTTTGGTTTTTGGGACGTATCACCGCACTTTGTGCAGTTTTAATCCGTTAATTAGGCTATTTCTGTATGGTTCGCTTGGTTAAAGAATTGTAGCTTTTTAGACCTTTAACTGCAAACAGTACCACTACCGTGCCAAACCACCACAGCTACTGTGTGACGTATTTAGGCTGTCCGAAGGTCAGTGCCTTCTACATGTCGACAACGTATGATACGTTACATTTGCATGGGCATTTCCACTTCACTTTACCTGATTGAATACTTAAGCCGCCATCACGGAATTGCGCTCTGCAGTGTAAAATGCTAAAGTAAAGAAGTTATATTGTGAGTATTTTTTTCAAACATGTGGCCTTTTTGATATAGAAGCCTTGATAATTTCCTTATCATTGTAATATAGAAACGTGAACACATTCGAAGATGTTAAATTCAGCTCTAGAAAGAGAGAAAATATGACAAGTACTTCGTATATACAACTTTATTATCTCAGCAGCAAGCAGGGACGAGCCAACAAATACAAGCAGTTTTAAGATCAAACTCAGGAGGAATGTTGATGAAACATTCTGAAGCATCCACTTCACCACACAAACTTCTGCACCAATCCCACTTTTACACCCACTGTGTAGATAACATGATTGTATACCAGTACGCACTCTATTACTGTGGATTCATTCTAGACCGGGCAAGTTGGCTGTGCAGTTAGGGGCGTGCAGCTGTGAGCTTGCATCCGGGAGATAGTGGGTTCTGTTGATTTCCCTTTTCACACCATGCAAATGCTGGGGCTATACCTTAATTAAGGCCATGGCCGCTTCCTACCAACTCCTAGGCATTTCCTATCCCACCGTCGCCATAAGACCTTATAGTTATGAATTTCATTGGTTCCGTATTGAAGTGGGATTACAACAAAATTAAATTCTTTCAAGGTCCACCTATTCAATACAATGACGTTTTATTGTGATTTAATCACATGTCAAATAGTCAAATGGTACTAGTTTCGGCATCCATGTTTATTTTATTCATGTTAGGCCAGTTTTGGTTAGGGCCTTTTGATAAAATGGCAATTTCTTTCTTATTAAAGTTTACATTGGAAAGGTTAACTACAGGGGGATGAAATTTCTCAATTTTATTTTTTGTCAAATTGATTTCTTTAGGTTGATTTACAACATCTGACTTAGCTATTTTCTACTTCAGGTTCAAATTGAAGTGGGAATTCATCTCTAAATACATCACGATCTTACATGATCAAAGTAAACTTCCCTGGAACCACCTAATATCTGAAGGAACAAATGTCATTCACATAGACAGCATACAACTGTAAAAATTCACTTATCGCAGATGCACACAGACTGAATTATGTAACGAACAGCCGGAATTTTAAGAATTTTATATCACACCAATTGTATCATAATTTTATCGTATTTCATATATCACCACATTAATTGTATGTTATTTTATAATGTGTTTTAGATGTTTTAGGAATATATATCTTGTTTTAATTTGTACTCAAGGCTGATGATGGCACATAGATGCCGAAACTAGTACCATTTGACTATTTGACATGTGATTAGATCACAATAAAATGTCATTGTATTGAATAGGTGGACCTTGAAAGAATTTAATTTTGTTGCCATAAGACCTATCTGTGCCAGTGCGACGTAAAAGCACTAGCAAAAAAAATCCTTCTGTTTAGTGTATGTCACCACAGATTTCTGCTTGACGGCTCCACCGCCAGGCATGCTAATACATGAGACACAAGTTGTAATCCTTCCAACTTTGCAGATAATATAATCAGCTAAATGGTACATAAGGCACACTCTTTACAGAAAGTGCTTCACTTTCCCTCTCATAAAGAATGGTATTAGAGTTGTAATTTACTATGAATTTTCCTCTTGTCTCCTGTAGTATAGCTTCAGAGCATTTCCTGTTCATTTCTTCCCTGGTTGTAGCTAATGACCGCATGTGGCTGACAAGTCGTCACACGTTAGTGATCTTGTGATTCCAAACTGTTGCTCCAGTCATTCCTGAATACGTTTTGGTATTAAATGTAACTGTACTCTTTACAAATAATCTTCGGTCTCGAGAGTACCATTTATAGTGACCCATAAAGAATCCAATGTTCTTTCAGAAGCGAAAGTATTTCCTGGAATGTCCAACGATTGTAGCATCTCTTTCAGAGCTTTTTGTAAATTATCTGTTTTATGTTACACAGACACAAATAAGTCTTATGGCCATGATGTGATAGGAAAGGGCTAGGAGTGGAAAGGAAGCGGTTATGGCCTCAAGTAAGGAACAGCCTCAGCATTTGCCTTGTGTAAAATTGGTAAACAATCGAAGACTATCTTCAGGGCTGCCGACAGTGGGGTTCAAACCCATTATCTCCCAAATACAAGCTCGCTGCTGCAGGCCCCTAGCCGCATGGCTGACTTACTCGATCTTTCAGAAATTTATGGTGAATGAATCTTTGTAAAGAGCAGATAAGGGAAGTTTAGAATTCAGAGCATTGGCAACATCGTTATTATAGTATGTGAACTCCCCCATTCCTTCACGTTTTTGCAACCCATCAAAATTTGTGGACCTAACAAATTCAATAGACATAACCATGTGTGCACGTAATAATTGGAATGCCAGCCTTGCATTCATTCTGTAGAAATAATGTGGCTCAATGTGTGATGATGGTATTTGGGATATGATCTCATTCCAGAAAATTCAGTGGTGTTATTATTTTGGTATACATATTTATAATATAGGAATTTAATTTCTTTCATATTGAAAAATCACTGTTTCTTTATCATGAAAGTAATTTCATATATACTTTAGTGCACATACTGCTGAAGAGAAATCCCATAATTTTCTTTCATTATCAGTAAAGTTGGGTATACAGCACTTAATCTTCCCCACTTTACCAGTAATATCTAAACACCTCCTTGCTACTTTATTTGACTGACTCCCTTCAAACATGATCCAATAATACTTACATTCAAACTGGATAATTACTTCAATTATTATATTGATGAAAATGTCCAAGGATGAGTTAAGTACAACTGTGACTGTCCATAATCCTTCTGTTTAGTGGATGTCACCACACATTTCTGCTTCACGGATCTGCTACCGGGCATGCCAGGCATGTTCAAGCATTTCTGCTTGCATAGACAGCCTCAGATGGGATTTAGTTGTATTTCAGTATTACAAATAAAAACTGTAAAGCATAATTTGCTAATGAGCTTCTTATGTATCTTGGGTCATATCAAAACTGTTGACTTTAAGGGAAACATTATTGAATGCTATCTCCTCACATAATTTTTCTTCAAAAATTAGCACCCTTTACGTTTTGTTTGGATCACCTTCTTTATGGAAGTACTTTTCAAGGGCACCAACTGCATACTCATTAATACCATAGGAGCATTATATACCTTTCAGTCATCATCATCATCATCATCATCATCATCATTTCCCTTTATCCAGCTGTAGCCGGGTAGGGGCAAATATGGTTCCTCTCCACTTTCTTCGGTCTTTCCACCACTCCTCCTCCAACACTGTGTCCCAGTCCAGGTTTCTTTCTATAATGCTGCGTTGGATGGTATCCTTCCACCTCAATCGTGGTCGTCCACGGCCTCTCCTTCCTTGGATTTGCATTTCCATCACCTTTTTTGGCATTCTTTCGTCGCTCATTCGCTTTATGTGCCCAAACCATCTTAGTCGGCTCTTCTCTATTCTATCATTCATTTTTTCCACTCCAATTTCTTCCCGGATTTTCTCATTCCTTATTTTGTCTCGTCTACTCTTCTGTATCATACTCCTCAAGAATTTCATTTCGGCTGCCTGTATTCGACTCTCATCCTTCTTTGTCATTGTCCAAGTTTCTGCTCCGTAAGTTGTTATGGGTACGTAATACATCTTGTACATAGTATCCTTTGCTTCCATTGGCACATCTTTGTCCCATAACATATTTCTTACCCTATGATAGAAACAACTTCCAGCTTGAATCCTTTTACTAATCTCAGCATCCAGTCGAGCATTCTCCATTAATTCACTCCCCAGGTATTTAAACGTTTCCACTACTTCCAGGGGCTTGTCTGCAAGTCTAATCTGACCTTTCCCTTCTTTCTCCCCTCTCGTCATAACAAGAGTTTTACTCTTTTCTACACTTATTTTCAATCCACATTCTTCAATCTTCCCATTCACCACATTCAACTGTTCTTGAACCTTCCTGTCGTCTTCTCCCCAAATCACAATATCATCTGCAAATAACATCGTGTTCATTTCTCTTCCTCCATATGCTGCTTTTGCTGTTCTCATGATGTCATCCATTACTATTGTAAACAGGATTGGTGATAGAACACTTCCCTGTCTCAGCCCACTAGTTATTTTGAACCAACTTGTCCTGCCAACTTGTGTTTGCACGCAACTACAACATTCCTTATACAATGCCATGATCATTTTTATTAATCCCTGTCCAATTCCTTTTTGCACCAGACTGTCCCAAACTTTCGTCCTAGGGACACTGTCATATGCCTTTTCAATATCAATGAATGTCATCACCATATCATTCCCGTACTCCCAATGCTTTTCCATTAGTTGTCTCATAATGAAAATGGGCTCTATTGTTGATCTTCCACTTCTGAAACCAAACTGATTTTCCTGTATCTGCTTCTCAACCCTCAACCTTATTCTACTTTCCAGTATTCTTTCCATTATCTTAGCAACATGGGATATTAGAGTAATTCCCCTGTAGTTCTTCAAAACTTTCTTATCACCTTTCTTGAAAATTGGTATGATTATTCCTTTTTGCCAATCCTCAGGGACCTCCTTATACTCCCAGACATTCCTGAGAACCCGATATGTCCACTGCAGGCCTACAGCTCCAGCTGCCTTTATCATCTCCACTGAAATTTCATCTATTCCAGCAGTTTTTCCATTCTTCATCTTTCTTACTGCCATTTCAATTTCATTCATTGTAATTTCTTTATCCATTTCTTCGTCAACTAATTGTCTTTCCTGGTCGTCCATTGAATGACTGTCATCCGTTCTTATGTTCAGCAGCTTCTGAAAATACTCTCTCCATCTATTTCTTATTTCTTCTGGCTTTGTTAAAATTATGCCACCTTCATCCTTCACAAATCTGGTGTTTACTTGATCTCTCTTTTTGTTTCTTAAGATACCATACAGTAATTTCTTGCTGCCCTGCGTATCATCTCTCAATTTCTGTGTGAATAAGGCCCAGCTTTTCCTCTTTTCTTCCTCCACTACTTTCTTGGCCAAATTCTTTGCCTCCACATATTTTCTTCTACTTTCTTCAGTCTTAGATGTTTTCCATGCCTTCCATGCCATTTTCTTTTCCTTCACTTTAATCTTTACCCTATCGTTCCACCAGTGTGTTTCTTTGTCTTTCACATTTCCTGATGTTCTACCACACACCTTTTCTGCACATCCAACTAGTGCTTCCTTAAATCTTTTCCATTCCTCTTCAACATTCCCCACCTCTGTCCTGGGTATCAAGGGTATTATTTCCCTTTGAAATTCTTCTTGTACGCTTTTCTCCTTCAACTTCCATACTTTAATTCTTTTCTCTCTTCTTAATTGGGGTTTTTTAATCTTTCCAACTTTCAATTTTCCTATCACAACTCTATGATCTCCACCAAAGGCTTCTTCAGGCATGGCTGTTACATCTACAAGGTTCTTCCGGTGTTCTTTCTCTACAATTATATAATCAATCATGGTCTTTGTTCGTCTGTCTCCCTACCCATACCTTATAATCTTCTGACTGTTCTTCTTCCTAAACCAGGTGTTTCCAACAATCATTTGATTCCTCATGCAAAAATCCACCAACAACTCGCCTTCTGGATTTACATTTCCATATCCAAAGGGCCCTACAACATCTTCCTTTCCTTGTCTTTCCATTCCAACTTGTGCATTTAGATCTCCCATCAATAGTACTTCCTTATCTTCTATCTGTCTCTCCACTTCCTCTAAGAAGTCCTCTAGATGTAAACTCCTTAAATGAACTTCTGCAGGAAGAGGTGACAAACCAAACAATGTCTGTAACCTTTAGTGGATTTGGTCCTCAATAATACACTGTTCTTTCAAACACTTCACTTGACATTCCCTAACCCTTTCAGACCTGAAAGAAAACTGGAGGTGTGAATTTTTGTTTGTACGTCAAGAACTGACTAAAATGCTCCTCAATACACATATTAATAGTTTATTTTACAAAATAAAAACTAACATCCTAAAAACAGGACCCACACAATTGTGCGTATCAAAACTCAAAACCTCGTATCACGTACGATGGTGTAGCTTCAAAATTTACGTTCACTAACCAATGTACACACTTCATTGAATATATTCCGGTATTCAGTAAAGGTTCTAGATTAATATAAACGCAGTAAATAAATACTTACTTTCGGCACTACTGCTTCCTGCCATCTCGCCGATCAACTGTGCTTTTTAAACTCTTCTTCCTTCGCCCTGGTGGTCAAGCGCATACTAAAATCAATTGAAATACACGCCACGTGTCCTGCACAATCACTGCAGTCCGGTGTAGCGCCGAAAAAACATCAAATACGGTCAGGGATAACTAAAATACGAACCCGCACAATTGTGCGTACTCGGTCTGAAAGGGTTAATCATGGTATCTAATGTAAGTTTTTGCTTTTTGCTAAGGTATTTTGCTCCTACCTTCCCCTCCATTTCATTTATTCTGGCATTGCTACAGAAAACTTACTGTTTGCTCTGTCAAATTTATGTCCCAAAGTTTATTTTTTCTTATGAATGGAAACAGTGTCAGTCATTCCTTCATGTGTGTTAGGGCAATAAGAAGTGGAAATGGAATTAAGACTGGCATTACTCATTGAATAGGTTGATTTGGCAGTTTCACGGATAAGCCTATGAACTTCTGTAGCCAGCACTTTTTGCTGTTACTTGCCGGGCATTGCTTTATTTCTGCAGGGGATTTCCTAGTCTAAACCTGTGTTGTTAAATATTTCGGTAGATTTGGAAAAGTGTGTGGTACTGCGTCCAATGTTCAATGCCACCTCGGTCATGGAAGTCCCTTCTCCTTGCCAATAATCACAAATTTATCAGCCTGAATAATGTACTTGCCTTCAAAAGAGCAGTATACAAATGGAACTTAACAGTGAAATTTCTGTCCTTCCATTTCAAAGCAATGCTGCTATTTTTGAGTGAAAAAAAAAAATAGTTATGTCTTTCTTCATTATTGTCTTTGTAACCTGACCTACAACTTGTTTGTTACAAAAACAAGACATATATCTGTTGCAGCTGTAAGAATGTACTCACAGAAGTAAAAAACTACACTTTATACTGTCACATTGACATTCCCAGATCCACAAGTATGCACGCTGTGAAATCTGGAACTTTTTCAGCTGGTTTCAGAGGGAAGTGTTTGGGGTAGGAAATTGGTAGGGCAATGGTATAGATTAAAGTAGATGCAGGATGTTATAGTTAGGAGGAGATGGGGAGGTTAGTACCCGATACTGTGACATAAAAATCTGTATCAGACAAATCTGTGGATAGGGAGGGGTCAATGATAATGTTGTGGAATTGTTGATTGTTTCTAATCAAGTTCATTTATTCTGGCATTGCTACAGATAACTTACTCTTTGCTCTAGTCAAATTTATGTTCAAAAGTTTATTTTTTCTTAAGAACAGAAACGGCAATTAACAGCACAATGTGCTGGCTACGGAAGCTGGTAGCCTTATCCCTGAAATCTCCAAATCAACCCGCTTGACAAGTAATGTCAGTCTTAATTCCCAGCTTATGTACGTTGGATGTTTGAAATACAAGTAATTTCCCTGTGATTTGGATTTCATATAAGACTAGAGGCTGTGTGGCTATGATAAAGAAATTGACAATCACAGAAAGCACAAGCTTGCTTGTGTACTTAGTCTAAATGAATGACTCTAATAATTATAATAATATCAGGTACGTTGGCGGTGCGGTTAGGGGCGCACACTGTTTGCTTGCATCCAGGAGAGAGTGGGTTTGAACCCCACTTTCTGTAGCCCTAAATGGGGTTTTCCAAGGTTTCCGATTTTCACATCAGGCAAATGCTGGGAATGTACCTTATTTAAGGCCATGGCTGCTTCTTTTCCATTTCTAGGACTTTTCCTATTCCATCATTGCCACAAGACTTACCTATGTTGGTGCAACGTAGAGCAAATAGAACAATAATAATAATTTTCTCTGTTTCATGTTTCAGTGGAAAGTCAGTGGAAGTATTTCACTACTCCAGATCATTTAAACACTTCAGGTGGTGTAGGAAATGGACGTGAAAGTAGAGATAAAAAAGGAAACAGTCTGGGTTGAAGGAGCGGGAAGTTCTTCATTAGTAAGTATCATTTCCGATTACATTATAAATATTCAAATTTAATTCATGTTAAACAACTCTGTATTAAAGAAATTCATATTAATATTGGGAGTTAAATTCTGTAATATACTGCTCTGCCAGTTTGCGAACATACAGGGTTATTCTAAGTGATTCGTCATATTTTGAAGTCTATAATTTATAAAGTATTTCATTTGGAATAATTGTAACAGGAAACAAACTTGCTAATCTTAAAGGGGACTTGCGCAGGTGTTTCAAGACGTTCATTTATCTCACGACTCATGTGGGTGATAGTCTTGCACGTTATAGCATGTCGCTGTCAATGGAATTCAGATGAATACTGATGGTGTCCCGGATTGTTGGAAATGGTAATAATTGAAGTAATTACACCATTGTAATCACACTATTTTTCCGATGCACTGTTTAAAATTTGATTGCACAGTACTTATTAATCTTCAGTGTCAAAGTAACTGAGCTGGCCCTATGCTCGAAAGAAAGTGCACCTTCATCTTACATATAGGACACTGGTTGATTCCCTGCAAGTTGAGGTATTTTTGCCTGAAACTGAGGGCTGGTTCAAGGTCCATCAGTGCCACAAACTGATTCAAGTCACTGCTTTTGAGAAAATTACTAATAGCGAGTGTTTGGGTCATGTTCGATTAAAATAATGAGACCGACTGATTACATCCACTATTGCAGTATTGATCAGTCTATGTTGTTTTCTTTGATACCAGTACCAAGAGATTTGCTACTACTTATCACTCTGATTAAGTTTATTAATGGTGTATGTATGAGGAATTTGCTAATTATTGATTTTTGCTCTTTTTTTCATGTGATTGTGAAATCTTATGATATCGACAGTGAATTTTGATAGTAATTTTCCAATTCATTACATAATGGACCTGTCTGTTGGTAGATGGAAATTTTTGGTGTGATATCTGCAAGTTCTTAGTGGTTGATTAATCTTTAGACTCTAAGTTAGCACCTGGTCTGGCAAGACATCTCATGGTAACAATCCATTGGTACCCAGAATTATTTTGATTTGTTTCCCCTTATTTACACACTAGATTTCTATAGCTACCAGGAAATATTTAGAGGACAGTTCTGACTTGCATTTTACTTAATAGGAATCACTGTTATTCTGTATTCCTTGACCTAAAACTCGTGTTCAGTTTCCCGGCTTGTTGATGACGTGATTGGTGGCAATGACATATGGTTGTTCAGTATTCTACATTGTTATGCAATTTATTTGGTGATATTAAGATGTATCTTAGACAGTTAATGTAGTTTATTTGTTGGTTTCTTAATAATTCAAGTAGTTTTAGTGTATGTATAGTATTATGTGTACGCTACCATTAGGTTACAAGTTTACGCAACCTGTGTGATGTGGCGAAGCAAAGTGCGGGTTTAGCAGACAGTGATGTAATACAATATCTAGACCACTGTTCAAGTGATGGCGATAATCTTTCATCAAAATCTGATAGATGGAAGGATGAAGCAGTGACTGAAATTAGGGCTTCCTAGCATATTTATTGAGCACGGGCATAAACAGGAAGCCTACAGTTGGCTCGTACTGGTCATCGTATTTATTCGAGTCGATTCATTGTCTTGAGAATATGTTTTAATTTTTATTGCTTTCGGCATTTAGTGGACAGAGTGCTCCTCCTGGTAATGCAGCCTATGACTCCTGTATCACTGTTTCTGTTGAACTTCATGTCAATATTTTTATTAGATTTTTTCATAACTTTTTAAAATATGCATATTTTGTAGTAAAAATGGCTGAACACAAGGGTACATAGGTCATTAACACATTTTACTTTTCATTTTATCATGAAACTAGAAAAAACACTATAGAGTAATAATATTTCCTGTGCTAATAGAGGATAAAGCCAGCATCCTACACTGATAGTCAGTAACTTAGTGTCAAATGACCAACATTTTCTCTTTTAATAACAATTTTTTTTAAAAATTTTTAATAGTTTTCTTTGTTTAAACCAGATGGTATAGAGGCTCAGTTCCCTTTCAGTGCTTTGTAGTGATGTGTTATATTCCTTTCTGTTAAATTTTGTGTTGATATTTTCATTAGATTATTTCCCTGATTTTTAAATAAATTTGTTGGCTTTGTAGTAAATGGCTGACAGGTTTCACACAACCATCACTATGAGCTATGAAAGCAAAGGAGTTATATCCCCTGTGCATCCTCTCAGTGTTTATTTCCTTCTTCTCCCTTGATTTCAATTTATTTACCAGTTTGTTTACTTCCTGACATGAAAAGTTTGTACTGGCAGACAAAAAATGTACAGGCAGCTCCAAGGAGAGGGATATATTCACCTGCCCAGAACACGTAATAGTTGTTAAAATCTTTTAAAACTATTGTTAAGAGAGAGCTTGTTGGATGGGATGATGATTATACCCTAAATATCTTGTGAGGTTTCCAAGTAAATTTTTGCACTTGTTTCTACATGTACCTTGAATATTGCAGTTCTTATTATCTGCACAATGAGTGATTTGTTTTTCATTTTCCAAACATTCAGTCAAAAATGTGGCATTGTTTTCTGAAGTTTCTTGAGGTGAACGTTTTAACTAAAATCTTTTGAGAATAAGTGAATCAGCAGCTTGAAGAAGGGAATTAATAAAAACAAATTATTGCTGAAATAAATATTTCCTACTTTTCTTATTTACATAGTTTTCTTCGCCAAAATATTTGATGTTTCTTTATGCTATTCAAGCAGCTTCAACAGATCAGTAGGACTGTTGTTACTCAAATCCATGAATTTGTTCTCTTCTTCAAACTGGTTTTTGATTTTCAAAATTAACATTGTTACTGATACAACGTATAGGGTTAATTTTTTACCATATGTTCAGAAAGCATTATGTACCTAATATACTCTGAAGGTCATTTCTACCCATCACTTTGACCATCATATGCAGTTGTTGTCTCATTAGCACTTCTTCATGAAATGGCTTGTACTCATGAGGATGTGTGTAACCACTTTCCCTCATCCTGGATCTTCTTGTCTTGTATTGAAATTTTTTTCATAGTAAGCCTTTTCTGTTGGAGTCTGGGTGCTCCTGTGTTAAGCTTTAGCAGCAAGAAAGTATTTTGTAGCCTCATAGAACTAAGATGCACCAGGCTGACTGGCTCAGGTAGTTAAGGCACTGGCCTTTGAACCCAAATTGGCAGGTTCGATCCTGGCTTAGTCCGATAGTATTTGTAGGTGCTCAAATACGTCAGCCTCATGTCAGTAGGTTTACTGGCACATAAAAGAACTCCTCTGGAACTAAATTCTAGCACCTTAGCATCTCCAAAAACTGGAAAAGTAGTTAGTGGTACGTAAAACCAATAATATTATTATTAGAATTAATATGCAGTTAGATGACTTTTTGGGAAGTACTGTACTAACTGTCTATACTTGGAAATAGAAAATGAGAATATTTCCTTGGTCTTCAAGCTTAGGCCACCAGTTTATGATGTCTTGGATACTTTCTGACCTTTTAGAGGATTGAATCTGTAGGGCACCACATGATACGTGTGTGTTTTATATTTCATGACTTCTTACCCCTTATAATAACTATCAATTATTCTTTGACATGAGACAGTCATCTGTGGTCTTCATCTAGAAGCAATAGAGTTGATAATTTTTGGGTAAATTATTATATATTTTAATAAAGTGTAAGTTTGTAACTGTTATAATTGGTGGTTGTGTTATTGAATTGTAGCCTCTGTGCAAATCCAATCATTGTATTGTTGCAGTGTGTACATTCTGTCGATTCATCTGATTTTCCTTTTAGCAGATGAAAATTGCGCTCACATTGTAGCAATGAGTGCACTCAAACTAGGAAGTACTGATATATCTAAATTGCTGAGAAATGCAGGAAATATAATAACTCACGACATTTATAGTTTACGGGGATGCCAAGGTGCCCGAATTTTTACCCGTAGGATTCCTTGAACCTGCCAGTAAATTACCAACATGTGGCTGACATGTTTGAGCACCTTAAAATAGAACCAGACTGACCCAGTCAGAAGGCCAACGCCTGAACCCTCTGAGCCAGTCATCCCGGCAAATGCAGCGAAACAGTGCACACAAGTGGTGGTGGTGGTATTTTGTCCATGTAGGCATCACTGAAATCTAGAAGTTCTTTAATCTCATAGTACTTATGTTAAATTTTTTAATGCAGCATGTTACATACAGTTATCTGAGTGTAATGGCAGATAGCTGTTAGCACGAATGACAGTGTGCTCCCAGAATAAGTATTCGTGCAACATTGTGTTAGTTCAAAACAGGGCAGTCTTTTTCACAGTATTATGTGCTCCAGATTGAGTTAAGTCAATTCCAAATGTGCAGCATATTTTCATCTAAATAAGTCATATTTATGCTATGGAGGAGCCAAGAAGACTGCAGCCACTATGGGAACAAAGGCTGCAGTAGGTGCTGAAGTTGTAAATTATCAATGTGAGGTTGTCCTGCTCCATGGTTAAATGGTTAGAATGCTGGCCTTTGGTCACAGGTCCCAGATTCGATTCCTGGCATGTTCGGGAATTTTAACGATTATTGGTTAATTCCCCTGACACAGGGACTGGGTGTATGTGTCATCTTCATCATCATGTCATCCTCATCATGATGCACAGGTCACCTACGGGCTTCAAATCAAAAGACCTGCACCTAGCGAGCCAAAGTCGTCAGACACATCCTGGCATTAAAAAGCTGTATGCCATTTCATTTCAGTGTGAGGTTGAACTCATTACTCTTGTGCTTGAATTAGAACACTTAGACATAAAATACAAAGGATGTACCAATGCTCTTGAACAGTATCCATTGAGAGGGAGTATTCTCGTCTTCAGTATTCCTGAATCTTCAGAAGAGGACACTGATGAAGTGGCAGTCAGCCTGTTTAGGGGCAAGCTAGGTCTGGACATTTCTGTGCTGGCTATTGACAGATCCCCTTGTGCAAGTAAGAGAAAGCCAAGGATGAAGCACCCTATGATAGAAAAATTTGTCAGCTGCAGGAAGCTAGAGGCACTGTTGGGAATGAATTGTAGGCAAGCAGGTAGTGCGGCATCTGGGAAGAATCGACTGCTGCAAGAGTAGATATTTTGAAGTGAGCATTACAGGTTTTGGTGTTAAGAATGTCAGGACTGCTTAAGAATGTTTAGTTAAAAAGAGAGAAAATGCAAAGTAATATGTAACAAGGATGGACAAAACTTAGTAAAAGCAAGTAGGTGCATTGTCAGGAACTGTATAGTGTAGTTATATACGTATGTATCAATTTGTATAATGTGCAGAGGTCATTGACTGGCCATAGCGTTACGTATTTTTTTCCTTCAGCACCGCTATTTAGTGAATTTCTCATCTTCTAAAGACAAGGTAGACAAAGCAACATAACATTTCAACTACTCAGTAGAAATAAATGAAAGTGCAGTAACATGTTGCCAGAGGTCTCCCTGGTGTGAGGTGAGCACAACTTTAGTGCCAAATGGGTCTGACCCCACAAATCGAGCCAGTTAAAAGAGTGGGACAAGACAGTGTGAATCAATCAGTGTGCTGTTATTCATTACAACAGGATCTGGACACAACATTCGAATGACTTCACATGGGGAAGAATCATCGGGAAACTGGAAGAAGGATGAAGTGTGTCGAGTGTAGCCCAGGAGTTTTGTATTGTTCACAGCACTCTTTCACATACATGGAGAGCATTGCGAACTCCAGGCACTGCTGCCTCAAGGAGAGGACGGGGTCTACTGCAGTAGCAGATGACCGCTACATTGCGCAACAGGTAACATGCCGAACAGCGGAGCAATTGCAACCACTTTCAACATGAGTGGAAGGCACCCAATCTCATGCTCCATAGTGCCACGATGACTGCGTGGAGGTGGTCTGTTTGCCTGATGACCATTACATTGTGTTCTGTTGACACCTGCACATCACCAGCACATTCTGGTCTGGACCGACGAGGATTGGGGTCACGTGCTCTTTTCAGGTACGTGCTGATTCAGTCCGAGTAGTGATTTTAGACATCTAGCCAGATCTGGCTAGAGGTGGGAACTCATAATGCACCCAGGAGCATTGTCAGAGATGATCATTTTGGTGGTCCAAGTGCTATAGTGTAGGGAGGCATCATGTCACGTGGGCATTCCGATCCCCAGATCTTCGAACGGTGTACATTTACCAGTCAACATTGTTGTGACAGTGTACTCTTTCCCCATGTGCATATTTTCAGGGGTGTATTTGGCCCTGACTTAATTTTTATGTATGACAATGCACCACCACATCAAACAGCACAGGTGGAGGAGCTCTTGGAACGAGAGGATGGTGCATTGACTGGTCTGCCTGTCCCCCCCCCCCCCCGACTTAAATCCCATCAAGCATATGTGGGACATAGGCAGATGTATTGCAGCATGTTCATATGCATCAACGACCATCCAGCAGTTGTTAACAGCCCTGCTGGGAGAATGGAGTGCTCTACCACAAGAACTCCTTACCAGTCTTGTGGCTGGCATGGGAACACATTGCAGAGCATGAATCTCTCTCTGTGGTGATCACACACCCTTTTGAGGGTGATGCCCAGGGGACCATCATGAGTCACAGTGACCTATGTGTAATTTATTGCCTCTGTGTAAAAGTGTTATTCCTGATTGTCTTATTGCATATTCCTTTCAGTTGCATACCATACCATACTGTAGCATTTCTTCCTGTGTGTGTTTCCAGTTTCATTGTGCTATGTTACATGGAAGTAACACAGAATGCAAAAGTTACTTTCATCCTTAAGTTATGCCCTGCAGTGTAATTACTTCCTTCCTAATTTTAATGACTGATACAAGATGACACAGAAGTGAAGTTGTCAAATTATCCCATTTCATTGTGGATAATTGCTATCAAATTACTCAAACACTTGGGGTAGTTCCTGCTTCAGAAGGAATACATTTTGCAGGTTTTTACAAATATGGGAGTATAGTATTTCTCCCTATCATATTAATGGGATTGTAAGTAGTAAATACTATTTGTGAGAGAGAAGTTGGTACTTGTAGCAGGGATATTTCTTGATAGTTGCTTTACGTCACACTGACACAGATAGGTCTTATGGCGACGATGGGATAGGGAAGGCCTAGGAGTTGGAGGAAAGTGGCCATAGTCTTAGTTAAGGTTCAGCCCTAGCATTTGCCTGATGTGAAAATGGGAAACTACAGAAAACCATCTTGAGGGCTGCCGACAGTGCGATTCGAACCCACTATCTCCCGGATGCAAGTTTACAGCTGCATGCCCCTGACCGCACAGCCAACTCACTTGGTAGCAGGGATTTAAGAGACCATGTCAAAGAATAATTGATAGTTATTATAAGGGGTAAAAAGTCATGAAATATAAAACACACACATATCATGTGGTTCCCTACAGATTCAATCCTCTAAAAAGTCAGAAAGTTTCCCAGACATCATAAACTGGTGGCCTAAGCTCGAAGACCCAGGAAATATTCTCAGTTTCTATTTCCAAGTATAGACAGTTAGGGTAGTACTTCCCAAAAGGTCATCTAACTGCATATTAATTCTAATAATAATATTATTGGCTTTACGTACCACTAACTACTTTTCCAGTTTTTGGAGATGCCAAGGTGCTAGAATTTAGTTCCAGAGGAGTTCTTTTATGTGCCAGGAAACCTACTGACATGAGGCTGATGTATTTGAGCACCTACAAATACTATCGGACCAAGCCAGGATCGAACCTGCCAATTTGGGTTCAAAGGCCAGTGCCTTAACTGCCTGAGCCAGTCAGCCTGGTGCATCTTAGTTCTATGAGGCTACAAAATACTTTCTTCTTGCTAAAGCTTAACACAGGAGCACCCAGACTCCAACAGAAAAGGCTTACTATGAAAAGAAAAGTAAAGAATCACAAGAATATCAGCCTGAATTGTTCTGGGTGACTTCTGACAGAAGAGTAGCCTTATGAAAATGTTGTAAAGTTTGAGCTGGGAAGACATTGCAGAAAGGAGGTGAGCTGTTCAACTTAGCAGTATATTCCAAGGTGTCAGCGGAGGGGTGGTGTGGAATGATAGTAGATGAATGAATTTGAGTGGTGGTTTTAAAAGGAGGAGAGATCACAATGTGAAGATAATGTTGGAAGTGAGAGAACAGTAGGGCAAATATTGTAATATCTTCGAACTTGAAAATAGGTGCAATGAGTATGATATGAAATTTAGCCTTTCAAAACAGTCAGGTTGAGAACACAAAGCTGGATCAGGTAGATAATTTGAAGTATTTTGTATATGTATTCTCCCAGAATGCTCATATTATCAGCAAAATTGAAACAAGGTGCATCAAAGCTAATGCAGTGAATTCGCAGTTCAGTATTCTTTAGGAAGGAAGTCAACTCACATAGGAAAATATTGTTAGACTGGTCGGCTTTCAGACCGACTTACCAGGGATGGAAGCTGGGTGGACTCAGCATGTATTATTCATAATTTAGATTTAACAGATGTGAAATTAGCAAGAATGATTTATAAACAGGTGGGAACAATTGGCAGAAGGGTACTCAGAATGAGGGTATAAAGACTATTTTAGGAACGACCTCAATTGATGAAGTTGTATGCATAAACTGCCTTCAGTAATGTTTGTCGTATGACGCGAGTGAGAGAATAGATTACCTAGGAGAATATTGGAATCAGTCATGGAGGGTAAGGGAGACCAAGACCACGGTAGTTAGAAACCGTTCCCAACGATTTAAAGATAAGAGGCGTGAGACCACAGAGCTAGCGACAAATATAGGTTTGCGGTGGCATTTTATAAATTCACAGAGGCTTGGAGACTGATGGGTCTCTCATATAAACTAAGACAGTGTTTTACTCTCAGTTCTTGACCTGGTGTGTAGTCTACCTGACGAGTGTCAGTCACCAGTCTGGACCTCAGCTGTTAACATGGTCAGACACTCATCATTGCAACACCGTACTTTCGTATGTAAAAGTTCTGCTTACATCTTAATGGTCGTGCGAACAGCCATAACTCATAACTCTTGCTGTTGGTGTGCAGAAAATCCTAGTGGTGTTTATGAAGTCCCTCATTGTGATAAGGTGATTGGTGTTTTGTGTACTGTTAGTGCGGGATGAATAATCGGGCCTATACTTTTTGAGATGACAGTAAATGCAGAGAGGTAACAAGATGACATTTGGACGCCATTCTTCCATCATTTAACGGAACAAGAGAAATTGCTTGGGTACTTTTAACAAGATTCAGCCCCTGCTCATACAGCAGAAGATTCCCTTCTTACAGTCTCGGAAATGTTCGGAGACAGAGTGATCAGTGCTTGTTTATTTCCTCTCGTTCTCCAGATCTAACATTGTCTGATTTTTACTTGAGGGGTAATCTGAAAGAAAAAGTGTATCAAAGAAAACCTCACACATTGGAGGATCTGAAAGAAAACGTTAAGATGAAATCAGGAACATAACAGTGTCAGAACTCGCTCATGTCAGCCAGAATGTGGTTACTAGGCACAATGCCTGTATAACCCAGGAAGGACAACAATTCCACCATCTTTTATAAGGTATGATTTCATATAAGTTCGTATACACGCTTATAGCAGGGCGGCTGAGGCAGAGTACAAACACCGTGCGTATAGTTGCTGTTTGAAAACATCAGTCGCCTTTTCATGTCTATTATACATTTCACTGAGTGTGAATCCCTAAATAGTTGTACATTCTCCTCATTCCAGCAGGTTTTCTCCTCACACCTTCAAGTTCTTTACATTAATTCTCAATCTTTTGCTGTGTGCAGTAAAACTTGATATTGGTTGTGGCCTGCACTTCGAGTTAAATTTGGAAGACCTGCCCGAGTGTAGATTGTTCAGAACACGTGTAGTAGCTTATGTTAGAGAAGATTTAGGATGTAAAATTTTCTTCGCTACTACTTATGACTGCACAGGGCTTGATTCTGAGTACATGTGCCCAGAAATTGAATCCTGTCAGAAGAAGTGTTGTTTGGCTGCTGTTATCTACTCTCTACCTAAATTGCATTTCCTTATTAAATTAGAATCTATTTTCCATGATCACGTAATCAAGTATGAACATGTGATTATAATAGGGGTGATTTCACATTAATCTGCTTCCCAGTACCAGGGAAAATCAACTACTTTGAGACATGCTTCTGTCATTTTACTTACATATTCTACCCTTGAAAGCTACCCACTTCACTCGTAATTTACAATTTTTGTAGGATGGCATGATTACAAACAGTCCCCATAACGTCTTTCAGCATGGAAAGCTCCCAGTACCACGTGTATCGGAGCAGTACTTTTCAATAAAATTTTTCAACATTTTTGTGCATAAATAGTGACTTTCATGTCAGTCGTACTCCAGAGTACCGATGGTCTGTGAGAAGGTGCAATGTATATATGAACATAACCTCAGATGATCACTGTCCATTTTGCGATAAACTGTTGTGACTTACAATTTTTAGTGCTTTGTTGGTAAATATGGCTAGGTTTTTAAGTGATAATGAACTGTTCAAAATTTTAAAAGATACTGAACTGGATAACAACTGTGACACTGATATTGAGAGGGAAAATGATGAAAGTGATTCGTTGCCGCTTCTGGATACATGCGTGCATGATGTCCTTGATTAGGTGTTTAGTGCTGAAATTGCTAAAGTCAGACAAGTAACTGAAATCAATGAGTCAGAAAATAATTCTGTTATCAGATTATCTAGGCCTGTTTAAATGAAACTGTGTAACAGTGATTGTAAATGGAAGAGTTGATGACGTGAGTACCAGCAAACAGGATAGTGCCAATTTTCCAGCTGATGATGCTGGTAGGAGTGGGAAAGACAGTATTGGGGAAATAAGTAGAAAATGGAAGAAAGTAGAGAAGGACACAATGATTCCTGAATATCATTTGCAACTAGTGTTAAACAGAAAAGTTATTCCTCGAAATATGGCAGATTACAAGAAAATGTTTTGTGGTGAGAGTGAATGCAGGATGTCAAATACTGGCATAGGATATTTCAAGTGGAAAGATACCAATGATGTAACTTTTGCATCTGACAAGCAGAGAACTACCACAGTTTCCAGAAAAACAAGGATGGCACAAGGAAAGAACTGACCTCCCAACAGTTGTTGCAGATTATTACTCTCATCTGGGAGGGGTTGATTTGGCGGGCAGACTTAGGACAGTGTATGGACTAGGCCAATTATGCAAGAAATGGTGACACAGGCTCTTCTGGAGACTACTTGAAATAGCATTCATTGATGCATATGTATTTTTTTGTGAAATGAATGATAAAATTCCACTTATTCAATTTCCGACTTTCAGTAATCCCAAGAAAACTCCTAAAAGAAAGTTTAGTGCTAAAAAGCAAGCAGAAACAACAAGAGAAGAGGGAAAATCTTCTCCATCACTAAAGATGTCATACTAGGAAACAAGGCTTTCATTGGCATATATTTACAGACGTACGGGCTAGGTGTGAATTCTGCAGTTTCCACCAGATCCAATCTAGTCCCTACAGTAAATGTAGTCACTGGAATTTGCATTTGTGTTGTAATGAAAAATATAATTGTTTCACTGCCTATCATGATGTAGCTATCATTAGGAATAACAGTGTGAACTGACATTTGTAAACCGTTCCTCCACTTTTCATAATCAATTAATTCATTAATTCATTAAATTTTACTAATTGTGCATTTAATTGTCCCTGGATTGATTTTGATACAACCTTAGTATTATTAATGTGAAAAATTAACTACAAAATGATAATTTTAGTTTTTTTTTTTTGTATCTTGGAGGAAGCTTTTCATCAGCATGAAATACATCTAAGTACTTATGTTAAATCAGCCTTCATAGGGACTCTCAAGTACCATGTACAAAAACCATAGAATTAGAAAGAATAAAAAATATTTAGCATATAATTGTATTTATGTAACCCTTTTTTAATAGATTTTTAATGGAAAATTGTATAAAAGTAGGAGCAAAACACCCTTGGTTGGCTAAGGATTAAGGCCACGCTTGCTTCCTTACCACTCTTATGCCTTTCCTATCACATCGTCGCCATAAGACCTAATTTTTGTTGGTGCAATTTAAAGTAAATTATCAAAAAGAAAGACCTCATGGCTCAATAACCACAAAACTGAAGTATTCTTTGAAGCATATAGAATTCTAAGAATTCCAGTTACTCAGTGAACAGAGTACACCTTTCTCATAATTGACCGTACACCAGTAAGTCATAAATATTGTGGCAATTTTTACAGAACTTCGGCATAACTAGTAAAATACATAACCTTAAAATTGACTCAGCACGATCTCTAGACACTCTGAAATTTTTTTTAATAATCTCCATTCAGTTAGACGCTGAGTCTAAAATCGCTATAATTTCTAAGCAGAGTAAGCGAATGCACGTTAGGCACCAAAATGGGTTTAAAGAAGCAATGTACATTTAAATCTTATAGCAATATTGTGCGGTATTTTCTGAAGTGATTCCACATACTGTATATGAGTTGATTAAGTACGTAAGTACAGAAGGTATGAGTAGAATTTTGTAAATAATATAAATTTATTAAGGATGAGCTGTGTGTTTAATAGAAAATATATTAATGTAAATTGTGTAATACTGTATTTTAGGAAAAATGTCTTTTGTATTCTTAACTTAAATGTAGTGGTTGTGAGTAATTTATTTTTGTGTACCGTATCATCTGAGTTCAGACCGGCATAAGCCAGGTCGGTTTTTATCTTCATAGTGAATGAATATTTTATTACAAAAAGACCAAATATTCAAAATAATTTTAAATTTACAGTGATAAATCATAATCATTAGTCTTTTAATTGAAGGTTGGAATGAATGAATAGACGAAACATTATCTGTCTCTATATAATGAATAGAATTTAACTTTTGAGTCAAAAGGCATAAATGGATATAAAAGACGAGAAGACCCTATAGATCTTTATATGAGATTATATATATTTTGTTTAGTGGTATTATTAATAAGTAAGTTATCAAATTTTGTTGGGGTGACACTTATCTCACCTTATAATGAGAGCGACGGGTGATGTGTACATGTTTTAGAGCTAAAATCATATTTTGATAGTCAACATGGTATAATATACTCTGGAATTTACTCATGTTCGAGAGGATATAGTCGTGTGTTTATTTTGTTATTACTTCATTGATTACCATTAAATATTTGAGTATTAAAGGGAGATTTATGTATATTGTGATTATGTTTAAATAGATTTGTAATTACTGTTGCTCCTCAGAAAGATATTTGACCCCAAGGAAGAAACCTATCCTATAAAAGCTCATTTGCAAATAAATTATTTTGATTTGACGCATAATTGTGAAGAATTTGGAAGGAATACAGTTTCCATGAATGATGTGACGTAGGCATTAAGCAAACGTAAGGAAAAATGTAAAAGTCAGGATGGTATCATTTCCGACAGTTTTGATCTAATCTTTGAAATTCTTTACCTAATAATGCACATCTATAAAGTACTCATTGATGACTCACACATTCTCATTGCAAATGAAGCATGCAGCTGTCCATCCCATTCCTAAATTCACTATTCCTCTCATGTTCTCACATTATTGAGCTGTTACTATCATATAAGCTCTCTCTAAGGTCTTGAACGAATCATCTGTGCTCAATTGTTAGAATTTCTACCTAGGGATAATTGCTACACCCTGTCTATTCAGGTTTTACAGCAAATTACATTAATTGCACAGACTGTATTAAAGTCACAGAAGACGTTAAGAGTGCTATGGATAAGAGCAAAGTAACTATAATTTGTCTACTCTATTTCAGTCATGGATTTGACAGCAAGACTGTGATATTCTTATTACAAACCCCAGAAATCTCAACATGGCCAGTGATATAGTTCAATAGTTCAATTCTTGCCTCAAATATAGTTATCAGAATATATTTTTAGCCAATAATTCTCCCTCATTGAGCGAAGAACACTTTGGAGTTCCTGTAGTTCCTGTGCTGGGTCCATTATTATTTTTTCTTTTATTAACGAGATTTCCTCTAACTACCATATTTATGCTGATGGTTTCCATATTTACAGACATCTCTAGAACTACATTAGAACCAAATTCTGAACTGTACCCTTGTTGCAATTGAACAGAACAAAATGAACTCAAAATTAACCCTGATAAGACACAAATCATAATAATTTGGCAGAGAAAAGCTTTAACTTCATTACAAGTGGATGCCTACCTGACATGACATTAAATTTGTGCTTAGCAAAACAGTAAGAAATCTTCATGTTATGTTTGACTAGGACCTCTCATGGGCAGAGAGAGTGGTTTGATGCACTGATTTAAGAAGGTATCAGTCCCTCCATTTATTGCAAAGAACCAGGAAATTCTTACTACTAGCACGTAAATGAACTTAATCAAAACTCTAAGAATGCTCCTATTTGCCTACTGTGATATTGTGTCAACCTTAAGTCACTGTTAGCTACTTGACTATAAAATTCACAACATTCCTGCATTTGTTTCAACTTCAGTGTGAGACCGCATCAACATATCATGCTGTATCTTAGCAAATTGTCAATGTTAAACCTGGAAATAAGGAGGCAACTTCGTGCTCTGCACCAGGCTCTTGGAGACTCATCACCAAATGGTATGCCTACTCCTTTACAGTAGGCACAATACGGCTCCAGATGTCGGGCTCCTTGTTCAAAATACAGTGTCGTTATAAAAAATATTTACAACCTGCATAGGTGGCACTGTTAATATTCTTAAAATTATTATTATTATTATTATTATTATTATTATTATTATTATTATTATTATTATTATTATTATTACTATACATACATATTCATTATAGAATGATATACCTTTCAGTATTCAGTCTGCAAACCTATGTGAATTAACTAATTGTTGTCACAGTCATCCATTTGTAACTAGCTCTGTGGCCCCATTTGGTGCTATATCTCATATATTTAAATTGTTAGAAACTGAGTCTAAACATCATTTTATTCTCCCTCTACTTCTCCTACCCTCCATTGCAGAGTCCATTATTCTCTTAGGTAACGTATCCTCCTGCATTTACCTCACATGAATCCAACACCAAAGCTGGATTGTGCATACAGCTTAATCCATACAGTTCATTCTTAACTTAGCCTTTATTCCCTAATTCTGAGTGTCCTCCTGCCATTGTTCCCATCTGTATGTACCATTAATCATTCTTGCTACATTAATGTCTGTTGCTTCTTATGAATAAGATACCCTGAGTCGACACAACTTTCGTTTCCATAAAACAAAGTTGGTCTGAAAACAGAGTGATGTAATGATAGTTTTGTCTGGGAGCTGACTTCCTTCTTCCAGAATACTGTTGATCGACACTGTGAGCTCACTGCATTTAGCTTTACTGCACCCTGACTCAATCTCACTTATACTACCATCCTGGGAGAACACACATCCCAAATACTTGAAATTTTTTACCTGTTTCAGCTTTGTATCCCCAATCTGACATTTATTTCTGTTGGATTTATTACCTAGTGACATCAATTTAGTCTTAGAAAGAACAATTTTCATACCATGTTCATTGTACTTTGTTTCAAATTAGACTACAGGCTTTCTGAACAATCTGCCATTAACATCAATTCATCAGCATAGGTCAGAGTGCTTACTACATTTGTACCTACTTGAATCCCTCTGTGTCACTTGGTACCTTTTGGCAGATGATCCATGTAAACTGTGAACAACAAAGGTGAAAGATTACAGCCTTGTCTAACTCCTGTAAGTACCTTCAACAAAGAACTCATCCTACTGTCACTTCTCACTGCAGCCCAATTGTCAACATAGATGACTTAGGTTGATTTTAATAATCTGGCATTAATCCCATATTCCCCCAGTGTGGCAACATTCTTTTCTCTCGGTACTCTCATATGCTGGTGTCTAAATCTCATTTATCGTTTTCTAAATTTTCAGATATGTCTGAAAATTTTGCCTCATTCATTGATGACTAATTGCTAGATACACTGACTGACAGTGACAATGCAACACCAAGGAGGAGTGGTTCGAAAGGGATGAAAGTTGGGGAAAAAACAAAGACGGCACGGAAGAATAATTAATGTTTATTTCAAACCGATATGCAGGTTACACAATGCGCACGGCATCGACTCAGTAGGATGTAGGACCACCGCGAGCGGCGATGCACGCAGAAACACGTCGAGGTACAGAGTCAATAAGAGTGCGGATGGTGTCCTGAGGGATGGTTCTCCATTCTCTGTCAACCATTTGCCACAGTTGGTCGTCCGTACGAGGCTGGGGCAGAGTTTGCAAACGGCGTCCAATGAGATCCCACACGTGTTCGATTGGTGAGAGATCCGGAGAGTACGCTGGCCACGGAAGCATCTGTACACCTCGTAGAGCCTGTTGGGAGATGCGAGCAGTGTGTGGGCGGGCATTATCCTGCTGAAACAGAGCATTGGGCAGCCCCTGAAGGTACGAGAGTGCCACCGGCCGCAGCACATGCTGCACGTAGCGGTGGGCATTTAACGTGCCTTGAATACGCACTAGAGGTGACGTGGAATCATACGCAATAGCGCCCCAAACCATGATGCCGCGTTGTCTAGCGGTAGGGCGCTCCACAGTTACTGCCGGATTTGACCTTTCTCCACGCCGACGCCACACTCGTCTGCGGTGACTATCACTGACAGAACAGAAGCGTGACTCATCGGAGAACACGACGTTCCGCCATTCCCTCATCCAAGTCGCTCTAGCCCGGCACCATGCCAGGCGTGCACGTGTATGCTGTGGAGTCAATGGTAGTCTTCTGAGCGGACGCCGGGAGTGCAGGCCTCCTTCAACCAATCGACGGGAAATTGTTCTGGTCGATATTGGAACAGCCAGGGTGTCTTGCACATGCTGAAGAATGGCGGTTGACGTGGCGTGCGGGGCCGCCACCGCTTGGCGGCGGATGCGCCGATCCTCGCGTGCTGACGTCACTCGGGCTACGCCTGGACCCCTCGCACGTGCCACATGTCCCTGCGCCAATCATCTTCGCCACAGGCGCTGCACCGTGGACACATCCCTATGGGTATCGGCTGCGATTTGACGAAGCGACCAACCTGCCCTTCTCAGCCCGATCACCATACCCCTCGTAAAGTCGTCTGTCTGCTGGAAATGCCTCCGTTGACGGTGGCCTGACATTCTTAGCTATACACGTGTCCTGTGGCACACGACAACACGTTCTACAATGACTGTCGGCTGAGAAATCACGGTACGAAGTGGGCCATTCGCCAACGCCGTGTCCCATTTATCGTTCGCTACGTGCGCAGCACAGCGGCGCATTTCACATCATGAGCATACCTCAGTGACGTCAGTCTACCCTGCAATTGGCATAAAGTTCTGACCACTCCTTCTTGGTGTTGCATTTGCTCTGTCAGTCAGTGTATATCTGAAAAAAATGTGCCTAATATATTTAATTTTCCACAGGACAAATATGAACTTGTATCAGAGGAGACACATTTGAAAGAAGAAATCATGTCAGAGTTGGCAGAGCAGGGGCAAACACAGGTGAACACATTTGAGGTAAAATAATACAGTAGAACCATATTTAACATTTTTACAGTGAACCTGATTTTTTTAACCTTAAATGGGGGTTTACCTTAAATTGAGGTTTCATAGAAAGCACACCTTTTCCTGAGATCTTTGCCAATATTAACATAAATTTTTACCATCATACATTATTTACATTGTAACACCAATAAAACAAGGAGATATCTACCCTACACACTGTACTGTAGTTACAGTTTGTGCTTCATTTTGACAGATTTTTGTCAGTGAATGCAAAACCGCTTCAGTTTAAGGTTGTTCTTATAATGTTTTAGATGATTTTCCATAGAAGTCAGGAAAGATACATTTTTGGACAAAAATATATTGTTTAAACATTTTTACAGATATCTCCCAAGCAGCTGCTTACTCATTAGCACGTATTTTCTAATTCCAATATTCTGAACATGTATATCTAGTTTCATTCTTAAAAATTTTAATAGGCTTGTGGCAAATATTTACATTTTCTTACCTCAAACAGCATCACCTAACCTAGGTTAACCATGCACATATTATGAAAACATATTTCAAGCACCCTGTAGAATAATGGTGACATTTTCACTATAAATTTACATGCGAATAACCCTTCTGAAATTTAACAAGATGTGAAAGTACATAACCGAACCTCTGAAATTGGTATGCACACCACTGTATTATGAGAAGGAGAAGTATCATATTCTTATTTTGTTCAGTACATAGTATTAAAATTAAGCAATTATTTACTTCAGCCTTTATTTCTAAGGAGTTAACAACTGCTGTCATTGCACTTATTCAGAAACATGTTATTCCGATGTTTGTCTACACCAACTGGAGCTGTGAGGAGACCTCAGTTATTCAGGCTCACTCAAGATCAATTCGTTCACACGTAGTGAGGATTCGATATGGAAGATTATAGATTGCATCCAGTATAAACGCTGGACTACTGTGTATGAATATTGGTAACATGTAAAAACTAACGTGCCTGATGTTGCCCGCAATAACTGATCAATCAGTGGAAGGTTTCTCATTGTAACCAAAGGATATTGAGCAGATTAATGTAAGAATTTTTGGAGGTTGTAATAACATTGTCATTAAAATGGGGGTTCTCTTCTATAACAGTGGCCATGGTCAGATGTGTATCCTAATCTGTCATCTCACTTTAGTTATAATTAAGAGCTATAAATTTAATTATTTTCCATGTTGAAGTACAGTTATAAATAATATTGTTATTTACTCTATTTTCTTGATATATTGTATTGAAAAGGTGGACCCTCTAATCAATTTATATCTTATAATCTCACTTTAGTCCTAAGTACCCATGCTCTAAATTCCTCACCTGCCTTGATTCATCCTTAGCAAGCTTATGATGCCTTTTAAATAGGTTCTTAATATCCCATGACCAAAACAAATAGAAATAAATATTTGCTAATTTTAACATTTCCTTAACACTAAATGTGGGTTTTACTCTATTGTGAATTACGTTATCTAATGTAAAATTCCATTGCTCTTACGGAATAATTTTTGGGACTGGAAATTTCTTCCGTTAAATGTGGATTTAGGCTAAAGCGAGGTCACGTAAATTTGGTGTTATTATGTAATTTGATAATCTGTTTTGACTTACTTGACTTAGTTCCTGTTGTTTCTTGTGGAACATAGGGCATCAATATAGCATCTCCATCTGATCCTGTTGCCAGCCAACCTCTTCACATCTCTCCAGGTCTTGCCTTCTCCCATGCCTCCACGTGTATAGATCTTTGCCACGTTTGTTTGGGCCTTCCTCTCCTCCTTTTACCCTGCGGATTCCAATCCAGTGCCTCTCTCTAATGGCTTCATTCCCTTTCCCCAATGTATGCCCTATCCATTTACATTTCTGATGCTTTATCTGTATGGCCATCTCAATTTCACCTGTCGTTCTCCATACTTCATGATTGGAGATTATTTCTGGTCAGTAGATATTTAGAATTTTCCCCAAACAGCAGTTGACAAAGGTCTGCAACTTGATGGTAATCACCTTAGTCACTTTCCAGGTCTCGGACCCATATAGTAGAACAGCCTTGACATTTCTTCGGAAAATGCAAAGTTCGGTCCTGATAGATATTTTGTTATTCTTCCGTACCAGATAGAGCTGAACAAAGGCACCATTGGCTTTTTGTATACATTGAGAGACATCCTGTACTGCTCCTCCATCTTTGGTAACTACCCTGCCCAAGTAGGTGAAACTATCCACATCCTCTATAGGTTCATCACTGAAGACAAATGGGTCTAGTTTGTTGGTGTTCATCCTTAGGGCCTTGGTCTTCTTTGAGTTGATTTTTAGTCCCACCTTTTTTCCTTCTTTTACCAAGTCTTCAATCTTTGATTGCATTTCAGCATGTGCCTCAGACAGGAGACATACATCGTCAGCAAAGTCTAGGTCTTCTAACCTATTAGCCTATCCCCACTGGATACCCCATTTCACATTTCACGTTACCTTCCGCATTACCACCAGGAACATGGTTGGCGAGAGTTTACAACCTTGACGTACTCCTGAACATACAGATATAGGCTCAGATACATGGCCCTCATGAATGACTCTGCATGTATAATCATGGTATGTTTCCTGAATGAGGTTGGTAATTTGTGATGGCACTCCATACCGCTTCACTTCCTTCCACATAGCTTCTCTGTTGATCGAATCAAAAGCTGTTTTGAAGTCGATGAACACTGCATAGAGGCAAGATGACCACTCAGCACACTGCTCCAGAATTATCCTCAAGGTGTTTATTTGGTCTACACATGAGCAATTTGATGGAAAGCCTGCCTGTTCCCGTCGGAGCCTCAAGTTGATATACTCCTTAATTCTGTTCAACAGAACCCTGGTGAAGACTTTGATAGGGATTGAAAGAAGCGTAATGGCCCTCCAGTTGTTACAGTTTGACGTTTCACACTTCTTTGGCAACTTCACCAGCAACCCACATTTCCACTCTGTCGTCATTTCTCCATTAACCCTTCTTAAATAGCAGCTGATGTAGATGTTGATTCCCATAGGGAACCTAAAATATTTGTCCTGAATGAGTAAATTTATAATACCAAAGTAATGGTCCGTTATTGGACATTATAAATTTTCCAGCTAACTCATTCTTGGTTGCCTGCGTTTCGCCCTCGTGTGCTAAGTTAGGCTCGTCAGTTGGGACTTAGCACACCACCCAAGACGCAACGCTAGTGCATACCATGGAGGCCACTGCATAGGCCACCTGAAGCCACCAGCAGTGCCAATGCACTGAGAGAGCCATGTCTCACTTCCAAAAATTGATGCCTGCCTGGCCATCAAATGATGTAGATGTTGATTCCCATAGGGAACCTAAAATATTTGTCCTGAATGAGTAAATTTATAATACCAAAGTAATGGTCCGTTATTGGACATTATAAATTTTCCAGCTAACTCATTCTTGGTTGCCTGCGTTTCGCCCTCGTGTGCTAAGTTAGGCTCGTCAGTTGGGACTTAGCACACCACCCAAGACGCAACGCTAGTGCATACCATGGAGGCCACTGCATAGGCCACCTGAAGCCACCAGCAGTGCCAATGCACTGAGAGAGCCATGTCTCACTTCCAAAAATTGATGCCTGCCTGGCCATCAAATGATGTAGATGTTGATTCCCATAGGGAACCTAAAATATTTGTCCTGAATGAGTAAATTTATAATACCAAAGTAATGGTCCGTTATTGGACGTTATAAATTTTCCAGCTAACTCATTCTTGGTTGCCTGCGTTTCGCCCTCGTGTGCTAAGTTAGGCTCGTCAGTTGGGACTTAGCACACCACCCAAGACGCAACGCTAGTGCATACCATGGAGGCCACTGCATAGGCCACCTGAAGCCACCAGCAGTGCCAATGCACTGAGAGAGCCATGTCTCACTTCCAAAAATTGATGCCTGCCTGGCCATCAAATGATGTAGATGTTGATTCCCATAGGGAACCTAAAATATTTGTCCTGAATGAGTAAATTTATAATACCAAAGTAATGGTCCGTTATTGGACATTATAAATTTTCCAGCTAACTCATTCTTGGTTGCCTGCGTTTCGCCCTCGTGTGCTAAGTCCCAACTGACGAGCCTAACTTAGCACACGAGGGCGAAACGCAGGCAACCAAGAATGAGTTAGCTGGAAAATTTATAATGTCCAATAACGGACCATTACTTTGGTATTATAAATTTACTCATTCAGGACAAATATTTTAGGTTCCCTATGGGAATCAACATCTACATCATTTGATGGCCAGGCAGGCATCAATTTTTGGAAGTGAGACATGGCTCTCTCAGTGCATTGGCACTGCTGGTGGCTTCAGGTGGCCTATGCAGTGGCCTCCATGGTATGCACTAGCGTTGCGTCTTGGGTGGTGTGCTAAGTCCCAACTGACGAGCCTAACTTAGCACACGAGGGCGAAACGCAGGCAACCAAGAATGAGTTAGCTGGAAAATTTATAATGTCCAATAACGGACCATTACTTTGGTATTATAAATTTACTCATTCAGGACAAATATTTTAGGTTCCCTATGGGAATCAACATCTACATCATTTGATGGCCAGGCAGGCATCAATTTTTGGAAGTGAGACATGGCTCTCTCAGTGCATTGGCACTGCTGGTGGCTTCAGGTGGCCTATGCAGTGGCCTCCATGGTATGCACTAGCGTTGCGTCTTGGGTGGTGTGCTAAGTCCCAACTGACGAGCCTAACTTAGCACACGAGGGCGAAACGCAGGCAACCAAGAATGAGTTAGCTGGAAAATTTATAATGTCCAATAACGGACCATTACTTTGGTATTATAAATAGCAGCTGCAACATATTTTCTTCATGACTTCTGCTGGAATATTGTCAACACCTGCTGCCTTACCAATACGCAACTCTCGCAATGCCTGCTTGATTTCCTCCACTGTTGGAATGCAGACTTTAATCCTTGGGTCAGGCTAGGTTTCTTCCTCTTCTTCTTCTCCTCCTTCTTTGCCTTCTCCTGCATCTACTTGCTCGTCCAAGGAGTGGTTTAACACCGTAGAGAAATGTTCCTGCCATCGCTTCAGTTGATCCTCGGAGTTTGTTAGGAGGACACCATCTTTGTTTCTGACTGGATGGTTTTTCTGCATCTGCTTCCTTGCCAGAACTCTGGTGATGTATAGAGTTCTGTAAGATTTCCCTTTCTGGCTGCCTCCTCTGCTTGTTGAAATAGGTCCTCTATCCATTTCCTTTGGTCTCTCCTCACACTTTTCTTTACTTCCTTATCCTTTGCAGCATATTTGGATTGCAATTCTGCCTTCCTTGCTCATGTCTTACATGCATTCATTTCTTCCTTTATCTCTTTCTTTTGTCTGATAATTTCCCATGTCTGGTCAGTCATCCAGTCTTATTTCCTCCTATCCTTAAAACCCAGGATATTTTCACATACTTTAGTAAATACAGATCTAGTCTTCACCCATTTTCCCTCAATAGTTTCATCCTCCACCTCAGTGAGTGCTTGGAATCGATTCTTTAGTTCTATCCTGAAGGCTTCCTTCACATTTCTGTCATCCCTTAACTTTCCAACATCATATCGCTTCCTTGTCTGCTCTTCCCTTTTGTGCCTGGATCTTCATTCTAAAGGTAGCCACAACAAGATGGTGATCACTACCAATGTCCGCACCTCTCTTGTTTCTCACATCCAACAATGAACTCCTCCAACTTCGTCCAATAGCCACATGATCTCTCGGATTTTCTGTCCTATGATCCGGTGATACCCATGTCACCTTATGGCAGTCTTTATGTGGAAGTACAGTACCACGAATAACCAAATCGTGGCTTGCACAGAAGTCCACAAACAGCTGTCCATTCTCATTTTGTTCTCCTAAACCATGCCTTCCCATAATATGTTGAAGTCCTTCATTGTCCTGTCCCACTTTAGCATTCAAATCTCCTCCAACTTGGATGATATCCTTCCTTTTCTGTTTCTTAACCATTCTATTAGGATGTCCATAGAACGCCTGTTTGTCTTCCTCCTCCGCCAACTCCGTAGGTGCATAGCATACTATCAACACAATATTTTTAATATTGGTCTTAATACGTGCCACTATTACCCTTTCCATCACTGAGTACCACTCCATGAGGCTCCTCTTGGCCTCCTTATCCATTAATATACCCACACCTCCATAAATCGCTCCGTCACCCTCGGGTCTTCCAGAGTATACAAATGTAGCTCCATCATGGATTACCAATTCCTCAAACTCACTCCATCTTACCTCACTCAAACCTAAGATGTTCAGGCCATAACTCCTCATACATGCCACTGCCTGTCGTAGCCTTCCACTTTCCTCCAGAGTCCTCACATTCCATAGCCCAATTTTCGTTAGCCCTTTCAAGCCAAAGGTCGTCATCTTTGGATCATTCCGGTTTCTCATTGTTGATGTTTCTGTAATAAGGTAATTTAAGGTTGTGTGAGTTATTGGCCTACAGCACCCGAGCTTGGTGGTGGGGCTGCCACCTATGCCTCCAAGCCTGCTGCATTCTGTTGGGGTAGTCCCCCTTAGCCTTTGAAGATCCCTTTTCACCACAAGGCAGTGGTTTTCCTCTTTATTTCACCCCAAGAGAAAGGGTTGCCTCCTCCACCAACTTTGCCGTACCAAAGGTCTCCTCTGCCTCAGTTGCCATTATCCATATAATACAGTATAGTAGTACTCTTTTCTGTTAATGGAAATAGTGAGAAAGCTGCTGAACAGATATCAGTGAATGACCCCCTCTCTGTAATCCAAACCATTTGAAAGTTCTTGGAAGGGTAGTATTTTAATGAAATTGTCAAGTTTTATAAAAACTTTATTTTCTTCAAGTGATAAAGAAGTCTTACCCTAAGTACTGTATAGCAGGTAGTATTGTTCTAAACTCTTTTTTTCTGTTGTGAGGCATATGGCATGTGGTTTCATCACTTCTACTGCTGCCTTATTCTATCTGGTTTTCAGTTAATAGCATGGCTGTCTGCCTGTAGTGTGGAAGAGTTACATACCAACCCATTTCTTCAAATTCATCTTCTGCCTAAAATTATATCTTGAAGTATTACTTGTAGTGGATGGTTTCTCATAATGTGATCCATATAATACAGTCTCAGTGAAGATGATCTCCACGTATGATTCCAACCACATACCAGTCCTCCTGCCAATCTTGAATTTCTGGCAGTACCCGGAATCGAACCCGGGCCCCCGAGGATGGCAGCTAATAAACACCAACCATTATGCTATGGAGGTAGACAGGTAATAGGATGAACACATGAAAGAGAAGACAAGAGATGTTGATATTCCCCTTGTTCTTTCAGGTTTCTTTTCTTTCAGGTTTCTCCTTTCATTATATTTATCCAATTATGAGCTCGGTTTCTTGTTCCTGTCCCTTTGTATAATTACATGGCACTTGTTCGATTATTTCCATTTTTCATATGGATGTATGAAACTTATTTTGTCAGCAATGTCTTGTTCACTTGTATACTTTTATTGTACTGTAGTTGCCACTTTACATTTCTTGATTTACTTTGAATATTTTGTACTTGCAGCCATTTGCAGATGTTAAAGTTGAAATAATCAAAGAAGAACACACAGTTGATCTGATGGAAACAAGCTTCAAAGAAGATGACAAGTAAGTGCAGTGTACATTAATAAGATTTTATGTCCCTAATCCTCACCAGTATGTTCACTTATTTCCTCTATGGACATGTAATAGAGTATCGGCCTCTGGATCCCAACATCACATGTTCAGTTCAACCAGGTCATTCATCAGTCATGGTGAATCAGCAGTGTTAAATTCAAATCTTGGTCCCAAGTCTTCGGATTAGAACCTGGCATGTTGCAATCATCTTGTTGTGCGCCTGGTGTTACCCCTCAAGTTCAAATAACTCAGCCACAATATCTAGTGGTATTTTATTCATGACTTTACAACCACTTTTCTTGGCTGGTTTTATTTTGCAGCCATAGAATACAGTGGCTCATACGATTGTATAGTAGATGCTCATTTATCAAGGCACTTTTGAGTAGATAATTGTTTTAAGATTTTTCAGAGGGAAGGTTATCAAACACCTGCCTAGATTCTGTCCTATATTTCAAGGTCTAATTAACTGCCATTTGTTGAACATGTTCTAGTGTACTCAAATTGATTTCTAGCTTCAAAATTTATTGTGAACTTTGAAAATCTGAATGTCTCTGTTGGGTTGAAATCCATGACCTTGTGATCTAGTGGCTGAATATCCAGCATTGATTCACAGAGCCTGGTGTGTTATATTCCCTTATCAATGTTTTATTTATTCTTCCTCACATCCACCACCTCATTAAAACATAGCTTCTTGCAGTTGGGTGACATTCAGTCGAGTTGTTTGAATGTCAAGGCTTTACTGCCCTCTAACATGTAACCAGGGCTTCTCCTACACAATCATTGTTCTCACATCTGGTCCTGAAAGCAAGAGTTGATTCCTGCACCATCTGTTGTTTGCAGCGAATCTATACTATGAATACAAAATACTACTCATTGTCTTATTGCGATATCTCAAGTACCACCAAACCAATAAAACTAGAATTTTATATTAAACAATGTGTAAGAATCCTTGATACTTTCACGGCCCTTACCTCTAGTAATGATACGGGCTTTTTGACTTATGTCATGTCATGAAAACAAGGTTAAACTCTTTACCTTTTGCAGAGAACTTTGCTCTGTGTCTTCTGAAGAAAATCTCAAATGTTACCGAGGATGTCTTCCACAATCGTGAGAGTTTGAATTTAAGAATATTTTACATTGGAGAAAGGTGGTGGTACGCTCGTTGGTCACCATGTGGCCCACTGTATGCAGGCAGGAGCTGATGACAACATTAAATTCCAGTATGACATTAACACACACAGCTTGGAATGAACCAGCTGATGATGACAAACGTTGAAATTTGGAAAACACCGAAACGAAATATTAATATGGAAAGGGCATAGAGGAGTACTATCTATGTAAATCCTTAATGGCTGGCAACCATGTATTACTTAATTGATAGCCAGTGTACCTGTTGAAATTGTTAGGATGTTTACATATTTTCCTGTTTCGTGTATAATCCTAGAGCTTGTAAAGTTTAATGTTGGTAAGAGCTTGAACATCTTGGAACATGACATCATGACCCAACGGCAGTGCATGCCGCTATTGCTGACTTGTCTGGTTGGTTCTGGCAGATATTTCTTTAGTGTTCCTTGATGCGAGTTCCAATGGACTAACGTGTTTGGCCATTGTATAACTTGCCACAAGTACAGGGAATTTTGTACACCCCGGAGTGTAATAGTGGGGACAGTTTACCCTTTCAGGACAATAGAGTTACTTTAAAAAAATTAGTTTGTAAATAAATAGTGTGTGTAAATATGTTTTTTCATCAAGTTAGTGCATACTTTTAGAACCCAGTATTATATGCATTATGGTATCCCAAATCTTTTGCAAAGAGTTTATCACCTTTCCAACTAATTATTTTCTTGGACAAAAATTGTTTCGGGTACTTGATTCACTGGAGTTGTACCAAGAAGAAGCTGTCTGCAATCGGATTTTCGTGCAACATGTAAGTCACAGCATAAGTATTCTTTACTTGTTAAGAGGTATATAAATATCTTCATTGTCCTGTTGGATGTAAGTCCTTTTTCAAAGTAATGCTTATGTTTCAAAATGCACTTTCAATAATCACCTTAAATTTCCTCCAATGTCTATCAAGCTTGTTTATTCTGCTGTATGCTGTCTTTATATTTTATTTGGATTGCTCGATGGCAAATATCGTTTTCAGGTTGCTGCAGTTTTGACATCCATTCTCATGAACCCTGTGCTGTAAATATGCTCTACATATGTGTTCTGTATGGTTAAATTGTTCCACTATGCTACCTTTTAAGTTACTATACATGCTGTAATGGTAACTGCAATGCTTGATAAACCAGTGATGAATTTCGGTATTCTCTTTCTCGGTCTGATTCAGATGGGGTCAGCCTATGTTGTATATTTTGTTTGCCACCTGTACCACTTCTTATCCTTGTTTACTCTTTAGTGGATATGTCCATGCAAATTTTGAATATACATCTTGAATGGTAAATATGTATTTGAAACTCTTGTTTACATTTGCATGGGGAATCATTTCTACATAATCCATCTGGTGAAGTTTATATATCCCTTTTTTAACAACACAAAATCAAGGGTACCAGCCGTGAGCCTGTCGGTGAAGCTTTCTAGAAAGCCCCTTGTTATTGTAGCCATGTCTGCCTATGTTGATACTAATGTTTTTTTTTAGGAATTATTCATAATTTGTTGATAGGTATGTCATGTCGCCACAGATGCCATGAGCACAGAGCTCGATAGCTTCAGTCACTTAAATGTGGCCATTATCCAGTATTTGGGAGATAATGTGTTCAAACCCCACTGTCAGCAGCCCTGAAGATGGTTTTCCAAATTTTCCCGTTTTCACACCAAGCGGGTGCTGGGACAGTGCCTTAATTAAGGCTGCAACTGTTCCTTCCATCTCCTAGCCCTTTCCTTTCTCGTTGTCACCATAACATCTATCTGTATCGGTGCGACGGAAGGCATCTTGTAAAAAAATGGAGAGATGCAATAAGTAATTTCAGCCACGGAATCAACACCTTGTTTACTAGGTCTTTTAATTGTCATACCAGAGCCTGTTTTTTCAGAGCGAAACAGTCTATTATGTGTGTATTTAAATTTTACATTTGATTTTAACCCCTTAAGTGGGTATGATATCTTTAGGCGTTTTCGCGCTGGGCCTCTACAGTGGGTATGACAGCATTAGTCGATTGTAAAATTTATCAGGTATTTATCTTGAGGGTGAAGGCATATGGCGTTGCCACGGAATCTATCACATTAGTTGATATGTTTTCCACGAGGTCACTCTGTGTACTGGTTTTTAGAGCTGTCAATGTTTCATATTTGGTGCCTTGTACAAAGTTTCCACGCATCCATTTATGTCGCAAAGTATGGCTTCCAAATGTAAAGTAGATCGGCTTGATTATGCGGGTATTTTGACAGTTTCATAATGTAAGTATCCCATTATTGAAGAATAATAATTACTATCATATTAGATTAAACTTATTGTATAGGCCTGCACATTTATGAAGGAAATATTTAAATAGCACAAAGTGGGGAAAAAGTACTCAGGCCAGGTTACACATGTGGAGAATGTAGTGCCCAGTTAAGGGGTTAAAGCACTGAGTGGGTCATTTCTTTTCCAGTGTGCATGGGTTTGATTTAATATCTACTTCTGTCTTTGGAAGAATAGTGCTGGGCTGGGATATTTCTTAAACAGCTACTCACCCAGACCTCTCGAAGCTGCCGATTTTAATAACATTTTATTAACATGACTTTTGGCTGCCTAACATATAGGAATTATTTTCGCATCAAACTGCATTCATGGTATCCAGCTCCTTCCTGGCCATAAATGGCCTGTTAAATGTGGACAAATATTATTCCATCATTTGATTGTGTGCATTATTAGGGGATTAAGATGACATGTCTTTATCCTCTCATGCTAATAGTTCTTCCGAATTTATTTACACGTAAACCCTCTCCTCTTTCCCGTCACTGGTGGAGGCATTTGTTTCCTTCTTGATATGTTCTGTGTCTGATGTTTATACTCTGTTCTATCGGGAATTTTACTTGTCTATTACATTGTTTACTGGTTCTTGAAGCTCATTTTTGACACCTTATTTCATGTTGCATATCTGACATGGATTCTGATATCAAGATACTCTGATGACCGAATGAGTGCTTTGCTCTACTTTTCTAGTCAACATCTTTCTTCTTGTTAACGATACGTATTAGTTACCCAAAGAAGTATATTCTACTTCTACTGGCTATCATCCCATGTCTAATCTACTAATTGCCACGAGACAGCATGTATTTTCGAAACATTTTATTACTCCAAAGAACATCATAAAAGACAGCTGGCACAAAATGGTCGCCATGGGAACGTGTCTCCGCCAATCTTATAACATCTGCTTTCAGTATGTTCTACCCCAGTCATGACGTGCGCACACAGCTGACGACCAAGCCGGATGCTTTAATTACCCCAACTCACGCACACAGCTGATGCATGATGTCACCTTCATGACAGTATAACCCAGTTTCTAGTTTCAAGGTCAAAGGTGAATCATACTGCTTACAGATGTACTACTGGTGAACACTGAGATCATATTCATTTATCTGTAGTATTTCACATACCTGAAAATCAATAAATATCACACCACAATTCAACTACTGTATAATGTTTTACAATGCTAAAAATCGTAACAGAGTTTTTTGACGCACATGCAGTATGGTACGTAAAGTTCGAGCATGATAACACTTTCACATTCTTTGCATTGATTGCACATTAGTTAGCTGTGTTCCTGGCACATGCTCCATGAACATGTGGAACATACCATCTTGCTTCTCCGTTCTTTAAATGTTGGAAAGTATGCACATCTTCATTCCACATTGTCACTCTGGTTTTTCCTGTCACATTCTGCTGAAGAGGGGATGATAAGATAAGTATCTATTTCCAAATAAACTGGTTTCACGAGAAACAGATGTGCAGATTTTCAGGTATTGCTGGGTCATTTCGACCAAAATTTCCTTGATGAACAATCTCCTTTTATAAGAAAAACTTCAGTGGAAGGAGGGATATAGCATACAGTAAAGAGTGAACACATTTAGAACTGACACATCCAAAACTACTACTGAATATTTTCATTCCTCTCGAGAATGGGGAGGTGGGCCTCTTAGAAAGTGACGCCTTCTTTCAGGCCAAGAGATTTGTAGCAGGGAAAGAGATGTGCGAAGAAGATGAAAGGCTTTGCGGCCGTGGCCTATGTTAGCAACTGGTTCGGTATTCACCTTAGTGCAGGAGAATGAAAAACCATGGAAAATCATTCTCTGGACAGCCAATTGTGCGGTACAGCCCCTCTCTATCTCCTGAATAGAGAGGCATAGAGCCGTGCCCACCGCTTCTCTGCTTGTTTGGCCAGTCGGAGTAAGGAGCTTTCGGAGCACGGTCAAGTCGTGGCCACCACTCCTCTGCTAGGTTGGCCATTCAGAGTGCAGAGGTGTCGGAACATGGACAAGCTGTGGCCACTGCTCCTCTGCTTGTTTGGCTGGTCAGATTGAAGAACTCTCAGAACACGGACAAATCGTGGCCACCACTTCTCTGCTCGGTTGGCCGGTTGGGGTGCAGAGCTGTTGGAACATGGACAAGTTGTGGCCACTGCTCCTCTGCTTGTTTGTCTGGTCACAGTGTAGAACTGTCAGAACACGGACAAGTCATGGGCAATGCTCGGTTGGCTGGTCGGGGTGCAGTACTGTTGGAACACGGACAGGCCATGGCCACCGCTCCTCTACTTGGTTGGCTGGTCGGAGTGCAGAAATGTCGAAACATGGACAAGCCATGGCCACCCGTGGGCCGAGACCCACTCTGCATCCTCCAACCTCATCCAAACTATTATACCATAGTGCCGTCTGTCAGCAATTTGTCTGTCTGTTGCAAGTGTTGTTTTCGTCTTTTCGACCCATTATGTCTGTGCCTTCTTAGGTTTTATGTGAAACAAAGTAAAGTTATGACTTGTATCAATGCAAAAAAAACTAAGCACTGTTTCTGTTGTACTGCAGACCATAAACAATGCTCAAGAAGACTGCTAATGCTCCTCATACTTTCACATTAGCTTCTAGTAGTTCATAACCATAAATGTAGGTGGCAAGGCAGTGCATACTGGGAAATAAACTGTACCTTTTTAGTACATGAAGTATAAGGGTCCAACGGACCCAGGTTACGTAAAGTCTATTGAGCAAATATAGAGATGTGCAAAACTTCTGAGTGAGGAACTGCTGAAATTTATTGAGCTTAAATTCTTGTTGGGTGTAATGGACCCAGGATATGCCAATCTCTCTACTCTGTGTTGAGTAAGGTTTTTCAGTTATTCTATTCCCGGGAGCATTACATTGTAATATGAATAATGTTTCATTATCTGTATTGGACTTCCATCTCGATTCTGTATTTTGTTTTGTTGCTCGGGAACGGTAATATGTTTTGTAAATTTTAGTGAGGAGAACCCAGAAGTTCTGATGGGAGATCTGTCGGATTCATGTGGTAGCAGCTGCAAAGAATTGGAAGCACAAAATCAGTTGATGTGCCATTTGCCAACTCACTCTGGAGAACAGTCTTACCATTCTAATGTATTCAACCAACAGCCATTGCCTCCCTCTGCAGTGATCAAATACCAACATGAAGAATTATTTACGCTCAAGTCTAAACTACAAGGACCTTTAACTGCGTACGGAGAGAAATTGCACCGTTGTACGTATTGTGGCAATACATTCGCTCGTAAGTTCACGCTGAACAAGCATCTGCTTACTCATACTGGAGAGCGACCATTTCAATGTAATGAATGTTCTAGAACATTCTCGCAAAAAGGTAATTTGTACAAGCATATGGTAACTCATACCGAAGATCGGCCTCACTCGTGTAATGTTTGTGGAAGGAGGTTTAAGCTGAAGTTTACTCTGAAGATCCACATGATGTCTCATCCACTATATGCTAAAGAGCGGAAACACCATTGCAAATATTGTGGAAAAACGTTCTCGCAAAGTACTTTTCTCGAAAGGCACCTCCTAACGCATACAAATGTGCGATCATTCTCGTGTTTTGAGTGCGGTAAGGCGTTCTTGTTAAAATCTCAACTTGATGATCATTTATTATGCCATTCGTCAGAGAGACCATACTCCTGTTCTGTCTGTTCTGAAAGGTTTTCTCGCAAGGGTTACCTCAGTAAACACATGCGTAATCACTCTGACGTGCGACCGTACTGTTGTACCGAATGTGGTGTTGCGTTCCCTGTGAAGTCCCAACTTCGTGAGCACATGTTAAAGCATTCTCGAGAACAGGTCCACAAGTGTACTGAATGTGTTAAAGTGTTCTCAAGAAAGTCTTACCTTCAGAGACACTCGCAAGTTCATTCTGGAGAAAGGGCTCATGCCTGTAATGAATGTGGCAAAATGTTCTTTCAGAAGAGTCATCTTAAGTCACATATGCTTGTTCATTCTGGAGAACGGTATTTTTCGTGTATAGAGTGTGGTAGTACGTTTGCTCAGAAGTCCAATCTGAACAAGCACATGCGTACTCATTCAGGGGAACGCGATCTTCGCTCTCATTAGCGTGGTCTTTAGTTTTCTTGGGTGTATCCTCCTGAAGAATGCTATGTAACATATTACAAAAAACAGCTTCATCCTTCAATTAAGAGGCCTGTTAAACAACATACTGTTTAAATCTGGACAAAATTATTTCAGCACGTTTTCTCAGATTAATAATGGGTGGTGGTTTCTTTGTACATACGTGAACTACTTGTGTTTTAATGTACGGACTGCAAATATTTGTCTAACAGATCTTTTCGTAAACGACATCTCTTGACTCACTGTGTAGATGAGCTGCAAAATTGTCGAGTTTCCCTCCACATCCTAACCCCGGTTCAAGACTGAGCAAGACAAAACGTACGTCTTTTTAGGAGAAGGTTTTGATGATCATGAGCTGATGGAAAAATGTGAATGTTTCCTTAATTGAAGCGAAAATGATGTATACCCATCTGATTTAAGGCAAAACCCTGTTTTGTTCCTTCAGAGACAATCTCGCATCAACTTTCATATCCACGTTTTATTTATCTAATGTTAAATATCTGGTCCTAACAAAGCCTAAATTGAGATTAGTACTTATAATTGCCTATATATTTATAATTAAAATCTTGAGCCGTAGATCGATTAAAATTGCTCTTAATTCATTCCGAGGAATTAAAACATTTGCCGCTTCGTTTTAAGCAACTTGAAGAATATGTTGTTGACATGTTTTTCAAGCAAAATTTTAAAAACTGGAAGCTGTAAACTGGACAACCTAGATATTTTTATGGACCTCCCACAGGAAATCTTCCCCTAGTATGTGTCACGAGTGTTACTTGACCTGTTGAGTGCAAGAATGAGTCAGCTTCCACGTCGTATTTCAAAGGTTCCAGGAGTCTCCCTGCCATTTGACATCGAATGGTAAAATTATGTTCTGTGACGCTTGTATAAAAGGTTTTAGCACCTAAAATTCTGATGTCTAGTTACTTATAACCCACTGCTAACATCATTTAGTACAATACAATAATATACAAGTTTGTTCCACAAATTTCAATATGTGTTTTAATGAAAAGAATTTTGAGTTATAGCATTTTTCTCTTATTTTTTTAATTTTGTGTTTATTAATGCAAGTATGTTTATAACATTTATGTCCTGATTTCGGTGATTCTTTGCATGTTTTTTCTTCTAAATAAGAAATGACATAATGTAGAAGGGAAATAAATATACATTATTTTTACAGTGGTAATTGTTATTTTTGTTAGGAATTTCAATCTCTTCATCTTCCATCAGATTCTAATGTAGATAGAACATACTCTTTGGCACTGTTGGTGTTTTCTCTAATCATGCTTCTGTAATACTAGTGATACATAGATTGTATGTGATAAGCATCTCTTGAAGTTGCCAAATCGTCTTCTTTGCTTCAGGTATACCAGGGAATTCATCCAAGTCTTCTGCAGGTTCAAGGATTGTCTCTGAGGATGACCCATCTGCCTTATGTCAATATAATGGAACTCTTCACCTTAGAGTGTCTTATATTCCAGAATGAATGGTGCATCCTTCCTTACATTTATCACCTTGACATCAGTCCATAAAATTATGTCTTCATATTTTTGAAGTTGCTGCCCATTTGATTAGGTCAAAGTTTCACGTCAAAAATCATGTTTCCATCTGCCAGATTTTGTATGGATGCCCAGTCTTCCCAGCAATTAATTTGATTGTTTTCCATTGTGCACGAATGTAAACGGGTGCAGACAGAGTTCGATCACATTTTGAACTGAATCACCTTCATTCTGTCCGTGATTGTCCGTGAAGTATATGTGTGTTTTAGAGGTAATTTCATTGATTCATGTAACATCATCTGCAAGTACATTGATGCTTTCTTCTTCAAAGTACCATATCAGGTACCGCTGGTGTTGGCAAACACTTCGACGAATATTGTACGATTCCTTCCTAGATGGAAAATTCATCAGCACTGAATTCCAGTCCATTCTTTTGTTTCCAAGGGATGATCTTGGACTCCTCCCGGCATTTTTCAACTCTATATTTTGCCTTGGAATGTCTATTGTAAGGTCAAGTAGTGGTCATTTCTGAGGATGTTCCTAAGATAAGAAATCTTACTACACCTCATTGTTCAAATGGGCTTCCGACTTGCCCTTCTGAGTACTTCTTTATTTGTTAGTAGAGCAACCAACAAACTCGTGAGCATCCTCCGGTGAGTCCACATTTCAAAGGCTTTTATGTGTTTCACCGTTATGTTCTTGAGGGTCCATGTTTCCGTACCTATAGCAAGACTGACCATATACAGCAGTTGACCTTCCGTTGTCTAAATTTTAAATATAGATAGTCATGACAAGAAAAATTCATTTTATAAATATTCTTCATGCTGTTGCTATCCCATGTTCCATTCCTTTCTCAGGATCAAGTAGTTCAGTGACAATAGTACCCAGATATTTGAAAGTGGTTATTCTCTCAATCTGCTGGTTTTTCAGCAGTGACCAGTAAGAATGCTTTAGCATTGGCATGTCTGCTGAAGATCATGAACATTGTCCTTTCAAAAGCAGTTTTGAAAATTTCATCCGAGTAAAGACTGTACAACAACGGAGATAAAACACACCCTCGTTTAACTCCTCGTTGAATATCTATCTCATTTGTAATTTAATTTCCAATTTGGACAACGGCCTTTTGTCTGCAGTAAAGTTTTCAATAATGCAGATATCTTTGCTGTCAACTCATGTATCCTTGGGGACTTCCACTTTGTAGTTGTATCCTATCTAATGCCTTTTCCAAATTAATGAAATAAACACATCATGTTGATCTAGACAGTTTTAAATAAAGGTATGCACTACAAAAAATCCTTCCCTTGTAACAAAATAATTTCTGAATACAAACATTGTTTGGTTGAGGTCTTCTTCATATTTGGCATTGGTTTTGTTATGAATTATCCAATGCAATATTTTAAGTGTGTGGCTCGTGTTGTTTATTAACCTATAATAAGTACGTACATGCCTTTTGATTCTTTGGCAGCATGATGAATGTAGATAACAGCCAATCAGATGGAACACCTTCACCATGATTTGGAAATTGTCATAAGTCTTTTAATCAGCTCTAACTGGATCTGGTGATTTCTTGTTTTTTTTACTTTTCACAGCATATACCACTTCTGACACCAGAATTTCAGGGCTTTCAAAGTTAGCCCATTGGTTGGATTCCGCACCTCTCTGATCGCAGAAAAGTTCAATCACATAATTTTTCCAATCATCTTAACCCAGTTGCATATTTTGTATCTTATTTGTTCCTTTATTTCAAGAAAACGATCTGCCATCCAGTTCTTAATTCTCTTGAACTTTATTTTGAAGTATATCTACCCCACTTTTAAACCGATTTCACATATTTTGTTTTTTCACAGTTATTGGTATGCATTTCATTAAAATGCCTATTCAAATCCCGGGCATTTTTCTGCTTAATTTCACCTTTTTCAGATTAGCGGTATGTAGTACCTTCCCTGTGGGCCTATAATTTATGATCATCATACGGACTCTTATATTAGCTACCACTGGGTTATGATCCGAGGAAATGTTTGCACCTGGACATGCAGTGACACATTTTCCGAAATTTCTTAAACGCTTATATTTCAGAATGTAAGATATAAGGTTTCTTTATGTGCGCGGATGTTGGGGATTATATTTAGGAACATTCCGCCGACGTTTTGGTAGTTTGTACCACGTATTGGTTAGAGCCGTTTGATGTTCTACACGAAATCCATATACTTTTTCGCGCCGGTCATTGCATTTACTAATTCCAAGTTCGCCTGCGAAGTAGGAGCGAAAACCTTGAGGGATTTTTACATTGACATTGCTGATAATGACAGTGATTTCATCCTTATTCTGATCTTTAAGAATACTTTCAAGGTGTTAATAGAAAAATTTTACTTTGCTATCATACACAATGTCCGCTGTTGGTGCATATATCTGCGGGTTGTTTGTGTTAATATATAAGAGGATGAATGTTGGAACAATATGAATAAATTGAAAAGATGAGGATGAGTCTGATAACAACATGATTAGATTGTACAACGTTGCTGACAAACTTCATAAGTTCAGAATTTACAAAGATTTCGACTCCATTTTTCTGATCTTTATCGTTATCCTCACTAGCAGAGTAGTAGAATGTACCTTCATCACGGTGACATTTACTTACAACAGATCACCGCACTTCACTAACTATAGTAGAATCCGCTAATTTGAGCCCTAGATATTCCTCTACAACGTACTTTAAGAAATTCAGGACCCTATTTTGTTGGAAAATATTCTTCCTAAGGCTTTATCCTAAAACCAAACCAGCGTTGCTTTATCGTTGTAAAATTATTTTTTCTTTTAATTGAATTTAAAGACAAGACGAAAGATCATTTCGTTTCAATTATAAAGGCAATGATTTAACTATGTGAAAGCTGACTAACTGGAAATTTAAAGTAGGCTTATCCAATTTAACAAGTGAAGATATTTAATTGAAAATAAGCCATCTCATATCAACATAATAATGTTAGTTTACAAATGTGCAGTCAAAGATCAGGTTTTGAATTGTAAAATGAATAATTTGCGAATGGGCACTTTTCCAAAGATTTTGCTGTAATTCTAAAGCCAAATCATGATGTAAACATTTTCAACTAGGCAGTTGAATAATTACAAGTGTTAATTATTTATTTAATTATTTACTTAATGAATGAGGCTAATAATGACCTAGAGTTGAACAGTAATGAAATAATTATTGAATAATTATTAACTTAGAATTTAAACCATTTATTTACCACATTGTTGACTGAGATCTTGAGTTAATCTGTACAAATGAGGAACAGATAGAATGAATTTTATTTGGTAGGAATGACTATGTCAGGACAACGTCTCCTCAATTTTATTATTTTCTTTGAAGGCCGTTGAGGCCTAAGTTTGATTTTTGGTTACTTTCCAGCGGATAATCTTTACCTACGGAGCCGAAGTACGGTTCCAGATTAATTGTACAATGAGATCAGAAGTTATTCAAATGAAATATTATAGTCTTGAGTCAGCACGAATGTTTTGTAATGATAATTTAAGATTGCTTATGTAATAATGTATACCCGTGGTATTTATATGTTATTTTCTCCTTGGTCGTCAATCCTCCTTTTTTAAATGCTTCGATAGAAGGACAGCTCCTGAACGAATAGTCCACCTTTTGGATTCGTCGTGCACAGGCTGAGCCGGACCGGGAAAAATGGGGCATTTAGAAATGGCTTATCCAAGCATGGGGCTCGAATTGAAAACTCTTGTGGGTTTTAAAACGGTTTTCCAAAGTTAGGATTGATCTTGTGCTCTCCAGTGTTATGACATTGACAAGATCAGACGACCAATTCAATTCCAGGTTGAAATTGATACATTAATTTTCCAAATTTCGTGGCTGACATATGCATATGTTTTCTTTGTTCGTACTTGTGAGTTATTTGAATATAAATTCTTGCCGACGGTTAGGATTTTTCTCTTTTGGAATTACTTGCGATGGTACAGTAAAGTTAGCCAGATATTCATAAGCATTATTTTGAAGAAAATTCACGGAGGTAAAAAATCATTGCCTTTTTTAACTAGATGGGCTCAATTCTCGATACATCTTTGTCCTGATCAGATATCCTCTCGGGTTAGAAACGCTATTTAAACATTAAAATTTTGTTAAACATGGAAGGTCTCCAACAATTATTGGTGGAAATGAAAAGGAGAACGCAGGAGGCAATAGCTAAACTTAGTGAAAATCTTGTGGCTAGCCAAGACAGTAATCAGGCTATGATAATAGCAAGCCAGAAGATCTGGAAAAACACTTAGTGGAAATTTCGAAGAAAAACTTAGTGACACTTTCAACGCTAATCAGGCCAATCTCGAAATAACGCTTAGTGAGAAGTTCAATGAGACACAGACCAATCTCGAAAAGACAATTAACGAGAAGTTTAGTGAAACACTTAGTGAAAGTTCAGGGAGACACAAGCCAATTTCGAAACTCTCGATGTACAGTTAAACGATATTCTGCAACAAAATGAGAATATCGAAAGACTTCAAATTGATGTGAAACTGTTCAGCGGCAAACTAGCATCAGTACAAAGTGATTTGGTGATAGTAAAATGCGATTTTGCAAGCATGAAACGTGAAGTACAGCAGAACATTACAACAAAGATGACGGACATGTCCAACGAATTTAGTCAACGGTTAGCGGATGGTCAGCAAGACATTCTAATGGGAATAGATAAATATAAAAACGAGGAAGAACGATCCTCCTAGAATGTCGAAGACAAGATTGATGATAACTTTTCGGACTTAGAAGTGGCAAAGTTGGCTTGGGCGAAAAAGTTCATCGCCCTTGACGAGAATTTGAAAGAAGTCAAGCAGGGTATTCTCAAGGAATTAAAACTGCGCATACCCGAAACTCAGAACGGTTTGACAACTATTACGAGGTTTTCGAAGCAAATCAACATGAAATAAAATCTACTCTCGTAATAGAAATTCAGAAAATGAGAGCTGAAGCTAAAACAGACACTAACGAATGTAGGAAACAATATACCGACGAAATTAAGGAAATAGTTCACGAAATGCACTTGTTAAAATTTCAGAGTGAGAGCACGAATGCTCTAACTCTCTACTCGAGAAACAAGTTCTTCTAGAGAAACGTCTAATGGGGACTGCTCAGAGTTCAAGCCCTCGTGTAACTTTAGAACCAAGCGGAACAAATCCAAATAATATTTCCCTCAGAATACCGAATAATGCTTCACAGTTGAACACCACCGGTCAAAAACAAATCAACATCATCCCACTCCAGGAAGACCAGCCGAAAAAGTTCAACAACGTTCGCGGAATAACTCCTAAAAGCTTTCTTAATGACCTGCAGGATTATTTTTGTGACGCTAAAATACCGCCGGAGAGACAATTTCAATTCACTGAAAGATATCTGAAAAATTTACTGCATACCTGGTTTGTGGCATTTAGATTTTCCTTTGATGATTTCGAAGGGTTTGAAAAGGCATTCTTGGAAAAGTACTGGAACAGTGACGTTCAGCACAACCTGAAGACTGAGCTATATACCCGGAAGTAAGCATAACCTTTGATTACGAAATACGCTCATTTATTTCATGCCAATTGAGGAAACTCTGACAACTAGATTCACCTCCGTCTGAACAAGAACTAATAAAAGTCTTCATTCGTCAACTGCCCACCGAGGTACAACGGATCATGATAGCCTCGAATTTACAGACAGTTATGCAGACCGAAGCCATGTTGGGACAATTAGATATGACTTCGAAAGAACCAGTTCATAGTACTCGCATATCAGAGCCATCAGGTGACGGCAGTAAATGACGATGAGCGAACCTCAAGTAACGAAGGGAGAGTCCGGAGAAGGTGTTCTAATCGTAGAAACTCATCTCGCGATCGTTCGCCAGTCAACCGCAACAGAAACATGGGAAACTGGAAATATTCGCGTAGCAATAACAGAGGAAGGCCATACGTGAACAATCGTAAATAATGGAGAAATAACCGGAACTTCCATTAGAAGAGAGAGAGACCAGCAAGAAGAGGGGAAACCTACAGTATGTGGAGGATCTCCGAAATAAGACGCAAGAAGAGGAGAAATGGAGAAGAGCGATCCATGACCAGGACACTACTTCGGATATTATGGGAGCCGAGAGTTTTCAGTATCAAGAAGAAAGCCTCAAAGTTCAAGGTTGAAATCAAACGAGCAATGGACACAATCAGGGTGCCATAAAAAACTTGATTTGATTTGAATGAGGATAGTTCGAATCCTTGGACGGTAAATGACCAACATCGTGAATGGATTGTCGTACAGGTGGATTCCTGGACGACGAATGGAGAAGATTTACTGGAGGAAATGGAACAACCCAACCATGAAGTTTCGTCGATTCTACCCGTCATTTCAACAAGAGTATGTGATATTAAAGTCAGATTTTTGATAGACACGGGGTCGTCTATCAGTGTTATCTCAACATCATTCTTAAGGGACTTGGAAAGTAGAAATGATATACCCATTATTCAGGTATATCATGTAAAAATCAAGGGTATTATCCCCGAAAAGTCAGTGTCGTGCAAACAGCAGACATTCCAAGATATTGAGATAGGAAATATAAGGTTTTCACATACATTTTTGGCTATGACAAATATAAATTTAATATTATCTTAGGGTCTGGCTTCTTAATGACACACCACGCCAAGGTTGATTTCAAGTTCATTTCAAGAAAACCGATTTGTCTGAAACTGCAGTATTCAATCCTGTTGAGCTAGATCATCAATATTCCTTTTTTCGAGATCTAGTCGCCTTATCTCCGAGGGAAACCGAAGGCCATGAAGCATCTGAAGAAATTTTAATGGCTATGGAATGAATCTTAGAAGAGAGCGAGAACGATACACATCCTTTCGACTTAATTAAAACAAAGTCGAGACAAGCTATCGGAATAGACGAGGATCGAATTCGAATCCTACATTTATTACTAAAGTATAAGAACCTGTTCGATTCGAAACTTGGCCTACTTCCAAATTTCAAGTATTCACTTCTCCTCACTGACTGGTTGCCGTTTAAGAGGAAACCTTATCCGATACTGGATAAATTTAACTCCAGAGTAGGTTAGATCATTGAGGAGTTGGAATGGGACGGCATTGTTATGAAAGCCCGAACTCCATTCGTTAAATCTCCGGTAGTAGTTTCTAAACCGGACGGATCACTACGTGTATGTTTGGACGCCCGGGCCGTTCAGCGAAAAACTGATCCCAGAGAACGATCGGGCTTCGGCTATTAAGGACGTCATCCGTAAATTTAAGGGCATGAAGTACTTATCCTCAATCGGCTTTACATCATCGTACGACGACATACTGTTGGAAGGAAAATCCAGGCTTCTCACACGAATCATTCACAACCAACAGACGTATGTTTTCCGTCGGATGCCTTTCGTATTACGTAATGCTGGAGCCGCACTAATCAGAGCTGTTGATCGATGTCTAACTGATGAGGTAAAGAGCTTTACTACCCGGTATATTGATGATTTTTAATAGCTACGGAAACGTTATGGGAACCACTTTTAAAGCTAGAGTAACTCATGAAGAACTAATTAGATGCAGGTTTCCATGTCAGTCTGAATAAATCTCATTTCTGTAAGTCTGAGATACTCTTCTTGGGACATATCATCTATGGCAATGAGGTGAGACCTAATTCTGTTAAGATCGAGGCCGTCTGTTACTTCCCTAAGCCTATTAGGATTAAATAAGTGCGGTAAGTTTTGGGAATGTGCCAATTCCTTGCGAACCACTGTGCTAAATATACCCAGACAGTTGCTCCACTACATTAATTACTAAAGAAAGGGAACAGGTGGAAATGTAATGCCGAATGTGACCAAGCATTCTTGAAAACGAAGGAGATATTGTTAAACAACATCAAACTACGATATCCGGATTTCACTAAACCCTTCATTATCCAGACAGATGCGTCGAACATAGGAATTTGGGCTGTGTTGTTTCAAGAAGAAGACGACGACCCGAGGGGAAAGATATACCTAGAGTTTGTTAGCAGGAAAATCCGGAAACATGAAAAGCACTACTCAGTCACTGACTTGGAAATGTTGTCAAACGTATATGCTCTTAAGTACTGGCAGAGATTAATTTATAGATTTCTCATCATAATTAGAACTGATCACCGTGTATTACCTTGTATGCTTTAGACTACTATGGCTTCCGAACGAGTTTCCAGATGTACATTCTTTGTACAAAACTCAACCTGCGACTGGAATATTGTTCAGGGAAGAATAATCTTCCAGCGGATGGTTTAAGTAGGAATCCAAATTCTGAAACTCCGTGCATTCATCAGATAGAGCTAGGGCCAGAAGACCATGAGTTCTTACGTAAGCTCCGTTGTCTCCGACAACATTAAGGCCTATTATCAATTTCCTAGAAAACAGTTGAACCGGGACATAGGCAAATTCAAATACAGGCTAAAAACTTTAGAGACCTCAATGGAACCCTTTCTTAATTTGTAGATTCCGCTAAGTTGAAATTAAATATTGTAATTCCACTGAAACTTCAGGGATCACTCACTTGGCATACACATCGAATTATGGGTCACGGCGGTGTAGATCAGACCACTGCAATCATCCAAGAATAATTTACATGGGAAGAATTAAGGACATTTGTGAAGAAGACCGTGAGGACGTCTGACATTTGTCAGAGGGTCAAAGCAATTTGCCATCTATCACAGCAGAATCCTATTCCAATTCTACCATCTGGACCAAAAGAGTTATATGCAATGGATTTATTTGGCCATACGCCCACTTCAAAGAGAGGAAACCATCATGTTGTGGTGACAATCGATGTGTTTTCTAAGTTCCCCACTCTGTACCCAATCAAGAAAGCGAACTCTAAATGAGTTGTGGGGAGAATCACCCTCAACATCATCCCTCATATGGGGAAACCTAGAGTGTTTTTAACAGATCATGGTCCTCAATTCACTTCGGAAGAGTTTAAACAGGCGGCGATCCAGTTAAATATTAAGAACGTCTTAAACTTAGTCAAACATCGTTGGAGTAATCCAGCGGAACGCGTGATGCAAGAATTGGCAAAGTTTTGCCGGATATTCTGCGGAGATGCTCATTGGAAATGGGTAGATGTACTCCCTAGCATTATGTTATGTTCCAATGGTACGATACATGAAGCCACTTCTCAAACTCCTTCACTGCTGCATTTTAACCAATATCCCGTAAACCCTAGTACTCTGAAACCAACTTCTCAGAAGAATATTGAAAATGCCGTTAAATTTCTCAGGCACCATGCTGAAAGCAGACAAAGAGGAGTACGAGAAAGGAAATTCCGTCGTCCTCTCAGGTTAAATAAATACGTTCTACTCAGAAAATCAGCTACATCAGAACCATTAAGATATACACTAAGTTTGCACCGTTGTTTGTGGGACCTTACAAGATTGTAAAGGTATTCGGCAACAATGCATACAAGATTCAAAGCTTGGACAAGTCTTACAAAGCGGTCCACAACGCGGAGAATTTGAAGATTTACCGTGAGCTTAAATAGAGGACCAACCGTCAGGTAAACATATGTTTAGAAAGATATATAATCTGCCGAGGGAGAGTCCCGGAAACCTCACGTCATATTCGTATAACAACTGGTTGATCTGCCGAGGATATTTGTAGCGAGATGTCTGAACTTGTGAGAAAGCCTGTGAGTGTGTATTACTCCGTGCCGAGCTCTTAGCGAGACATCAGAACTTACGGAACCAGCAGCTGCGTAGAGTTAACGCTATAATGGTGCAGCCTTCACTCCAAATTATCGGGCACAATATTATTATAAACAACCTACATCATAATTTACCCTACTGTATAATTTCTAACCAAGGGAGAAGTGTACCCGACAAATTTGGCGATTGATTAACGTTTACTCGTGAGCCAGCATAAATCATTCGGTTTATTGGAAAGGGTGAGATTCTATTAACATTAAGTCTTCCCAACATGTGCCAAGTCGTCTAACAAGTTCTGGGGAGCTAATTATTGATCGGCGAGCAGAATTCGATCGAGTCGTCTGTCCTACACGTGACAAACTGGACTCTCTTAGCGAGGAAGTACGCGTTTGCACAGCTGAGAGCGGGCCATACTTCTGGAATAATCTGAGCCAATAAAAATGGCCCAGAGAGCCAATAACCTGTCAAGTGACAGACACACCTCCGAACCAGAGGCTATAAGACGCTTTGCAGTCGATAAATCACTCCCGTATTACACTTGGACTTCTTCCTATACTTTACGTTCAGGTACGCGTACGCTCCGGGATTTCGGCTATCATCGTTCTACAACTTTGAGCAGAATACAGATCAGCACGATTGGCTGTTGGACTCAGTCTTGTGAAATTTAACGTGTATTTTGTCACATTCTCAAATGTGAATATTAACTCATTCTACCACTTCGATTAACCAACTAGATCATTTAATTTAATAACGTTACCTCGTACGATCGTCGAGCCCTCAGTAAATGTCGTGCTCCTAAATTCAGGACAAGGTTACCCGGCTCGAACGTACACTAAAATACCATTATGTCATTTACAGTTATCTTTGAACTCAGTACCTGAAGAAGACAACGGGAATCGTCGCCTCTACAAAATGCATCTCACCACGTCAAGAGGATCAATATCATCGTGGGACGTCAACCTTCCTACCAGCAAAATGTACTAAACATGTGAGCCACCTATAATCGGAGGTATGGACGTGAAGGACATGCTGATGTAATGGAGGAGCTGATCGAGAATCGAACCCCATCATAAAAAATAAGTACCATTTTGAATTTATTTCTGTTCCATCTATGTAGAAACTAGATGACCTCTCATCTTTTAGCAGAAGTTTGTTAAATTTAGTCGTATTTATTGATATTTCACTTACTTTTCTTGAGGTAATGGTAGACTAGTTACATGTGTGATTGAGTTTTGATATTATATTAGTGTAGTTAGACGTAGTTAGTCTTCTGAATATATCCCATGTGTGCTTATCATTAATCAAAGCCTAAGATAAGTGACCATTCGTTTAACATGGAATTAAACCAGTAACTATGACAATTTGAGGTTATGAGATTGAATTGAGTGTTATTCTCGAGCATTAGATTGACGTGAGATTCATCTAAGAATCGTTCTAAACTTTCTCTAGGTTTTGTCATCTGAATTTTAGACTTATTTTGGTGAAAAATTGCGTTAATAATCACTAATAATAATAAATTCCAATCTTAATACCGGATTAAATACGAAATTAACGGTCGTAATCATAATATGTGCCTGGAATATTGTCGGATCCTGTGGGATTAAATTGTTGTTATTTGGAAGCACGTGCATTGGGAACACTGTGCTCTGATATATATTCTGAGCACGTTTGAGTTTCGCTTCGTTGTGTGAATAATGATATAGTGATGAATATTTTCTATCAGATCCTTGAGATGTATTTAAATCCGATCGTCGTGGGAAAATTTTTATTAAATCTTTTCAAGTTATTTTCTTGATTCAATCACATCTCACATATATTGCCGAATATGTTTAAAATATTTTACGCTCATCTATTTGATTCAGATAACTCGATTACGACTTACAAATTACTCAGTAATAATTACTCGACTAGGATTGTAGATAAAACATTTAAAATATATAATGTATCTTTTGTATGAACGGATGAATGAATGGAGTAAGTAGTGATATTTTCTGACATGTATTTTGTATATTGTGTTATGGTCTGGACATACGTTCACCGTGAGGATCTGGACTATTTCAGCGTTGCTTCGGTCAAGTTCTTGCTGTGAAAAAGTTCATTTCATTATTTATCCTCGCTAAATTATTTTTTCTTTTAATTGAATTTAAAGCAAATGAATTTGAATACAAGTCGAAAGATATTTTCCTTTCAATTATAAATGCAATGATTTGACTATGTAAAAGCTATCTTGAAATTTAACGTGGACTTATCCAATTTAACAAGTGAAGAAGTTTAATTAAAAGTAAGGCATGCAAAGTCAACATTAGAGTCTTAGATTAAAAATGTGCACTGAAAGATCAGGTTTTGAATTGTAAAATGAATAATTTGCGAATGGGCATTTATCCTAAAATTAATTTACTCAGTGAATGTGGCTAATAATGACCTAGAGTTGAGCAATAGTGAAATAATTATTGAAAACTTAGAATTTAAACAGATTATTTACCACGTGGTTGACTGAGAACTTAAGTTAATCTGTACAAATGAGGAACAGATAAAATGAATTTTATTTGGTAGGAATGACTATGTCAGGAGAACAGTTCTTCAATTACATTATTTTCCTTGAAGTCAGTTGAGGCTTAATTTTGATTTTTGGTTATTTTCCAGCAAATAAGCTTTACCTACGGAGCCGAAGTACAATTCCAGATTAATTGTACAGTCAGATCAGAAGTTATCCACGTGAAGTATTATAGTCTAGAATCAGCAAGAATATTTTGTAATGATAAATTAAAATTACCGGCCCCGTAGTGTAGGGATAGCGTGCCTGCCTCTTACTCGGAGGCCCCGGGTTTGATTCCCGCCAGGTCAGGGACATTTACCTGGATGTGAGGGCTGGTTCGAGGTCCACTCCGCCTACGTGATTAGAATTAAGGAGCTATCTGACGGCGAGATAGCGGCCCCGTTCTAGAAAGCCAAGAATAACGGCCGAGAGGATTCGTCGTGCTGACCAAACGACACCTCATAATCTGCAGGCCTTCGGGCTGAGCAGCGGTCGCTTGGTAGACCAAGGCCCTTCAAGGGATGAAGTGCTATGAGGTTAATTTAAGATTGCTTATGTAATAAATGTGCACCTGTGGTTCTTATATATTATTTTCTCCGTGGTCGTCAAGCCTACCCTTTTTAAATTCCTCGAAAGAAGGACAGCCCTTGAACGAACGGTCCTCCATTGGGATTCCTTGTGCACAGTCTGATCTGGACCTGGAAAAGCGGGCAATACAGTTTGTCGTATTATTTAGTTCTATTTCAATTGTTTTCATCTAATATTTTTTGCCTACCTGTCTTGTCAGTAGTTAATGTTCCGTCCTCTTAGAAAATTTATACAGAGCGCGCTCTTGTCCGCGTCTCTATTGAGTGTCCAGAATGCATCTGGTTTCCGGCAAGAAAAAGAGACAGACTCGAACAAGACAACATGTCGGTTAGAGATGCATTCGCGGCCACATGGCCTCCAACTTAATCAACAGCCATCCAGGCATTTCAGTTTATTGTTAAAGTGTAAATAATTTCAATGCAGTTTGTTAATCATGTTTAATTGTAATAAAAGTTTTATTTACGTGTAATATTGATGCATGACTCGGCCCTATGGTCTTATCACGTGCTTAACCAAACTACAGTCCACTACCAGAGTAATCATCGCTGTTTAGTAATACAACATGTGTGCTACAGCATTCAATTCGTCACCCAACATTTTGGTCCATTTCCGGGCCCGATATTACACGGTAAAAGTGAAACGCGTGTGAAATATCCGCAGGATTGGAAACATACAATGCAACGTGGGACTCTTCAGTTTACAAGGTCAGATTCACTTTAATTACCTTTTCCTTGCATTATTTACATTTGTGTGAGCCAGTGCTTTACGATGGACGAGAACGAAATCGCAAAGCTGATCAAGCAACGGGGTTATCTGAAAGGTAGAATCACAAAAATCAAAACTTTCGTCGAAAAGTACGACACTACTCAAAACCTAGCAGACATTAGGGTTAGATATGATGCACTTATTGATTTAGAAAGCAAATACGATTTAGTTCAATCGCAGCTTGAGGTGGAGGATAGTAAACGAGATCATGGGGTAGATAGAGATGAAGTAGATGACATTGTGTACAGTTTGAAGGCAAAAATGCAGGTATTATTGTCGCCAGACCAACACGAAAATGCCGGTAGTACCAAAAGTAACACTTCCAATTCGTCGCATGAAAATATCAACATCAAATTACCCGCGATTAAACTACCCATATTTAGTGGTAACTATGAAGATTGGATGTCGTTTGAAGATAATTTCAAACTATTGGTGCATGAGAATTCCAGTCTAGCAACCATTCATAAATTTCACTACTTACTAGGAGCAGTTCAAGGTTCAGCTAAAGCATTAATTCAGAACCTTCCAACTACTGAAACAAACTATACGGTAGCTTGGAACCTATTATGTGATCGGTTTCAAAACAAGAGACTAATAGCAGCAAAGCATGTTAGATAAATCTTAAGCATTGCAACAGTGGAGAATGAAACCGCTGAAGACCTCAGGCAGTTCATCGGCACATTCTCAAGCAACTTACAAGCACTTAAAGCATTGAAATTAGATACTCCTCTATCGTCGCCAAAAGACCTATCTGTGTCGGTGCGACGTAAAGCCCCTAGCAAAAAAAAAAGATACTCCTCTCGAAGAAGTAATATTATCACAACATATTGTTGATCATCTTGATTATGAAACCAGGAGGGGCTGGGAACTAGAAGCAAACGCCAACAAAAATTCCTCCCTCAAACAATTAACATCTTACATTGAACAGCGCTGCCAAGTCCTTGAAAGCATGCAAACATCTGTCAGTCAAGTCAAGGTGCGCGGTAGTAAAGAAAGCTCACACAAGAAAAAACCGTCGTCCTATACACATGTTGCATGCATTAACAATCAGTGCTCTTATTGTAAACAAGGTCATACACCAGGACTTTTTGCATGTGAAGCATTTCTCAAGTTAACAGTGTCAAATCGCATTCAATATGCTCGTGACAACAAACTCTGTTTAAATTGTCTTAGAGCATCACATAAAACGTCAGAGTGTACATCCAGTCACTCGCAAATGCAACAAAGCCCACAACACATTACTACATCTTGAAAATCACAAGTCTAGTACAACTAACGAAACTACTTCTAACAACAAGGTGGTATTTGCCAGCGTTCACACAACCACCAAGAATGAACATCCATGTACTCGAAACAAACAATATGTGTTGTTATCCACAGTTATTGTCAAAATCAAGGATCACAGTGGTAAATTTCGCAAGGTTCGAGGACTCTTGGACAGCGGCAGTCAGACTCATCTCATTACTACAGATACTGTCAGCAGACTAAATTTAAAATGTAAAGAAGACACCACTTCTATTGTAGGCATTAACAATTCTTCATCAACTCTGAAACACAGTGTGGATATTCACCTCCAGTCCACAACATCAGATTTTAACACTAACATAAATTGTTTAGTGGTTCCTGCCATCACAGGAGAAATGCCTTCCATGGAGTTAGACTACAAATCGTGGAACCTACCTAATGACATCACACTAGCAGATCCTAAATTCTACAGTCCAGGCAAGGTAGATTTAATCATTGGTGCAGAGATGTTCTTTAACATTTTAAATACAGATGGGAAAAAACGTGCAGGTGATTACCCGGTATTGCAGGACACTCATCTGGGTTGGATAATTTCTGGTAAATGCCCTCAGTCAAACAGCCATCCTGCATGCAACACAGTCACTTCTCTCTTTGTCAAAAAGGAAGATCAACTCGACACGCAACTTCGTAAATTTTGGGAAATAGAAGAATTGCACACTAAACCTAAAACTCAGGATGAACAACAGTGTTTACAGCACTTCAAGGAAAACACCACACGCACTCCTGAAGGAAGATTCGTTGTCAGGTTCCCTCGTAAGGAAACTCGATCACCCTTGGGCAATTCTCGTGATATGGCAACACAGCGATTTCAACAACTGGAAGCAAAATTCAAGAAAAATCCAGTATTGCATGAACAGTATGCGAACTTCATGTCCGAGTATGAACAGTTATCTCACATGAGGGAGGTAGGCCTACATGCAACAAATGATTCTGAACATTATTACTTGCCACACCACGCAGTATTTAAACAAAGCACAACTACATCAGTCAGAGTAGTTTTTGACGCATCAGCCAAAACTACTACTGGAGTGTCGCTTAATGATACATTGTTAGTAGGGCCTACTATACAACAAGACCTTTATTCCATTGTGTTGAGATTCAGGACACACAACATTGCATTTACGGGAGACATCACGAAAATGTACAGACAAGTTCGGGTTCATGAAAATGACACGCAGTTGCAAAGAATTATTTGGAGGGAATCGCCACAAATAGCTATCAAGACTTACGAACTATTGACTGTCACGTATGGTACAGCTTCAGCTCCATATTTCGCAACACAGTGCCTCAAACAATTGGCAGAAGATGAAGCAGCTTCATTTCCACTGGCATCAACGGTTTTACAAAGGGATTTTTATGTTGACGATGCCCTGTGTGGTGCGTCCAACATCGCTGAAGCATTAAAATTGCAAAGTGAACTCATAGCCTTACTCAATAAAGGTGGTTTTCCCATCAGGAAATGGTGCTCAAATCATCAAGCTATACTTGCCGCTGTTCCACCTGAAGACAGAGAAATTAACTTACCTTTCCAGTTTGATAATGATGACACCATACAAGCTTTAGGATTATCATGGCATCCTACGTCAGACAAATTCTTAGTGGCAAACAGAATCAAACACATTCCAGGGAACAGTAACATTACTAAACGCACCACTACGTCAGTTGTAGCATCTATATTTGACCCACTAGGATTGATCAGCCCATTAGTGATACTATACAAGATATTTTTGCAGGACTTATGGTTACATCAACTTCACTGGGACGACCCACTGCCAGATCCATTAGCATCAGACAGGGCAAAATTACAAATGCAGCTAGCACACATTGACAATATACAAGTAGAACGCCACGTATTAATTGAGGGTGACTTGGCAAATATTCAAGTTCATGGATTTTCAGACGCTTCCGAGCGAGCTTATGGCGCATGCATCTACCTTCGGTCAGTGAATCAGGAGGGTGAAGAATCAGTCAAACTGCTATGCTCTAAATCGCGCGTAGCTCCGGTTAAACGCGTCACTCTTCCTCGTCTAGAACTTCTCGGTGCAGCATTATTAGCTCAGTTGGTACACAAAACCATGCCAGTCTTAAACTTGGCCATTAATGAAACACATTTATGGACAGACTCCACTATCGTACTGTCATGGTTAGCATCACCAGCATCACGTTGGAATACCTTTGTAGCAAATAGGGTAGCTCACATTCAACAATCAACGAACACTAGTGACTGGCATCATGTACCATCACAAGATAATCCAGCGGACTTGATTTCTCGAGGCGTCAGACCAGCAGATCTGCAAAACTCAACCATTTGGTGGTCAGGACCCGCCTGGTTGTCCACTTCTGAGTTAAATTGGCCGCAGAACAACAATGTTGAGGATTCGCTCGCCATAGCAGAGCAGCGACAATCATCCACACTATTAGTAGTGACACAAGCTGAAAATATTATTGAGAAATTCTCATCATTAATAAGACTGCAACGAGTAATAGCTTATTGTTACAGATTTTTGCATAACACTAAGCATGCCAGGGACAAGAAAATTGGACCTTTAAATGTTGAAGAATTGGAACATTCATTAGAAGTCTGCATTCGTATTGCACAAAATGCAGCCTTCTCAGAAGAGATTGGAGACCTGAAAAACGGAGGCGTAGTCTCTAAGAAGAGCCAGATAAGGAACCTATGTCCCTTCTTACACAACAATATTCTAAGGGTCGGAGGCAGGTTGAAGAATGCATCGATTCCGTTTTCATCCAAACATCCAATACTGTTACCATCAAAACATCACCTGACGACTCTAATTGTCAAACATGAACACTTACAACAAGCTCATGTAGGACCAGAATTGTTGTTAGCAACCCTTCGTCAACGTTATTGGATTCTGAATGGCAGAAATGTAGCCAGACAGCAAGTGCACAAATGCGTAACATGCTACAAATTGAAAGGCGTAACTAGTCATCAACTTATGGCTGACTATCCTGAGCATAGAGTTCAACCAGCACGTCCATTCAGTGTTTGTGGCATTAATTATGGAGGTCCTATTCTACTTCGCCCAATTAACAAGAGGAGCAATGTCCGTATCAAGGCATACATCGCACTATTTGTTTGCTTCATGACAAAGGCTGTACATTTGGAAGTAGTCAGCAGTCTTACTACAGATGCCTTCTTAGCCGCACTTCGCCGTTTCATAGCCAGAAGAGGAAAGCCCGCAGATATCTACAGTGACAATGCTACTACGTTTATTGGAGCCGATAGAGAATTAAAAGATCTTCACCAATTCATAGCATCACCGCAGCATCAAGAGGAAGTTGTAAGCAATCTGGCAAACAAGGGTATCAACTGGCATTACATTCCACCTCGTTCACCCCATTTTGGAGGATTATGGGAAGCTGGCATCAAGTCAGTTGAATATCATTTGCATCGAGTTGTTGGAAACTCATCATTAACATTTGAAGAGCTTAGTACTGTGCTCACACAAATTGAAGCCTGTTTAAATTCTCGTCCACTTACAGTCTTATCCTCAGATCCGACTGACCCTCAACCCTTGACTCCAGGTCATTTTCTTACTGGTAACAGTTTGAATTCCATTCCTGAATCCAATCAGACATTTGTACCCAGCAATAAACTTTCAGTATGGAAACGGTTGCAGCAAATGGTGCAACACTTTTGGACCAGATGGCATAAGGAATACTTAACCCAACTACAAAACAGGCCAAAGTGGGCCTCCCAGCAACCTTGTATACAACTTGGAGCAGTGGTGGTTATCAAGGAGGACAATTTACCCCCGCTTCAGTGGAGACTAGGTGTGGTTGAGGAACTTCACCCAGGTCTCGATGGACTTGTGCGAGCAGTCACCATAAAAACTGCTCTTGGAAATTTCAAGAGACCAATAGTGAAGTTGTGTCCCCTTCCCATCGAGTAGTGTTTTCTTTTTAATGACAATATGATTCCTTACAGTGTCAGTGAGTTGATTGGTGTATAAAGTTGTATTTGTAGTTATATTGTACAGTCATTTAACAAATGAACAATTCAAAAACTCTCATTGTGCAGCTGTAAACAAAACAATGCATCAGCCTGCACACCAGTGTACAGTTCTGTTTCATTTTATCTATGTTAATTAGTGATTGACGTTCATTTAAGTGCAACATTTATTATTATGTATTTGTATTCTGATGACATTTTGTTTTATGTTAGTGTTATTTTCATTGAAACTGTATTTTGTCTTGATTGAATGCAATCAACAGAGGGGAGAATGTTCCGTCCTCTTAGAAAATTTATACAGAGCGCGCTCTTGTCCGCGTCTCTATTGAGTGTCCAGAATGCATCTGGTTTCCGGCAAGAAAAGAGACAGACTCGAACAAGACAACATGTCGGTTAGAGATGCATTCGCGGCCACATGGCCTCCAACTTAATCAATAGCCATCCAGGCATTTCAGTTTATTGTTAATGTGTAAATAATTTCTATGCAGTTTGTTAATCATGTTTAATTGTAATAAAAGTTTTATTTACGTGTAATATTGATGCATGACTCGGCCCTATGGTCTTATCACGTGCTTAACCAAACTACAGTCCACTACCAGAGTAATCATCGCTGTTTAGTAATACAACATGTGTGCTACAGCATTCAATTCGTCATCCAACAGTTAACCAAAGTATGTTCAAGAACAATGTGTACTGAATTAGTATTTTCCCACGCTTCTGGCTGGATACTTGAATTTTTGGTGCAAACAAGTGCAATGAACTGGGGTCGTGTACCCTAGACGAGGTTACGACGCCATAATAAACGTCCTAACTTCACCTATAGGTTTCCTGACCGATAGGGCTCTTCTATGAGGAGACGTTGAATTAAAAAATGCCCTCTGTACGATTTCTTAACCTAACCGTGCCTCTAGGAAAGCTAACCTTTTCTCGCTCAAGCTCCTTATGGAGGAGCCTTGTCGGTAAGCATAGCGACCGGGATATTTGGGTACATGGTTATCTTTCCTGGGTCATCTCGCCACCCGAAAACTCCACCAGTCTCCCTGGGGAAAGTCAGAGGAGCTAGCACACACGAGCCTGTGCGGTTGTTTGGCGCTCGTATGCGGGGTGAGTAGGGAGGGTGGAAGAAATGCCCACTGTGCTTGAGCAGATCTACAACTAGCGCATACTAGTTCGTGAGTGACTAACAGATGGCGGTGTTAGCAAGTCTTGAGCCCTTTTAAAAGTGGCGCGAACGGTTTTCAGTTTGATCTCCGACTGTTGTAATGAACTACAGTAAGCTACCGAAAGTATCCCGAGTTCAAATTTGTAAGACCGAAGCGTTACAAACAAAAATTGAGTGTCCCAATCGCCGATAAAAACAGTATCATGCGTAAAGGACAACTAATAAGCTAGTGCAGAACGTAATGTAATTACCGCAAGAGCTCGCTCTCTGCGTTAAGAAACACGTGCGCAGATAAGTCAAAACCTGCCTCTCACGCGTTTTTCTTTACTCAACCTGGGAAGAGCTTCTAACCGTAAAACTGTTAATTTTATCTATTATTGTAGAGTCGAAATTCAAATCCATCATTTAGCTGGATGTGTTAAACTTATTCTTCTCGAGTTACCAAGCTTGAAACAGAGAAGGGAATCTTGTCATGAAACTGAATGATTGGCTACGAGACGCGGAAGTAGCCCCTCTCCATGTCCTTACGGCAGCTCTAAGGCCCGCAGGTAACCTCAGCTAGGGAAGGTCGAATTTAGACATGTTAAGTTCAAAAACGCAAACAGAGAAGGGCATCTAACCGTAAAACTAAAAACTTAATGCTTCCAGATTCGAAACACGAATCCACCAGTTTAGCCTGGGAGTGAAATGTTTTCGAGGTACATAAGGGCATCCAGTCATAAAACTGTGAATGAACATCCAGTTTCAAGGCTCGGAGCGAATCCCAGCTCAGATTAGCTTCGAGACTCGACAGCAACTCTATGCCAATTTCCTGCTGTTAGTCATATAAAAGCTACTACATCCACGGACAGATCAGTAGTCAATTGTGCATTATTGTTTACGGAGGAGTGGGCTAAACTCTGCTAGCAAAAATATTGCCAACTGTCAACGTAGGGAGAGAAATGCCAAGCTCACAGCGTGCCGTCAGCACTTATGTGCTTCTTGCTTGTTGTCATCTTATACACCAGTGCCATATAATGGAGGACACAGAACTAACTCTTAACTCCTACCACCATATGTTAGTCATTTCCACAAGCCACCTAGTAACTCATGAACTAGCCTTCAATATGCGCTAAATGTAGGTCTGCGCAAGCACAGTTAGCATTCCTCCACTAACTCGCCCCAGCTATGAGCGTGTTATAAATCACAGCGCCAGCTATTACGAGCTCCATTCGTCTCTCTGACCCTCCACAGAGAAGCCGGCGATATTTTTTGTCGGGTTGGGTGATAATTCCACTAGGAGTAGGGAGAACCCACTGCCCTCAAAACCTCGGTCACTAGCCTGACTGATAAGCCTCCTCCAGAAAGCGCTTACTTGAGGTTAGGTTAGCGCTCCTAGTTGCAAGGCTAGGTTAGCCGGGCTGAGTGGCTCAGACGGTTGAGGCACTGGCCTTCAGACCTCAACTTGGCAGGTTTGATCATGGCTCAGTTCGGTAGTGTTTGAAGGTGTTCAAATAATACGTCAGCCTCGTGTCGGTAGATTTACTGTCCAGAACTCCTCTGGGACTAAATTCCGGCACCTTGGCGTCTCCGAAATCCGTAAAAGTAGTTAGTGGGAAGTAGAGCGAACAACAGTATTATTATTGATTTTTGAGTCATCAGTCCATAGACTGGTTTGACGCAGCCCTCCATAACATCCTATTCTTTGCTAACATTTTCATAACTACTACATCCTGGATCTGCTCTAATCTGTTTGCCATATTAGTACGTTGCTCTATCCCTACTGTTCTTACCGCCTACACATCCCTTAAAAACCAGCTGTACAAAACATGGTTGTCTTAAGATGTGTCCTATCGTTCTATCTCTTCTTCTGGTCAAATTTAGCCAAATCAATCTCCTCCCACTAATTCGATGCGGTAACTCTTCATTCATTATTCCATCCAACCATTTCAATTTCAGCGTTGTTCTGTAACACCACATTTCAAAAGCTTCTATTCTCTTTCTTTCTGAGCTAGTTGTCGTCCATGTTTCACTTCCGTACAGTGCCACGCTCCACACGAAAGTCTTCAAAAATAGATTTCTAATTTCTGTATCAATGGTCGAGGTGAACAAATTTATTTTCTTTAAAAGAGGCCTTCCTTGCTTCTCCTTACTTCTTCCATCATTAGTTATTTTACCACCAAGTAACACTACTCATCTACTTCCTTTAAGACTTCATTTCCTAATGTAATATTTCCTGCTTCATATGAATTTGTTCGTCTGCACTCCATTAAATTTTTGGACTTACTTGTTTTCATCGTGTATTCCTTCCCCAAGACTCTGTCCATACCATTCAGTAATTTCACCCGATCTTTTGCAGCGTCAGATAAAATAACGATATAATCGGCAAATATCAGTGAGCTGATTTCATATGCTTGGACGTTGATTCCCTTTCCAAATTCCTTTATCGCCTGTTCTATATAGACAATGAAACGGAGACGGGTCAAACTACAGCCTAGTCTCACTTCTGTATGGATTGCTGCCTCTACTTCAAGCCCTCCATTCTTATCACTGCAGACTGATTTTTGTATAGATTGTAGATAATTCTCCTTTCTCGGTATCTGATCCCGATCAGCTTCAGAATCTCAAACAGCTTGGTCCAATCAACATTATCTAATGCCTTCTCCAGATGTACGAACGCCATGCACGTGGGTTTGTATTTCATAACTCGGTCCTAAGATCACACGCAAAGTCAGGATTCTTTCACGCGTTATTACATTTCTTCTGAAGGCAAATTGATCTCCCAACTCAGTTTCAACTTGTCTCATCTGTAAATAATACGTGTTAAATTTTTGCAGGCGTGATAAGCTAAGCTAATGGTGAGGTAGTTTTCACACTTTTCAGCACCGGCTTTCTGCCGTAAATCGGATGGCACTTCTCCTGTATCATATTGCACCCATCATATGAGCCTGATTGGGGAATTCAATTAATTATTTCAATATTGGACAAAAGTATTCATATATGCTATTATAATTACAATATTATGGAATATTCAAGAGGCCATTGCATATGAACAAAGGATCAGTAGAAGCCTATATTTCCTTTCTTTTCTGGGATAAATCGCTATCTCTGTAATGTCAACAAGCCACACCTGGCCTGTTGCATCAGCATTGGATTTACGTCGTAACAGTGGAAAATTTCACTTGGATGAGTGAGAGAGAAAATGTCAAATATTACTACCGGAATCCCCTTGGTTTGAAATAGACTCGTCCATAAAAATGAATAGCGTATATGTGTGTTCCAATCAGATTGCAGTATTCAAATATTTTCAAAAGTAGCGGGACAATAAATATTTAACTCGTCTACAATCTAGACTAACAATTAATATGGATTTCGCGACAGCAAGATATTAGTATTTACTAAAGAATTTTTGGAACAAGTCAATGGATTATTGGTAATGAGTAATAATAATTGCGCACTGGACTTTTGGGTAGCAACACGAGGGTGCAGTCCCCACCATCACGAAGTTTGTTCGACAGCGTGTAAGGAGAAGTAGTCCAAGTAACGCTACTGGTATTACATAGAATGTTACGAACATTTCTGAGATCACGCTGCATCAGTATATTGACATGCATTTTTGGAATTATGTGAGTACTGTATTTCATCTCTTAAGCATTTCTATTGGAAGACGCCCTTCAACAGCCTCGAACGGGGATTTTTGTGTGTTCAAGAGCTTGTATCCTTCCGCCATGGGTAACTTTGCCACCAAACAGCTCCAATCTCCAACGTCAGTCAGCTACAGAGGGGTCGTGCGGATAACACGCGTGTCGTGCATCGCTCGGTCTTTTCGGATATCCACAGTGAACAAAGAATATTTGTATATATATTTGTGTGAAGTTAACTCTTAGAAACACCGAGTGCCTATGGAAGTGATTTTATGAATATCAGGGAACTAAATAATGGATAAACATATTCTCAGAATCATACTTACACATTACCGACACGAGATCATGAGTTACCCAATAATTGCAACACAGTCGTAATACGTGTTTAGTATGCTAACTAGTGTCGGGAATCGGACATTCAAAACGCTAGCAGATTACTACAGTTTTAGGAATATTCTCCTTGTTTTCTCGTACTGAGTCAGCTGATACATAACTATTTAGGGAAGGCTGCAACTTTCACCAGCAAGCTTTGTGTCCAGATTGAACGCAAACCCCGCATTGTAACTGTTCTTGTGTTAAGACCAGGGGTTGATGACACCGAGCGGCGAACAGAACGTCCAGGGTGACGAATGGTATTAAAAATCTTCTGCGGTTCAGCACGAGTCGCGTACATATTAAATGATCAGGGTTCTAATATTTTACAGTAGCGATATAGTCAAAATATCGTGTGAAAGTGTATTTGTGTTAGTTATAAGCAGTGATTATGTGCACCTCAAGAAAAATGAAGAAACCTAATTGTTGTAAAATGGGTTACTAAATCACCATGGCTGCTACCTCGGACGGTGATGCTTGGTTGCTAAAGTAAGTACCATTCTCATGTGGTTATGTAGAATCCAAAGCATCTCTTTAATGTAATTTAGATGTAAGTTGCGCGGGTCGTAGATTTACGCGGGGACACAGTCAAATTATGTAGGGTATTGTATCATATTAATGTGCTTAGGTATTATTAATATTACGTAATTATGTCGTTACTGCAGGTTCTTTGTAACAATTTCTACGAATGTTTATAGTACAATTTTCGAAAGCATGTCTAATTTGAGGACGGCGTAGAAAATATTATAATATCATTTTGTGTGCAGACTAGTATACCGAGTGATGATGATGATGCTATGATCTGAATCTACGTGAATCACCGTCATAATTTCAGTACAGATGATGGTGATCGTTATAATTTTTAGTGCTATCTTAATAAATAATTGGGTGGTTAATATTGTATTGTATTTATTAATGAACAAAACAGGCGTTCAGCCCCGAATACATGTTCACAATAATAATAATAATAATAATAAATAACTAATAAGATTAATAAACGTAGTCCAACCTGAGCCACCCCTCTCCACTATATACAAAATAACATAAAATGAAATGAACAATACCGCCCCGGTTTTATACCAGAACCAACTCCATCTACATCAATTCACAACAGCCTGGTCAATGTTTACATTCTACTGCTGGTGTTACAACTTCTTGCTTGTTATCTCTCTCACGTACGCAACCTTCTTGCTTCAGCATTTTCATCACCTCTATTGTTCCCTGACCTACTCCAGCATGGGTGGTTAATATTGCTATAAGAAAACTTATGTCCGTAGTAACAATTATTTGTTTTTGAGTTATAAATGCGATGTTGAGTGACGGTAGCACTCAGTGAATTTGTACGGTCCATACGTGACGAAACAATGTGATACGCGATGTAATTCTCGGAGGAAAAATGAGAGATTTGTGTATGTTAGCATGTTGACTGGAAATAAAGGCTATCAGCGATGCTTCTGGGATGTAATGAATGCCGGCGTTATGAAGCCGAGGTAATTTTAGTATTGAGAAGTAGATATGATGGTAAACCATTCAAAATATTACGTGATTGAAAGGACCAAGTGACGCTTTTATGGATTAATTTTGACACAACATCGATTAATGACAGGTAGAATTTTATTGGATAGCTAGAATGCCACTGTAATATTGTGTTTGGCATGACGAACACCCAACTAATTTATTAAGAGTGGTAGATATTGTTTATCTACAGGAATAAAATTTTGTACGTGACACTACGAATTATTATTATCAAAATTATTTCTTTTATTTTGGTATTATGGTCCTTAGTAATAATATGAACTCTTTTCATGCTTTCATCGTATGCTATATTGAGTAAGCCACGAAGATAATTGATTCACGGTCGTGGTTAACGGTTATTTTCAGTGAATGACAGTTATTTGGACACTGAAATTTACCAATCATTATATGAGATTTGTGAACATGAGTAATAATTTTCTTTTTGGAGAAATGGTTGGTGCATATCAATCTTTTCTGTACATTCTGTAAATAATTAGTGAGAGTTTGCTGTTCTTTAATTTTGATTAACATGTTAGGTTAGTACATTTGGCTGTGTTTCTCGTTGTAAATAATATAATATTTTAGGAGACATTTTCTTAAGTGGGAGAGTATTTTCTCTTTCGTGTAACGTAGAATTAGATAGGGTAAAGACTCGCGTACGAAATAAAGAAATGTTTTAGATTCTAATGCAACAACCACAAAATCCATAAATTTGTCAGGTTACTGAACTCCATGATATGAATTAACATTTGTGTGTTTTAGTAGGAGTGTGTTATAGAACACGAATTATACTTAGAAAAATTCAGTAACTATGTGGTAATAAATTATTATTATTATTATTATTATTATTATTATTATTATTATTATTATTATTATTATTATTATTATTATTATAGAAAAATGCGTCTAAGGCAATTGATATCTTTTCTTTGAATAGTGTACAAGTTATTTTCGTTTTGAGTTGAAATAGGTCATGAAAATTATTATGTTAAACAATAAATTCATTTAAATATATAAATAGGAATAAAGTGTAATCACCAGAGGAGTGGTATGTTGTGACTGTTCTAAGTTATAAATTACACATACACAGTGGTAACAAATTATGCTGGACATAAGTGGCTACATTTCATTATGATGATAATGAAGATTATTATTATTATTATTATTATTATTATTATTATTATTTTAGTATGTCACCAGTATGATTTACAAATTATTTGGAAGGCCTAATTAGGCATGGTATCAATCATTTAAGACAATCAGTTGTGCATTTAAAAGAAAATTAATTGTAATTTAATTAATGAAATATTAACATCTGTATTTTCTGTAACTTCTAAAATATTTTATTATCAATTTTTATTGAGTTTGGTGGATGATTATTAGTATTTTTTGATGATCGATTTATGGATAGCCACTAAAATTTCATTTAGTAAATTTTATATTATTATTATTATTATTATTATTATTATTATTATTATTATTATTATTATTATTATTATTATATGTCCACCAACTACTATGCTTATCCAGGTTATTAATACCATATAGCCATGTTAGTGTGTATTTCTACGTTTGTATTTACAAATTTTGAATAACAGATTTGGTAATTAATTCTCAAATTTCGTAATTAACAAATTCATTATTCCAAGAATTATTTAGTGATATGGTAACACATTTCAAGTTGTAAACAATACTTTTGGTCGTTGTAATAATGTAATATTATGATCTGAAAATGAATTCACATTACATTAATTAATATTAATTCAATTCTTCATTTTTCTTAAATTTGAATAAATAAAAACTTTTATATACAAATCTCAAAATCAGTCTGTGTCATAATTTTATGTAGCTAGTAGATTATCCCTAGTTGATCGCGCCTGAAGAGGAATCTGACATCTGCGGTAAGTATATTCTTTTCAGGAGGAGCCGTGGCAATACTGGACTTTATGTCAACACCTAAGAAGCTCTGCAAGGGTGCAATATACGTTACAAACTAAACGGAATAGCCTTGCCATGCTGGTCTCTCCTAAGACAGTCAGTATTTCTGGGAGTATGTCATCAATTCCCGGTGCCTTGTTCCTATGTAGGTGTCTCAAAGCTCTGTGGAACTCTGACCTCAAAATTAGGTCTCATTATTCTTCTTTATCTCAGCCTTTTACCACATCACGCAGGGTCAGCGTTGCTTTGCTGGAATTTTCTCTTCCATAAATGTCTATCCAATGCTTCCTCTCCTTTTCCAACCTTTTTCTCTTATATCCCCTTCTATCTTGTCTTTCCATCTCATTTTTGGTCTTCCCCTCTTCCTTGACCTTTCAGTTTCGAGGTTTCCAATTCCTTTCCCCACGTAGTCCTCCTCTCTTCTCTGCACATGTCCATACCATCTTAGCCTACTTTCGTGAACCTTCTTTCCTATGTGTCCACCTTTCAATGATCCTCTGATGTTATCATTCCTTACTCCATCCTTTCTTTTAACTCCACTCATCCACCTTAACACTTTCATTTCTGCCACTTCCATCTTTCTCTCTTGGGCTTTAGTGATCGGCCAAGTTTCTGCACTACAAAGCATCGCAGGTCTCACCAGAGATTTGTAGAGTTTTCCTTTCATCCTGCACTGACCTTCCTATCACACAGTACTCCACTCAATTTCTTCCAACTCATCCATCCAGTATTTACCATGTGTTGTATTTCAGCCTTCAAACCTCCATCTCGTTGTACGTATGAACCCAGATATTTAAATTTCCTGACCAATGGTAGTTCTTATTGCAGGTTAATACATAGATTTTATGCTTCTTTTAGTACATATGTATTCTGTTTTCACCCTGCTGATCCTTATTCCTCCTTCTTCCAGCGCTTTCCTCCACTCTTCAAGCTTCTCTTGTAGCTTCCGTTGGGCCTGTTCGGAGAGTACATCATACCCCATGGCGCCGCCCTCTTTATATATTTAACCAGCACATCCATTACCAGATCAAATAGATATGAGCTGAGAGCAGATCCCTGATGTAGTCCTGCTCTCACTGGAAATTCCTTCGTTGTACCTACACTGTTCCTAACTTGCGTCGTTACTCCTTCATACATCTCTTTTACAACTCTCGCGTAATTTTTTGGCAGGCCTTTACTTCTCATACTTGTGCATAGCTTTTGCCTGGGCACTCTGTCATTCAGCTTCTCCAGATCATTGAAAGCAGTATGTAAATCAGCCTGTAGTTTTCTGTGTCTCTCCATCAGTTGCCTTAGTGCAAATAGTGCGTCGTTTGTTCCTCTTCCCGGCATAAATCCAAACTGTTTTCCACAAACTTCGGTTTCTAAACGTAAAGTCGCCTCAATGATCCTTTTCCAAGTCTTTATTGTGTAGGACATCAGCTTTATCCCTCTATAACTGCCACAGTTTAGAATAAAGTTTCCCTTATATATAGGAACAAATATACTAATTCTCCATTATGAACCCTTTCTGGCCTGGGATGCGAAGCCACAGTGAAAACGAAGTTCAAGTATCCATGACAACAAATGTGGCAACGCCCAGGGCCTGTGCAGGATTCGAACACACTTCTCCGCACCCTTGATCTTAACAACTGGATCTCCTGGGGTGGTTTGTCCGGATCTATACATTTATATCAAGCTTACAGGCTTAAGAGTGTGGAGGAAATTCAGGACGCACTATACTACGGCAAAATGAAATTCTTCCCATAGGAGCAAACTAAATTTTAATGTCCTTGGCAAAATAAAATAATATTTAAGATAATATAGTATACAAGTCTTTGGGACCGTACCACCGAGTACATGTAACTAAGAAAATACATAAATTAACAAAATAATATGAATTTTCGGACAAGATAATTGTTAGCCATCGTTACTCAGATACATGCATCCCCAATATAGTATCTAACAAGTTACTGTAATTACGAATGAGTCAGCGAAACCTGTATGACATTCCCTTCGACACAGGGAACCAAGTTACAACTAAACAAGAAAACACTTGAAACTGATTGTGGTTAATCCCCCTCCTTTACAACTAATACACACAAGAAAATGAAATGAAATTATAGACATAATAGAGTGGTCCTCTACTCGCGACAGAGAAATACGAACCCAACATCATTACGTGAGTAAAGTCAGAATTTACTCTTAACACATAATCAAATAACTTGTATAATCAGTAAAGAAACACAAAGAAAAACAATTAAAATTAAAATACACATTCAAACGCTGGCTGTATGAATATATCTGTCCAGGTCAAAGGAACCCGAACGATTCCACGTGGGATGTGCCGGAATTCGAATCATGGGGTCTTCTGGTATCGTAGCGGGTTGCTGAAAGAAAAACCCTGTCTATTTTATTTGCAAAGGGATCCCATGGGCTAAATTCATTAAATAATTACCTGCCCCTACGGCCGAACAATTTCACTGTATGCGAAACAAACAGAACGGATTTACAACTCCCTTGTTAAAAAAATACGATTTTTGGTTAAGGCTCTGTATTTTACCATAACACTGTTCTCCTCTCAGTCATCCATTTCAGAGTGACAATCGATACAAATGGGACACGACCCTTCGCTTACAACGCCCTTCTTTAAAATCCCTGTGTGGCCCTCCATACTATTCTTAACTTCTCATTCTATTGAAAAGAAATCATATGCTTTTAAACATCTCATGCAAATTACCGTTTCAATACCCTTTGGTAAGATAGCAAGTCAAAACGTTAATTAATTAGATCATTAACGGATCTTCTCACTATTTAATTCACACTGACATGGACTCAATAAATACAGACACGGGTTCGTGGCCTGAGCATGCCTAAGAATAACAAAGAAACGGTGCTTTTAAACTCGATAATTAGTCACATAAGAAACATACTTCTTTACAATGCAGGGGAATAGAAGAATTAACATAAAATGCTTCCTTACGGAAAACCCTATCTAAAATGGAGGTTGTTGACTCGAATCCCAGCGTTGTTCATCATACAGCATATCTGTATCCAAAGACCTTATGCTATAAATGTACTACTAATTTGATATTTAAAGGAAAATGTATTGAGTGCATACCTACGTCTAGAGAAAATACATGCATTAATTATACTATATTTACATGTAGTGACTATAGGCCTACGATATATATATTCCACCATCTTAATCTTTAACCTAATGCACTCATAAAGTAAATCTTAAAAAGCGTCTATTCAAAAACAATAAAAACTGTACAACTAACCTGCTCCAAAAATGAATTACTCGATTACTGTAACCCAGTGGTGAAAGTGGATTAATTACACCGATTCCACCATGATTTCTAGCAAATCAATAACATTAACTCACTCAACAAGCTGCCTATGCTATGCCCTTAAATATAATTTTATTTTTAAAATACCTCCTACTCTACTATACACTTATTTACAAGATACGCATTCATAATTACTAAAGATGGAATGGATTATCTGAGTATATTATGATGCCTTCTATTCGAGCCGCAGGGTGGGCCTATGTTAGAAGACTTTAGTCCTCCATATCAGCAACGATCATCACTGGTATGCCAAGGGTCCTGAGCTGGGTAACTGTTTCCTGGAACATGGTTGAATTTCTCGTTCTGCACTGAAGACACTGTTACACCAACACAGAATATTATCCACTCATGAAGTTAATGTTACAATCACCCTGGGCTACCGTCATGCACAGAAGTTATGCCCTATTATCTATTAACAATAGTAACAATTCGTTTAAAATGTTATAGAACTTATTCCACATTTGATCGCTCTCAAAACACATACATTTGTGTACTGTTTTCCGCATACGAGCTTATATCTGAACAATTTCTTTGTATACAGGAGCGGATTCCGGTGACGAGTGACATGAAGTAGCCTCCAAGACTAGTTCCAGACTGACCTTGGGTGCTCCTGCTGCGTGTCTATATGTAAAACTGGCACAAAATGGCTTCCCCTAGACTCCTCCCGGAGAGGATATCAATCTATTCCATTGATTTTGTGAATATTAGTGAGGCAGTGCGCTCGAGAGGTAGCTAAACGTATTCCATGAACCTCGATTGTATGCAGAAGCTGATCCATTCGTAAACTATCTTGCAATATCCATAGCATAATCTCTGCCTCTTAAGCAATTGCGGGACTCCTCGCGACAGGCCACGTATTCAGTGTATCGCGTGGGGATGCTTTCTTTATGTGACAGAGTCACTACTGCATAATTTAAATTCCACGGGATATTAAGCATACCCCTTTCGGACAATCCCTCTACATAATTCCAAAGATGCACGTGGTGTCACTTGTTCTCTTAATATGAGTATAATTTGAGATGATAATTTAATCTCCCCTCGCCTTTTCGTCCCGTTAAGCTGGCTTCCCACATAAAATTTCCTCTGCGGAATGTTGGCTATCCGCGAGTTTCGCCCCCACTGTATTATCACGTGGTACGGGATCGAGGCCCCCCTCTTCTGTTTTCGTCACACAGATATCTCCATTGCGTTCGCCCCTTGGATAGAACTTCCCCTGGCTTTCAATGCTCTCGCGTTTTCCCTCTCGTATCCGCGCGCGCCAAATGCAGAAAATGTTTAATAAAATTTTGAATGTATGTGTCTGGATCACTAATTCAAGGCTCTGATACGGAACAATTCATGTGGCTGTATTTCTCCTTCCCATATCTCCTCCATTAAATTCCAAAGAATATCATTGCCCTGCTCTCCCAGGCTTTTCCATTCTTCTATTGGAATTTGATCTGCGCCAACTGCCTTTCCATTTTTCATTTACTTTACCGCGTTTTCCACTTCTTCCCTACTTATGGCTTCGGTTACTCCTTCATTTACCTCTCCATCCCCGTACTTTTCTCTCACTTTCCTCATTCAATAGTCTTTCAAAGTACTCCAGCCATCTTTTCAGTATTTTCTCCTGATCGTGTATCACTACACCTAAATCATCCTTCATCTGCTTCACTCATGTTATGTCCTTGGACACTTTAGCTCTTGCCTTAGCAATTCTCATTAGTTGCCTGTCATCCTGACGTCATTCCAGCTCTGCATACGCCTCCTCAACTGCATCAGCCTTCGCTTTTGCCACACCTATTTTGGTCTTCTTCTTTGCAGTCCCGTAGGCTTCCCAGTCTTCGTGTCTTCCTGTTAAATCCCATTGTTTCCTAGCATCCTTCTTGAATCTTATCCCTTTCTGAACCTTCTCATTCCACCACCATGCCTCCTTATCTTCTGGCGGTCCCTTTCCTGATGTTACACCTTGTATGTCTTCTGTAGCTTTCTTTATAACACTGCTATTGATACTCTACCACTCCTGAACATCCTCTGATAATCTCAGTTCCCTTAACACTTTTTCCTTGAATTCTTCACGCAGCCCTTCTTCTTTTAGTTTCTACCAATTTATTCTTTGTTCTCCTTGCTTGATACATTTACGCCTATTTCCCCCTATCATCTCATAATCGGCCACTACAAGTTTGTGCTGCGCTGCCACACTTTCACTGTATATGACCTTGGTGTTCCTTATTTCCTCGAGGCGTTTCCTTCTGTACGAGAAGTAATCTAACTGACTTTTATGGTCTCCGCTCTTATAAGTTACAAGTTGTTCTCTTTTCCGACTGAAATTGGTAGTAGCTATCGTTAGGTCGGAAGATACTGCATATTCCACAATCCTGTCCCCTTCTGCATTCCATTCTTCGTAACTCCATTTACCACGAACTCTATCTTCAACACTTTTCCTCTCACCAACATGTTCATTCAAATCTCCACCAATTATCACCCTTTCATTCTCTGGAATTTCTATTGTTATGCTATCTAGGGTCTTCCAAAATTTGTCCTTTTCTCCCCCAGAACATCCTGACTGAGGAGCACATACACTGAATGTGACAAGGTCTCCTCCAATAACCACATGTACTGTATACTCATAATTCTGTCATTGATTCTCTTAACGTCACAGACTTCCTCCTTCAGATCTTGACTCTCTCTCCGCACTGCTATTGAACAACTTATATCCTTCTGCCAGTACGTTTGCTTTATCACCCTTCCATCTAGTCTCTTGTATGCACAGGACATTCACCTTCCTTCTGTACATTATATCTGCGATCTCTCCGCTCGTTCCCTTCATAGCCATATATTTAAAATTCCAACTCTAATGTTGACTTTGCACTTCATCCTACTTTCTCATCTTCCTGTTCTTTCGTTGAATTCCTCACAAGACGTCTTCCCCGGAGATCCGATTGGAAGACTATTACCCCGGAACATTTAATATGAGAAATATCCATCCATCATTTAGATTTTGGCAGTAGTTTTTTACGACTGGATGCCCTTCCTGTCGTCAACCCTCATCCTTTATCCGGGCTTGGGACCGGCAACAACAGTTAACGAGCTACTCAATCTACCCATTAATGGCTGCATTATTATTATTATTATTATTATTATTATTATTATTATTATTATTATACCAGCGGTACACCTTACCCGAATATTTAAACTGTGCGCCGTCTCCACTATGGCAATCTCTGACAGTGATTAAGTACTTGTCAGACTTTCTAAAACTTTCTACTCCGATAGTTAGGTGACCCTATCACCGATTGTCTAGCGATCTCTAGTGAGCTAAGTCCCAGTTAATCGCCAGAGGAATGTAATTTGTTTTGAATACTTCACATAGTTCCTCCTCTAATGTAATCTGCCAATCACACTCCTGTAAAAGTTCTCTAACCCATCAGAACACAGAGTAGTGGATGGAGATTTAGCCTATCAGCGCTCTGTATTCTAATGTAGTCTGTAACTATCCGCTGCGTGGCTATTTAAGGAGAACCTTTCGGGCCGTTTTGTCTGATTTGTTCCGTTGATAGAGAGTGTGACTTGACGGAGGTTAGAGGTGAGCAGGAGGCAGGAGGAGGTCGGCTTGAAAAAGATCCAGCGCTAACAAATTATGGCAGAATTTACCTAAATATGTGATTGTGCTGAAGTGTGTTATGAAGGAAAATTTCAGCAGTTTTCCTTAATATTGAATATGTAATCTTTTCATTTCTTTGCTGAAATGTATGACTTTCTGAGCAGACTTCGGACTCAATTTATATTCCTTACTGGGAAAATATTTAATGTAAAGGAGCACAAGTGGTGACCTTAGGAACTATCCCCTTCTACTTTTCAGCAGGGCGAGTAATGTTTTTCAACCTCTAAATTTTGGAAATTCGTCTTGGCCTATAACGTTCCCACTTTTAGTCACCTTTTTATCATAGGGTTAGCCTCTGTGTCATTGGGCTTTAGTACCGCTTAGGTTCCTCCTTTTCCCGAATGTTCTGTTAAGGAGTGCTGTTATTTCGCCTCCTTTCCCTCTTGTTAATGGCCTGCATTTCCTGAACCTTCTTTCATTCTTGAGGCCTAGTAGAATGGGCATTATGCCCCTTTATATTCATTAGGGTTTAGCGGGTGACCATATATACATTTAGGATCCCTTTGGAAACAGTACGCCGGGCTGAGTGGCTAAGACGGTTGAGGCGCTGGCCTTCTGACCCCAACTTCGCATATTCGATCCTGGCTCAGTCCAGTGGTATTTGAAGGTGCTCAAATACGTCAGCCTCGTGTCGGTAGATTTACTGGCATGTAAAAGAACTCCTGCGGGACTAAATTCTGGCACCTCGGCATCTCCGAAAACCGTAAAAGAGTAGTTAGTGGGACGTAAAGCAAATAACATTATTATTGGAAACAGTACTTCACCTGTTTGTGAAATGTTTTAATTGTTAAGCCCACGATGGGGCAACCAGTGTATGAACTAGATGAATTGTGGTCACCCAATTAGTTGCTAGTGTAATTGAGAATGTAACAAGTGACACTATAATGTTGTACCTGCTTGGAGCAATTGTGCTCTTTCATAATGTTGTGCCTGTTAGGAGCAACTGTGCTCTTTCATAAATAGGTTAATGACAGAGCGTTCCTTCCAGTTAAACTTGTAGCTGATTAAGGACTTCTAAGTCCAATGTATTGTTGGAGCAGAATAATTCTTCAACTGCTTCTTGTTAAATCATTAAATTACTCTATCTGGATATTAACAGAGGAGAAGAATTAAATTTCCAATTTTTGTTAATAAATTGTGACCCCAGCTATTCATCACACGCGTTTCCTTACCTCAGCGTTCCACTATAAATCCCCGTAACAATTATTATTAGTATTATTATTAAAGTTAGGTTAAGAAGCCACAGTGACGTCCTAGCCTCACCTACAGGTCACCTGGCCGATACGGCTTCTCCAACGCGAGCCTGTGTTGTGGGATTACCCCCGTAGATAAGATTAAAACGTACTAACCTCATCCATATGTGCAAACCCAGGTTATTGAACTTACCTGCACCAAAATAAAATGCTGAATCAGAATTGAAATTTCCGTCCAAAAGCTAGAGGAAATTCTCACTGTGGTACCATTGACCTACAACATACATGGCTCACTACACTTGTCCCCGTCATTTGAGCTGACTTGACCTAACCATCTGCAATGTCAAGTGTTAATATGAACATCCTCTAGCAAGCCCTTACTCCTTCTTTGTTAATTCAGAGGTAGTAGGTCATAGTAAATACTATTTTGTGTGTTATACCTGCTTGATACCAACTGTCTCTTGCTGGTGTTACCTAAGTGCCAGAAGTACCTTATGATACACTCTTCCTCATTTATTTTAGATTCAGTTTGTCACCGCAGTATGCCAAGTGTCCTAGCCCGTATGGGTTTATCTGTACCATTGACAAAATCGTCTCTTCCTTCAGAGCATTCCTTCTCTAATTCTTGACTCTACGTTTACGTTTCCTTGTTTTCTTTCCCATAAATAATAAAAATTTCTTTATAAAATATATAGTCAAGCACAAAAATATTTATTATCTAAATCCATTCATTTTACCACGGTTTATAGGTACATACAGCATTGAGTCTTTTTTAATAACAAACATCGATTAATATATAAATCAATAGAAAATCAAGATGCCATCTGCATAAGATTTAACCTTTATCCTGTGCATTAGAATCATCAGCATCAGAATTAAGTTTTATCTATGTCAGAGTCGTCAAACTTGGCTTCTTTTACTTCCTGTAATACACCAGTACGAACTGGCATAGTTGGACCGTCACATCCATGATCGATAAACTGAATTTATTTAATTTGATGTAACATAGCATTATTTTGTAGTTGAAACTTTTAGCGCACAAAATATAAAATGTCCGAACTTACACCAAACGTCTATATACCGGTATATAACAGAATGTTTCATTGTGTGTCTCGAATGGACTCAAAACTTACTGGGTGGATTTCGCTGAGAATTCACAATTGCTCTTATTGCACCTGAGAGTGTTCAGGAAGTTGTTTGAACGAAATCCGATAGGTTGTTTTTATGATGAGTAATTTCACGTAATTAATTACAATTACAAATCCGCACAAAGGTTGGATCGACTTTGATGTACAGATTGCCGCTAGGCGACAGTGACTTACTCTGGATCATGATAGTCCGTTAAGAAATGCTGTATATAGAGGGATGGGAAGATGCCGCCATGCTTATGAAGTACCTTTCTCAATCTCCCGAATCAATCAATCAATCAATCAATCAATCAATCAATCAATCAATCAATCAATCAATCAATCAATCGATCCGATCGATCGATCAATCAATCAATCAATCACAACTGATCTGCATTTAGGGCAATCGCCCAGGTGGCAGATTCCCTACCTCTTGTTTTCCTAGCCTTCTCTTAAATGATTGCAAAGAAATTGGAAATTTATTGAACGTCTCCCTTGGTAAGTTATTCCAATCCCTAATTACCCTTCCTATAAACGAATATTTGCCCCAATTTGTCCTCTTGTATTTCAACTTTATCTTCATATTGTGATCCTTTCTACTTTTAAAGACACCACTCAAACTTATTCGTCTACTGATGTCCTCCCTCGCCATCTCTCCACTGACAGCTAGGAACATACCAATTAGTCGAGCAGCTTGTCTCCTTTCTCCCAAGTCTTCCCTGCCCAAACTTGGAACATTTTTGTAACGCTACTCTTTTGTCGGAAATCACCCAGAACAAATCGAGCTGCTTTTCCAGTTCTTGAATCAAGTAATCCTCGTGAGGGTTCCATACACTGGAACCATACTCTAGTTCGGGTCTCACCAGAGACAAATATGCTCTCTGCTTTACATCCTTACTACAAGCCCCAAATATCCTCATAACCATGTGCAGAGATCTGTACCGTTTATTTACAATTCCATTTCTGTGATTACCCCAATGAAAATCTGTCCTTGTATTAATACTACACCCTACCGGGCTTCGAATGGATGACCCACGCATAAGAATGCCTCCACGTAACGGGGTAAACACCCACGGATGAGATTGGATTGAAGAGCGGGTCGAATTGCTTAACGAGCTTAGAACCGCTCCCCCTCCTACTTTCTGTGCCGGCCCGGCAGCCTGAGCACTTGGGGAAGTGGTACGTTCGAAAGAAGAAAAAAACTAATACTTAAGATGGAGCCTTATGTCTATAATATGAAAGTAGGATCTCTGGGTTCAAATGCCTATTGGATACTGCTTAGCACTGCTACAAATGACAAGAATCATAAAATAGGGGTTACGAATGCAAATTTATTCAAATATGACAATTTTAAAAAAAAATTGACACAGCTCTATACAATGACTCTCCACATATGGGAGGAAAAGGAAAATAATAATCACTTTAAAAATGCGAATCGCCCATGGGCGTCGTCTGCATAACGGTATGATTGAGGTTTTGCGACTTGCTATCGTTCATTTTTCCTCATTAATTCATACCGTTCATGAAATTTTGTACATTATTCTGTCTATCACACCGTGAGATGACCTGATGTCCCTATACACAAATATTACTAGCTGTTCTAAGCACGAACATAACCGGGGCCTACACTACATAATATCATATTAAAAGACACATTTGCATAATGCACAAACAAACACAAA